>NC_134274.1:53277842-53877842 GCF_031893055.1 Leptodactylus fuscus
CTTTGGTCCAGAACCTGAGGCGGCCTCCACCTCGGGTTCAGGACCAAAAACCCCCGTGTGAACTTACCCTAATAGATTGTTTTCCTTTTTGTGGGTAAATTACTTTTTTTTCAAGCATATGATGGCAAGTAACAGGTGTGGGCAATATAAAAATCACACCAGGAAACAGGAAAAAAAAAAGGAGAGAAGTTAACTCAGTCTTTGCATTGTGTGTCTGTGTATGCCACACTAAGCATGGTTAAGGGGATATTGTCACTCCTTAGGGAGAGACCACCATTTAGGTGTGTGGAGTCTTATTAAGCCATTTGCGCTCCACTTTGAAAAGGATCATAGGCAAAATATGCAAATCTGTCTTTCATGATGTAATTAGGAAGACAGTGCCTCAGTCATGCAGCCCAATAGAGGGCGCTCCCTTTAACATAATGCCCGACCTTCCCAGAGACCTTTGCTGCCACTTTAAAAACCCACATCATTGCAGCAAAGACCACTGTCTTCCTAATTACATCATGGAAGACAGATTTGCATATTCTACCCATGACACTAAGCATGAAGAGGAGAAGCGAAGTGCCTTTGGATTTGAGAACCAAAATTCTGGAAAAATATAAACAAACTCAAGGTTACAAGTTCATCTCCAGAGATGTTGATGATCCTTTGTCCACAGTGCACAATGTAATCAAGAAGTTTACAACCCATGGCACTGTAGCTAATCTCCCTGGATGTGGACAGAAGAGAAAAAATGCTGAAATGTTGCAATGCAAGATAGTCCAGCTGGTGGATAATCAGCCCCAATCAAGTTGCAAAGAAATTCAAGTTGTCCTGCAGATCAGAGCTGGAAAGCCTAGAAAAAGGACTTATCACTACCTCCACCAATTCAAGTCCTTAACTTCTGTTAATAGGTGCAGCTCCTCTGATTCCACAGCAGTTGGAATTTCCTCTCTAGCCTTCATCATTCCCAAACCAGTGCAGTTAGTTTTGGTGCCTGGTATGCTATATCTAGCTCTGTAATGTCAGGGGCATGTGTGTGTGTGAGTGGAGTGGGGGCGTGATTGTTCAGCCATTTTGGATCCAGACAAAGGCAGCCAGTGTCAGAGCTCAGAATTACGCCCCCTGACAGTACAAAGCCTAAATAGTATGTCAGTCACCAAAACTAACAGCATTGATTTTTCAGGAATGATGGGGACTAGAGAATCAGTGGAGCACTGCCTATAAATGAGCTGGACTTGTTTGAGGTGGTGAAAGGTCCTCTTTAACGTCAATTTTTTTAAAAAAACAGACTAGAAAGTGAAAAAAGAAACATACTACTATTCAACTCCTATAAGTGACCATACATGAACTGGATATATAGGTAAAATAACAATATACCAACCAATTTACATGATAAGCAAATTTTTTATTAAATGGACCAAAGTTTAAGTATTTTTGGGCCTATAAAAACATTCATGCTCAGCCTTTGTTACTCTACATTTCATAGATCTAGTTAGAGATAGTAGAAATAAGTAGAAATCCTAATAAAATCAGAGACATTCTAAGCCTAGGTTACTTTCCCAATCACACCTTCAGGTTGTAAATTGAATGTACTGAGCAGCAATACGTTAAAAGGCTCCAAGGTAGTCAAATAGGTTAACTCTCATTTATCATGGAGAGATAAGTTTGTGTAACAGTCCAGCTTCCCCAGGGTCTCCTAAACTTACCCACCAAACATAAAATGTTCATTAACCTATTCTTTAAAAGCCAACTGCAAACTAATGTATTTATTAAAAAATCAATATTTTCACAGTTAATCAATGCTGTTGTTAGCCTGGGCTGTGCTAGAGATCTCATTAAAGTTCTAATAGACAAAATAATGAACTATTTTAAGGCTTCATTGGATCAAACTATCCCCTTGGAACTTCAATGAACATTTTTCAAAATCCAGATACAGCGGGAATTTTCGAGACACAGCAAAATCCATCATGCTGGACAATTGCATAAAAACATATTTTTTTTATAAACAAAAGGTTATCCTATTTTTAGGTCAAGGTATCTGTTTTTGTAAAAGTCCAAAAACACAAAGTACACAACTTTTTGTACGTAAGTTACAGGGTAATTGGGTATTTAATGAAATTGTGAAATTTAAAGAGGACGTTTCACCACCTTCAGCAACGCCTGCTGTTACGTCCGCACCTGTTCGAACTTCTGCGCCATCCACTCACATGCTGCAGCGCAGGAGGTGTGTTCAGTTTTGATTCCTTGCTTTAGATTCTTCATGTGTTGTCTGAACTCTGTCCTATTCCCTCACCTTGGTAATTGAATTACCCCGACACCCATTTCCTTCACCTTGATCTCCCTCTGCTTCTCTAATAGTTAATGTTAGACTGTCACACAGACAAGGCTATCTTCCTATAAGGTCTGGGGCAGGTTCTTCCTTCCTAGTATTTTTTGCTCACATTCCATTGGTGCTTGCTATTGCCTTGTGCTTACTGGCTATTTACTCTTGTTGTTTTCTTACTTGTATTCTTATTCCTGACCTCTGGCTTTATCTTTGACTATTCTCTTTTATTACAATTTTGTACTGCGTTACTTGACTGTTACCGACCCCTTGGCTAGCTGACCTCTCTTTGTTGTTGTTTGTCTTTTCTGCATTCTGTGTCAACACATATACCTAGGAAGGGCTTGTCGACCGGTTGTAACCTGTCACTAAGGACAGGACAGGCAAGTAGGAAGGGACAGGGGAGTTAGTAGCTTAGGACTCAGTATCTTGTCATGCTCCTTCCTCCAGGGTTCACTAGCAGATACTGGGGAATTGCTCCTCTACCAATTCCCTTTACCTGCTCTATAGTAAGTTCTGCTCTAGTGATTCTGGCACACTATTCTAATTACGCTCTCTACTGTCAGATGGCTGGTCCAGCACTCATTGCTCAGGAGCAATAAAGGATAGATAAAAAAGAGGCAACTACTGAAGGATAATGCAAAACTCTAGCCAGGCTTTCCTTCACATGGGGCAAAGATTCAGTTCACTGCCCTTACTCTGTATCTAAATACATATAAGTAGCTTGTTGGCAGACCCTTGACAAACAGCATCCAGGCACATGCCCCAGCTGACTTCCAAGCTATGCCCTTGTATAATATTGTTTCCTAACCTCTTTCTTCTGAGGGCACTGTAAAATAACATTCTTCAAAATTCAGATATTACTACAGTTAACTTGAGTATCTTGCTTCATCTGATAGCCCTGAATTTATTTCCTGGGTTCAAAGCAATTAAAAGGATTATCCCTTAACAATTATTTGCAATTATTTATATGCAGTAATATCAGTCAATTACTATTGTACAATGTTTAACTGAGATGTACCCATCACCCAGTCTTACATGTGATTGTGCTTCTACCATGTGTTCTTCTTGTGTGACATTCCCTACACTGAAAATGTAGTTATCTCTCCTCCCCTCTTATAATGTATGGGACTTCACACTTCACTTGGCTGTCATCTCCACTTTCCCCCCCGTCTACCTATCTAAGTCGGGACCATGTTTCACTTGCTGGGCAGCAGATTGTGCGCTGAATTATAGAGCATCAAAGCTGTGTCTGGTAGCAGATCTGTTTGTGTATTAAGCCATTGAATAATTACAGCTCTACTTTATACCTTGTGTACGCCGATGGCTGGTCAGGTAATGGAGGGGGTGTACAACTCACCCAGACTACTAAGGTGGGTGAGATGAGAAAACTCCAGAAAGAACGTTTCTCAGCAGATAAATTTGTCTGCTGATGTGTTTTCAAAGTTCCGGTTACTGGGCTGTATTTTTCGGAATGACAGGTAAGTTGGTAGTGGGACCTGTCATTCCACCTCCCTCCAGTCCTCACTTTGGGGATGTTCCGGCAGCGACTCAGCTGTTGAGAGTCTCCTCGTCAAGGAAGCTTAAGAAGCCAGCTCCAGCAGCAACACTTTGGCAGAGCTTGGCTGGAGAGCTGACAGAGAGGTCATATATTTGGAGCTGTGTCCTGAATGATTCTACTGGCTTTTTGGATTTCTGTTATTCTAGGTGAGGTAACCTATGTTCAGTTAGAGCCTAGCCGGGCAGGCATTTATTTTTGTATTGTTTCCTTTTGTTGCTGCACTATATTTTTGAGTGAAAATAAAACTCTACCTTTGTTTTGGACTAAAGAAACTGGACTTGTGTGTCTATGCCACCCCACCTAGCAATCCCAGACCCTGACACTTGTAATAGAGGAGCATCTGTAAATAGAGACAATAACTATGAGAGGAGAAAGGAATCATGAAAACTAAAGTTTAGCTTTGGTAGTCAGGCCCACAGCAAGTGATGGCAGCATCAAAACAAAGGAGCAACACAGAGCTGGGCAAAATAATGAAAATGAAAAATTACTACTTCTGATTTATTGTGGGATCATCTAGTGAGCATACATCTAGATAATCTTCTATATTTATTAGCGAAATTAGCCATTTAAGATGGTAGACTGTTTGGGATGTTAAAGGGGTTTTTCAAGATTTACATACTGATTACATCACCTTAGGTGAGGCATCTAGACAGCCTATCAGGTCCTACCTAACAGCATCCATACATAGCCTGGAGGACATTGCTAGGCTACTCAGCTGCCAGCGCTGTTCCTTGTCACCCTGCAAGGTCAATGTAGTGGGAGGGTGAAAGGGAACCCCAACCACGTAGGTACCATTATCACTATTGTTTATCACATCTAAATGGTTAAGTTGTTGACATCTGAGTTATCTCTCTAGCAGCAAGAGTTTGGTCACAATACAACCATAACCTGGAAGTAATGTAGTAGGCACAGTAGGTAAATGCTTCACTGAAGAACTGTGCAGGCGCCAGGAGCACCAGAAATAAGTCAAGTGCAAATCATCAGACTCATTGCACGGTAAATATGAAGGTTTGTTTTATTAAATTCAGACGTGGATGACATTGCCACAGTTCTTCATTAGACATTAAACCCCTGGTCCATACGGTTGTGTGGGTAGTTTAGTGTCCCATATCAACCTGACAGTTTCCTTTTAAGTACTGAGGGTCACTAGTAATTTCTGTTCCTCCTAACAAAATAGCTAGCCCTGAATGGCAAAGAATAGTCCCTATTTTATTATTAAGGATTGATGACTATTGACTTTCCTATGTGAGGATCCAACTAAATTCACTGAGGGGCTGTAGGAAGGCGATCTTACCATACATTGTGTCCTACAAGTCAGCAGTACTGTATATGTCTATTACGTAATATTGAGTTTTATTATTTTTAACCTTCTACCTACGATATGGACAAAGTCAATAACAAATCTGGTAAAAACGTCCAATTTCTACCAAAGCAAGCGCGACTACAGCGTGTCATTTGTAGTCCATTTTAAGAATTCTATATTTCAGATCAAGCTCATGACAGATAGGATCTCTTATTCTCAACACAGAGAAAAAACATGAATTGATTTTTTTTCATGCCTTCTTAAACAGGTAATTAATTCACTGTGAAGCCACGAAGAAACCACGGCGAGTTGTTAATATTGTAAATTCAGATATACTTCAATAAACCACTGACCCCCCTGTCACCCTGAAAAACAGATGTACGATGTAGTCGGGGGGGAACCATTGATTTTCAAAGTAGCAGACCAGTGATGGGGGAGACGTTATCGATTGTGTTTTATATGACAGCGATGTAATATTTATCCGTTTGTAAACAGAATTAACCTGATATCGCAGGTCGTGCGTTTTGCTACTCATCTTCGTTGTCTAGGATGATTTTAATTGAGCGCTTCGCAGACTGCACGGACAGTAGTTTGCATTATTGCTTTTTACTTGACCGAAATGTCTGACTACCTCTCGCACACATTTTCCATTTTTTGACCTTGCAACCTCCTTGAGTTCTGCTTTTGATAAAATAAAATGTTCAATATTCCTTTTAAATAAACACAAAGAAAAATATTGTTTTGTTTATCAAAATTACCGTAAATGTAGATATAGCATAGCAAAAATTCATGGGCTTGTCTGGGATTAAAAAAAATGGGGATGTTTTATTTGATCATGTTCCCTGCTCGTGGGATTCTTTATATACTAGGCAACCTATTTCAATGGAAATTTTATTTTTACATTTTAATTTGTACATTAAAAATTAGTGTAGGAGGAAAATTTGATACCGTTCAGATAGAAACAACAGGGCCAGCACTCATACAAAAATGGAGGGATATAGGAAACAGGAGCGGGCTCATTTTTGGAAAGTTCTACAGGTGGGAAAAACATAGCAGACAAAAATTCTTAGAAACTTAGGGCCTGTGGATCTTCTCTAAGGCCTGGTTGACATCTGCATTCGGTAATCCGTTCGGGGAGTTTGCATGAGTCCGCATGGGGACTCCCCCGAATGGAATACCGAACGCATTGGCACGGAGCCCATAGACTATAATGGGGTCCGTGTGCTTTCTGCAAGGAATATGCAGACAGAAAGTACTTCATGATCTACTTTCCAGTCCATGACTCGTGCAGAAATCTTGCGGCAAGCACACGGACCCCGTCATAGTCTATAGGGTCCATGTGCTTTTCACTGCTCACTGCTTGTCAACGTGTTCAGCAGTCCATTCGGAGGTCCCATGCGAACTCCCCGAATGGATTACCGAATGCAGATGTCAACCAAGCCTAACTGGTATCCTTTGGGTCAGTCCCTAATTAAAGGGATCCTATCTTCCGAACACATGATGATCAGTTGAAATGGCTGTTTTCAGCAGTCAATCAACCATTAAAATATTATTAATGTTCGTTTGTGAGTCATGATGAGCAATGGAAGATTTTGCCTAAAAAACAAATGGCTCTGTTGGGAATTTATGGACAGCATTTGGCCAAAAAAAATCAGTATTTGGCTTTTGGCCAGTCATCAGCCAGTTTGCACAGACTCACTATGACTATTTTATGAAAAATGTCAAAGAAAAATGGTTTTAGTTGTCCAAAGCAACCAATTACAGCACAGCTTCCATTTTATAGTGCCTTTGTATAATGGAAGTTGTGCTGAGATTGGTTTCTATAGGTGACTAAGACTATTTTTCCTTATGACACTCGGCTTTTATCATTATCAGACAGTTTAGTTGTAAAAGGTATAAAACTTAAAGATGCTTAGTGAAGCTTAGGTGCACATGTGCCCAAAGTGTAAAGCGCGTGCAGTGATGTAGGATATACTGACCTTGGCTTTACTGCATGAAATGAGCAGCTTCCATAGCCCTTCAGTGGACTCATTTTAGTGGAAACCGGGCATCTTCAACCTTTGATTCCTAAGGCCTGGTTCACATCTGTGTTTGGTATTCCATTCAGGGAGTGCACTTGGGGACCCCTCAAATGGAAACCTATACACATTAAAAAGTGGTGAGCAATGAAAGCACATAAACCCCATAGACTATAATGGGATCCGTGTGTTTTCCGCGTGGTGTGCGCACAAATCATGCGGAGAGTAAAGTACTTTATAGTGATTATGTGTTTTAGATTACTCCTTGGAATTTAAGGCCCCACTTGTAAACTTGCCCAGGACCCTACTTTGTCTAAAACCGGCCCTGTCTATGGAACAGCGGCGCGGAGAAGACAACGAAAGGTAGGAGAAGAATAGCCTTTCTTAAGGCTATTCCGACGTGTTACTCAGAAAAAAAAAGTTTGTATGATAGGATCCCTTTAAACTAGTCTCTATAGCCACCTGGACTATGTCTACTATTCCCTGCTCATGGACACCATACCTACTGAACCCCTCAAGATTGCACTACTAACCCCTTCCATTTAAGTTTTAAGTGCTTTGGACCAATTGGCACCCTTTACATAGCCCTTATTTTGTACCCCCCTACATTTACCAGTTTTATTTTATTTTGACTTTGCTCGGCATAATGTTATATAATGTTATAATGTTATATATCCCTTTACGAAGACCCCATAAGGATTTCTTTAGTAATGTGGACGCCTATTGTTTTGCTTTCCTTTCTTCTGTATTAAAAAAATAAGTAATAGAGTTGCAAAAATAGCATTGACTTATGAATCCAATAATAATATGATAATATGATCATTTTCGCAGCAATATTTACAAAATTATAAATTTGCAAGGAAAAGATGAAGTCGGATAATAAGGATAATTTGTTTATTTTTATGTTTTAGAAGAATTTGCACTCATATTCCAATTTTGCTGTTTTAGCATTTTACCTGGTAGGTTACATGTGTAATGTAGGGAAAATGGAATTAATGGAATTATTATTATTATTATTATTATTATTATTATTATTATTATTAAAGAATAAATACATTTTATTTTGGGAAATTTCTGAACCACAATCATTTTAATTTACATAATAAGAATATTAGTAATACAACCTGTAGAGTTTTTCGGTACTGTATCGATGAAGAAGACGTTTACTTTATGAAGTACAGTCTGCACCTTGATTTATTACCCCAAACTTTTAGTTTCTAAATATGGAATGTGATAATGCTGATGATTGTAAATATGATTATTATAGTTATTACAATTTGGAATGGTCAATGAAGATGATACACAATTGGCACCAGTTGTCCTCAGCTATGAGTAATATCTCACATAAGGATGGGGCAATTATACAACCACCACAATCCATAGGTGGAGACCATGTATGAGTCTTCCTGCCTCCATTATGATCACTTAGATCCGATGTCTATAGACACCTTTATAATCCAGGAAGGCTTGAGAGCCATTTAACCCATCATCAAGGTCATAGTTAAGAAGAGGTGTTTGGATTGGTGTTCACTGAAGCAATCCATAAATTTGAGAATAAGGAGCAAAGGTCGGGAAGACTTGTCGAGTGACTAATAGTAAACAGATAGTAAAACAACACCTATTAAATATATGTATACAAAGAAGAAGAAGGAATTTCCATATGCATTTAAAAATCTGTGACCCATACGTGTCCTGACATTCAAAGAATTTTTGTTTCGTGGAACTTATGATCTTTAATACAATATATTTTAAAAAAAAAAAAAAAATCATCTGACCGATAAAGTTGTCCCATTTACGCTTTCATCACTATTTATTTTTTTGTTTCTGATTGTAAAATAAATCCTATTCGGATTATTGTGTGCAATCATTAGTAAAAAGATTTTAATTCAATCCAATAGAACATGTAATAGGGGTAGGAATACTGTGTTATGGAAGCGCAATATTTAGAAAAATCAAAAATATTCAAAAGGAGAAATTACTGCAGGGTTTGTGTATTTTTTAGGGTTCGTGAAATTTATATTTTCATTTGCAAAAATTGTTTTTTTTACTCTAGTTTTAATGTGATTTTTGACAATGAGCAGACATATTCATGACTTTATTATGTTCCATATTGCTTCAATGTTATTATCAGTTATTTTAGTAAAAATTGGCCATGTTTATTATGTTTTTATTTTAAAAAAATTACTATTTTTGAAACACAAATATCATTGCTTCATAGAAATTGCGAGAAAAATATTATGTTTAAGAGTTTACATAGAAGCCATTAGAACACATACATAAAGATATAAATATGTATCCATATAAATATTTAATACATATACAGGAACCAACGTAGAATTGTCTATCTCTTTGAGCATTTACTGTAAACTTTACCTATATGTTTATTGCAACAAATTTTTGATTATTTTTATTTTGATAAAATTGATACAAATTTTCTGTGCAAAGCGTTGTACAAAAAAATTATTATTAGAGATATGCAAACAAGAAATCCTTTGTGGGAACGTTATACCGTTCCCATGTACGGCGAGAATAGAAGCGAGCGTTCCGGCATTGTTTATTAGTAAATATATTTAATCCCCATAATCACCTATTTTTACGATTTAAGGTCTCATTACAAAGTATTAGCATAGCAAGAACAATCGCAATGTTCCCGCCCGAATTAATTCCTTTCATGCGCACACTTTCGGACATTATCGGCTTTTCCTGCTTACAGTTTTTCGGTTCAAAGATGTTGGGCGTCTGTTACAATCGCTTTCCTTTCTTCTTATTTTACTCTTTTCTTTGGAGAGTTAGAGGAAAGGGAAATAAGGCAACGTGTTGTAGAGAGCAAGAAAAGAGGAAAACTTGGGACATAATGGCCTTGTAGGGAGCGGAAGCTTTAATTAAAAGAAGGACAGACAACAGCAAAGCTTCCCATTCACTGCCACACAAAAGGAGTTTCGATGAAGCAGAACCATGAGAGCGGACAGACATGCCAAATAAAAGGATAGAGGGTGCTGTATGAGCGTCAGGCCCCCACACCGGCACCCTGTATTTTTGTGAAGCACTTGAGTTATATAGGACCTGCTTAATCTACACCTCCTCCCCTTCTCCTTCACATCTCCAGTCAATGTCTACACACAGCTAGGCACATGCTCCTTCTTTGAAATGTGGAGTAAAGAAACATGAAACATATTTGAACAAATTGCCTTTACGCTATTTGCTGGTGGGCATAGGCATAAAGATCAAGGGTTGACTAAAGGACACCAAGGCGGGTGATTTCTTGTCCCACCAGCATGCAGACATCCAAAGCTTCTGGCGTCCTGTATCCCATTGTGCCATAGTTCTCTTTTCCCGTCTTTGAGACTACAATCTACTTGCCTTGGCCCACGTAGGATTTTATTGGAGAGATTAAAGTCATTTAGTGTATAGAAAATGCATCTTCAGACTCGTAATGTGTATACATTCCTCTTCTATGGATATAAATATATACAGCTATCCTCATAGGCCATACAACATCTACAGTATAAAAAGTGCTCACTTTTATAAAACTATTTCATTAGAATATAATCTCGTGCCATAGGGGGACTCCTATACAGATAATATTGTATATCAGTATATAGTATTATCTTTTATGATATTGCTGTTGGGTTTAGGATTGACATCTGAGAATCGCATTGTCAAGTAATTATAGTATATACACTAAAGACTATGGAGATATATTTAGACCCCAGTGGTGGTGACCCTTAGGCCCTGGACCTATTCCTGACAGTGACGCTTCTTATATGTAGTAACCCAGTGGACAACCTAAATAACCTACAGATACACAACCCCCTAAGGATCTAATGCCTCTGGTGCATTTCGTGGTGGTCTCCTAAACACTGATAACGCCTAGCCCTTGTTTTCTAGCAATTTAATGTCCACTTATTGGTTTGACGCATTTAATTTCTCAGTCTACTAAATCTATGGAAGTGGGTCATACAGTCAAGGCAGCAGAGGAACAAAGATGCCACCTAGCTCAAGCCTATGCCTTTATTATGGTCAGGGGTCATCATCTTTTTAATTGTCCTGTTCTTGTCAACTGTGTGTCTTTATGTTGACTGTCTTCTTGTTTCTCCTTAAGTGATAAGGAATTGCCTTAGGTATATCATTTACTTGCTTGAAAATCTGGTTCTTGTTGGTTTTCAAACTTTTCATGAGTCCGGTATGACCTTTGTGGATTTCAGCAGAGTGTGACATTTTATAGAATATTTTTATTGTATTTCTCCTGTGCCTCTTATTTCTATTAATGGGTTTTTCATCCCACAGGGACATTTCTACTTTAAACAACTCCAGGATCCAACTTCAGGATCCTAACCAAAATGGGGCAACTTTGACCAGCTGATGGAGTTTGGGCCTTCTGCCATCTCAGAACATACTATCATCCTGACACTAATACGCCATTCTTTTTATAGGTGAACGTTTCCTGTATACAAGAAGTTTACTTCCAAAAGTTCCAGGATATAAAATATATTACATGCAGCTCTTTGTCCAAAAAGTTCTCTTCTACTAAAAAGAACAATCCCGTTTCTGTTTTTGATAAAGAATTTTTGTACATATTTGAAAGTTCACATTGTTCTGCACATTGTTGTATCAATAAAGCAGTGCAATGGATGGTGGATGCTGTCGCTTCTTCTGTTATTTACTGGGACAACCCTAGTTTGGTGTAGGTGTATCCGTACTCTGTAGTCATTTGGCGCTGCGCTACCCATTTGTCTTAGTATTTTATTCCATAAAGGGGTCAAACCTTTTATTAACACCTCCTTTACTGAACACAAAAATTTTGAACATCTCAAGAATGCCCAAAGACTTAGTTCAACATTTTTTATGTTTTTAAAATATTATTGGTATTGGAAATGGGCTGACCTGAGCTCATGGGGAGTGACCCAGCTGAGGGTACTTGATGATCTCTGTTCAATCGTAGCCTTACTATGACTAAGGATCCAGTGAAGATCAGAAACATAACAAAGGCTTAGACACTTTTATCCATTTGGATAAAAAAATGATGACTTTTTTAATGTTTATTTAAATTTTTCAAAATACAAAGTTACAAACTGCAGGAAACATTGGAAATTTAAATCTGGGTAAATTAAAGTGATATAAAGTGCAATAAAATATTACAAATTCCAAAAGGTACAGTGGAAAAATCCAGCGAGCAGAGCATAATACATTGCAGAAAGCGCTAAGAAGCCCATGTGAGGTTTTAGACAACAATATGAGTTGTGCAGGCCCAAATAATCACTCTGGAGTTTTCTGATATATAGAGCAAGAGAACGTGAAAGTGGAATTAAATAAGTAGAAAACAAATCTAGAAAGGATGGGAGCATTAGTGGTAACAGGCTCAATGGCCTCGGGCAATTTATCAGAGTACCAATAGAGTACTGTTTTGAGGCACCAGGTATATTAAGGAACAGATAAAGAAATAAGAGAGAACAAGACAGAGGAGGGGGGATGGGTAAAGAAAGAAAGAAGGGAAAGAGGGAAGGGAAAAAGGAGAAGTAAGCAGAAAAGAGGGAGGAGAGGAAGAAGAAAAAGGGTGGAGAGAAGGGGAGGAGAGGATCCGGGAGAATTTTAATTTCAGATTTCTCCAAGGAGACCATGTCTTAAAGAAGCAGGCATGTGTTCTCGTTTTCCAGCTGGACAATTCCTCAAAGAGGCATATTAGATTAACCTTTTTGATCCATTCCCACTTAGAGGGGGAATCTGAGCTCAACCATTTCTTAGATATTAATGAATTTGCTGCCGAGATTAAGAGCGAGGAAAGATTAGTTATCATTGGTAAGTAGGAAGCAGAATGGAGGGAAAGTATAGTCATTGTTGCTGTGATTTCAAAAGTTGGGGAGACCAATTTCCTAAGGACCTCTTCTACTTCCTTATAGAAAGGCAAGGCCACCAGATTTGTGGTAGAGAACCCCAATGGGATTTACGTCCCCAGTATAATTCAGAGTTCATTCTCTGAAGCCATTGGGGTGTGTGATTGATGATGTTTTGTCAAGGACGGTCTGCTGGATTTTTTTCCAGAAATCTGAATCTTTATTGTGGAAGTGGGATCGCCTCGTCCACAGAATTTTTGCACCCCAGAGGTGAGCTGTTTGAACTTATTTAATGCAACCCCTTCCGACAAGTCTCGTTTAATAAATTATTGTATTCCGTAATTTGTAACATCAAACCTGGAACATTTTTTCTCAGATCCCTATGCTATGGTATATCTTTTATTCTTCCTTGGAATTTATAAATAATTTGAGTACTTGGATTATCTGCCCGCTGCTCCTTGAGGGGCTCAGGTAATGCTGTACCTTTCTTATCTTCCAGCTCACATTATTTCTTATGGGGAATAAGGTTTGTTTCCATATTTTGGAGGCTACTGTGTAAAGCATTAATGATTTTCCTGAATTTTTTCTCTGGATACCTTCCTCAGAGTACCTGATGGAATGGATCATCCAGGTACTTGAACAAAATCTATGAATCTATACTGGTCCAAACTACAACATCGGGCTGCTGTGGCCCATCAACCACATCTCTGTCATCTCTGAGATGCTATACAGTCAAAGCCTACCTACCATTCTACGTATAAAAGATGAATCCAGCGAGACCATGGTGGAAATGTAAAAAAACTCCTTTATTTGAAAAGCGGTGATACACACATCTGATGGAAATGCTGCGTCAGACTGACGCGTTTCGGATATTCTCCTTTCTCAAAGTCTTTTAGAGGGAGCAACTTTCCGAGCTGGACCTTACCAAATGTATTTGGGTGGAACAACACAGGTAGAATCTGATATCACAGTGACTACGGCCCGCAAGTGGGCTGAGTATTTTACCTTTCCTTATTTTCTGGTATATACCTACCATTCTACCTACCATTGTGAAAAATTCAAGACATGTGGATGGAGCTCCACAAAAATTAAGAGGCTGTAATGTTTAATGGGGTGCTGTTACAAGTTTGGGTCCTAAAATAGTTCCTGGAGACAGGACTTGACTATCCATGAAGAATATCTACCCAAAGAAAACATATTTTCTCTGAAGCAGTCTTCCTTCTCTTATAATTCTCCATAGTCTTCATATCAATCTTCTTTAAATGCCACCTCTCTGGTGAGAAACATGGTAGTCACTTTATGTAAAATCACTTTGATTCCTACAATATAGAGAAACCTTCATCCTAGAAAGCAGTTTTACAACTAAGGATTCTTTTAGCTAAAGCCCCATGTGGCGAAAAGCAGCTAAAAAAACACTGTGGAAAAAATCCATCAAAAACACAGTTTTTGTAATTGCAGCTTTTCTGCTAAGGCCCCACATTGCAGAAAATCAGCTTTTTTTGTTGCAGATTTTGCTGCAGTTTTTGAAGCCAAAGCCAATAATGGCTACTGAAGGAATGGGAAATGTATAGGAAGTTTTTAAACTTCTTCCTTCTGTTCAATAAACGCCTGGCTTTGGCTCAAAAAAACGCTCCAAAATCTGCTACAAAAAAGCTGCTTTTCTG
Organism: Leptodactylus fuscus; assembly: GCF_031893055.1. Lineage (NCBI taxonomy): Eukaryota > Metazoa > Chordata > Amphibia > Anura > Leptodactylidae > Leptodactylus > Leptodactylus fuscus. Next base: position 53,292,528 of record NC_134274.1, read on the forward strand.
CCGCTTTTTTTCTGAAATGGATGGATAAGAGTAAATAAAATATCTTTCACTTTACTTGTACTGTAAAACACGAGTTGTCTGCTTTGTTTCCACAGGAGCCAAAAACATGGCATTTCTGCAATGTGTGACTGTAGCCTAAGACCGAGGCCCCACGTGTGTTTGTCCCATTCGCATGCTGCGATTTCCAAAACCGTTTCATGCTTTTTAATGGGAGGGTAAACATTCACCAGGTTTTTGACACAATTCCTATATAATTTCAGTTTCAAACATAGGGGCGTTTCTTTACGTTCCTTTTCATTTTTTGCTACTCTTACTTAAAAATGATTGTTGCGCCATTCCTCCTGATCGCACATTACATCAATCTGATTGTAAATGATATTTATTTTGTAAACCGTTAATATGAAACTCAAATATATCTCAAATTAAGAATAAACATCAATGAGTTCCGGCTCGCGCGTTTCCAAATGCTCCGTGCCAAATGTCTGTATTGTCAAAGATAACAAAAGGAAGAGCAAAGTTAACTTGATTCAAGTGTAAATTGAAATAAAAAATGAGGGCTCCTAAGACTTTGTGATTTGTGTTTAGCTGGGGAACGCTCCAGCTGTCGGATGCCGGGGGCTCAAATGAAGTCTGCAGTGTCTGCTTTTTGGACCAGCTGTGGCTTATCTGAGACCACATTCGGAAATCTAAACAGAAGACAAATGCATAGGTATTGAGGAAGCCGAGAGAGGCGTCCTGCTAGGAAGCATGTTGTGTGAACACGCAGTGCGTGAGCAAGACGAGTGATAAAAGAACAGTGATATTATGGGCAGGTGGCAGAGATCTCTGCAAGGATGCAAGTCCTGGGAAGAGTGTGCAGATGCTCACAGCAAATCTTTTTTACTTCATTTAGTCCTCAACATTAATAAAGACCTATTGGCTGGACTACTTTGGCCGTGATGAGGCCGCAGTCCAGCTGTCGGCTCTCCAGGCTCCATACCAGTCTTCCAAAAGAAATGGACATTGCATCTGCATGTACTGTAAATAACCAGCAAACACTTAATCACTTGGAACCGCGTTTGCTCTTAAATACTCTTTGTCTGCCCAAATGTCCAATAAGTTAATGCAACTTCCTCAAGATGACATTAAAGCCTGTGTCATAATTGGCTTCACCCAAGTGTCTTCTGTGATACGAAGGAACATATGTAAGTGCTGCGCTTACCAGGACTAAAATGGATCTGTAACATCATCATTATATTAGCTCTGGACTCGTCTGTGATCCGGTCGTGCTGGGCCGGCATCGTGTTACTGCTCTATTATCTGTACAACTATAATTCATTGTGGAATTCTTGTGTATTTGCAAGAAATTAATTCAGTACATGAATAATATATTACTTATGTACAATTATTTGAGGTTCTGCCATAATATAGAAGGTACATTATTTGAGTTTAGAGATGAGCGAGTAGTATTCGATCGAATATCTCGCCGCCATAGGAATGCGTGTAAGCGGCCGAACACCAAGGGGTTAAGCACAGTGAATATTCGATGCATTTATCCCCTTGGTTTGGCCGTTTACACACATTCCTATGGCGGCGAGGTATTCGATCGAATACTACTCGCTCATCTCTATTTGTGTTTGATAAATATTCCACCTAAGAACTTACAGAGGGTTTTGGGCGCCAAGGTATTTTTTGATACTGATCGGTGGGGGGTCTGATACCAAGAATCTCCACCATTCAGCTGATTCTGCTGCTTCCAGACGCCAGCCTGAATGGGTCTGGGGGTAGCCCTGCTCTTATTTAAGTAATAGGCACAGAGCTGGAGCCCCGTCCACTGAATAGTGGTGGTGTTTGGATACTGCAGCTCTGTACGTATTATCTGAATATGAGCACAGCTGCTTCTGGCCCCTCCAATGCTGCAACCTCCAGAGTCCAGCTGATCTGTGCAGAGTCTGGAAACTGAAGACCTATCCTGTGGATAGGCCATAGTATGAGAAAATACCTGGCAAATGAGAAATGCCTTTAAGGTTGAAGCCCCATGTTGCAAAAACGCAGTATATTACATTACCTGTAAAGTAGAGATGAGCGAGTAGTATTCGATCTAATACCTCGCCGCCATAGGAATGCGTGTAAGCGGCCGAACACCAAGGGGTTAAACACATTGAATATTCAATGTGCTTAACCCCTTGGTGTTCGGCCGCTTACACGCATTCCCATGGCGGCAAGGTATTCGATCGAATACTACTCGCTCATCTCTATTGCAAAGTAAATAGGATTCTAGCTAATCCCATCCACAGATTGTAGGAAAAAATCTGCAGCCGGAAAAGCTGCATTTTTGAAAATCACAGAATGTCAATTATATCTTTGGAAACACTAGATATAATAAGGGCATAAAACGCATGAAACGCAATGAAGAATACTGCGGAATAAAATGCGTTGCTTTTCCACTATGATTTTTTTTCCTGCAACTTTTTTTGTTGCGTTTCTCTACGTGGCGCCTTAGCCTAAGACCTTGTCTACATGTAGGAATAAACCGTAAGGAATACAGACAATTCATCCCATCGTGAAATCATGTTTTACTGCAATGTGAACCCAAAATTCTCCTGCATTGTATGACCAGCACCTTAACTTTTATTTCTAAGTACTTACAATTTATCACCACGGTCTCAAAGTTCTGTTTCAAGATTATCTACTTTTCTGATAACTTAGCATATTTGATACAAACTTCTTCACCTATCATTAAGGGAAAGAATAAGCAAGTCATCTCGAAAGCTAATGAAATGTATCGCTGGGTCACTATGGCCAAGCCAATCATTAATATCTTGGCAGACATATTGAAGGGTTTTCTTGGGTTTTCACAAACTTCTGTAACATCACTAATAGAGATGAGTGAATATACTCGATGGAATACCTCCGCCGCATAGCTCTCAGCGCCAGGGAAGGTGGGAGGGGCAGTAAAAATTCGAAGCCACAGAAATGTTTTTGCACCGTGAACTATGCGGCGGAGATATTCGATCGAGTATATTCGCTCATCTCTAATCACTAACTGGTCTCATTATCACCACCAGACTGGTGAGGACTACCATAGTGACAGCAATGGAGCTAGTAGGGGAATTAACAGGAAAGGGTGGGTTATTTAACAGGAAAGTGTAGGTTATTCAACAGGTAAGTGTAGGTTATTTCTTACTTTCTATTTCTCGCTTTTAGGGATGTTTTTCAAAATCCTGGATATCCCCTTTGAATATTCTGCAGGATAAAGCTACAGGGAAATCACCAGCATTTCTGTAGGTATAATTGACATTCTGGGATTTTCAAAAAATTGCATATTTTTCTGCTGTGTGTGAATGGGATTTGCTAAAATCCCATCCACTTTGCAGTTACTGTAAAACGCCATGGTTTTTTCCACCACGGCCATACTACAGCATTTACGCTACGTCGAGCCCCAGCCTAAAACTTTAGATCACTTTTAGATCAGCACCCAAACTGGAACAAACTATAAAGTGCCGCTTACATCTGTTATTTATTAATAGGGTTGAGCCGATCTTGAGATTTCAGGATCGTTTTTAAAATCCGATTTTCAATCATTTGAGAAATTTGCTTGATCGCCGATCGGGCTCAACCCTATCTATTAACCTACCAAGAGGCACACCAGCACCAAGGTCAAAGCTGGCTTAGGGTATATTCGCATATTTGAAATCTGAATGTGATTTGAAGAAATCCATTCAGATGATCCACAAACAACCCCGATTTACTAAACGTGAATTGGAAATGGATGCAGTAGTCTTAATGCAATGCCTACATATATATCATAACTGTATCCACTTCTGGGGTACCAATGCGAATTAGATCTCCTCTAGCGCCATATTATGTAAGGTAGATGTAGAGTGAAGCCTTGGAACATGACTTGGGATGTGACCCAAAGAGTTTGTAGTTGTAGGACATATTGAACAGGTAGGGTCAGCACTAGAGATGAGCGAACAGTGTTCTATCGAACACATGTTCGATCGGATATCAGGGTGTTCGCCATGTTCGAATCGAATCGAACACCACGTGGTAAAGTGCGCCAAAATTCGATTCCCCTCCCACCTTCCCTGGCGCCTTTTTTGCACCAATAACAGCGCAGGGGAGGTGGGACAGGAACTACGACACTGGGGGCATTGAAAAAAATTGGAAAAAGTCATTGGCTGCCGAAATCAGGTGACCTCCATTTTAGACGAATAGTGGATTTCAAATCCGGGTCATATGAGAATGTGAACTTTGTGACTATGAGACAGGGATAGCTGTACAGGCAGGGATAGCTAGGGATAACCTTTATTTAGGGGGGAATGTTATTAAAAATAACTTTTTGGGGCTCTATCGGGTGTGTAATTGTGATTTTTGTGAGATAAACTTTTTCCCATAGGGATGCATTGGCCAGCGCTGATTGGCCGAATTCCGTACTCTGGCCAATCAGTGCTGGCCAATGCATTCTATTAGCTTGATGAAGCAGAGTGTGCACAAGGGTTCAAGCGCACCCTCGGCTCTGATGTAGCAGAGCCGAGGCTGCACAAGGGTTCAAGCGCACCGTCGGCTCTGATGTAGGAGAGCCGAGGGTGCACTTGAACCCTTGTGCACCCTCAGCTCTGCTACATCAGAGCCGAGGGTGCGCTTGAACCCTTGTGCACACTCTGCTTCATCAAGCTAATAGAATGCATTGGCCAGCGCTGATTGGCCGAATTCCGTACTCTGGCCAATCAGCACTGGCTAATGCATTGTATTGGCTTGATGAAGCAGTGCTGAATGTGTGTGCTTAGCACACACATTCAGCTCTACTTCATCGGGCTAATAGAATGCATTGGCCAATCAGCGCTGGCCAATGCATTCTATTAGCGTGAACTGAGTTTGCACAGGGGTTCTAGTGCACCCTCGGCTCTGCTACATCAGATTGCTACATCTGATGTAGCAGTGCTGAGTGTGCATCAGATGTGTAGTTGAGCAAAACTGACTCAGCACTGCTAAGTCTGCATTCGCATAGGAATGCATTGGCCAGCCTTCGGCCAATCAGCGCTGGCTCTGCCGGAGGAGGCGGAGTCTAAGGTCGGACCTGAATGGAGACTGGTGTGGAGCTATCTTAGACTCCGCCTCCTCCAGCAGAGCCAGCGCTGATTGGTCGAGTTCCGTACTCTGGCCAATCAGCACTGGCCAATGCATTTCTATGGGGAAAAGTTAGCTTGCGAAAATCGCAAACTGACAGGGATTTCCATGAAATAAAGTGACTTTTATGCCCCCAGACATGCTTCCCCTGCTGTCCCAGTGTCATTCCAGGGTGTTGGTATCATTTCCTGGGGTGTCATAGTGGACTTGGTGACCCTCCAGACACGAATTTGGGTTTCCCCCTTAACGAGTTTATGTTCCCCATAGACTATAATGGGGTTCGAAACCCATTCGAACACTCGAACAGTGAGCGGCTGTTCAAATCGAATTTCGAACCTCGAACATTTTAGTGTTCGCTCATCTCTAGTCAGCACCACAGAAATACGAGTAGAAAGACTACCAGAGTGACAGCAATGGAGCTAGTATGGGAATTAACAGGAAAGTGTGGATTATTTAACAGGAAAGTGTAGGTTATTTAACAGGTAATTGTAGGTTATTTCTTACTTTCTATTTCTCGGTTTTAAGGATGTTTTTCAAAATCCTGGATATCCCCTTTGTTAGGATGGGGTCCCGCAGGCTTCCCAATGCGAATTAGTTCTCCTCTAGTGCCATATTATGTAAGGTAGATGTACAGTGAAGCCTTGGAACAATGCTTGGGATGTGACCCAAAGAGTTTGTAGATGTAGGACATATTGAACAGGTAGGGCCAGCACCACAGAAATATCAGCAAGTACAGACTTCCATTTTTTTTTCCAAAAATATAAAATTATTAGAGGTCAACTCTGCATTTATTTACTTAATGGATTTTATGTGGAGTAATGAATGTGGAGAGAGCTGCCGGAGGGAACAGCGTGCCACCAAATGGGTATGAGGGGCTCCTGACAGGAAAGAGAATGGTTAGATGTGTTGGATTTTAACGTGTCTGATCCTTTTGTTCTCAGGAAGGTAAGTTGTTGCCAGATACCTCTTCCTATTGGAAACGCATACCAGATATGAGAACGCATGTGTATGATGTAAGTCTTGATGCCAGTATATAATGCACTGGTGGCAGGAAAGGAATGGGACAAACTAATACAAAAAATTTTGTAAAAAATAAAAAAGGCCACTTGTTACAAGAGGAAAAAAACTTTGACGTGGGTTGTAGAATCCAGATAAATAAAAAAGTTCTGGCCCTTGGTTGTAGCCCAGCCTAGGTGGGTACAGTTATAAGAAGACATATTCCTTCGAGCTCACATGTGGTTCAGATCTTCCTTACAACATTACACTTCCCGACTCTCGCACAGCTGAGCTCTTTCCAATAAGCCGCATGTACGCCAAAAGAGGATCAATTCCTACAGTAGCGCTGATGCTCTTTGCATCTGATCGTTACATTTTTGTGACAAATTGATAAACTACATCTTCACTTGGATAAAGATTTGATATCACTCTTTTAATCTGCTATCAATAAGTTATTAATCGTTCACCTGACCTGTTCTAATCCCCGTCTGCTTTCAAATCCAATAATCATTTCAAAATTCACAGTCGACTGAGAGTCTTACTAAGAGAGATCAATATCTTACGGAGGGGATTTTTTTTTTTTTTACAGTGAAATTCAGTCTACTCGTTCAGTGACTTCAGGGCAACAGCTATACACAAGTCCCAAAGTACAATACTATCATGTTACATATAGACAAGGAAGTAACAGCTTGAGGTGAGGTTAATTCTTTTATAAAAGCTTAGGTCAAGTATAATATGCTCACCTACATGACTTGTGTAAATGCTGATAATGGTGCCAGACAATGGACTGGAGAATCTTCTCGCTACTGGTCATGTGTTTGAGTAGGCTTTGTTGGGTTTGGTGGGTGACAATCTCGGTATATGACAAGATTCCAAATACAAACAAACACAGACAAAAAGATCCTGCTTTTCCAATAGGAATGTACAGGTTACTTTTTCTCAGGGTTCACCAAGACCAGCATATTTTACATTGGTCTTCATGTTGTTATGGTTCTGTGTGTATATGAAAAAATAATAAATAACACAACCAGAACCGCTAAGCCGCAGAGCACTGCGGCGAGGTCCACAGGCCCAGATGGGCAGCCATACGTCTGAATTATTCACCACCAGTTGAACTGCACTGGCAGTGATGTTGTGCAACACAAATGTGAACAGGTGGCAACAGACTCTCTCCAGTTAATGTCACTGGGGGAGCGTGCCAATGTATAGCAGTTGAGCAAATGAAGTTGTCAGAAGCCCCTGCTATTTACAGCAGGAGAACCAGACCTTAGCATGTGCTTCACTCTACTGCAAACACAAGACTGCCAGGAGGTTACTTACTTCACTCCTGGTCAGTCACACAACAAACTCCTAAACCTGCAAGGAGATACAAGCCAGTTGGACTAGGAATGGGTTGACTGGTTCCAAAGGGCAGAGCCAAGGAATACTAGCTGGATCCCTACTCAGCTCCTAGAATTGACTGGAACCTGCCCCTAACCTCCTGTCTCAACGTATATTAAGCAAAGTGTGAGCACCGGGCAGGTGTCGGCTCACACTATTTAAAGGCTAGTCCCCGCCCAACAGAGGCGGTGGCATGACGTCACCGATCATGCTCAGTATGGCCAAACTGGGACTTAGCCTCAGAGCGGACCCAAAATGTCTGAGCATGCTCAGTAGGGAGAGAATGGCACTTAGCCTCTGAGCGGCTCCAAAATGTCTGAGCATGCTCAGTGGGCTGAAAGCTGGACTTAAACTCCAGATATCTTACTGCACAACGCCGAGGGCGAGGTTCAGATTGGCCTGCAGGTGGCGCAATGCGCTGAACGGGAAGCCTGTGGGACCCAATCCTAACACATGTCCCCTGAACCAGCGCTTAATTCATTATGAGGTTTAGTCTATTTTAGTGGCAAATGGAATTAAGTAGACGCAAATCACTGAATTGCAGATCCCAGGAGTTCTGTCCTCTGACTGCACTTAGTACCTGAAGAAGGACTTGATCCAGGTCTAAAGAGTAGAGATGAGCGAACAGTGTTCTATCGAACTCATGTTCGATCGGATATTAGGCTGTTCGGCATGTTCGAATCGAATCGAACACCGCGTGGTAAAGTGCGCCATTACTCGATTCCCCTCCCACCTTCCCTGGCGCCTTTTTTGCTCCAATAACAGCGCAGGGTAGGTGGGACAGGAACTACGACACCGGTGACGTTGAAAAAAGTAGGCAAAACCCATTGGCTGCCGAAAACATGTGACCTCTAATTTAAAAGAACAGCGACGCCCAGCTTCGCGTCATTCTGAGCTTGCAATTCACCGGGGACGGAGGTTTCCGTCCAGTTAGCTAGGGCTTAGATTCTGGGTAGGCAGGGACAGGCTAGGATAGGAAGGAGAAGACAACCAACAGCTCTTGTAAGAGCTAAATTCCAGGGAGAAGCTTGTCAGTGTAACGTGGCACTGACGGGCTCAATCGCCGCAACCCAGCTTTCCCAGGATCCTGAATGGAATACACTGTCAGTGTATTCCCGTATACCCGATATATACCCCCGATACCCGTTCCAACGGTGTGCCCCCCCACCTTCACCCCAGAAATACCCTGCAAGTCCCCTAGCAATAGAATTGGGGCTATATACACCCACTATTTTTGCTACTGCCATATAGTGCCATTGTCTCACTGGGAATTCAAAGAATATATTGGGCTTACATATAACTTCAATTCCAGGGAGAAGCTTGTCAGTGTAACGTGGCACTGACGGGCTCAATCGCCGCAACCCAGCTTTCCCAGGATCCTGAATGGAACACACTGACAGTGTATTCCCGTATACCCCATATATACACCCCAAATCCCCGTTCCAACGGTGTGCCCCCCCCACCTTCACCTCAGAAATACCCTGCAAGTCCCCTAGCAATAGAATTGAGGCTATATACACCCACTATTTTTGCTACTGGTATATAGTGCCATTGTCTGACTGGGAATTCAAAGAATATATTGGGGTTACGTGCACCCACAATTTTTGCTACTGGTATATAGTGCCATTGTCTCACTGGGAATTCAAAGAATATATTGGGGTTACGTGCACCCACAATTTTTGCTACTGGTATATAGTGCCATTGTCTGACTGGGAATTCAAAGAATATATTGGGGTTACGTGCACCCACAATTTTTGCTACTGGTATATAGTGCCATTGTCTCACTGGGAATTCAAAGAATATATTGGGGTTACGTGCACCCACAATTTTTGCTACTGGTATATAGTGCCATTGTCTGACTGGGAATTCAAAGAATATATTGGGGTTACAAATACCCTCATTTCTTGCTACTGCCATATAGTGCCAGTTTCTGACTGGTAATTCAAAGAATATATTGGGGTTACGTGCACCCACAATTTTTGCTACTGGTATATAGTGCCATTGTCTGACTGGGAATTCAAAGAATATATTGGGGTTACAAATACCCTCATTTCTTGCTACTGGTATATAGTGCCATTGTCTGACTGGGAATTCAAAGAATATATTGGGGTTACAAATACCCTCATTTCTTGCTACTGCCATATAGTGCCAGTTTCTGACTGGTAATTCAAAGAATATATTGGGGTTACAAATACCCTCATTTCTTGCTACTGGTATATAGTGCCATTGTCTGACTGGGAATTCAAAGAATATATTGGGGTTACAAATACCCTCATTTCTTGCTACTGGTATATAGTGCCATTGTCTGACTGGGAATTCAAAGAATATATTGGGGTTACAAATACCCTCATTTCTTGCTACTGCCATATAGTGCCAGTTTCTGACTGGTAATTCAAAGAATATATTGGGGTTACGTGCACCCACAATTTTTGCTACTGGTATATAGTGCCATTGTCTGACTGGGAATTCAAAGAATATATTGGGGTTACAAATACCCTCATTTCTTGCTACTGGTATATAGTGCCATTGTCTGACTGGGAATTCAAAGAATATATTGGGGTTACAAATACCCTCATTTCTTGCTACTGCCATATAGTGCCAGTTTCTGACTGGTAATTCAAAGAATATATTGGGGTTATAAATACCCTCATTTCTTGCTACTGGTATATAGTGCCATTGTCTGACTGGGAATTCAAAGAATATATTGGGGTTATAAATACCCTCATTTCTTGCTACTGGTATATAGTGCCATTGTCTGACTGGGAATTCAAAAAATATATTGGGGTTACAAATACCCTCATTTCTTGCTACTGCCATATAGTGCCAGTTTCTGACTGGTAATTCAAAGAATATATTGGGGTTACGTGCACCCACAATTTTTGCTACTGGTATATAGTGCCATTGTCTGACTGGGAATTCAAAGAATATATTGGGGTTACAAATACCCTCATTTCTTGCTACTGGTATATAGTGCCATTGTCTGACTGGGAATTCAAAGAATATATTGGGGTTACAAATACCCTCATTTCTTGCTACTGGTATATAGTGCCATTGTCTGACTGGGAATTCAAAGAATATATTGGGGTTACAAATACCCTCATTTCTTGCTACTGCCATATAGTGCCAGTTTCTGACTGGTAATTCAAAGAATATATTGGGGTTATAAATACCCTCATTTCTTGCTACTGGTATATAGTGCCATTGTCTGACTGGGAATTCAAAGAATATATTGGGGTTATAAATACCCTCATTTCTTGCTACTGGTATATAGTGCCATTGTCTGACTGGGAATTCAAAAAATATATTGGGGTTACAAATACCCTCATTTCTTGCTACTGCCATATAGTGCCAGTTTCTGACTGGTAATTCAAAGAATATATTGGGGTTACGTGCACCCACAATTTTTGCTACTGGTATATAGTGCCATTGTCTGACTGGGAATTCAAAGAATATATTGGGGTTACAAATACCCTCATTTCTTGCTACTGGTATATAGTGCCATTGTCTGACTGGGAATTCAAAGAATATATTGGGGTTACAAATACCCTCATTTCTTGCTACTGGTATATAGTACCATTGTCTGACTGGGAATTCAAAGAATATATTGGGGTTACAAATACCCTCATTTCTTGCTACTGGTATATAGTGCCATTGTCTGACTGGGAATTCAAAGAATATATTGGGGTTACAAATACCCTCATTTCTTGCTACTGCCATATAGTGCCAGTTTCTGACTGGTAATTCAAAGAATATATTGGGGTTACGTGCACCCACAATTTTTGCTACTGGTATATAGTGCCATTGTCTGACTGGGAATTCAAAGAATATATTGGGGTTACAAATACCCTCATTTCTTGCTACTGGTATATAGTGCCATTGTCTGACTGGGAATTCAAAGAATATATTGGGGTTACAAATACCCTCATTTCTTGCTACTGCCATATAGTGCCAGTTTCTGACTGGTAATTCAAAGAATATATTGGGGTTATAAATACCCTCATTTCTTGCTACTGGTATATAGTGCCATTGTCTGACTGGGAATTCAAAGAATATATTGGGGTTATAAATACCCTCATTTCTTGCTACTGGTATATAGTGCCATTGTCTGACTGGGAATTCAAAAAATATATTGGGGTTACAAATACCCTCATTTCTTGCTACTGCCATATAGTGCCAGTTTCTGACTGGTAATTCAAAGAATATATTGGGGTTACGTGCACCCACAATTTTTGCTACTGGTATATAGTGCCATTGTCTGACTGGGAATTCAAAGAATATATTGGGGTTACAAATACCCTCATTTCTTGCTACTGGTATATAGTGCCATTGTCTGACTGGGAATTCAAAGAATATATTGGGGTTACAAATACCCTCATTTCTTGCTACTGGTATATAGTGCCATTGTCTGACTGGGAATTCAAAGAATATATTGGGGTTACAAATACCCTCATTTCTTGCTACTGCCATATAGTGCCAGTTTCTGACTGGTAATTCAAAGAATATATTGGGGTTATAAATACCCTCATTTCTTGCTACTGGTATATAGTGCCATTGTCTGACTGGGAATTCAAAGAATATATTGGGGTTATAAATACCCTCATTTCTTGCTACTGGTATATAGTGCCATTGTCTGACTGGGAATTCAAAAAATATATTGGGGTTACAAATACCCTCATTTCTTGCTACTGCCATATAGTGCCAGTTTCTGACTGGTAATTCAAAGAATATATTGGGGTTACGTGCACCCACAATTTTTGCTACTGGTATATAGTGCCATTGTCTGACTGGGAATTCAAAGAATATATTGGGGTTACAAATACCCTCATTTCTTGCTACTGGTATATAGTGCCATTGTCTGACTGGGAATTCAAAGAATATATTGGGGTTACAAATACCCTCATTTCTTGCTACTGGTATATAGTGCCATTGTCTGACTGGGAATTCAAAGAATATATTGGGGTTACAAATACCCTCATTTCTTGCTACTGCCATATAGTGCCAGTTTCTGACTGGTAATTCAAAGAATATATTGGGGTTACGTGCACCCACAATTTTTGCTACTGGTATATAGTGCCATTGTCTGACTGGGAATTCAAAGAATATATTGGGGTTACAAATACCCTCATTTCTTGCTACTGCCATATAGTGCCAGTTTCTGACTGGTAATTCAAAGAATATATTGGGGTTATAAATACCCTCATTTCTTGCTACTGGTATATAGTGCCATTGTCTGACTGGAATTCAAAGAATATATTGGGGTTATAAATACCCTCATTTCTTGCTACTGGTATATAGTGCCATTGTCTGACTGGGAATTCAAAGAATATATTGGGGTTACAAATACCCTCATTTCTTGCTACTGGTATATAGTGCCATTGTCTGACTGGGAATTCAAAGAATATATTGGGGTTACAAATACCCTCATTTCTTGCTACTGGTATATAGTGCCATTGTCTGACTGGGAATTCAAAGAATATATTGGGGTTACAAATACCCTCATTTCTTGCTACTGGTATATAGTGCCATTGTCTGACTGGGAATTCAAAGAATATATTGGGGTTACAAATACCCTCATTTCTTGCTACTGGTATATAGTGCCATTGTCTGACTGGGAATTCAAAGAATATATTGGGGTTACAAATACCCTCATTTCTTGCTACTGCCATATAGTGCCAGTTTCTGACTGGTAATTCAAAGAATATATTGGGGTTATAAATACCCTCATTTCTTGCTACTGGTATATAGTGCCATTGTCTGACTGGGAATTCAAAGAATATATTGGGGTTATAAATACCCTCATTTCTTGCTACTGGTATATAGTGCCATTGTCTGACTGGGAATTCAAAAAATATATTGGGGTTACAAATACCCTCATTTCTTGCTACTGCCATATAGTGCCAGTTTCTGACTGGTAATTCAAAGAATATATTGGGGTTACGTGCACCCACAATTTTTGCTACTGGTATATAGTGCCATTGTCTGACTGGGAATTCAAAGAATATATTGGGGTTACAAATACCCTCATTTCTTGCTACTGGTATATAGTGCCATTGTCTGACTGGGAATTCAAAGAATATATTGGGGTTACAAATACCCTCATTTCTTGCTACTGGTATATAGTGCCATTGTCTGACTGGGAATTCAAAGAATATATTGGGGTTACAAATACCCTCATTTCTTGCTACTGCCATATAGTGCCAGTTTCTGACTGGTAATTCAAAGAATATATTGGGGTTACGTGCACCCACAATTTTTGCTACTGGTATATAGTGCCATTGTCTGACTGGGAATTCAAAGAATATATTGGGGTTACAAATACCCTCATTTCTTGCTACTGCCATATAGTGCCAGTTTCTGACTGGTAATTCAAAGAATATATTGGGGTTATAAATACCCTCATTTCTTGCTACTGGTATATAGTGCCATTGTCTGACTGGAATTCAAAGAATATATTGGGGTTATAAATACCCTCATTTCTTGCTACTGGTATATAGTGCCATTGTCTGACTGGGAATTCAAAGAATATATTGGGGTTACAAATACCCTCATTTCTTGCTACTGGTATATAGTGCCATTGTCTGACTGGGAATTCAAAGAATATATTGGGGTTACAAATACCCTCATTTCTTGCTACTGGTATATAGTGCCATTGTCTGACTGGGAATTCAAAGAATATATTGGGGTTACAAATACCCTCATTTCTTGCTACTGGTATATAGTGCCATTGTCTGACTGGGAATTCAAAGAATATATTGGGGTTACAAATACCCTCATTTCTTGCTACTGGTATATAGTGCCATTGTCTGACTGGGAATTCAAAGAATATATTGGGGTTACAAATACCCTCATTTCTTGCTACTGCCATATAGTGCCAGTTTCTGACTGGTAATTCAAAGAATATATTGGGGTTATAAATACCCTCATTTCTTGCTACTGGTATATAGTGCCATTGTCTGACTGGGAATTCAAAGAATATATTGGGGTTATAAATACCCTCATTTCTTGCTACTGGTATATAGTGCCATTGTCTGACTGGGAATTCAAAAAATATATTGGGGTTACAAATACCCTCATTTCTTGCTACTGCCATATAGTGCCAGTTTCTGTCTGGTAATTCAAAGAATATATTGGGGTTACGTGCACCCACAATTTTTGCTACTGGTATATAGTGCCATTGTCTGACTGGGAATTCAAAGAATATATTGGGGTTACAAATACCCTCATTTCTTGCTACTGGTATATAGTGCCATTGTCTGACTGGGAATTCAAAGAATATATTGGGGTTACAAATACCCTCATTTCTTGCTACTGGTATATAGTGCCATTGTCTGACTGGGAATTCAAAGAATATATTGGGGTTACAAATACCCTCATTTCTTGCTACTGCCATATAGTGCCAGTTTCTGACTGGTAATTCAAAGAATATATTGGGGTTACGTGCACCCACAATTTTTGCTACTGGTATATAGTGCCATTGTCTGACTGGGAATTCAAAGAATATATTGGGGTTACAAATACCCTCATTTCTTGCTACTGCCATATAGTGCCAGTTTCTGACTGGTAATTCAAAGAATATATTGGGGTTATAAATACCCTCATTTCTTGCTACTGGTATATAGTGCCATTGTCTGACTGGAATTCAAAGAATATATTGGGGTTATAAATACCCTCATTTCTTGCTACTGGTATATAGTGCCATTGTCTGACTGGGAATTCAAAGAATATATTGGGGTTACAAATACCCTCATTTCTTGCTACTGGTATATAGTGCCATTGTCTGACTGGGAATTCAAAGAATATATTGGGGTTACAAATACCCTCATTTCTTGCTACTGGTATATAGTGCCATTGTCTGACTGGGAATTCAAAGAATATATTGGGGTTACAAATACCCTCATTTCTTGCTACTGGTATATAGTGCCATTGTCTGACTGGGAATTCAAAGAATATATTGGGGTTACAAATACCCTCATTTCTTGCTACTGGTATATAGTGCCATTGTCTGACTGGTAATTCAAAGAATATATTGGGGTTACGTGCACCCACAATTTTTGCTACTGGTATATAGTGCCATTGTCTGACTGGGAATTCAAAGAATATATTGGGGTTACAAATACCCTCATTTCTTGCTACTGCCATATAGTGCCAGTTTCTGACTGGTAATTCAAAGAATATATTGGGGTTACGTGCACCCACAATTTTTGCTACTGGTATATAGTGCCAATTTATAACTGGGAATTCAAAATGCGCAAGGCTCCCGGAAAGGGACGTGGACGAGGCCGTGGGCGAGGTTGGGGGAATGGTTCTGGGGAGCAAGGTAGCAGTGAAGCCACAGGGCGTCCCGTGCCTACTCCTGTGGGGCAGCAAGCATTGCGCCACTCCACAGTGCCAGGGTTGCTTGCCACATTAACTAAACTGCAGGGTACAAACCTTAGTAGGCCCGAGAACCAGGAACAGGTCTTGCAATGGCTGTCAGAGAACGCTTACAGCACATTGTCCAGCAGCCAGTCAGACTCTGCCTCCTCTCCTCCTATTACCCAACAGTCTTGTCCTCCTTCCTCCCAAAATTCCCAAGCTTCACAGAACAATAACCCCAACTGTCCCTGCTCCCCAGAGCTGTTCTCCGCTCCTTTCATTGTCCCTCAACCTGCCTCTCCACGTCACGATTCCACGAACCTAACAGAGGAGCATCTGTGTCCAGATGCTCAAACACTAGAGTCTCCTCCATCTCCGTTCGATTTGGTGGTGGATGACCAGCAATCCACCCTCATCGACGATGATGTGACGCAGTTGCCGTCAGGGCATCCAGTTGACCGGCGCATTGTGCGGGAGGAGGAGATGAGACAGGAGTTGGAAGAGGACGTGGTGGATGATGAGGACACTGACCCGACCTGGACAGGGGGGATGTCAAGTGGGGAAAGTAGTGTGGATGTTGAGGCAGGTGCAGCACCAAAAAGGGTAGCTAGAGGCAGAGGTCAGCAGCTTAGGCAAAGCCAGGCCACACCCAGAATCTCCCAAGATGTTCCAGTTCGTACCCAGCCCCGAAAAACTCCCACCTCGAGGGCACGTTTCTCGAAGGTGTGGAGTTTTTTCAAGGAATGCGCCGAGGACAGATATAGTGTTGTCTGCACAATTTGCCTCTCGAAATTGATTAGGGGCTCTGAGAAGAGCAACCTGTCCACCACTTCATTGCGCCGTCATTTGGAATCCAAGCACTGGAATCAGTGGAAGGCAGCAACGGCAGGACAAAGGCCGCCTGCCGTTCACGCCACTGCCACTGCCTCTGCCACTGCCTCTGCCTCTGCCACTGCCACTGCTGATTGTGCTGGCGATGCACTCCAGAGGACGAGCCAGGACACCACTTCATCTGCCTCCGCCACTTTGTTGACTTCTTCCTCATCCTCCCCTGTTCCTGTCTTATCTCCTTCTCCTGCACCATCAAAGGCACCATCAGGCGCTTCTTTACAACAACCCACCATCTCTCAGACATTGGAGCGGCGGCAGAAATACACTGCTAACCACCCACACGCGCAAGCCTTGAACGCCAACATCGCTAAACTGCTGGCCCAGGAGATGTTGGCGTTCCGGCTTGTTGAAACTCCCGCCTTCCTGGACCTGATGGCAACTGCGGCACCTCGCTATGCCGTCCCTAGCCGTCACTACTTCTCCCGGTGTGCCGTCCCCGCCTTGCACCAGCACGTGTCACTCAACATCAGGCGGGCCCTTAGTTCCGCGCTTTGCACAAAGGTCCACTTGACCACCGACGCGTGGACAAGTGCATGCGGACAGGGACGCTACATTTCACTGACGGCACACTGGGTGAATGTAGTTGAGGCTGGGACTGCTTCCCAAACTGGCCCGGTGTACCTCGTCTCCCCGCCTAACATTCCTGGCAGGGACACGAGAAGAACACCCCCCTCCTCCTCCTCTACCGCCTCCTCCTCCGCCACCGCCTCCTCCTCCGCCACCGCCTCCTCCTCCGCTGTTAGATTGACCCCAGCTACGAGTTGGAAACGTTGCAGCACTGGCGTTGGTAGACGTCAGCAGGCTGTGCTGAAGCTGATCAGCTTGGGGGACAGACAGCACACTGCCTCCGAGGTGAGGGATGCCCTCCTCGATGAGACGGCAATATGGTTTGAGCCGCTGCACCTGGGCCCAGGCATGGTCGTTTGTGATAACGGCCGGAACCTGGTAGCAGCTCTGGAGCTTGCCGGACTCCAACATGTTCCATGCCTGGCCCACGTCTTCAACCTAGTGGTGCAACGTTTCCTAAAGAGCTACCCCAATGTTCCAGAGCTACTGGTGAAAGTGCGGCGCATGTGCGCCCACTTTCGCAAGTCGACAGTAGCCGCTGCTAGCTTAAAATCTCTCCAGCAACGCCTGCATGTGCCACAACACCGGCTTTTGTGCGACGTCCCCACACGCTGGAACTCAACGTTTCAGATGTTGAATAGAGTGGTTGAGCAGCAGAGACCTTTGATGGAATACCAGCTACAAAACCCTAGGGTGCCACAAAGTCAGCTGCCTCAGTTTCACATCCATGAGTGGCCATGGATGAGAGACCTTTGTGACATCCTATGGGTCTTTGAGGAGTCCACAAGGAGGGTGAGCTCTGAGGATGCGATGGTGAGCCTTACAATCCCGCTCTTGTGTGTTCTGAGAGAATCCCTGATTGACATCAGGGATAACTCAGATCACACAGAGGAGTTAGGGATAGCATCCGATCCGTCACAGCTGGAGAGTAGGTCCACACATCTGTCCGCTTCACTGCGTTTAATGGAGGAGGAGGAGGAGGAGGAGGAGGAGGAGGAAGAAGAGTTGTCCGATGATGTGATGGTGATACAGGAGGCTTCCGGGCAACTTCGAATCGTCCCATTGTTGCAGCGCGGATGGGTAGACATGGAGGATGAGGAGGAAATGGAGATTGAACTTTCCGGTGGGGCCAGAGGAGTCATGCCAACTAACACTGTGGCAGACATGGCTGAGTTCATGTTGGGGTGCTTTACAACCGACAAGCGTATTGTCAAAATCATGGAGGACAACCAGTACTGGATCTTTGCTATCCTTGACCCCCGGTATAAAAACAACATCTCGTCTTTTATTCCGGTAGAGGGGAGGGCCAATCGCATCAATGCTTGCCACAGGCAATTGGTGCAGAATATGATGGAGATGTTTCCAGCATGTGACGTTGGCGGCAGGGAGGGCAGTTCCTCCAGTAGGCAACCAAGTTCTCACCGGTCCACACAAACGAGGGGCACACTGTCTAAGGTCTGGGACACCTTGATGGCACCCCCTCGCCAAAGTGCCGCCACGGAGGGTCCTAGTGTCACCAGGCGTGAGAAGTATAGGCGCATGTTGCGGGAATACCTTTCCGACCACAGCCCTGTCCTCTCCGACCCCTCTGCGCCCTACACATATTGGGTGTCAAAGTTGGACCTGTGGCTTGAACTTGCCCTATATGCCTTGGAGGTGCTGTCCTGTCCTGCCGCCAGCGTCCTATCTGAGAGGGTGTTCAGTGCAGCCGGTGGCATCATCACTGACAAGCGCACCCGTCTGTCAGCTGAGAGTGCCGACCGGCTCACTTTGATAAAAATGAACCACCACTGGATAGAGCCTTCATTTTTGTGCCCACCTGTGTAAAGCACCCCAACATGAAACTCCATGTCTGTACTCAACCTCTCCAATTCCTCCGCATCCTCATACTCATCCACCATAAGCGTTGCACAATTCTGCTAATACTAGGCTCCCTCCACCCTGATTTCCCCCAACTCTGCTGGTTAGAGGCTCCCTCCACCCTGATTTCCACCAACTCTGCTGGTTAGAGGCTCCCTCCACCCTGCTTCCCCACAACTCTGCTGGTTAGAGGCTCCCTCCACCCTGCTTTCCCACAACTCTGCTGGTTAGAGGCTCCCTCCACCCTGCTTTCCCACAACTCTGCTGGTTAGAGGCTCCCTCCACCCTGATTTCCACCAACTCTGCTGGTTAGAGGCTCCTTCCACCATGAATTGGTCCAAACTGGGCTGTTTAGAGGCTCCCTCCATCATGAATTGGTCCAAACTGGGGTTTTTTAGAGGCTCCCTCCACCATGAATTGGTCCAAACTGGGGTTTTTAGAGGCTCCCTCCACCATGAATTGGTCCAAACTGGGGTTTTTAGAGGCTCCCTCCACCATGAATTTGCCCAAACTCTGCTGGTTAGAGGCTCAATCCACCCTGATTTTCAAAACAAATGTTGGTGCCAACCTCAACTTACTACAAGGGCCAAATTCACTGCTGGTGACAAGCTCTCCTCACTGCAAGTGCCAAATACACATGTTTCAAGGTGTTTTCCTACTGTCAGAGAGGTGGTATTGAGTGTGTAAAGTGTGTAGTTGTTAGGCTGTGATGTTGGGGTAATAGAGGGTCTTTGGTGTGTTAGATGCCCCCAGACATGCTTCCCCTGCTGTCCCAGTGTCATTCCAGAGGTGTTGGCATCATTTCCTGGGGTGTCATAGTGGACTTGGTGACCCTCCAGACACGGATTTGGGTTTCCCCCTTAACGAGTATCTGTTCCCCATAGACTATAATGGGGTTCGAAACCCGTTCGAACACACGAACATTGAGCGGCTGTTCGAATCGAATTTCGAACCTCGAACATTTTAGTGTTCGCTCATCTCTACTAAAGAGTGCTGTGACTAGAAGCATAAATAAGGATTGTCCTGTATATCCACTGGAGCAGCATCCAAACCAACGATAAGGCATCTCAGACTACCTCAGACTCTCTATAGGCTATGTAGGTTTATTGTAGTCATAGATCACAGCTCCACCTTAAAGGGGTTATCCCATCTCAGTCTTTCACCAGTCTGTCTGCAGTGTCTGCTCCTCTCATTTCCTGTATTTTTTCTCCCTCCTGTTAAAATCCCAGAGAAGTCTCATAACACTTCTGCAGATGCTCATACAGAATGGACTCCCTGTTATCTATGTGTTTACATAGAGAGATAACAGATCAGGCTTTATCAACAAACTGCAATTAGCTGAAGCTGGCAAGAGCAATGAGTAAGTGACGTCACTTTTCCTATGGGTCCATGGTTATAGCAATGCTGTGTAAACAATGGAAGGAATAAGTTCACATAGCAGACAAACAAAGCAGAATGTCTAAAAAAATATATTTAGGAATAGTCTTCAGTTTACATAAGCTACCAGTATAGATAGGATCCTTGAGATAGAACAACCCCTTTAAAGAAGATGAACTATAAAGCAGTGAAGGCGCAACCTCAGAAGAACATAACAGGGAGGCATTACTTTCCTGGGGGTATTCATTACATATCATGTTTGAAGTGACTAAAAGAGTTACTCTAATAAACATGAAATTGACATTAATAACTTAAAATAACAAATAATCTACACCAGTCTCCTGGTAACAAAATTTTGACATCAACCATTACCTAGTTACTCACTATCCTATCCCAATTCTCAATGGCTCTTCCATAATTAAAAGTTGACTTGGTGGAATACCCTATAGCTTCCAAAGGTCTATGTGTTGTATACACATTGTATACTATATACAGTATAATCTTGTTATATCTTAAGGTTATCCATATTTATGGTGTACTTGTGAGGGATTTGGCCCACCAGAGGATTCTCCATCAGCTCTGATACAATAATGGTCACTAAAGATCTAGCAGAAGATTCTTAATTCTTATGGCAGAGTTGGAAGGGACCTCAAGGGCCATCGGGTCCAACCCCCTGCGAGTGCAGGTTTTCCTAAATCATCCCAGCTATATGTTTATCCAGATTCCGCTTGAAGATTTCCATTGATGGAGCGCCCACCACCTCCCGTGGCAGCCTATTCCACTCTCTCACTACCCTCACTGTCAGAAAGTTTTTCCTAATGTCTAATCTGTATCTCTTTCCCTTTAGTTTCATCCCATTGCTTCTTGTACTTCCTTGTGCTAATGAGAATAGGGGAGATCCCTCTGCACTGTGACTACCTTTCAGATATTTGTAGACTGCTATTAAATCTCCCCTCAGCCTTCTCTTCTGCAAACTAAACAATCCCAGTTCTTTTAGCTGCTCCTCATAGGACATGGTTTGCAGACCTTCCACCATTTTGGTTGCTCTTCTCTGGACTTGCTCCAATATATCGATGTCTTTCTTGAATTGAGGCGCCCAGAACTGTACACAGTATTCCAGGTGTGGTCTGACCAGGGAAGAGTACAGCGGAATAATGACCTCTCTTGATCTAGATTCAATGCTTGTCTTAATACATCCCAGAATTTTATTAGCCTTTTTTGCAGCAGCACCGCACTGTTGGCTCATGTTGAATTTGTGATCTACTATTATGCCCAAGTCCTTTTTCCCTATGCTATCACTTAGTTCTATTCCTCCCATACTATATATGTTTTTTACATTTCTGTTACCCAGATGTAGAACTTTGCATTTGTCCCTGTTAAATACCATTTTGTTCGCCTCAGCCCATTGTTCCAGTGTGTCTAGGTCCTTTTGAATACACTCTCTCTCCTCTCTAGTGTTGGCTATTCCTCCTATCTTCGTATCATCTGCAAATTTTATGAGTTCCCCAATAATTCCATTGTCCAGATCATTTATAAAGATATTAAAAAGTACTGGGCCCAGAACAGAGCCCTGCGGCACCCTGCTTTTGACTTTCTTCCAGTTCGATGTGTAGCCATTTAGTATTACTCGTTGTGCCCGATCATTAAGCCAGTTGTGAATCCACCTAACTGATTTTTTGTCAAAGCCATACTTAATCATTTTTTCAATAAGAAGGTTATGTGATACTTTATCAAATGCCTTACTGAAGTCAAGATATACTATGTCCACGGCATTCCCTTGGTCCAACCATTCAGTGATTTTGTTGTAGAAGGAAATCAGGTTAGTCTGACAAGATTTATTGGTCCTAAAGCCGTGCTGGCTCTGGTTAATTAATGCCTTCCCATCCAGGTACCGAAGTAAATGTTCCTTGACAATTTGCTCAAAGATTTTTCCTGCTATCGAGGTCAGACTTACCGGCCTGTAATTTCCTGGATCGTCCCTTTTCCCCTTTTTGTAGATGGGGACAACATTTGCCCTTTTCCAATCTAAAGGGACCACTCCTGTTTCCCATGACTTACCGAAGATTATAGCAAGGGGTTCTGTTATTTCCTCTGCTATCTCTTTCAGGACTCTAGGGTGTAAATCATCTGGTCCTGGGGACTTGGTTTCCTGTAACTTGGCTAAGTGCTCTCTTACCAGACTTTTGCTTATAGTCAGCTTGGAGTTCTCCTTCCCCTCATCTCCATCACCATTAATGTCGATATTTCCATTAGTTTCTTGGGAGAAGACGGATACAAAATATGAATTTAGTAGCTCCACCTGCTGTTCCACCATGTTAACTGTTTCTCCTTTGTCATTCTTCAGGACTCCAATGGTCTCCTTCACTTTTCTTTTGCTTTTAACATATCCCCAAAATCCTTTTACCTTACTCTTTGCCTCTTTTGCAAGCTTCAATTCGTGTTCAGCCTTAGCTCCTTTGATGCTTGTCTTGCAGAGTCTGCAGACTGCTGTGTACTCTTCCTTAGGTATAGTTCCCATCTTCCACTTTTTGTATGTTTCCTTTTTCCTTTTTAGCAGGTTATGTAATTTTTTGGTCATCCATCCTGATATTTTTAGGTGCTTCCCATTTTTCTTCCTTCTAGGTATTGTTAGTTCCTGTGCTTTAATGATTTCCCTACGGAAGATTTCCCACCCTTCATGTGCATTTTTGTGCTTAAGAATTTTGCACCATGGAATTCTGCTAACCCTTGCCTTCAGGCTCTTGAAGTCTGCCCTGCTAAAGTCAAGCCTTGAAGTCTGTGTCTTCTCAGGTCTTCTTCTTCTTGCAACCCCAAACTCAAGTATAGCATGATCGCTGAATCCCAGTGTCCCTGCTACCCGTAGTCCCTCAACCATGTGCTCTTTGTTGGTTAGGACTAGGTCCAAAATGGATGTTCCTCTCGTGTTTTCTTCTACTAGCTGGGCAATGAAGTTGTCTGCTAGAGAGGATAAAAATTTGATGGAGCCTTTACTCTTGGCTGTATGGGTTTCCCAATGAATGTCAGGGTAATGATCAAATTGGAAGGTGACTTTGGAGCCCATGAATGGTCAATGGAATTTTTTTCTTATTGATTCATGAATAATCACTTAGACCTTATCGATGTCATCATCTAAGTGTCCAATGATAAATACGACTACAATAACATGTCTCAATTTCTGAGATGCCACCCATTTATTTGGAAAAAAGTGCTTAAAACAAGTAATAAATGTGGTAGAAATGTGGCTCAAATGAATCCAGAATTTGGGCACATTTTTCTTACCCCAATATTGTGGGAGGGTTCGCATACAATGTGAAAAGAAATTGAAACTTGCTCTATATTAAAAACAATAGACCACGGTCTACTATGAAGCATTGTAGATGCGTAAGTAGACGGAAGCATACAGCTATACATGGAGACATCACAAGTAGAGATGAGCGAACAGTAAAATGTTCGAGGTTCGATATTCGTTTCGAGTAGCCCCTCAATATTCGACTACTTGAATCGAATATTAAATCCTATTATAGTCTATGGGGGGAAAATGTTCGTTTCAGGGGTAGGCAACATTCGATCAAATTATACTTACCAAGTCCACGAGTGAGGGTCGGGCTGGATCCTCCGAGAAGTCTTCTCCTTGCAGCGTCCCCGCGGCATCTTCCGGCTCTGAATTCACTCTGCCACTACAAGCGGACATGCGCAGTCGGCTCTGCCCAGGCCCGATGCCTGGCAGAGTGAATGAAGAGCCGGAAGACGCTACGGGGAAGCTGCACGGAGAAGACTTCTAAAGGTAGGAGAAGAACCAGCGTTGATTGGCCGACTGTATAGCATTCGGCCAATCAATGCTGGTTCTGCATCAAACTTTTACATTCGAATAGCAAGTGGTACTTGATCGAGTACGAGTATTTCGAATACCGTAATATTCGATTGAATACCTACTCGATCGAGTACTACTCGCTCATCTCTAATCACAAGGAGATACATTGGTATCTTACACAGATTTTTATTGCAGACCCCATTTTCAGTCCATGACTCTCTGCACCATATATACTGTACAAACAAAAACTGTTATTTGATATATATAGGATATATATATATATATATATATATATATATATATATATATGCTGGTACAATCAAACTTGCATGATAACGTTGGATTGTGCTAATGGAAATATATCAGGCACTTGTAATGGGTTTTCAGCCAACCTACCATGGTGCATGTAAACATGTCCATAGTATCAGTGGTGATTTCATAAGCAGGACACTCCTCAACTAGTATTTATAGCAGATGGTTACAACGTATCATTTACATAGGTTTCCTAGAAAATACCTCCTTTGGTAAGCCTTCTTGTATATTCATGTGTGTGCAGCGTTCTGTTTTACTCTATTCCCATCAATAATATGTTTAATATAAAGTGTGAGTTTCCTTGTTAGTATATTTATGAGCTGGAGAATATATTAATAATATGGTAATTCTTGGAAATAGGAAGAAATAAACATTTAAAATGATTTTCATACAGGGAACCAGTTAGTCTCTGCGTGGTATTTTCAAGTGAGATGCTTCTATATTTATGTTCCAAATAAGATATTGGGGGGGACATACATGACTGAACATAGCACCCCCCCATGGTTTGTAAACTCCATGCAATCATCAGCAATGATATCCATCATGCCCTGTCAAATCCAAAAACGATACACACTACACAACACAAAGCAAAACAAGCTGATCTATACACCCCATCACAGACGCTTCTGTCATCTATTCTTCTTTAAATGCTTTAAGGTGAAAAGACCTCGAGGGCCAACGAATCAGCCGCCTCTCGTTCTAATTAAATGTACCTAATGAAGACAACAGTCGTAACCACCAGGGAAGGGAACGCAACAAAATCAGTAATGCCAGGTGATTAATCAAATTTCTGCTAAGAGATAATCTACATGGATCACATCCGCACTGCCAAATGTACGCAAATATTTTATTTATTTAGTAACAAATTCACAAAATTATTTCTATTATGTTTTTGAAGGTAAAAAAAATTGATGGCAATATAAAGCTATAAAAAATATTAGAGGTTGACTTATTAATGGAGGATGGATCAATGCATGTGACCACCAAGTTGTACAGAGCCACAACCCATAGGAGTCTATAGCACCCTATATACACTGTCTACCAATAAGTATTTGGACACCTGCGGTAGAATAGAAGAACAACATTTATTCCTATTCAATAGTTGGTAGAACCCAGCAGACTCTTCCTTACGAATGGTATTGAGCGACGCAATACTCCCGGATGCCTGGTGAAACTCCTGGTGTATGTGAGCCATCAGTTGGGTGCGGTTTCTCTTGCCAGAACTCGTCAGTCTGTCTCCCAGTTCCAGGGGGTCTGTCAACTAGGGGCACATTCTGACAAACATGTTCACCTTCCACTTCTTAATCACATAGGCCACTGTCGATTTTGGGTAATTCAGTTCGCTTATAGAGATAAGCGAACACTGTTCGGATCAGCCGATCCAAACAGCATGCTCCCATAGAAATGAATGGAAGCACCTGGCACGCAGACTTTGCCGGCGGCCGGCCGCTTAACTGCCCGCGTGCCGGCCACTTCCATTCATTTCTATGGGAGCGTTCTGTGAGCGTGCTGTTCGGAACGGCTGTTCCGAACAGTGTTCGCTCATCTCTATTCGCTTACTATGTCCCTTAAGGATCGACCATTTCTGTGGTACCCCACAATTACCCCTTTTCTCAAAATCGGACAACTCTGCACTTCGTGGCATCTTGAATGCAACTAATGCCAATGCTGTTTCCTATTTAATGGTGGAAGGCGTGACGTACATCACTTCATTTGCATGTTTGTCCAAATACTCATTGGTAGACAGTGTAGTACCATCCTACACCTCCAAATTTGCAGATCGCATTTGTTATTGATTTGAATGAATAAGTCATAGCTTGTTTTACCAGATAATAAGAAACCAGATCTAGCATAGTAGGAAAGTAGTCACCATTAGTCTACAATATGGAGCTAGACTCTCTATAGTGGGTGAGTGTATTATATCAGGTCCTACGGTGCAAAAAATCTGCTCTGTTTGTTCTAAATTTACTTGCTTTTTTTGAGCCAAAGCCAATAGTGGATTGTGCAGAAGGGAGAAATATAAGGCCAGGTTCACATGGGGTTTTCTGGGCCTGATTTTGACGTGTAATCCGCGTCAGAATCCGTCTCAAAAAACACCTCCCTTTGAAATCAATGGGAGCCAGCCATTTCCTTTTTCTGCAAGCGGTCTGTTCCCGTTCGCAGAAAAAACAAGCAACCTGCCCTTTCTTCAGGCAGATTCCACAGCTGATTCAGCCGGGGACATCCACCTCGCGACACCTCCCTCCCAACTAGGCTCATTCATTTGGGCCTAATCCGGAGTGGAATGCCGTGACAGGATACTGGTGCACTGTACCGGCATCCAGTCGCGGATAGCCATTTTTTTGACTGGAATCTGAGGCAGCCTCCGCATCAAATTCCGGTCCAAAAAACGCACATGTGAACTTACCCTTTAAGAACTTCCTTTATATTTTCCATTCCTTTTGCAGCTACTCCTGAGTTTGGCTAAAAAAAAAAACAAAGCAAAAATTGCACCAAAAAAGTAGCTTTTCTACAACATGGGTCCTTAGCCTTAGACGACATTCACATGGCCAAGGTGAAAAGTGGTGACCTTTGTAGCAAATATATAGAAGCTCCTAGCGGACATAGATTTTATTTCTGGTACATGGATAGGCCCGAGGTGTGTTTATTTTGTTACGAGGCCTGCACTTCTTTATGTACAGCCAACTGTCCAAGATACAGGAACAGCTACTGACCTACCCTATGTCTCAGTTCTAAGGAAGTGCTGATAACAGACATGATGTTCACTATATGGGTGTGTGGTGTGAGCTGATGGTTGACTTTATGGGACAGACTTGTAGGATTATTTAATACTAGCATCTGCCCGCGACTTCGTCTGTGGGTTGGAGTTGGCGCTGAGCCGCTGATATCTCGACATTCGCCATTGGTTATGATCCGCTGTGTGCCGCCACATCCACTCCTATGCGCCCCTGTCCCATTTGCTCCTCGTATGTCCCCGCAGGCTTTCTACCTACTGTCTGCTCCTGGCTCTCCGCAGCCACCCTCGTCCCCTGCGCTCATGCCCCTTCACGCCCCGGCGCCCCTGGCCCACCTCTCTATCCCATGGCCCCAGCCACACCCATGTGGCACCCCCTGCGCCCCCATCTTCTCCGTGCCAGGGCACCC
The DNA here is from genome assembly GCF_031893055.1 of Leptodactylus fuscus. Lineage (NCBI taxonomy): Eukaryota > Metazoa > Chordata > Amphibia > Anura > Leptodactylidae > Leptodactylus > Leptodactylus fuscus. The sequence goes on from NC_134274.1 coordinate 53,320,333, forward strand.
CAGGTCAACCTCCTCACCCCCCTTTTTCTGCAGACCCCCCTCCTATGGCCCCCACCTGTCGGGCACCCCTCCCCCCAAAAAAACCCCTGTTTAGCCCCCCTTTGCAAAATCCCCTAACTCCCCTGCCAGCACATGCACTGTCCCGCTGCCGAATGACACGGCATACTCACCATAGCTAAGCTGGAGGGTCGGGAAGGCGCAAAACCAGTAAGCTGAGTGCGGCGTCGGGAACTGTCGCGGGCTGCCGAGGACTTCCGGCGCTGCGGCCTAGGCTACAGCCGCAAAGTGGTGGCGTCCCGGAAGACATTGTGCACGTCGGCAATGTGTGCAGGCGCCTGCAAATACAGTGTAGCTGCTGTGGCAGGCCGGGCGGTGTCGCGGATCCCGATTGTGCTGGTGTTCGGCAGAGATGCCGGGTCCGGAGCGTGGAAGAGGTAGGCTGCTGGAGTAACCTTAACGTGAGTGGGGAAGTGTGAAAATATATGTAAATGTTATTGTCTGGGGTTAGGGGCTAGCCCGGAGGCGGCAATAGAGAGTTTGTGGCTTGCTATGCTAAGAAGTGTGTGGGATTGCAGACCTGCTGCTATGAGTTCTGGTTTTCGGCAGCTCCTGCCAAGAACGTATGTCCGTGATTGTTCCAAAAGTAGCCTATCTTTCAATCCTGCCTATGAACTATGTTTGTGGAAAACTTCACGCGAATCGGTTGAGCGGTTTTTGCGTGATTGAGGAACAAACATCCAAACACACAAACCTTCACCTTTATAATATTAGTAGGATTACATTTAAATAATTTCCAATTCCTTGGAATAAATTGTAAAATTACATAAAAATATTCTCAAAATATTTTCCAGATTTATGTAAAGAAATAGATCGTTATTGTTCCTTCAGCAGAGACCTTAAGAGCAATAAAGTTACAGAACGTATTCTACAATGTATAGGCCGTATTTGCATAAAATATGTAAATCTATTTTGCTGACTGTTAGTAAGAAGTTCTGACTCAGCTAAAATGGTTGTTATGGCGATCATTGTACTCAACTAACTACACGTTTCTTGAAAGCATAGCAACCTTCTTTACTTTCTTGGATTTTTCTTGTTGGATTTTGATATTTCACAAAAATGCATTAAAAAAAAGTATTTCAGCATAAAACTTAAAATTCCTTCCCTTTATCAAATGTTGGCGCCCTGTCCAAAGTTATTTCATTGGTAGTCATGGTGGGTGAATGGGTTTACTGGATTTGTTTACGTTTCTGCAGTATATGTAGAGCGCATTGTGGTATCCCAAGGGATGCAGGTGTTATAGTAGGACCTAATGGGGGCAGTAGTCCCTCTGATAGCTGAGCTGTTGTAATGGTCACGGTAGCTGTAGTGGTGGTCCTGACTGCGGGGCACCTCTCATAGGACACACAGCAAGTCAATTGTCAAAAGAAGGATAGCAAAAGACACAGTCCTTTGTTAACCAAAAGTTTCTTTACTGAGGACTCTCATATAGTGCTGCCATACCTCCCAGTGATACAGTCTCATATACAATACAGCAGGGTGCATGTGATGCAGGAGTCCCATATAGTGCCGCCATACCTCACAGTGATACAGTCTCATGTACAATACAGCAGGGTGCGTGTATGGAGGACTACCATATAGTGCCGCCATACCTCACAGTGATACAGTCTCATGTACAATACAGCAGGGTGCGTGTATGGAGGACTACCATATAGTGCCGCCATACCTCACAGTGATACAGTCTCATGTACAATACAGCAGGGTGCATGTGAGGAGGACTACCATATAGTGTCGCCATACCTCACAGTGATACAGTCTCATGTACAATACAGCGGGTGCATGTGATGCAGGATTCCCTTGTACACTGACAGGTAATGGCTGATGCTGACACAACTCTCCTCAGATTTGGTATTTAGTGTATTGAGGAGAGACAGTCCAGGTTATAGCTACAGAAGAGGGATCTTCACCGGTTGTCTCCCGGCGGGTGACTGATTTGGGGTATATGTAGTTACTCACAGTTACTGGGCCGCGGTATCCGATAGCCGGACGCAGACCTAATACACGTGGCCTGGAAACCACGGAGCACTGGACATGACCGGAGGCCTTCTTTAGGTCCAGGAATGCAGAAAGGCTCCTTTCTAGCTGCTCCTTTCTGTCAGGTTCTCTCCTTCTTGGAGGCAGTAGAAATATGGCTGTGACGCTGGGTTCACACCTGCGTTCAGGGTCTCCATACTATGGTTTCCGTCTTCTGCATGGCAGAAGACGGAAACCATAGACCGGGTCCGGCCGTGCGCGGCGGTGAGCGTTTTAGGCTCTCCGCCGCGAAACCAGATTTTTTTATCCGGACACAGAGTAGTGCATGTCCAACTCTGTGTCCGGATTATAAAACCCGGTTTCGCGGCGGAGAGCGCAAAACGCTCACTGCCGCGCACGGCTGGACAGCTTTCTCACCCATTCAAATGAATGGGTGAGAAAGTCTCCTGCAGGCTTCCGTCTCCTGCATCTGTTTTATGCAGGAAACGGAAACCTGCAATAAGGACCGAACAACGCAGATGTGAACGAGCCCTGATCCCCTCTGTATGGACTGGTGAATGGTCCTAGGAGACTCTGTATCTTACATGGGCTGGGAGATTCACCATGTAGCTCCTAGGTTTGGCAGGAGGACCAGCAGGTGCTGTTACCTCAAACACTACACTCTCCACAACATGGCTGCTCTGGTTTCCTTTCCCTGCTAAGAGGAAGGCGGGGCTAAAGTCTCCACCCACAGCTTACTAGAAAGTTCTACAGAAGCTCGTGCTGTGTATGGAGTGATTGGGATCCTACTGTATATCTCATGCACCTACATAGAGTGAAACATAGGTGGCAGCAGAATAGTACATGGCAATAAACACAATGTATGCACACAGGAAATACAGATTCATACCTCCCAACCATCCCGATTTCCACGGCACATTCACGATTTGGGTGACATGTCCCGCGGTCCCGGTTGGAGGGAAGTATGTCCCGATTTCAACTCAGATCTGCGTCCAGAGGATGCAGATCTGAGTTGAACACATATGCGGCTGAAGCGAGGAGCTGACCTGTGTCAGCTCCTTGCTTCGCCGCCGGCTACTGGCTTGTAGACGCGATGTGATGATCGCGTCTACAAGCCAGTAGCCGGCGGCAGCGGCGAAGCGAGGAGCTGACACAGGACATGAAACTGGGGGCAGAGATGGGGGACATGAATCTGGGGGCAGAGATGGAGGGGCATGAATCTGGGGGCAGAGATGGAGGAGACATGAATCTGAGGGCAGAGATGGGGGGACATGAATCTGAGGGCAGAGATGGGGGACATGAATCTGAGGGCAGAGATGGGGGGACATGAATCTGAGGGCAGAGATGGGGGACATGAATCTGGGGGCAGAGATGGGGGACACGAATCTGGGGGCAGAGATGGAGGGACACGAATCTGGGGGCAGAGATGGAGGGACATGAATCTGGGGGCAGAGATGGGGGGACATGAATCTGAGGGCAGAGATGGGGGAACATGAATCTAGGGGCAGAGATGGAGGGGGGACATGAATCTGGGGGCAGAGATGTGGGGACATGAATCTGGGGGCAGAGATGGAAGGGGGACATGAAACTGGGGGAAGGTGAAGGGTGTATATGAAACTGGGGGAGAGATAGAGGGGGGACATATAATTTACGGATGACTGTAGGAGGATTATACTGTGTGCGGGCACATGAAAAATTAACAAGTGGGCGGAGTGTCCCTCTTTCGGTTCTTCAAAAGTTGGGAGGTATGCAGATTATACAATACATATGTGTCAGCGACAGAGGCGCGCAGCGGCGAAGTGAGGAGCTGACCTGTGTCAGCTCCTTGCTTTAGCCAAATATGTGTCAGCGAGAGAGGCACGCAGAGAGCAGTGAGGGAGCGGAGGAGAAGGTAAGTGTAATGTGGAGGTGGAACATGAAACTGGGGGCAGATGAAGGGGAGGACAGCATGACACTGGGGGCAGAGATGGAGAGGACAGCATGACACTGGGGGCAGAGATGGAGAGGACGGCATGACACTGGGGGCAGAGATGGAGAGGATGGCATGACACTGGGGGCAGAGATGGAGAGGACGGCATGACACTGTGGGCAGAGATGGAGAGGACGGCATGACACTGGGGGCAGATGAAGGAGGGGACGGCATGACACTGGGGGCAGAGATGGAGAGGACGGCATGACACTGGGGGCAGATGAAGGAGGGGACGGCATGACACTGGGGGCAGAGATGGAGAGGACAGCATGACACTGGGGGCAGAGATGGAGAGGACGGCATGACACTGGGGGCAGAGATGTGGGGACATGAATCTGGGGGCAGAGATGTGGGGACATGAATCTGGGGGCAGAGATGGGGGGACTTGAATCTGGGGGCAGAGATGGAGGGGACATGAATCCGGAGGCAGAGATGTGGAGACATGAATCTGGGGGCAGAGATGGGGGACATGAATCTGGGGGCAGAGATGGAGGGACATGAATCTGGGGGCAGAGATGGAGGGAACATGAATCTGGGGGCAGAGATGGGGGGACATGAATCTGGGGGCAGAGATGTAGGGACATGAATCTCGGGGCAGAGATGGAGGGAACATGAATCTGGGGGCAGAGATGGGGGGACATGAATCCGGGGGCAGAGATGGGGGACATGAATCTGGGGGCAGAGATGGGGGACATGAATCTGGGGGCAGAGATGGAGGGGGACATGAATCTGGGGGCAGAGATGGGGGGACATGAATCTGGGGGCAGAGATGGAGGGACATGAATCTGGGGGCAGAGATGGAGGGGACATGAAACTGGGGGCAGAGATGGAGGGGACATGAATCTGGGGGCAGAGATGGGGGGACATGAATCTGAGGGCAGAGATGGGGGGACATGAATCTGGGGGCAGAGATGGAGGGACATGAATCTGGGGGCAGAGATGGAGGGGACATGAATCTGGGGGCAGAGATGGGGGACATGAATCTGAGGGCAGAGATGGGGGGACATGAATCTGAGGGCAGAGATGGGGGACATGAATCTGGGGGCAGAGATGGAGGGGGGACATGAATCTGGGGGCAGAGATGGGGGGACATGAATCTGGGGGCAGAGATGGAGGGACATGAATCTGGGGGCAGAGATGGAGGGGACATGAAACTGGGGGCAGAGATGTGGGGACATGAATCTGGGGGCAGACATGGAAGGGGGACATGAAACTGGGGGCAGGTGAAGGGTGTATATGAAACTGGGGGAGAGATAGAGGGGGGACATATAATTTACGGGTGACTGTAGGAGGATTATACTGTGTGCGGGCACATGAAAAATTAACAAGTGGGCGGAGTGTCGCTCTTTCGGTTCTTCAAAAGTTGGGAGGTATGCAGATTATACAATAGATAGTGATACTCAGTATTAGTACATTGTGAGAACATTACATTACATAGCATACAACTATTATAATGGCAAGAAGGAGTGTACTGGGACACTACAGCATTAGACGTAAAGACCGCATCAAAAAATGAGAAATTACTCTTTGGCACTGGAATAAAAATGTACATTCAGCTTCAATATGTTATCTGGAAGTTTATCATCGAAAATTCCTCAATTCTGATACACTGACACTACAGAGGTATTGCTCGAAACCACTAAATTCTCTTTGTCTTGACCCTTCAGTAATTTGAGTGGCTGACCTTATAATCCCCCTGAAAATACTATAGTGGTAAAGCGCTGTATCCCTGGCTACCAGTCTGGCCATCAGATTTAGATGACATGAGAATACCCCAAATGTCCGTTCTTGCCAACAGACTTTTGTCAGGCTTTTGATTGACAAAGAGATATATGCTTATGATATATACATAATATGGAGGCCTGTGACATATTGTGTCCAGATGTAAAAAAATAAAAACGTATGGCACTGAATACTTATGTTGTGACAGCCCTCTGGGTAGAATTCACAGCATTAAAAGCTTACAATTACTTTGGTGTCCCTAATGCACAAGGTGATGTCCCAGTATCTGGATAATATACACAGTGATGTCACAATACAAGGTTAACTCCTATATTTATATCACTATACCTAATATATCACCTAGATATTACACACAGTGCCGTCGCTGTTTTTCGATTATGTGCAGAGAGTGATATCAAAGTGCAGAAATATTACACAGTGATGTCACAATAATAGGATAATGCACGCAGTGATATTACAGTACAGCAATATTACACACAGTGATGTCACAATAATAGGATAATGCACGCAGTGATATTACAGTACGGTAATATTACACACAGTGATGTCACAATAATAGGATAATGCACGCAGTGATATCACTTTACAGTAATATTACACATAGTGATGTCATAATAATAGGATAATGTACAGCACACGTATGCCATGCCTGAAGAAGGTTACCATGTGAGACATTATATCATAGGAATAAAAACATACAGTGACGTCACTGGAATAATGCTTTATGCTGTATAACTGGCCTCATAGTAAAGTTTGAGGCTGAATTCAGTTGTGTTGTCCATTATCATCCTTAATTGCACTTTTTGTTGGCGTGAGGACAAGCCCTCTTAGTTGTTGCACTCTTGGGATGCCCTGAACCGTATAGGGAAAGGGCTCTGGACTTGCTGGCTGGGTTTAGAAGATGTTTGTAAATATTTTGAAAAGGTGACGAATGAATGAAAGGTAGAGGAGGAGTTGTTTTAAGGGTCTATTTAAGAAGGGGGCACGTAGGTGGGTGCTAACCTTCTGCTTAGCCTAGGCTGATGAGAGGAACACCCACCCACCCTGCCCTTCTGGTTTAGTGTTTGACCCGTTTTTGTTTGTCTTGGTTATTTTTCTTTTCTAGGATTTTGTTGTCACAGCATGGCGGGTTACCATGCCCAGGAAGCTGACAGAAAGTACTACATGCCTGCTGTTAGAGCAGGGCATTCAGGTTAAAGTGATCCGGATTTGAAGATTGGGCATGGTTGGTCTAATTTTGGTTTATTTTGATTTACAATGTTTACTAAATAAATAAAGCTGTGGCCTTCCCACATATACCACGTACTTTATGGTTTAGTGTGTTTTCTTTGAAAGGGTTAATATTCTAGTCACCTAATTTCTACGGGGTATATATATATACATGCGTCCAGCAAGTCTAATATATGCTTATGTACATGGGCACATCCATCTAGACTACTGAATGCATACTATAGGATTATAAAAAGTGCCTATTTTTTCCCTAGAAACACTGCCACTCTTGTTACCTGGCGAAGTCTGATATTGCATCTCAGTTCAATTTATGTGCAGGAAATCGAAACATCATCCGTGGTCCATGGCTACTATTCTCTATTTCTACATAGTCACTTTAAGCAGACCTCTCCCTTTAATAATAATTATGAAGTCTTCATTCCAGATATATTTTATTAGTCTTTTTTCTTCTCTAACTTTACCTGCGCTGTACTGAGCAGATTTTGTGCCCAAGGCACTTTAGACAGACATGCTGAGCTAGAAAAAGCAAAGATGTTAATCTGACCACATATGCTGAGGCTGATGTAAGGGGTCTTTACTCTAATAATGCAATTACATTACAGCACTAGCGGCGCTCCACGTCTCCTTATAGCAAATTCTAAGGATTGGATATAGTTTAAAGGGCAATGATCGACCCAAATGAATAACGAGCGTGATGGTTATCAATAATAATTATAGGGCATGGCTCATTATCCTGGGGTATATTGGGGATCGGGTATTGATAGTGTATCCGTGCTGATCCAGAATGTATCCGACACAGGTTTGTGAAAACATAATACATTTGGGGTTGTTTCAGTGGAAACCAATATGGCAGGTGCGGCCTGTCAGCTATGAGATAAAACATAGAATACAATTTGCGTTGAGCTATGTGCCACATTTTTACGTAGACATTCGGGTTAACCCTGCTATATCCGTACCTATATATACCATAGTCCTATATTGTGCATGTCTGACCTAAACATACTAGTAGTCTTAATCTTCACTTGGATACTGTCAAACTAATACATGTACACGCCGGCATTACGAGCGCTCCCATTGAAGTGAATGGGAAGTGTTTGGGAGCCGTCCGCAGCGCTCGCGTCTACGGCTGTGAATGAGTATTTTTACAAGCCCGGCGTAACTCCATGTGCATGCAGCTTAAGGCTGATTTTATAAACTGCAATTTAACCCTTCACCATCTTGCACAAAGGTCAACTTTTTACACTCGATAGATTGGGCACAGATGGTACAATTGGCATGGATTGTTTTAATACATTTATCACATCTTGTGTGCAATCTGCTCAATGCATCCTGCAAGACCTGCAATGTTGTCAACAGGACTATCCATATCCTCACGTTTTAAAAAAGTGCCAACCCTATAGAAATCTATGACGCTCAGTTATGTGCGGGAACACAGTCCTGCCATGAAATTGTTAGACATTACTAGACAGTACGTGTTACAACGTCCCCATTCTCCAACAATCAGTATTTACCGATCAATACTGCGCCCTGAAATCCGAGCTCGGCCTATATGTAGGACTTGGGTAAGCAAAGTGTTAATGTCACATTGTCAAATGCTTGGCTCGGCTGGCTCTATTTTCATAGTCACTGTGATGGAAAAAAAAATCATAGAAAAAAAAGAAGTAAAAGAGAAAGGCAGAAGTAAAGGAAAGTGCGGAGGAATGGAAGCGGCGGAATCTCCTGTGTAGTTAAAGGGAAAATGACTTGACAAACTGTTTAAGCTTTTCCAAGTCTCCAGAGAGGTAGTGAAAAGTGTTTCACCAACAAACGGATTGAGTAGAACAAATAATCTAAGCCTTTAATGAGATAGCTGATCCCTCTAATACCTGCTCCACTTTGTGCCGAGGGCTATTACAGTCAACGATAGTTTTCCTCCAAAGAAACCATCAGTGGCTAAAGAAACTGCTGCAGTGTGCAATCCATTCTTTCATTCATTAGGGGGTAGAGGTCCAATCCAATTACCCTGATTCACACTGAGGGACCTGTATAAGGACAGCTCTTTCAGTTCCCTCTCTCTTGTTTGTTAATCCCTCACTCATTAAGGCCCTTGTTCCTTCCTCCCCGGGACCCCAGAACCACCAAGGAGGAGTTTATGCAACAAGCACTAAGGGAAAACTAAAAGCAAGCACTTTCATTGCTAACTGCTTTCCAATCACAAACAGTAGTTCTAAAATAGCAGCCGGCCCCGTCATTCAGATTCCTGGTGGACTCGCTGGAAGTCCTGCAAGAAGAAAGAACTCCACCAGAGCTCCATTTATCCGGAGATTTGCCCCCTTTTGTCCATCCGACACCCTGTAGTTTTATTACTTTGAGCTTAAGCGTCATTTCTATCATTAAGCAGGGATGAGCTGGCTTTAGAGAATTTCCATAAATGGCCCCTGAGTGCGACCGCCAATCTAAAGCCTGGAAGACCAACTTCTTAGGGTGTCCTCTTCTGGAATCCAACTCAAGTGGCATCTTCAAAGAGCAATGTCTGTGCTACATACGAGGGGAGTTCAATGTATTCTCGGGAATGATTTTTTGGACAAAGAGGAAAATAATTTTTTACAGGGTATTGATCAAACAAGTGTATTGAGGTTATGCAGGACTCCATTGAAAACTAAAATGTATTCAGAATTTTTGTTTTTTTCCTTCATGCCTATACCGAGAATACATTGAACTCCCCTCATATATCCAGAATCTATATCTGTAGAGTTGGAATATTTTCTCTAGTTACTATTCCTTATTTTGGGAGTTTTTTTAAAAAAAATATTTTAGTTACTTTGTTGTATCTTTGTAGTTCCAACGTTATATCTCTAGGGTGCGTTCACACGATGTAAAATGAAGCGCAAGCTGGCACGTATACGCGTGTCAGCATTTTGCGTGCTCCAAAAGGTCCCATTGATTTCAATGGAAGTTACGAGCATCTACGTCGCGTAATTTTGTGCAAAATAACGCACCCTTATAGTTAGTTTTTCTCTTTATACTTATTTTATATCTTTATAGTTATTACTTTTTAAAATCTTAAGTGCACCCTACGTCTGAGTCCAATGCAAAGGATAACAAGTGAATCGTATAGCTAGATAGTAATGTTATGGATAATGTATTGCCATTTGGAGGATGCTCCATGATCATAGGCCTTGGTAAAGGCACACATATTATTTGGGGGTAAAATAGCTTTTCCCATATTATTCTGTGTCCATTATTCTAGAACTTTACCATAATAATAATGACGACCTTATAGATGGTAATAATTAAAGACCGATCCGTCCATTTGGCCCTTTATATATACATTAGACAGTATGGCACCTTTGATCTGGCAGAACAGATTAACAATGACCAACCATAGATTGTTAATTCAAATGAAAGTCACAGTTCTCCATGACTAGCAATAGAAGACTGCCATCTAGTGGTCAGTATGCCAAGCAAAAAGCTATCATTCTCGCTTGGTTGCTCAAGCAGTGTAGCAAAAACATTACACAGTCCACAGCAAGGTAACAAAGTGAATACAATACGTCATCCTCTAAGATCAAGTCTAACCTGAGAACAGTACAAAGACTAAGGTTAGCAAAGAAAATACTATCTACAGGGAAAAGTGGAAGATGAAGATTTTTCGCACATTGAAAGGATAGGCTTGGCTTAAACGTTTAAATAAAAATACAGTGATAGATATATATATATATATATATATATATATATATATATATATATACACTTTATATTGTATTTTTTTTCTTTATATTGTATTTTGTTGCATTGTTTGCTTTTTGCTTTTCTGTGATACCAAATACAGATTATTAGTATTATTACAATTACGGTTTGGCTTCACATTTCATTCCACTGCCCTGTATAGAGGAATAGCAGAGTATGGGCTGCTTTATTATATGTTACATCCATAGACATCATAGGATAACAATGGGGTGATACTCTGCAGCTCTGCTTTGGACTATAATGGCAATAATATTCTGGGAGGATTACTATCTGAGCGCTCTCACATTAGTATAGTACACCTTGGCTTGGTTGTACGTCTCTGTACAAAGTATTTCAACTGTGTTTCTTGGCATTATAACGGTAGGTGGTCTCTGGTTGGTCTCAGGTTGATTGGTCTTTGCTAGGCCATAGGTGGTCTATCTAGTCTATATAATATCTCCTTGTAGCTCATAGTTACCATGGCCAGATACAAATTAGAGTAATACAAATTAGAAGAATATTTCACTTACTACATGTGACAGTAGGTCAGATGGCAAATATAATATTCATGTCATGTTCTTAGATCTTTTTAATATATTACTATATATATATATATATATATATATATATATATATATATTACACATATACTAGCTGTGCAAGTGACCACCAGGGTGTAGTCTTCCATAAGAGTTAGTGTAACGTGTATCAGTATCTATAGATATATCTTGTGTTTGTGGTATGTGTATATATGTGTATCGTCTATGACGATAAACTATCTTATACAAGTAAAATGAGCGTCTTTGTATATTACACTTGTAGATTTTGCTCAGTATTTTTCAACAGTATTTACAGGTGAAACATGGAAGAAGAAATCTTCCCTTTATCTTTTTTTCTGCTCCTGCTGCAAAATACCATCCAATACAAAAATACCATACCATACACAAGTGTGAATAAGAGCTTAAGAAGATGGCTTCTGTATCAATTCCCCTTCTATTAGACACTTATATTCATTCAGAAGTAGAGTACTCTGTATCTATAGTCAGGGTTGGACTGGCCCGCCGGGGTACCGGGGAATCCCCCGGTAGGCCCCAGCCTGGACTGTCAGTGCTCATTTCGTCAATGCAGAAGCACTGGTCAGGGGCCCGATCGGGATGTCAGGGGCTGGTTCGGGCCCTTGTCCAGTGCATTTGCATTGATAAACTGAGCACTGATAGTGGCAGGGGCCGGATCAGTAAGCTCGGGGCCCCAGGCCGCCGGCAGCGCTGTAATTACTAAAGATGCCCGGCTGCCAGTTTCCCAGGGCCCCGACACTTACACAGAGGGGCCTCCTGCCGATGCTATACTTTCCCCATTAACATAAGGAAAGTATACATCGGGACTCGGGAGCACACCAGGGGCAGCAGCTATCCCTGCAATCTTTAGAAGCGATCTCTCTGCAAGCCCGGACTTTCCCCCCTCCCCCTCCCAGCAGTGAATCATCGCTTACCACATCGGCCAGTGTGGGGACAGAGGAGGCTGTTGCTGCTGCAATGATCCACAAAAGTGAGTATATTTTTTCCTTTTTTTTTTAGTAAAATGTAATGTTTAATATGTATATGTGTACATTTGTTTAACCATTAAGTCCTATCATGGTGTCTATCATACACCACTACCATACACATATCATTATGATAGACACCATGATAGTACTTAAGGGTTAAAGCATGTGTCTTGTATACTGTGTGAGGACTGCATGCTTGTATTCAGGTATGTGTGTGTATATACAGTATGCTATAATAATGTGTGAGTTTATGTATATATGTGAGTATATATAGTATATATGGTATATGAATGTATATAAATGTGTATATGCTAATTATATATATATGTGTGTGTGTGTGTGTGTGTGTGTGTGTGTGTGTGTGTGTGTGTGTGTGTGTGTGTGTGAGTATATATGAATGTATATGTATGAGTGTGTAGTGTTGCAGTATAGATATAATGGAAGCAGAAAGTCCTCAGAGCAAACCTCTGTGGAGTTTCTGAAAAAAGCGCTGCAGGAAAAACTGATGTGTTGCCGCCGGGGGTTTTTCCTGCAGCGCTTTTTGGCTGTGGGACGCTGTGTTAGGTCTTATCCTTATAGTGTGATGTACAGTATATTGAGATGTTACTGAGGACCTTTCACCTCCTGGGGCACATGCGGTTTTATATACCGCTAGAAAGCCGACAGTGCGCTGAATTCAGTGCAGCTTTCCTGTTCTGTGCCCCCAGTAAAGAGCTATCAGTGCCGGTACCGTAGCTCTTCACTGTCAGAAGGGCATTTCTGACAGTCAGTCAGGAACGTTCTTCTTCCCAGCAGCACCTATTGCACTGTACTGTGAGATCGGAAGCGTTCCTCACCGCTCAGCGTCATCACTAGGCGGTAAGCAATGCCCCCTCACACAGTACAGCGCAATAGACGCTACTGTGAGGAAGGGTGTTACTGATTGACTGTCATAAACGCCTTTCTAGCGGTGTATTAAACCGCATGTGCCCCAAATGGTGAAAGGTCCTCTTTAAGGATTAGGCGCAGACGTGAGACGCAGTGTTTTTCATTGAGCTTTTGTCCCCAGCGCCCCGTTATCCTCCTGCCTGTGTCTGTTCAGTCTCATGGCCTTATTTCTGGAAATCCTGTATCTAATTGGTTTCAGTGGTCCCATGAGGTGCAGGACTCCCAGCAAGGAGGTGCCGGCACGAGACTAAATGGACACTGGCGGCGGACAATGGAGCAATGGGGACAGGTGAAGGCGCTTTTTATTTATTTTTTTATTTTACACCTCCCGCCAGGCACATGGGTTGATCCAATTCCTGGACAAATCTTTAAAGGATTGATCCATCTTTATAATATTGATGGTCTGTCCTTAGGATAGGCCATCAGTATTACATCTGTGATGATACAACAGCCAGGACCTCTGCAGATCAGCTCTTCCAGGACAGCGTGGCGACAGGTAATGGTAACATTTCTAGGAGTTGCGCTGTTCACTTTCCATACAGAGTGTAGCAGTACGTTTAGGTAGTATGTTGTTGCACATTGTATGGCAGGTGAGCAGCATGGCTCCCGAGATGGTATTACCTTTAGCTGCCCTGTCTCGGTATCGCTGGTCTGCAGGTTCCTGGTGGTGGGCCCCTTGAAACAATTCCACTGGTGGGCCCTAGACACCCCAGTCCGACCCTGTCTATAGTCGTGGTTAGACTAGGTTCACACTCACCGAATCCATCGCTAACTCAGCTCCAAATTCCAGACCGGGCCCCACCTTGTGAATACGCAACAAAATGCTGCTTATTAGAGGACCTGCAAAATTCCAAAATGTGTTATATTCAAAATGTCCCTACCAAAGCTTTAGCTTTCTGCAGCGGCTTTTACTCGCTGATCAGCCCCAGGGACCTTTAATAGGAACAATGCTATAAACCAATGAAGCAATGCAGAGATACTCATCTTTTATCATTTATCAATATGCAGATCAGACGACAAGTGCACTGGGGGCGGGGCCTACAGATAACGTTCATGCTGGCAACACTGGACAGTAATTTTACAGAACATTCACCCCTGATGCCGGTTGATTTCAACATCCATAAAAAGATGATTATCTCTGGATTCTCCTATTAAAGCCATCTACACCGCACTATTCTTGGTTTTGAGCATTTTGGATCTGACAAACTCCCTTCATGTTTTTTTAAGTAACACCAGGGCCCTGGTGCCTGAGGAAGCTCAATGGCTCCTGTACCACACTAGGAAATACCAAAGTCCTAAACAATGAAAATCTGTAACAGGTATATTGAGGCCAAAAGCATCCATGTTATGTCTCTTCCCTGAAGCTGAAGCTGAATTTGAAGAGTTTCTTCACTTTACAGGTAGAGGAAAGGAGGAGCCAGGCTCACAGTGTCTGTACAGGCATAGGGAGGAGGAGCCAGGCTGACAGTGTCTGTACAGGCATAGGGAGGAGGAGCCAGGCTGACAGTGTCTGTACAGGCATAGGGAGGAGGAGCCAGGCTGACAGTGTCTGTACAGGCATAGGGAGGAGGAGCCAGGCTGACAGTGTCTGTACAGGCATAGGGAGGAGGAGCCAGGCTGACAGTGTCTGTACAGGCATAGGGAGGAGGAGCCAGGCTGACAGTGTCTGTACAGGCATAGGGAGGAGGAGCCAGGCTGACAGTGTCTGTGCAGGCATAGGGAGGAGGAGCCAGGCTCACAGTGCCTTTAAAGGCATAGGGAGGAGGAGCCAGGCTGACAGTGTCTGTACAGGAATAGGGAGGAGGAGCCAGGCTGACAGTGTCTGTACAGGCATAGGGAGGAGGAGCCAGGCTGACAGTGTCTGTACAGGCATAGAGAGGAGGAGCCAGGCTCACAGTGCCTTTAAAGGCATAGGGAGGAGGAGCCAGGCTGACAGTGTCTGTGCAGGCATAGGGAGGAGGAGCCAAGCTGACAGTGCCTTTAAAGGCATAGGGAGGAGGAGCCAGGCTGACGGTGTCTGTGCAGGCATAGGGAGGAGGAGCCAGGCTGACAATGTCTGTGCAGGCATAGGGAGGAGGAGCCAGGCTGACAATGTCTGTGCAGGCATAGGAAGGAGGAGCCAGGCTCACAGTGTTTGTGCAGGCATAGGGAGGAGGAGCCAGGCTGACAGTGTTTGTGCAGGCATAGGGAGGAGGAGCCAGGCTGACAGTGTCTGTGCAGGCATAGGGAGGAGGAGCCAGGCTGACAGTGTTTGTGCAGGCATAGGGAGGAGGAGCCAGGCTGACAGTGTCTTTGCAGGCATAGGGAGGAGGAGCCAGGCTGACAGTGTCTGTGCAGGCACAAGGAAGGAGGAGCCAGGCTGACAGTGTTTGTGCAGGCATAGGGAGGAGGAGCCAGGCTGACAATGTCTGTGCGGGCATAGGGAGGAGGAGCCAGGCTGACAGTGTCTGTGCGGGCATAGGGAGGAGGAGCCAGGCTGACAGTGTTTGTGCAGGCATAGGGAGGAGGAGCCAGGCTGACAGTGTCTGTACAGGCATAGGGAGGAGGAGCCAGGCTGACGCTGACAGTGTCTGTACAGGCATAGGGAGGAGGAGCCAGGCTGACAGTGTCTGTACAGGCATAGGGAGGAGGAGCCAGGCTGACAGTGTCTGTACAGGCATAGGGAGGAGGAGCCAGGCTGACAGTGTCTGTACAGGCATAGGGAGGAGGAGCCAGGCTGACAGTGTCTGTGCAGGCATAGGGAGGAGGAGCCAGGCTCACAGTGCCTTTAAAGGCATAGGGAGGAGGAGCCAGGCTGACAGTGTCTGTACAGGAATAGGGAGGAGGAGCCAGGCTGACAGTGTCTGTACAGGCATAGGGAGGAGGAGCCAGGCTGACAGTGTCTGTACAGGCATAGAGAGGAGGAGCCAGGCTCACAGTGCCTTTAAAGGCATAGGGAGGAGGAGCCAGGCTGACAGTGTCTGTGCAGGCATAGGGAGGAGGAGCCAAGCTGACAGTGCCTTTAAAGGCATAGGGAGGAGGAGCCAGGCTGACAGTGTCTGTGCAGGCATAGGGAGGAGGAGCCAGGCTGACAATGTCTGTGCAGGCATAGGGAGGAGGAGCCAGGCTGACAATGTCTGTGCAGGCATAGGAAGGAGGAGCCAGGCTCACAGTGTTTGTGCAGGCATAGGGAGGAGGAGCCAGGCTGACAGTGTTTGTGCAGGCATAGGGAGGAGGAGCCAGGCTGACAGTGTCTGTGCAGGCATAGGGAGGAGGAGCCAGGCTGACAGTGTTTGTGCAGGCATAGGGAGGAGGAGCCAGGCTGACAGTGTCTTTGCAGGCATAGGGAGGAGGAGCCAGGCTGACAGTGTCTGTGCAGGCATAGGGAGGAGGAGCCAGGCTGACAGTGTCTGTGCAGGCACAAGGAAGGAGGAGCCAGGCTGACAGTGTTTGTGCAGGCATAGGGAGGAGGAGCCAGGCTGACAATGTCTGTGCGGGCATAGGGAGGAGGAGCCAGGCTGACAGTGTCTGTGCGGGCATAGGGAGGAGGAGCCAGGCTGACAGTGTTTGTGCAGGCATAGGGAGGAGGAGCCAGGCTGACAATGTCTGTGCGGGCATAGGGAGGAGGAGCCAGGCTGACAGTGTCTGTGCGGGCATAGGGAGGAGGAGCCAGGCTGACAGTGTCTGTGCAGGCATAGGGAGGAGGAGCCAGGCTGACAGTGTCTGTGCAGGCATAGGGAGGAGGAGCCAGGCTGACAATGTCTGTGCGGGCATAGGGAGGAGGAGCCAGGCTGACAGTGTCTGTGCAGGCACAAGGAAGGAGGAGCCAAGCTGACAGTGTCTGTGCAGGCATAGGGAGGAGGAGCCAGGCTGACAGTGTCTGTGCAGGTACAAGGAAGGAGGGGCCAGTCTTAGTTTATGAACCTTTTTGCTGGCACATGGGTGGAATTTAACCAAATGTGATTTTTTTTTTTTTACATCTATTTGCTCCGCTCTTTCCATCTTCATTTCATGTAATATCTGAATAATGTTGTACACTGTTATTGCTGATAATATTATTGCTATTCTTTTACATTGTTCTGACATGTCAGCCTTTAGGAACGGTTTTATGCGTTACTTGATGCTGAGATCAGGCGGATTACGTAAATCTATCTTTTACTACTTTCCAAACAACTATAACTTAGATTATAATTTTGTCTGGATTTAAGCACCATCAGCAGACTGCAGAAAGCAATACCAGAAATCTGCGTGGCGTCAGCACTTTTGGAGCGTGCTGCTTCCGTCCCAATGTAATGGCTACAAACAATGTCTGCATACTTTGCCGATATTCAGGTGCTTTGCTCTCTTCTTAACAATCATCACTTTTCTTTGGGTCATTCCACCGATTCAGGGCAAATTATTGACTATGTAATGCGTTTCTGGAAACAAATAGAAATAATGAATATTGTATGGATTAGTTTAGTTTAAAGGTCACATGGTACATAGATATCTAACACTCTTCTTCTACAATGTTATTATCCTGCACATTGCTTTTTACCTTGTGTATGTTTTTTGTGTTTTTTTTATATATAAATGAATATATTTTAGCTGTATATGTGGCGATTTATAGACTGTTACATATAACAGGAGAGGTTATAAATGAGGTGAATTATGCAGGCGGGAAAGCATTGTCACAAAGAATTGACCAGTAATGATAAGTCGAGAAGCTTTACCATTGCTATTGATTCAAAGAGGTTCTGAGAAAGTGCAATACATTTACATGGAAAGTGGAAGCAGCCGGATGATAAATTATATCATTCATGCGATTGTCTGTATAAGGGTCCAGCAAAAATCAGGTTACGTGCTTACCCCCTAGCACCCTCCACATGAAACCACAATCCCATCTGAACATCTCCAAATAAATCACGTTTGGAGCAAAAAGTGGTGCAAATAAAATGCTTTATATTTTGTGGCAATGGACCAGGAACACACTCCAATTTTAAATTGCATTTACTTTGCTTCATTGTATCCACTGAAGCAAAATGTCACTACCCTTGAAGCATAGACCGGTTATTCAAATCACAGACAAAATTCCCCATGTGCTTCAGACCACCAAATAAATTGTTAAATGCTTGTGGCAGGAGCAAAACCCCAAATAGGTCTTGTATGTATTCAGGGTCATGTTTTGTAGTTAATCGGTCTCAGACGCCAACCTGAATATGTGGACTGGAAGGACATAATTCAGTGCTTGGCATGCAGATCCCGACTGCAGGAATATTCACAGCAATATTTATTTTCTATGGTTCTTCTCTTCTCTGTGCTCTTGTTCTGTCTATTCTTTACCATACAAATACCTGACATATAACACCCCCATAAAGCAGAAATTGTGCACTTAATAGCAGAAAGTCTAAAAATAGGGAATTTATACTATAGTAAAGACTAGGCATTAATCATGCCTAATACAAAACCTGTACTATTATTATTATTATTATTATTGTTATTATTATTATTATTGTAGTAGTAATAATAATAATAATAATATTTTATTATTTTTATTATTGTTTTTATTATTTTATTTATTATTACGTATTATTATTTTTTATATTATTATTATTATTAGGTTAGCATTATTATTTTATTATTTTTTATTACTATTATGTTATTATTATTATTATTATTATTATTATTATTATTATTATATTACTATTATGTTAATATTATTATTATTATTATTATTATTATTATTATTATTATTATTATTATTATTATTCCTTATGTTTTCCAGCAGCTAAATATTAAACATCATTGGTTAAATAGGACCTTTCACCAGGTCTGAAAAGCCCAATGACATTCACCTTATGATGGCTATCCTCAGTATTTTGGGGTTTTGTTTATTCCGCCATTCCAAAGGTATAAGCCCGTTTATGTAGATTAGGTTACATTATTTAAGTAGGCGGTAACACTGCATACTATTCAACATACAGAAACCCCATCCCCAGATTAACAACAGTGTTGACACCCACTTGACTAATATACCCTAATGGCATCAACACTTAGCTTGAGGCCACAAGTTGCGGAAATGCAGCTTTTTTTTATTGCAGCTTTTTTTGAGCCAGGAGTGGATTGAGCAGAAGGTAGAAGTATAAGAACTTTCCTTATATTTTCCATTCATTTTGAAGCCATTTCTTGGCTTCGGCTCAAAAAAAAAAAAACCGAAGCAAAATCTGCAACAAAAAAAGCTGCACAACGTGGGGCCTCAGCCTAAAAGGGCTTATATCTTTGGAACGGCTGAACGTATTTGGATGAACAAAGCACCAAACTGCGCCGGCTAACAGCACCTATCAGTATGTCGATGAGCTTTTCAGACCTTATGACAGATCCTCTATAATCGGACCCCATTATCAGAAAAACGTTCTTAACATTACAAGACTCTACGTAAATAAATAAATATTGTCATTCAGATTCAAAATTTATCCGAAATGCTCAATGGAATCTTGTTTGGAGTCTGAGAAGTATGGCCGACATAATGTTTTCTGACATGATATCATGTAGATAAGATGTTGTCACGGACCATCAAAATATAGGTCATGTCCTATTTTTGACTGTTTCACGGATTCCTCCATATACTGAAATGTATGTGGAATAGGGTTGAGTGATTGGGATTGGGAAAGATCAGAACCTGATTGGCGATCGAGCATATTTCACGATCCGGATTGGCTTGAAAATTATCGAAAATCGGATTTTAAAAACGATCCTGAAATCTCGAGATCGGCTCAACCCCATTCATGTATATATCAATAATAGGGTTGAGCGATTGGGAAAGATCAGATCCTGATCGGTGATCGAGCAAATTTCACAATCGGGATCAGCTGGAAAATGATCGAAAATTGGATTTTTAAAAACGATCCTGAAATCTCAAGATAGGCTCAACCCTAATGGGGAATCCTTGAAACCTGGCAACCACACAGCAAAATTTGCAACAAAAAATGCTGCATTTTTGCAAAGTGGGCCCTCAGCCTAATAGTAAATTTCCTGAAGACAAAGGTTGTCTATATACAACATCATAGCCTGAGATCAAATAAAATAGAAGATACTTCACAACCATATTCTTACAGTACAGAAACCAAATATATTCACATTACTGGAAGAGTAACTTTGGTTTCCCATCAGTCTTACGTCTAGCACCAGAATATACTTGGGTCACCACTGGTAGAGAGTCAATCCTGATTTCATTTTGCCAAAGAAATTGACTTTTCTTCCATTATTGCTAGGATATGGCTTTAGACTTTAATAAAGGTTATTATATAACTCTATATTATATTGTTTTAGGTCAGACCTCATGCTCATGACAGAGCCGAAAACAGGGGGCTATATCGTGGCACATGGCTTAGTATCTGGTATAACATCCCTAAAACGGCAACTCTGAAATTTCCCCATTGTGGGACTATTAAAGGAATATCTTATCTTATCTTAATAGACCATGTCATGTATAAGGGACACAATAGGGCTTCCTAGAATGATATGGGCACCATATTGAGGCTTCACACATCTCAGATACTATACAAAGCTATACTATAGACATGTGCATGAACGTTTATGGTAACAATGGTGTTAGTCAGACTTAGCATGACCGTGGTTCATGTCACTGCCTAGTCATCTGATTGCCCATCATAGAATACTTCATTAAGGGATATTCCCATGAACATAACCATATCTTACATTGCAGACAATTAAAAGTTAAATTAATTGCAAACATAAATAATTAAAAATGTTGCAGTGTGTTAAAGATTTCATTATAACCATCTTATTGGTGACAGTCTGTGGCCTTGACTGGTGGCCAGTAGATATGACCATGAAACCCAACCATGATTTCCTTATTGTGGTCAGGTTATCTTCTCATAGTGTCCTCGCCTAATAACCTTTCCACAATAAGGAAATCATGGCTGGGTTTCTTACAATTCACAGACCATAAGAAGTTCCTGAAATCATGGTTGGTTGAATATTAGAGTAGAATAATAGAGTTCTATGGGTTCCGCTTGCTTTTCTTTTCTGCTAGCTTCCTTCAGGTGGATTCCACCTGCAAAAACCAACACAGTCAATGGGCGGTGGAAAATCCACGTGGAATTGGCAAAAAATGCACGGAAAAAACACTAGCAGTTTTTTCAAGGTCCATACACTGTGCTGGAGGAAAAAACACTTCCTAATTCCTGAAGCATATTTTTTCCTCACCAAAAAACTCTGTGTGAATGGACCATGAGTGCGAGTTTTCTGTCGCACAACTTTAATGGTAATGCAGTTTTCTAAGCAAACCATTAATCAGATCACTATTGCTGTTAGACTCTATGCTATATTATATGAGGGTATTGTGTATGTGGTGTACAAGGGTAAGTTCAGATGGGGTTTTTTGGTCCTGAACCTAAGGTGGAGGCCGCCTCAGATTCCGGACCAATAACCAGGTAGCCGCGACTGAAAGCCGGTGCACTGCACCAGGATCTCGCTGCGCACTCCGCTCCGGATTAGGCCCAATGAATGGGCCTAGTCCGGAGGAGGGAGTGTCTTCAGGCCGAATCGCGAGGTGAAACGGCCTGAAGAATGAGCACCTCACTTCCTTTTTCTGGGAGCTGGAAATCTCCGTGTGAACTTACCCTAAGTGTATCAGTATATTGGCATTTCAAGAACTTATCCTTTTTGGCCAGGTCTGTTGCATGATAGTTGGTGATAAGGGTAGGAAGTCGTACCTTTCTACTATGACAAGGGAATCCCATTACCTAATTGGTTCTCGTCTTCAGTCCGTAGAGCAGGCTAAGCGATACTATAAGGGCCAGCCATTCAGTAGAATGATATTATAAGAGGCGGAGATGTTTCAAAAATTCTGCACCTCATCATTCACGCATTCCCCCTATAGGCCGTAAAAATCTTAAAAATCCACAGAATTGCAAAAAGAAAATGCAATGTGTCTCTCAGGAACCTAAAATATTACCTCTGAACACTGGGGAGAACATATAGCGACAGCATGCATTGGCCCCATAATGTGACAGAGACCCACAACAGCTGGTACTGGCAAATTCCATTGCCGGCGTTAAGTGCCAGCATACTGTCAGCATATAGCGTAAGCAAATAAAAGCCAGACTCTCATAGTACAGTGTCAGCATACAGTGGGAGCATGCTGCCAGCCTGAAGTGCCAATACACACTGTCGAGAGAAAACTGCCATGATTTAGTGCAATATGCACTGTCAGCGTGTCTTGCCAGCATGAAGCTTTTTACTTAGTCTTATTGACTTCCTATCCTCACATCATAACCAATGACAAAAGCGACTTCACGTGGACTGCTCGCTGCTGTCATGATAAACACAAACACAGGGCGCACAAGCCGGCGCTCACACTATCTGTCACCTAGCAGAGTGTGACATAACTAATGTACTTATTGAATCTTCTGGACCAATGGCCCAGCACATTTTGGCAAAAATCTCTTAGCATCACAATGTTATCACCTCCATCTTTTTAGTGCCAACCCCTTCATGTACAATGTGATAGACACTCATATAAATTTTAGCGATTCATCAGCACTGTCCTATCATTCCGGGAAACTGGTTTCTTGTATTGTAGCCATATCTTTTTTATGCCAGACGTGAAACTATTTATGTGGTACGTTGGCTAGTAAGTTACTGGTTACACCTAAGATGTGTAGAAAGATATCATAGAGTATATTTTAGGTCAGAAGGATGCTTAGGTGCATAGGAAATGTATTAACCTTGGTCGGAACGCTGCATAGTGTTGGGCGATGTAGTCTA
Organism: Leptodactylus fuscus; assembly: GCF_031893055.1. Lineage (NCBI taxonomy): Eukaryota > Metazoa > Chordata > Amphibia > Anura > Leptodactylidae > Leptodactylus > Leptodactylus fuscus. Next base: position 53,343,234 of record NC_134274.1, read on the forward strand.
AGGCCTGGTTCACATCTGTGTTGTTAGTCCATTCAGGGAGTCGGACTACCGAACGCATTGGCAAGCGGTGTTCAGTGAAAGCATATGGACCCCATAGACTATAACGGTCTCCGGACAGGAAAGTAGATCGTCAACTACATTTCTGTCCACATGTTCAGTGCGGAAAACACACGGACCCCATTCTAGTCTATAGTCTTATAGTGCTTTCACTGCACACCGCTTGCCAATGCATTCGTTAGTCCATTTGGAGGGGTCCCCATGTGGACTCCCCTTGAACGGATTACCGACGCAGATGTGAACCAGGCCTAATAGGAATTTTTGCCTATTGTATCTCCCTCATTGACTAAGAGGAGACAAGACGAACCCCCCATTAGGCCCAGACTATGGCACTATTTACCACTAGGTATATATCTTATTGGTCCATTTCATACACAAACGATTTATCGAACCTTCTTGATAATATTTGTATTTTAATGATGTAAAGATGTAGCAAAGTTTAACTTGACACATTCTATAATTGTCTTATACTATTAGAACCCTAACCTGCCATCCTAGCCAGCGACGCCTGCTCTACTGTATCACAGACAGAACCATGAATGTACAGCTTGTCGATACTGAATTCACTGGTGTTCCCGCTTGCTTTTAGGTATGTAAAGCATGTATTTAATTAACAGGCATGTGAACTATTATTGCCAATTAGAAAAGTTAACTGTGTTTTACCAGGGGCCTCCCTAAAGGGCTGAGCGTGTGCTGGTGCAGGGGATGGTCCTGCTTTTGCACAGGTGGTACCATGAAAATTACTGAGCCAGTGATTCCAACACCTGTTTTCCTTTATACTGGCAATATTTTCATGTTTTTCGGATGTAGTATGACACCAATTATTCATCCTTCAAACTACAGAAAGATTTATATGGGAGAACGTTCCTTCTTAAGTCTTCTACCTCCTTTATATAAGACACAGCCTGCCTATATTCTACAAATGTCTTATTATGGATGTTCTTATTTGTGTGCATGACAGCTGGCCGCGGTCTTACATGTGTATTCCTATACTAGTAGTGTTCTGTGTTGGTCAACAACATACAGTTTCCTAGGGTGACCATGTGTTCCTGTAACGGATCTCATGCGCAGAGAAGAACGGTATAGTTTAGGTATATTTTAGGTAAATGGTCATTGACTAGCACAGAATTTTGTGCCTAAAATAACAAGATGTTTAAATATGGCCATTCATTTTTAGGTCTGCTATTAAGGTTTGCAAGCATTTAAAGGGATATATACTAGATATATGTGGGTCTGAAGACAATTATTAAGAATTAAGGTGTGAGAAGTCTGAAATGTAAAACCATAGAAAATGTAAACTCCATATTTTACCATGATAACATTAGCTCTGACTTTCATTGTGTCATATGAGCATGGTGACTGATTTAGTGGGATTTCTCATACTGTACCGTCCATGGGAACACGTGGTGGGACACTTATTAATCTCGTAAGCGAGTGAGATAACAATTTCAGCAGGAACCGAGAACACTTGGCGTGGGAGTGCGGGAGATTTTATTTTCTAACGTACAAGTTAGAGATAAAAAAAAGTGAACGAAATAGTTTAATATTTAACTATGGGAAATAAAGAGAGATGTTTGCTAAGTGTAGATCAGTTCTTGAGAGAAGACAATAACGGTAATATTATTCTATTTATAAATATATATATATATATATATAATATATGAAAGGATTTTGTGCTTAGTTCTACTTTCCGATCAGCGGGGAATAGGGTCTTGTTCTTAAACCTTTATATTGTCCCTGTGACCAATGTATTTCCATGATATAAGTAATGATGCTTGCGCACACTTTGTCCATGGAAGCCATGGAAGCAGGAGTCAGTGGCCTGACAGATGTGTCACCGACCGTAGCTAAGGTCATCTCACCATCTATGGAATACACCGAATTGTTCTAGTAGTACAACCGTCGTACAGCCGTGTCCATCTATATTAATCCACTTGGCTCAACATATGTTTGCTGTGTGATTGTTGGGTGGTGGAACCATCCTTAGAGATTGTATTTGCCCTTAACTTATGTGGCCAATGTTGAAGGTAAGGAGCAAGAAACTTAAATGGCACTGGATTGGCAGATGCACATGGAGCCCTGTGCCTGCTACTGATAAGGTCAAAGCCGTGTTTATGACTAATTGACCAATAATCCCAGGTAACTGTCTGTTACGGTTCTGTATATACACATAAATAATTATTTGACAGAACCTCTTGACTGCGGTAGTGGCTGCAGTCGAGGTCCACAAGCCCCAGAGGGGCGGCCGTCTGCCTGAGCACAGCAGCAGTATGTTTGAGCAGTTCCAGTGTGTACAGGGGCCAATGCACGTTCACCAGTTAGTTTCACTGAGTGAAGGGGTTTGTGCAGCTCTACTGCGAACCGGCTGCAAAGGAGGATTACACCAGTTGACCTCACTGGGTAATAGTCTTTAGGCAGCTTCAATTTGAACTGGCTGCAACCAAGACTGCCAGGGGTTAAGTGTCACCCCTGGTCAGAAATACAAAGGGCTCCACAACAGCTTTGGAGCTACAACAGTACTGGACAGAAGCAACAGGTTTTACAGTTCCCTACCAGCAGTACCCAGGAATCCTACCCTAGAATCTCTGCACTGGCAACCTAGAATTGACAGGAACCTATCCCTGAACCTTTATGTCTAAACATAATAGTCAAAGTGTGAGCACCTGGCGGGCGTCGGCTCACACCATATAAAGGCAAGTCCCCGCCCACAGGGCAGTGGCCACAATCTCACTGGGCATGCCCAGTATGAGTGGAAAGGGACTTAGCCTCAGAACGTCTCCAAAAGGTCTGAGCATGCTCAGAAGGGTGAAAATGAGACTTAGCCTCAAAGCGTTTCCAAAAAGTCTGAGCATGCTCAGTAGGCCAAATGCTGGACTTAGACTCCACAACCCTCACCGTCCGACGCCGAGGACGAGAACAGGATTGACCCGCAGGTGGCGCTGTGCGCCGGAAGGAAAACCTGCGGGACCCCATCCTAACACTGTCATTGATATGAGCTAAGGGCTAGCGACGTGGCATTGATACCAGACACAAAATGTTAGTGTTAACTCCTCTCTTAGCAGTGAAGAGAGCGCACTGACGCGCTTTATTAAAACAACGTGGGGTTATATAGTAGCAGAGAGGGGAAGAGAGATAACAACAACGTAAGTTTTCATATTCATTCCTGATTGGCCTGATACATCTCAATCAAATAGAAAAAGTTTAAGCAGTTCCATATATAGCCAGCTACTCCCGATCCTGCGTGGTAACCTTGGGAGGTATCTTCTGACAACAAGCCAAGCATTTGTTTTTTCTTGCACCCATCCTGGATGCAGGCGCCATCTTATCATATAGCCTCACAGCATATTTCTTAAGCAGCATATATACATTTTATCAAAGATTATAATGTTTTTGCAATATAACGGCAAACAAAAGGAATATATGTATTTTCTAACCTTATCACTACCATTGCTCCCCATGATATGAACCATGCAGCTTGGGGTCCTAGACAGAAGAGCATAGTGCTTATACCTGTATTATGCCAATATGGGTGGATTTAGATCAGCCGTGGCATCTGCGTCGTGGCAGCACACTCCGGCCTAGGTCCATTCATTTGGGCCTACTCCGGAGCAGGAAGCCGCAACAGTTGCATTTTTATCCTATTCTGACGTGGCTTCCCGCGTCAAAATCAGGACCAAGATACACGGTCCCGTACCCCTAGTGAACTAGCCCTACCTCTTTCAGGTCTCACATTCCCCACTACAGTCCTATATATTATCCCAAATTGTATAAATATAGTTCCTTTAAAAAAATGTTCAGACCTAGTTATAAAAGTCCACTAAAATGGTTCTTGAAGGCAGAGCTAAAGACTTCCGCATTCTCTTCCAGTGCAAGACATTTACAATATTATTCCTCATAAGTTTCCCTTCCACTTTGTTTTGTCAGCAGCTTAGAGTTGTTCTCATGCTGGGAAATTACCAGAATACCAATAAAGTGATTCAGACCTGCCTGTATTTCACGTGGCTGTATCCGTGTATATAGTCGGTGTCTGGTGGTTTTTGATTAACCAGCCAGACAACTAGCAGGAAATGGCCCCCATCGTAGCTGTGTTTACTGAAGGTGCAGGATTGCTTTATTTCCCATAGTCCTAAATGACATGTCACAATTTACTACAGATTTCCTCTAATTTCCCTCACTCCTATTAACATATCTGCAAGACAAAAATATGATATCTGAGTAATTCCATCCTTGGGCTATGTTCACCTCAGTATAGTCTGTCTAGAAAAGAAAGGTCAACGGCTTCACTTCACAGTCCTGTTAAAGGATCACATGAGAACTAGGAAACAGACCATAGGTCACATAGGTCAAGCCTCCCATTTCCTAATAGTATTTACATTGACCCTTATTCACTTTCACTTGCCTGCAATAATTAATGATACAGTAGTAACTACTAACTTACATAAGGATGTAGGGCAGGAAAGACAAGGTCCTAAATTCTGTATCAGCATTTTATTTTAGTGATTTCATTGAGGTTCTGGGCTAATAATTCTCTGTATGGCAGTGTCACGTAATGTCTAGTTCTGATATATTATATTAAACGGGTTGTACCTAAAATAAGAATTATCCCCATTCACAGAAGACTGATCAGTGGAGGGTCTGACAGGTCCGCTGCAGCCCCAACGCCATAGTTAGGCGATCCAGATGACTACACATGGATGAGAACAGGGCAGGCATCGCTGGAGAGTTCTCTCGCAGCATTGGGGACACCCCCAGTGCTGTTTGAGCGCTGGGGACTGCCCCCAGTGCTGCGAGAGAACTCATTTGCATACAGACGGAAACCAGGATTTCTACGGAACGGCAGCACAGAGAAGACATCTAAAGGTAGGAGAAGAATAGCCTTTCTTAAGGCTATTGCTATGTGTCAACCAGAAAAACTTGTATTTTAATGATAGGATCCCTTTAAGCCTAAACTAGGGGGGAAAAAAACTGGTCCGAGAGCTCATAGCTGCATGGTCCTTGTACACATATATAAATCTTACTTTAGAGCATGCTTATGGATAAAGCCATTTACCCATTATAAGATCATGGATAGGTCCATTAGGGTCATTTGGTAAAAACAATAGGAGAATATTACTTTATTATCAGGCTGGGGCTACAAGGCGATATTGTCGATGATGATGCACAACACCCCCTTCCCCCCCTAAAGATTGCTGTGTGACCCTTCTATCATGTAAGTAAATTGGGTCACATTGTCACTTGAAGTTGTTTCAATTGTGACGCTCAGTCAGAAGAAAATAATCATTACTCAAATTTTTTGTGCACTTGCGGCAACTTCATTACTTTATGTGTAAAATCAACTTGGTGCATTTTTTGGAACACAATGGCGATTCAGCTTCTACACCACCTTCTTCAATTCTTTAGGCAGTGACCATGGAAGGGATGACCTGCACCATCAGATTTAATATAATTCATGACATAAAATGTTCCATCATTCAAGACATTTGAGAGATCAGGTGTATCTACATGAACATCTTAGGAATTTTGGTGCGTCTTCCACCAGTCCAGGAATGACCTAAGGCTGATGTAAGAAACACAAGTCTTAATAAATTCTCCCTATTATGTTAGGGCTTCTATCAATTATTGCTTTCCTTAAACTTCACTGTTGAACATACTCTGCTAGACGTCTTAACGAACAGTGAAACTTCTTGAAAGGGCAGATTAAATCTACAATAAGCCCTGGGCAGCTTTATTTTTAATGACAAAAGGGTACAGGAAGGGAGACTTCACTATAAAAGAGTAATATGCACCAGTGTCATAACTTAAGTCTTGTGGGCCCCGGTGCAATCTTATGTCCGGGGCCCCCTACTTCATCCCTAAAGCGAATTCTTGATAGTGATAATTACGAGTGCTAAGGAGTTTAATCCATCTTAGTGTGGTTGGGGTAATCTTATGGGCCAGATGGAAAATGCAATCTAAATACTGATGTCAGTGCTTATGAGCCCCCTAAGAATCCTGGGCCCCGGTACAACTGCACCTTCTGCACCCCCTCAAGTTACGCCCCTGGTATGCCCCCTCCATATACTGGCAGTAGGCACACACCACCACCTGCCCCTTATTTATAGGAAGGCTAGTATTAGCAATGCTTGTGTTACAGGTACATATAAGATTCTACCTCCAATGCAGGCCACGTCTAACTTATTAAGGTTGGCGAGAGATTTGAGTGACTATGGGCCCTCGAAGAGCCTTGTACGACTACCCAAAAAGACCATACTATAATGTGCCACTATCATTAGACCGTCCCTTTGTGAAGACTACTTCTGTCCATACTAGATTTGTGAGGACAGACTATCACTTCCACAATATATTATGTATACTCCTATGAGAAGACCTTTCCTTTAGAGGTAGATTTTTCAATGCAGTTTTTGGAAGGTAAATTCAAAGCAGTTTTACCGTATAATAATAACCATCGTACATTTTATTGTATAATATTTTACAGTATTTTGTATCTTCTCATTGCTGCCATTTTTGTATTACGGTCTTTATATATATATATATATATATATATATATATATATATATATTAGCACTATGTATACCCAGTGAACTGGTCTGGCCGAGGGAAAGAAGACTATGTGAAATGGATCCGTCCTCAGAGGTAAACAATGTAACTTTATCAGACGTCTGTACATCATCTCATTTTTAATGTTACCTGTCCACATGTAGAGAAAGTATGTGATGTGAGGGAGATGGGGTCTGGAGTTTAAGAGCGTTATTGTTACAGGAGAAGGAATGTCTCTCAGTATAAATCAGAGGCGGGCAGCGGTAGGGCGAGCATACTTGGACTGTGTGAACAGGTTTCATTTCCTGGGAGACTGCCCTTCAATCACCCTTCTGTCATCCTTCACTGATCAGAGGTGGACATCAGAGTTCATTAAGGGGGTAAGGAAAAATACAAAAAAAAGAGAGGAAAAAAAGGAGAGAGGAAAGTGAGGCCTCCCCATTGACTGCAATGTACCCAATACAAGCCTCTCTAGAGGCACCAATTCCACAGTAATGAATTCCATGTAATGCACGTTGCGGTGGATTTACCTCTGGGTGGTGACGGGGCCTTTCATTTACATTTCAGTTTTAGGCGGTGTGCAGAAGCTCAACTATAGCTAATGGACAATAGGTGGTTATTTATTGTGGCAGATCAATGAGTAATGTAGCTGTGTGTTACATGCAGACAATACACCGTGTGTGGAGGCCAAGGAATGAGCTAAGCAGTTGCTGAGCAGGTGATACATAGTTATATGTGGAAAGAGTCAGTAGAACTTGTCATTTCCTTATTTAAATCTCTGCTCTTTGTTTGCCTAGGAGTCCAGTGGGCGGTCCTATGTAATGATTGACAGCTGTCTCTGCATGAATAGTCACTTTCCTTATAAAGCTATATATCATTCTGCTCCATTTCTCCTGCCTTATATGATGCACAACTTAATGTTCAATATAACTGGTTCCCTCGAAATCACTACCTTTACCTAATGCACACTTGCTATTTTCTTCCTTTGATATTGGCTGTATAATGGTTCTACTCCGCATAAGCACACAAATGGTTAATAACCTCTGTTCACACCTATGTCAGGATGGATCTATTCCACCCACCTATCTATATCTATCTCTCCTGTGGTCAAATCAAATGCATATCTGACAAAATATTCATTTATTGTTTCAAATTCATGAATATTTATTCATTTTCTGTTTCACATCGTACAATATTATTTTGTCATTTGATTTTGTCATTTTGTCCTTATCAAAAGTTCACAATATACACAAATCTACTTTTTGATAGATTTTGCCTTTCTCCGTTATGGTTGTCTGCAAGACTTCGTTCACACAGTCATATTAAGGCTAAGGCCCCGCAGGATGATTCGCCGCTCTAAAGCACTGCAGGAAAAACCGCTGCGGGAATGCATTGTGTTTTTTTCTGCCACACTTTGAACAGAAAGTTCACACAGTTTTCCTCCGCGGACTTTCCGTTACCATTATATCTACGGGGAAGCCGCCGGCATTTCCGTAGATATAATTGACATGCTGCGATTTCCAAAACTGTGCCAGTTCTGGAAATCGCATCGTGTCCGTGCTGTGGTTTTAACTGCAAAGTGGGTATGAGATTCACACGAATCCCATCCACTTTGCAGTTACCGTATAACGCAGTGTATTTTGATGCAACGTTTCATCCACTGCAGCCAAAATGATGCATTTTCACAATGTGGGGGCCCAGCTTCAACACTTAAGGCTGCTTTTTTTTACTGCATGTTTTGCTGCGTTTTTTTTTTTAGCCAAAGCCAGGAGTGGATTGAGCAGAAGGGAGAAGTAGAAGAAAGTCCTATATTTTTCCCATTGCTTTAGCAGTCATTCTTGGCTTTGACTCACAGCAAGATCTGCACTAAAAATCTTCTGTTTCACAATGTAGGGCCTTAGACTTAAGGCTTCATTTAAAGTATATTCACACACAGCATGTGCTACAGAAGTTTCTATAGCTGAAGATTTTATCTGTAACACGTGAGGTTGATCTACAATAGGTGCAGCATAGTGGAGCAGACTTCTACTTCTACAAATGTCATATACATGCTGCAATTAAAAACCTCAGTGCAAAGTGACCTGCAATGGCTGAAACCATTTTGCTGTGGGGTTTTTATTGTGGCAAATCAGGAGTGTATTTAATAAGGGAGAACTTCCTATAAGGGGCGCTATCGGAGGTCCTTCCTCCCAACCACAGTCAGGCTGTACAATCACCATCAGGCTAAGAACTAAATGATCCTGAGTCCTTCTTTTTCTTCTTAGTTGCTATGACTCCTAGTATCTTCTATCTGCTATGAGCTTGTATGTGTTCCTTCTTGTAATATATTACTGTATTATCCATGCTGCTGTAACACAATGAATTTCCCCATAGTGGGACTATTAAAGCATTATCTTATTTTATTTTATTTTATATATCTCCCATTCCTTTTGCAGCCATTTTTGGCTTTGGCCATAAACAACACAGAAAAATTTACAAAGAAAAACTCAACTGTTCTGCAATGTGTGACATCAGTCTAAGGGTAAGTTCACACAGGGTTTTTTGGTCAGGATTTTAAGGCCGTATTCGCCTCAAACTCCTGACCAAAAATACGAAGCAACATGCTCATTCTTTAGGCTGATTCGCCTCACGATTTGGCCTGAAGACACTCACTCCTCCCGACTAGGCCCATTCATTGGGCTTAATCCGGAGTAGAGTGCGTGACTGGAGTCGTGGCTACCCTTTTTTTGGTCCAGAACCTGAGGCGGCCTCCAAAAACCCCGGCCTTAGGGTGGTTCTTACCACTGAGACTTTTCAGTACACGGTGCTGAATTTCTCTCATATGAATTCCGCAGTGTATCCATCCTGTGTTATCATATGGTAAGGCCTGATTCACAAGAGTGGGTTCAATCCAGATGTTGGCCATATTTTCTGGAGTGAACCCTGAGTCAGAACCCAAACTCCGATCTTCCCTGCAACTCTGTTTTCAGGCCAGGAATCAGGGACTCCTAGTATCAGAGATCACTATAATGCTGGGAGTCCAGGTCACAGCTTAGGGCTTAGTCTGGGAAATAAATTCTAGATCTGGTTCATATCTCACAGGCTGAATAAACCCATGTGGAGCAGGCCTTGGAGTCCAGCATAGGATCAGATCCTGTCCCGTAAGATATGAAGAGCCTTATCATAAGGGTGAAAATCACAGCCAGCAGATTTGTCTATCCTATTCATCTATTATCTTATGGAAAAATCCACTGACGTATGGAATAGATGTTTATCCATAGAAATGACTGCAACAAATCTGCTGTGTGTGTATGTACCCAGTATGGAACTGGGATAAGTCCATGTACATGGAAACCAACCAGTATTACTACTTTAGTGGTAGCTGTAGTGCTTTATGATCTTCTATCACTCTGGTAGTCGTAGTCATCAGCCAATAAGCCAGTAGTGTATTTACACAGTCCTTAGCTCACAATTTGGTATTTTTACACCTCCCTTATTGTGTATAGGTTGGATTCTAAGAAAAATGCAAGTGGTTGTATAACCTGTTTTAGCACCTTTTAGTAGATCCATCACCTGTCTTTAAATCAGAAAGATGCTGAAACATAACCCCTCTTTGTGCCCAATAAAATTTACACAGCGCTGTAAAGCCCCCATTATCAGGAGAGGACCCTCCACCACAATAGATAGAGCTAACCCAGAAATGCTTTACTGCTTTCTCAGACAAGCAGTCGACCTTAAATTTCCAAGCCAATTAAAGACACATTAAATTGTCCATCCTTTGTAGGGTTTCCACCACTAAACTGTCTCGCTCTTATATATCTTATGCTTTGTCCCTAATAGATCTCTGGCCAAAATAATTTCCTATCAATGTTCGCATTTGGGTAATATAAAATAAGATTCAAGCAAATAAAAAAAAAAAAAAGAACAACACATGGCTTCATTTTTCATAGGTCAGAGCCAACAAGAAATTTCTGATACATATCTTGTCTGACATTTGCGCGGTGAACCACGACTAATCATATGGCAGGACAAGCTTGGCGCTCTTGGATTGAAAAGTTTTTGCTTTACAATTTGCAGTTAATTGGCTTAGAGAAACAAATCTGGTCTGTTAAGCCTTTTGCATGTCACTGTCTCTCTTTAGGAAGTCAAGATTAAAAAAAAAAAAAAAAAAAAAAGGGAGAAAAAAGAAATTTCCAGATTTTTTTGTTTGAACCTTACGTTGTGTCTCAGAGATGGGTTTGAGAAGCTTAGGTCTTGATGTGCAGACTCTTAAGGGCTTCCGGTGAGTTGTTTTGTTAGCAGATGCCCCCTCGTATACCAACGTTGCTTCTATTAAATAAACAAACAACATTTGTTGGGACTTGGTTGGGAGGGCAGCATGGCTTATGCCAAGATATTCGTGCCAAGCAGTAGAGGCAGGGGTACTGGACGTCCACTGTGAGCTGTGTGTTTTCCAATTATGTCTGGCTCCAGGGAGTCTTCCTAAAGAATGACTAGTGCTGTGTAGACAGAGAAGCTGCCAGCACCAGGCACAATGATAGTGTCACATGCCTGGAAGTGAAAAAATAGTCCGTCATGTCCGTGTCAGCTTACTTCCATGTATTCACACCACTCTGCCCTTTCGGTATATGGAAAGAGAAATTTGCCACTTTTTGACCCAACCTGTCCGTACTAGGCATAGCAGCGACTAGATCGGTAGCATAACCTATAACTAGTTTTATCTATTTTTATGTGGAGTGTGAGTTCTATTTGATATGTTGCTACTGTTGCAAAAGATACAAAATATGTTTCTATTATATGATGTTTTAGATTCTATATTTCATTTTATTTGCATTTTTTTGGATTTTTTTTTATAATTTATTTCATAATTTTCTTGTAACCCTAAGGAATGTTGTAACTTTTGATATGTAATATATAAGGTCCGTCCATCAGAAAGGTCAGGGCATCTACATTTGATAAGTTGGCATCTGACGCCAAACACCCCCATCAATTCCGCCATGTGCCCTCCAATTCTTTGCCTTGGCAGATTGCCAGGCACATATAAATATATATGTTAGGCGTCATGGACATGACCGTGTACATGACACCGGATGTAACTGAATGGATGTCATCCATCTTCCACAGCCACACTCATTGGGGCCAGCAAGTACAGTCTCAAAACCGGCTGGAATAGGACCTGTCCTGATTTTGCAATGTGAATGGTTAGCCCACACACAGAACCGTGAAAATCATGGTCGTGTGCATTGGCCCATACAACTGGGAAAAAAATATGGATAGCACACTGAACTAGTACACGGTCATGTGCATGGGCTCTAATGCAGCAAACACACAAAAATAGTCAACACTGCCAAAGATATGAACTATACGTGAATGTGCACCTTGCCATGGCTGTAATGGAAATGCAAACATAAAAATTGCAACAGCACTCCACTATTGCTGCTATGTCTGATGTATATACCAATACATGAATATGAGGTTCTTAGTGTACATTAGGGTCCCATCTGCAGAGGTCACCTTGGTGCTGCCAAGACAATTGGATCAAAATGTTTGCCAAGGACCAGTGGAATAACTAAAGTATTGTGGGTCCTGGTGCAATCTTTTGTCCAGGACCCCCTACCTCATCCCTACAGCGAATTCTTGATAGTGATGGTTATGGGTCCTAAGGAGTATAATTATCCTTGGTGTGATTAGGGTAGTCTGTGGGTCTCCTTGGGTTATGGGCCAGATGAAGCTGTAATCTCAGTACTGATGCCAGTGCTTATGGGCACCGGTGCAACTGCACCCTCTGCAACCTCAGGTTACACCCCTGCCAAGAACCTAATTCTCATATATTTATATATACAGTCAGCATAGCTCTTGGCCCTAGCATAATACTGCTGCAGTTTTTTGTTTTTCTATATATTATATAGTCACAACTATATATATACACAATATGGCGATATGCCAGGGCAGATGAGAAGATGTAGCACAATAGATAGATAGATAGATAGATAGATAGATAGATAGATAGATAAGATAAATAGATAGATAGAGAAGATAAATAGAGAGAGAGAGAGAGAGATAGATAGATAGATAGATAGATAGATAGATAGATAGATAGATAGATAGATAGATAGATTTTACTACATTTCTCTATGATTGGGGTCCATTGTGATTTACCACTACAAAGTTTGCAGATCCCAGGCTACGGCTGCTTTTAATGCCTTGATCTAATATTGTAGGCGTTGGTGGTGCCATAATGAATGTGATCAGTGCGGGCGCCTATTATACCATAAGAAGCCCAAATTCCTTATTGACATTATAGCAGAACTGCAGATATCTAACAATGCAATATTCATTTACCTTATTAATTTACATTTTTATTCTTGCTAAAGCATCTTAATGGGATCCCATGGATCTGATGGTAAGTGATAAACCACAGGCCATAAAGCACTGCTTCCTCATTCTGCATACTCATATAAATAATGACTGTTAACCAATTTTCATTTCCCTATTTGATAGGCTGTGGCATAAAGTAAATTTTTAGTTGTACTTCCTATACAAAATAAAAAATGGTTGTCGTGCAAAGGGATATTTTATTTAAGGGATATTTTAGATATTATTTTATGATGTCATTGATATTCCTTGTGCCTTGTAGTCACTGCAGTAAGAGGAACCTGTTTTGTTGCTGTCGGATTCGCAGCCAATTGCTATTGTGCGTGAATGTATCTCACAGTCCGCTGCAAAATATATAGAAAATGCTGAAGCTTATGCAAATAGCCATTGTAAGTGGGCTTATCCATATCCCACGCTAAGGGGGATTTATCAATAGCGTCTTAGGCTCCATTCCCACAGAGTAACGCGCCGCTCATTCCGACACGTAAACACGGGCCGTCTTATGCGCGCTAACATTGAAATCAATGGGTTAAAAAGCCTCCCGTTGATTTCAATGTGTAGCGCGCGTAAGACGGCACCCATTGAAGTCAATGAGATCTGTTCTGAAGCGCTCACTCTGACACATGTTTACATGTCAGAATGAGCGGCGTGTTACTCCGTGGGAACGGAGCCTTAGGATGCATGAGGGTCTGCGGAATTGCTGACATATCACATACAGTACATTGCAGCATTTTCTCTACACCTGCCTAAAACTTTAACAAAGTAAGAATGCTTTCAAAGACAGAAGTGATGATGTGGCGCTAGCGGTTTTTCCGCCTCCTATTGACTCCTGTCGGATTTTTCAGGCGGAATCCTGAGCCTGAGGCCCCACATTGCGGAAATGCAGCTTCTTTTGTTGCAGATTTTAATGCAGTTTTTTGATCCAAAGTCAGAAGTGGATTGAGCAGAAGGTAGAAATATAAGAACTTCCTATATATTTCCCATTCCATTTGTAGCCATTTTTGGCTTTGGCTGAAAAAAAATGCAGCAAAATCTGCAACTAAAAAAGATGTTTCCACAACTTGGGGCCTCAGCCCTGAAGAAAGGTCAGCTCGCTTCTTTTTTCTGCCAGTGGAAAATAAAAATCTAGCGAATTACATAGGCGGTTTTTAGAGGTGAATTTTGAGGCAGATTCTGCTTCAAAATTCTGACCAAATAACTCTGTGTGAACTCAGCTTTATAAGTCTAGGTTTTGCTCAATCCATTCCTGGCTTTGGCTCAAAAAACTGCAACAAAATCTGCACCAAAAAAAAAGCTGCGTTTCCGCAACGTGGGGCCTTAGCCAGAAAGTGCTTTGGCAGGAAGTGCTGCTGTGTTTTTTATTGTGCTTTTTTAACCTTCTGTTAAATCCATGCGTGGCTTTGGCTCTAAAAAACGCAGCAAAATCTGCAACAAAAGAAGCAGCTTTTCAACAACGTGGGGCTTTAACGTTCATAAAACCTCACTCACTTTGCTTTATTATTTTATAAATGTATTATAAAATGTAGCATTTTTACTAGGGTTGAGCGATCGGGATCGGATTCCAATCGGCGATCGAGTAAATTTCACAACCGTGATAGGAATTCCGATCCCAATTCTTTTTGAGGTCAGATGTTATCTCAAGATCAGCTCAACCCTATTCATGTATATATCATTAATAGGGTTGAGCAATCGGGATCGGGAAAGATAGGATCCTGATCGGCGATTGAGAAAATTTCACAATCGCGAAATTGGATTTTGAAATCAATCCTGAAATCTCAAGATCGGCTCAAGCCCAATTTTTTCCCCAAAACACTTAATTTCCTAGCCTTTAAGAGATTTTGCAGCATAATTTGTCCATGGTATAAAATGACCCCATATGTGATTCTACCTTTATCTGTAGGTTGGTAGTATTATATTCACTTTGAGACCTTAATATGACTGGTTCAAGCATTAGGGCAGTATATGGTGTGGTTACTGTATGAGAGTAATACCTGGGTACTATATAACGTCACACAGTATGGTGATATAAGACAGACAGACAGACAGACAGACAGACAGACAGATAGATAGATAGATAGATAGATAGATAGATAGATAGATAGATAGATAGATAATAGATGGATGGATAGATAGATAGGAGATAGATAGATAGATAGGAGATAGATAGATAGATAGATAGATAGATAGATAGATAGATAATAGATGGATGGATAGATAGATAGATAGATAGATAGATAGATAGATAGATGATCTGAGCACTGTATTATGGAAAGCATATGCTTTGTGCCTGTCTTATATACAAAGGAATCGCGGTGACTGTTACTAAATTACTAGTTTACGCCGATATCCGACAACAGTTCTGTATTGCGCACTCAGTGGAAGAACCTACAAAAATGCTGCACATTCATGAAAATGGAAGCTCCTTACTGTCTATGAGCGGGACCTAATTGGTTAATGACCTGTGCCACAATTACAATGCGGCAATTTACGCGGAGCTATTTATATTTTGATTTTAAAAAATCGACGCCGATCATCTAAATTCATTTCATCATTTCCCCAAATTATTTTAAATGAGTTTTCCTTCTTTTTTTGCCTTTTTGTTAATCTGTTTCTCGAGGGCTTTTTCTCTTTCCTCCAGAAATTTCAACTTCTCCTGTTGATATTTGTTGTCTGTCTTAAGTGCCGCCGCTCGCTGCAGAGCTGTCCTAATATGTTTAATGGGCCATCAACTAGTTTCCTACATGCGAGGAGAGGAAAGATCAAATAAAATGACTGCATTTGGTGAGAACATTAAAAACCAAAAGTGCGGAGGTGGGGGAGGGGGGATCTTTAAAAACTTTTTTTTCCCCTTAAACTAATGAGATGTTGTGAGTGATCAGATACATCAGGATGGTGCGGAGCCGTTGGGAGTGCTACAGGACACCAGTTCATTCTCTTTTCGCTTTTTGTTCCCTCTTTATGTAATAAGGTAACCATGTTGCAAGGAGAGGATTGGAGGTTCGGAGCTTGGTTGTTAAGAGATTCAATGAGCTGTGACAAATATATTCAAAAGGTGCTTAAAACAGACAAAGCCGCTCTCTGAACATACATATGCAGACACAAACACACAAAGCAGGCACATAAGGAACCCACACATGCAAGATTTGCACTTGTATACTCGACGAATTCTACAAAAACATACACATGGATGGATTCGAAATGCACTTAGATGTATTCATAGAGAGACATGTAAGGATACAATGAGAAATGGCACCGCTGCATAGAAAAGTGCAGACACTGAATGGAAAGGCAGAGCTTGACAGTACTTATCTATATCCCTGATAAGGATGGTGACAGACGGGCAACTGGTGGGGTCTATTATGTACCATGTCATGTATAATACAGTAATTGCGCTCCTCCTGCACCTAAGGGTATATTCACACACTGCAGACATTTCTGTGCCTGAACTATGCACATGTATGGAGCTTATGTCAGACGACACTGAAATGGATGACTATGGTTCCCATTTAGTGCATTCATATATGATCCCACTAAACCCCATTGTAGATCTTGGTAAGCAGGAGACAGCTCAGACCAGATCTAATGCCTGCTTTAATCTAGGATATAGGGCGTGCTTGTAACCCCATAATGTGCTATTGATACAATGATGGATAATACAACTACTTCAGCCAGAATACCTATTAATAAGTATAAGAAGCTATAAAATGACTACATTTGGGACAAGTCTTAAAGGGGTGATCCAGGCTCTTTCACATTGTTTTTATACTGATGGCCAATCTATAGTATATAGGTCATCAATATCAGATCTATGGGGGACACGTAGGCCCCTCACTGATCGGTTTTCCCAGCCAGTTTCTGGTGCTGGAAGAGAAAGCCAGAAGTAGAAGGTGTCTTCCATTGTATAGCGGCCAGAGTGCTGTAGATAAAGCCCAATTGTTGAATAGCTGAGTAGAGCTGCAGTACTTCAACACCACCACCAGACCATGGATGGCGCCTTCTGCTTGTACATGGGGCCAGTAAACACGATTGGTCCAGGTGCTGCCATAAATGTCACTAGACAACCCCTTTAAATTATGTAACATTCAACACTCCAATACCCACCATTTGCTAATTTTGCCAGGGCCACCCAACCATCTGCTGTGTATGGTGGAATCTCATCTTTCCTCCATGATGGATGTTGGGGAGAGAAACATCAGGCTATTAGATTACAATAGCCACAATTCTTTTTTGTCACTTGCGATACAAGCAGAGATGTCTGACTGCAGCTCATTCCACTTTCCCCATTGGGAATATATGCATTCCCATCCAAACAGAGTGTGCATGTGTATGGAGGGTCAGGTGGAATAGCTGTCAGCTGAACAAGCATTTCACTTTACTTTACCCTTGTTCTCAGCATTTGTGCATTATCTTTGTAACTGGTTGTGTTACACAATGCTATGTGTGGTTTTCTATTATTTCCTCCTCCCCAAAAGACTGTTATGATTGTAGTTTTGCTGCATTTATATAAGTGTGGTAGGAAGACCAAACATTGTCCTTCTAGCACTATTGTCCCCTTGGCACTATTGTCCCCCTAGTACCATTGTCCACCTAGCACCATTGTCCCCCTAGCACTATTGCCTCCCTAGCACTATTGCCCCCCTAGTATTATTGTCCCCCTAGTATTATTGTCCCCCTAGTACCTTTGTCCACCTAGCACCATTGTCCCCCTAGCACTATTGTTCCCCTAGCACTATTGTCCCCCTAGTACCATTGTCTCCCTAGCACTATTGTCCTCCTAGTACTATTGCCCCCCTAACACTATTGTCCCCCTAGAACCATTGTCCTCCTAGCACTATTTTTCCCCTAGTACTATTGTCCCCCTAGCACTATTGTCCCCCTAGTACTATTGTCCCCCTAGCACCATTTTCCCCCTAGTATTATTGTCCCCCTAGCACCATTGTCTCCCTAGTACTATAGCCCCCCTAGCACCATTGTCTCCCTAGTACTATAGCCCCCCTAGCACCATTGTCTCCCTAGTACTATAGCCCCCCTGGCACTATTGTCCCCCTAGCACCATTGTCCCCCTGGCACTATTGCCCCCCTAGCACTGTTGTCCCCCTAGTACTATTGCCCCCCTAGCACTATTGTCCCCCTGGCACTATTGACCCCCTAGCACCATTGCCCCACTATCACACCATTATACATGTCACATTTTCTTGGCCTTAGGACTCCGATAAGTTGTCACATTAGAATTCCAATATTGGAATGTTATGGTCTAACAGAATTAGAAGATCCTGACATCTCTACAGTACAACTGAATCATCTACGATTGGGAACTTACTCACTGCCATTTCAGGCTTCCCTGGGAGAAATTCATAGGCATTGTGACAGCTCGAGGTGAGGCCGGACATAATCTTGTGGTAACAAGATCCAAGTCAGACGCAGCTTCAGATCTTTGATAGGGGTCATCCAGTTCATCCAGATATTCTATACTTTGTAGACTTACCATCCATGTAAAGCCTTTATACAGATTTTTTTCTAGAAGGTATACATATATCAGGACATATACCCTATACAGGGTCTCTATAGAAAACTGATGGATTGTGAATCAGAAGACAAAGTGATGTACTGTACCTGCAAGCAATTTCCAGATCCCAATGAAGAGGACGGCCTGTGATAAAGATTAGAGATGAGCGAATAGTATTCGTATACTCGTATTGGTCGAATACCACGCAGGAAAATTCCATTAAATTCTATTCAAAAACCTCCTCGTGCTCCTTGTCCTGCTACTATGTGTCAAACTTCATTCCTGTTTTTTCCCATAGACTATAATGTTATTCGATATTCGATCGACTACTACTCGCTCATCTCTAATAAAGATCTTTCACCAGATCTGTGAACCCCTCTGTTATCCTCAAATAAATATTGTTGCCAAAATGCAGAATCAGTTTGCCCTTGACTTGCTATTTACGTTGACATTACAGTATCTGGATCATACCATAATCCCTGGTGGTGGTAACCACCATCTTTATGTTTGGGTCAGTTTTCCATGTTGTGTTTTTTTTTCTTTTTTTTCTAAATGTAGATTGTGAGCAATGTACATTTTTTTTCCCTATCAGTATGCCTTTGTAGAATGGGAGGAAATCCACACAAACACAGGGAGAACATACAAACTCCTTGCAGATATTGTTCCTGGTGGGATCCGAACCCAGGACTCCAGCGCTGCAAGGCTGCAGTGCTAACCACTGAGCCACCGTGTTGCCCCCTCCATGTTGTGTTTTCATGGATCTCCTTTAGAGTGAGGAACGGGTAAAGCTGAAGAGTGGGGAGACCAATGTGATGGCGTCCTTATGTCACGGACCCTGATTCTTTAAGTTCAAAGTGTTATCATAGAGCAAAGCTATTAGAGTACCATAAGAAGACCATCAACCCCATAAAGAGACCTGGAACTTTAGAAAAACTTCAGAAGACATTGATAGAGGATGAAACGCAAAGTCATAGTGGATGCAACTGTCCTGTACTTGGAGCACAGTCTTGTTGACAGTTGTCCCAACATGAGATACTTGTATTGTATAGGTCCTAAAAATAACAATATTTCCAATTTACACAATGTTAAACCACAATCTACTAAACAGTGAATACATTACACAGTATGGCACCACCTGGTGTTCAAAGTGTATAGTAACGTGCATGTCCACCTAATGAACTGAATGCTGGTGGACACCAAAGACACATCTCTGCATAGTGACCATATATATATATATATATATATATATATATATATATATATATATATACTGCACAGCAGCCAAAAGAAATGGTTTTCTGCTCAGTTTTTCAGAGATGGAGCAGAGGGTCTGTGGTAGCATTGGGAATATAGCAGAGAAGATATATTTCAAGGGGTTTTAGTGAAAGAGACTTTGCTGGTGGTGCAAGGCATGGACAGATAATTTGGAGCTCCAAGGGGCATGTAAAAAATATATTTTATGCTATCAAGACTGTAAATTACTTTAAAGAGGACCTTTCATGGTTTGGGGCACAGGTAGTTCTATATACTGCTGGAAAACCGACAGTGCACTGAATTCAGCACACTGTCGGCTTTCCCAATCTGTGCCCCGGGTAAATAGCTTTTGGTTTTGGTACCGTAGCTCTTTACAGTCCGAAGGGCGTTCCAGACAGTCTGTCAGGACCGTCCTTCTCCACAGCAGCGCCTATAGTGTTGTACAGTGTGAGCGGGGAGGAACACCCCCTCCCTCCGCTCACAGTACTTGTCCATAGACGAGTATTATCAGGAGGGGAGGGGACGTTCCTCCCCGCTCACACTGTACAGCGTGATAGGCGCTGCTGGGAAGAAGGATGTTCCTGACTGACTGTCAGGAACGCCCTTCTGACTGTAAAGAGCTACGGTACCGGCACCAATAGCGCTTTACACCGGGCACAGATCGGGAAAGCGCACTGTCGGCTTTCCAGCAGTATATAGAACTGCCTGTGCCCAAACCATGAAAGGTCCTCTTTAAGGCAGAGGCCCTACATTGTGAAAACGCAGCTTTTTTTGTTGCAGATTTTGTTGTGTGTTTTATCATTGAAAGCCAGGAGTGGGTAGAGCACCATGTACAAATAGAAGAACTTCCTTTATATTTCCAATTCCTTTTGCAGCCATTTTTGACTTTGGCTCAGAAAAACACTGCAAAATCTAAAACATAAGAAACTGCGTTCCCAGACTAAAGGTGCATTCACACAGAGTTTTGTGGCGCTGTTTTTGGCACAATAACTTGTGTAAAGAATCAGCGCTGCAAAACAGAATCCCATTGAGTTCAAAGAGTTCCGTATTACACACAGTACACATTGAAATCAATGGGAGGCTTTTTTACCCATTGATTTCAATGTGCACCATGCATAAAACGGAACCCAAAAACCTAGATGTATAGGAGCTTTCTATGCATTTTCCATTCCTTTTATAGCCATTCTAGGCTTTGGCTCAAAAAACCACAACAAAATATGCGACTAAAAAAGCTGCATTTCTGCAACGTGGGACTTTATCCTAAGGGTGAGTTCACACGGAGGAAAGTGGAGCGCAATCTGGCACGTATACACGCAAAATAACACGGCATCTACGATCCTAACTCCCATTGAAATGAATGGGATCTTTTTGCTAGCGCAATCTGCTGACACGTGTATACGTGCCAGATTGCGCTCCACTTTCCTCCGTGTGAACTCACCCTAATAGCTCAAACTTATGTAGGAATTTTGATATTCCATCATGTGATACATTGGGCCTTACTAACCTCTCGTTAACATCTGCGTTGGTATTCCCTTTGGGGAAATCCGCATGGGGACCCCCTGAACGGACTACCAAACACATTTGCAAGCACTGTGCAGTGAAAGCACACGGACCCCATCTTGGGGTCTGTGTACTTGCCGCCAGATCACCGCAGGGAACATGCAGACAGGAAACTACTTCATAATCTACTTTCCTGTCCGCATAAATCGTGCAGGCAGCGCGCAGCAAGCACACAAACCCAATTATAGTCCATGAAGTCTGTGTGCTTTTACTGCACAGCGCTTGCAAATGCGTTTGGTATTCTGTTTGGGGGGTCTCCATTTGGACTCCCCCAGATGGAATACCAATGCAGATGTGAACCAACCCTTACTATATAGCGACAAACTGCATGAGGAGCAGAGTAGTCTTTTTACTTTTTGGAGGACTCTGGATTTATTCTGTCTATAACCCTAGGACCTACTTTGCTTGTGTTTGCCTATTTTTGGAAAAATATATTCAACTCTATAATCCGCTACTGTTTAATACTTGCACCCACCTATATTACTATAAATAACAGTCATATCTATATCTCTGCACTAGACCTCTATGGTTATATGTTTTTCCAACCTTTTAACTACTGTAAGAACTTAAAATTCACTTTGTCAGACAGGAAAACTGAGCAGTAATGCCATATCTGAGGGGACCAGATGGAGACCAGCGGGGGACTTTGTCTTCCCTTGCCACAGTTTTTCTATAACAGTATGTTTTGTATGCAAGATGTCCGCAAAATATGTTTTGCTTGATTAATGTCCTCCATTGTGTAATACGCTGAATTGCAAATATTTTCTTCAGATATTATAGAATAAAGGCATGCTGAAGTCGCCATTCCATAAAATTATCCTAACGTAGAGGTGAAAGTAAAAAAAAAACTGGAATTATGGCTAATTGCCTTTACTTCTTCACCTTCATTAATCTGATCTGATGGCATACAATGAGCAGTGTGTGTCAGGATGATAGGATAAAGCACCATTAAAAATGTTATGGCAGACGTCCAGGTAACTCGTGGGTGATCTTCTCTACTTTTGCATCGACTTCTAATGCTTGTATTGGTAGATGAGGACAACGTTGTGAGATTTACGTGAATTTCTTTTGTGTCCGAAAAAAGGCCTTGTCATAACAGAGACAGACGTCAGAAAACAATGACTATGAGCAGCCACTTTAAATCCCGCTCTGTGTAATGCAATAGCCCACCCGCACTGGATTCCACGTTAATTATAAAGCAATGAATACATCACACAATCCTGGGAAACTTTAGGCCGAAAAAAAAAAATCCCAGCTCAGCTCTTGGACAATCATTCACAAAGTTTGACATTAAAAAGTGCTGACAGCAATAAAGACAGAGAGAGGCTTTACTTTCATCTCTCTAAATAACCTTTAGGTCGGACAAGTCTCTTTGGCTCAACCTCCCATACCAAAAAAAACTTCTCCTGTTTTGTTATTAAATAGAGATTCGGCCTCCACATTACATTTCCCTACCCCGCGACTCCCACTATGTCAGAGATAAAAACTTCTTATTATACAATTATTATGGTATTCTACATGATTTAGCAACTTGGGAGGTCATGTGGACAGAATTGCACAAGTAGAAGTATAACTACAGAAAAAGAGGGGTTTCCATGACCTACGATAATGGTGGGACAGAAGGACTAGCTCTTCATGACCAATTTCCATGACAGACACCAATGGTCCCCATTGACTTTTATGATATCCATTGGATTTCTGTTGGGGTGGCATTGCATATTGAGCTACTTTTTGTCTTTTTGATGTATTTTGTGATGGAGGCTTCTAATGGACCTTTCATTGCCTTCAAATCCATTAGTGGCATAGTTGACTTCTACCCTATTGTACTGTGTATTGTAGCCATTATATATGTAGCTTCCTTTTCCTATAACCAGTATATACATATTAAAGGGTACCTGTTCTCTGGCTGTATAATTTTTCATATGTTGTGTCCTATAATTTTTGCTGCTACTACTAATTGTTCATGCCATTCTGCCAGGTGTAACTGTAAAATGGAGAACAAATGGCTGAGAAAATCCCCAGGGAACTTAATAAATGCAGGGTATGATTCAGCCAAACAGATCCCTGCCCTGACACAGGGCAATCTGAGAAAATAAAGAAAAAATTCTTGCCGTCTTTGACTAACATCCCAGCAGCAATAACACAAACAGCCCTAAGTTGATATAAGTAACATTGTTACCTTACATTGTAAGGTTTGAGATGCGCAGAATGTTCAGTCCAGTCCACTGAGACTGTTTGCAGACGAGTGTATAGGGTGCGAGGAAAATCAGCATTCACTGTGTGAAAAGAGAACAGCCCTTCCACTCACTGTGATAACTAAGGATGGACATTCCCTAGTAACAGAGAGTGAACAGAAAATTAGCTAGAAGAGAGACACCTAGTGGCAGATACTTTAGAGAAGTTTTTTGGGCAGAGTACAGTACATTATATTTTGGTCCAGAATTACTTACTTTAATAAATGTGACTAAGTTGTTTGAATAGTCAGTGACCATTTAAAGCAGCAATCTGGTATTCTTTTTCATCTTTACCCCTTCAGTACATACTGCTTTGTAATGAATGGTGAGTTTACTTACCCTATGGATTCTTCTTGTAATACAATCACCAAAAGTGTTCTCTGACTGTTCATGTGATTTTCATCCTGCCCTGCAGATTTACCCAACAGCCATAAGTTAATATTTCTATTAGGGTTGAACGATCGGGATCAGGAAAGATCGGATCCCGATCGGGGATCAAGCAAATTTCACGATAGCCATCGGGATCAGCTGGAAAATGATCGAAAATCAGATTTTAAAAACGATCCTGAAATCTCAAAATCGGCTCAACCCTACTCCATAAACATAAAGTAACTAGGGTTGAGTGATCAGGATCGGGAAAGATCGGATCCTGATTGATCAAGCAAATTTCACGATCGGGATCGTCTGGAAAATGATCGAAAATCGGATTTTAAAAACGATCCTGAAATCTCAAGATTGGCTTAACCCTAATTTTTATGTAAATCTATGAGGGCCTGCACATAACTTTCTCATGGACACAGAAACAGTGACTACCAGCTGGTGTGTGACCCAGCAGGTAAGTCTGCCAATCACATGACCAGCTGGAGGACCCTTTCAGTGGCTGCTATTTCTATGTTTGGATGTAACACTCTTATGGACTTGAATAGATTTAGTAACTTCAGATTGGTGTGTTAGTCGGCAGGTCTGTCTGCAGATCACATGAACTCATTGGACTGCTGTATTACAAGAAGAATCCACTAGGTGAGTAAACTCACCATTCATTACACAGCAGTATAATGAGAGGGCTAAACAAAAAAAGAAAATAACCCCTGGACTGCTGCTTTATTTAAAAATTTTCCAACCATCAAATCACTTTTTCCATCAATTACCTATAGTTTTAATGGTGATGCTGTATAAATACAGAAAATCAATGTTATTTAAATGCATACTCCGTAGGGCTGTATATAGAATATATTCGCTTTCATCAGATCTGTTAAAAGTAAAGCTCACAACGTCATTTAAAGGGAATTGCTAGTTGTGCAAATCTCTAGTGCTGCTGCTGAAATCTGGAAGAAGGGAAGACAGAGACAGTGAGACCTAAACTTGATCCAGACACTGTCCCTACCTACTTGCCAGACCTGCCCTAGGCGACAGACGGCAACTTGGCGACAGTCCCTTTGCTGAATAAGTGTATACAGAAAAAGACAAGACAAACAATACAGAAGAGGAGGCAGCAAGCCAAGGGTCAAAGCCAGAGACAAAGCAGTACAAAATCATAATCCAAAAGAGTAGTCACAAGGAAAGCCAAAGGTCAGAGGTTAGTAATACAACAGTAGGAAGTTAGTGAGGACAAAGTCACAGGACAGAGTCATAATAGCCAGCAAACCTGTGTGGGTTGATGACCTGTATACAGAAACCCCAGAACCTGCACCAGACTTGACTGAGATACAGGTTGTCAATCACATAGGCAAGGCTAAGATTAACTATTGATGAACAGAGGGAAACAAGGTGCAGGAGATGGGTGGGGTGTAAATTCAATTACAGAAGAGAGGAAATAGAGAAGTGTTCAGACAAAGCAACAAAAAACTCTAAGCAAGGACTCAAACTGAACATGTCTCCTGTGCCACACCGTGCGAATGGATGGTGGTGCAGAGACCCAAACAGTCATAGACGTTACAGTCATATTCATATGTCATATTCATATATATGGGATCTATATGTATGTTATGGTTCCCCTACCCATACAAGCATAGAGAGAAGTATCTTCTCCAGGCAGATGTGGCCCTGTTGTACACATCCATAGACACACTGGGAGCTGAAGACACCAAGCAATGCTTCACCTAGTACTTTCTCAAGCTGTGCAACTTTACTATAATTTACAGGTTGAGAATGGGTAGGAGGAGAGGATGATAAGAGTTAATGTTTGAAAACTAGTCTTTGAGGATGGGAGTCTCCTACAAGTGAAAAGAAATACAGTATAATTAAAATTGATGTATCAATTTCACAGGAGGAATGCAACATTAATCAAAAAGTACATGTAAGGGAACAAAAAGGAAAAAAGCGGGCAGAACATGGTCTCAACACTGCAGAAGGAGAGCGGTATTTTCTGAATATTTTGGCTGGTTGAGCAAATTACGGTGGAGATTTTCATGAAGAAATATTTGTGTTTTTTTATGTTTGTACTGTAAGGGAAATGTTTATGGAAGTAGAAGGGAGGAGAATGTAGAAATGTAACCCAATTACTTTCTTATCTATGTTCTCCAGATTTTTCAGGCCTTGACCACATTATTATATATTGTATTTTTTTAATGCAAAGTAACGTAAATTTTCTAGATTATCTATAACACAAAGCAAGTAACGGGACAAACTTCTTTCAGGTTGAGGCCCCCAAGTCGTGGAAACACAGCTTTTTTGGAGTGGATTGAGCAGAAGGGAGAAGTATAAGAGTTTCCTATATATTTCCCATTCTTATAATAGCCATTCTTTGCTTTGGCTCAAAAAACCGCAACAAAATCTGCAACAGAAAAAGCTGTGTTTCCGCAACGTCGGTCCTAAGCATTAAGGGTAACAGTCTTTAGACAATGACATCAACCAAATGGGTGAGCAAATTGATTCCCCTTAGTGTCTTACTAAAATATACTTAAAGGGTAGAGATGAGTGAGTAGTATTCGATCAAATACCTCCGCTGCTTAGATATTGGTGGCCTCAGTTGAATACCACGCAGTAAATGCAGTAAAAATTTGATTCCCCTCCCACCATCCCTGGTGCTTTTTTTACACTAATATCTATGCAGGGGAGCTATTCGATCGAATATTACTCGCTTATCTCTATTAAAGGGAACATGTCACCAAAATTGCCTGCTTGCTAAACCAAGTTTTAATATCTAACATATTTTTTAAGAATTTTTATTTCATATTTCTATTTCCATGTCACTATTTATCAGTATTATATCTTACATCTATCACAGTGGACACCAAGGCAAGTAATAGATTGATACCTGCCAATTCTGTAGGGTATATTTACTGCAGCAGTCCCCTCACATAAAAGACAGACAGTATTACAATAGAAGTTAACACTAAAAATAACCATAGTGAGAATTTTTTGCATCCACTGCCGAAAACAAATGATGTCGCATTCAAGATTACATAATGGTATGTTCACTATGCCACTAACTGGCTGTACAGCACCAAATAATTGAGGGTTCATGCAATTTATATAGATCTGCATTGTACAGTGTGAAGGACGTGTATTGTGGAATAAAACGTGTACTGGACTGTACCTTCTTAATAAATGGGATCACACTTATATCACAAGGATGTAGTAATGCCATGGAAAGGTAATCAAAGAGCAATGTTACCATACAATAGTAGGATATAAGGTTTGACTTCTAAAAAATATTTTTCAGTATTTGATTATTTTTTTTTAGATTATTGTTATCGCTAGTAGTATTGTTGTCACAGGTCGTTGAATTATACTGAATAGATATTAAAAAAAAAAAAAATGAAAAAAGAATGTGAAATATTTTCTAGCTCCATGAACCTTCAAAGTAATAAATAAAGGATAATAGAAGTATTTAGGAGAAAATGGCTAATAAAATATTGATAATTAGATTTAAAAGAACATCTACTGTATAATATTGATATATATATATATATATATATATATATATATATATATTAGGAAACTAAATATTGGACAGAAGATTGGATTAACTTACATAAAATATAATAATAATAATATTAATAATAATACAAATATCATATATATATATATATATATATATATATATATATATATATATATATGATAATCCTTTAATAGTCCCACATTGGGGAAATTTCAGAATATGTATATATATTGACTCACACTTTAAGACAACACAGCACTGTAGCCATAGTGTAAACCATATACTATTGTAAGGGAACACTCGTGTCCATGTATAGGAAGCTCTTCCTATTCCTTAAATGTGCTAGTTTCTGCTTGCTACCCTATTATTAGTTGCTATTATATGCTATATAATATGCTATTATTAGTTATTGTAATATATTATAATATAGTATTCTATTATACTATTATACTATATTATACTATAGAATATATTCATTTTTATTTATAATAAAATAAATGTTCTATTTATAACCTTTTTTTAAGTATAATAATATAAATGATGTTAATGCCAATATTTCTATTGAATTTTTTTTCTTATGGTAGAGTTGGAATTTATATTTTAATAAATAATACCATCGATTAAAGTGTTATATTTTTCATCACTTTCAAAGTCCACAAAAATACAATTTTATATATTCATTAGGATTCATATTGAAATACTAAGTATTTAATATATTACATTATTTTATGCATTTGATTTATATATATATTATATTATTTTTTTTATTATCTTTATTATTTATTTATTTATTATTATATTTATTATTTATCATATTATTTTTAATTAGGACTCTTTTTTTTTTAATTCTAAGTGTCCTGAACACAGGTCAGATGGTAAACACTAAAACAAGAATTCTTCTAGATTAGGACTTAAGAAGTGAATTTTTTTTTTCTTGTACTGTATATGGGAAAACAGATTCTTTTTTTTTTTTTTTTCCAAAAGTTCCCATTCACTCTTTAAGGGATTTGCTATTGCCGCCCCATAATGACTGGAGAACCCTGGATAAGATGAAGTACAGGCAGTTTTGCTCCTGGTATAAGGCAGGCTGTAATGCTTGTGAGTGCGCGTCTGCTTCCCTTGGAGATTCCAAGTTCCCCCTGAGCTTTTGCCTTGCCGAACGCTGCAGTCATTCTCCACACAACTGTGGTTGCTTATTCAGTCGCAAATGCAGATCAGTCAACTGGTTTTATGAATCAACTACAGAGAAGCGAAATCTCTTCATCTATAAATTAGGAATACTAAAGGGAGTGGAGGGAAATGAAAAAAAAATGGATATTTCATGGAATTTAAATACTCAATGGAAAATCTTCCTATTCTGCATCCCTTCTAGGAGGAGAAACTTTTTCAATTAATATCACTGTTTGCATTAAAGAAAAATAATATTTCATTTCCATCATTGCGGATGTCATTTATTATGGAAAGACGTCACAAAGAGAATTCACAGACGAGTATATGCAAAATGATGTTCTATATGAAATAATTCCCAGTCTTATAAACGCAGGCGGGTGACTCTTTTTGATGTCACATATTGAAATCCCTTGGACCAAGGTTTTTTGGACCAGGGAAATTAAGAAGCTTAACAGCTTTTCTTGTCCTGTGAAGTGGCTTCTTGAAAGGCTGCCTGCTGCCTTGTGTGTGGTACGAGTCTCCTAACATCTAATCTCAGGCTTTGTACTGCCCTTGGTTGTGCCTGGTTCAGTCGGATGCAGCTGCTGCTTTCCCCAGATCTCCGCCATTGTAGACGGAAAACAAAGCATATTCCAGGGCGCTCTGATATACTGTTATATTGTTAGCACACATTTACATTGAGATGTAATGGCAGTGTTTCCCTATTACATTACTGTTATACAGGAGGTGTAAAGAACACGTCATTGTACGCCGTCATGATATTACACAGATATCTTGCTTGTTTTTATAGCACCAACCTAGTCCGAAGCACTGTACAAAGATTATCAGATTCACATCAGTTTCTGGTCTCGGTGGGGTCCGTCACAACCTCGTTTCCTATATGGGATAGATTGTGACTTAGTAACTTTCCCCTTTAACTACCAATTGTAAATCTGTAAACTTTAGGCGTTTACTTTTAGTTAGGTCATCTTATAGATCCATATCTATCTATCTATGTACAGAAGGGAAACATCTTTATATTTTCCATTCCTTTTCAAGCCATTCCTGACTTTGTAAAAAATTTGCAACGTAAAATGTTGCGACATTTTGATATATTGCCATTTCTATTTCATACCTAAAGGATTCTTGAGAAAACTGAAATTTTTGCTATAATGCAAGAACTACCAAGACTGACATAGTAAATGCGTATTAGTGTATTACCTAATGTATCTACGGTATTATTTTATTACTTTAGGACTTGTAACCTGTGTAAGGATCGAATTACCAATGTCACTGCCCTGGCCAAGAAGTGGCTAACAAAGAAAAGCATGAAAAGATCAATAGCCATGGACCTGCCACATATAATATACCTGCTTGTGTACTAGCCACATGTTCCAGGACTGCACCAGACAGATCCGAGTTTGTTTTAGTAAATATTTGCATGAATTTTTATCATTGACAGCTGCATGAAAGAGAAGAGATATGTTCGGATTCTGAGTCCCATTGTGGTCACCTATGGTATATTTCTAGGACCACATTCACAATGGTTAAGTCTATGGCATTTCTTCTGGTCAAACAGGCAATGCTAATAAGCTGAAATTCGGAAATTTTGTTTCACACATTTACAGGGCATTCACACGGAGTAACGCGGCGCTGATTCTAGCACGATAAGAATCAGCGCTTCAAAACAGAATCTTATTGACTTCAATGGGTTCCGTTTAATGTGAATAACACATTGAAATCAATGGGAGGCTTTTTAACCTATTGATTTCAATTTTTTACGCGTGTTAAATGGAACTCATTGAAGTCAATGGGATTCTGTTTTGCAGCGCTGATTCTTACGCAAGTTATGGTGCCAGAATCAGCGCCGCGTTACTCCTTGTGAATGCCCCCTTATTCTACACATTTGGTGCTGCCATTTTGCCTGAGCTTCCCCTCACCTGTGCTAACAGCTGATATGCTTTACAGCATTCTCATTGAGGTCTATGGGAGAGTTTTCTAGGGAGGGGAGTAGATAACTTGCGGCCTCTTCTTTTGTTAGTGGATAGAGATGAGCGAGTACTGTTCGGATCAGCCGATCCGAACAGCACGCTCCATAGAAATGAATGGATGCACCTGGTACTTCCGCTTTGACGGCGGCCGGCCGCTTAACCCCCCGCGTGCCGGCTACGTCCATTCATTTCTATCCAAGCGTGCTGTTCGGATCGGCTGATCCGAACAGTACTCGCTCATCTCTATTAGTGGATATAATGATGGTTCTATCTGGGGAGGTGTGAACTTCTACTGTAATCCTTTTTGTTATGTAAATGAGGTGGCTGTTCCATAGGAAACCCCTACAGAATTTGCAAGTGTCAGTTTATTATTAGGCTTAGCGATCAGAGTGAAAATTGGAAGATTTAGTACTTTTTTAAAATCTAGATAGCGGAATGGAAAATTTTAAATAAAACCATCAAAATTACTTTAATATTTTAATAATTTTTTTAAATTAAATTAAATTAAAAATAGCCCATTTTATGAACTTATTACCCTTAAAGGAATCTCCTAGTACACGGATAATTGCAGTTACACTTTAAGTTGATGTATATTTTTTCCATTTTCCAATGTTAGAGGGCACCACAAAATAATACTGGGAATTTGCTATTTTTTGCCATTTCCAATTTTAATATATTCGAGGTGCATTTAATGCCTAGTATAAGAATACAATACAAAAGTCGCAGACGGAAAGCTAAAGGTGACATGAATATGAGCAGTAAAAACATGAAACTTGTGAAGTGTCACTTCATACAGAACTAGTGACAACTTCCAGATCCAATTGGCTGCTTAGCCTGGAGCTTCCATTTCAGAGTCTTCCTTGGTTGATAAAATCAGAAGTTTCCACTCTAAGCGATCGCATTTCCAGCTTTGTTCCTGTATTACTGGTTCGCTGAAACTCCTTAGGTTTTCTACTGCTAAGTTAATTTACCATTTAGCAAATTGTCACAGGTTTATGACCAGCCTCCTGCATCCAAATATAATGTTCACACTGAAACGCTGGCAATGACAAAGTTGATGGAGGGTTGTTTGATTTGTAGTGGAAAAGCCCAAAGGAGCGGCCGCCGAAGTTTTACTCTTTCGATCTCAGATATAATGTATATCACAGACTCCAGATAAGTATATAGATTTGTTAAAGGTGAACCTGGGAATGACCTTAGAATTCGATGGATGTAGTTTCATAGCAAACTGATAGCCGGCATAAATCCATCCAGATTGTCAAGTCATTAGACATATTGATTAAAGGTGCCCATAATAACGAAACAAAGCTACTTCTGAACCCACCTAAGCACATGTATACTCAGCTTAGGAGGTAAGCACAGCTTATCTCCAACGGGAATAAAAGGATTGGGAATCCTAAAATTCTAGGGCTGTCCAAGATAAAACGTGGCAGAGGAGAGTCAAAACTAAGACAATGAGGCTCGAATCATTCCTGTGCTGCATTGCTGCACTCAGACTCACATCACTGCTGCAGCCTCCCTCTCTGTATAGAAGGACAGTACTGCTGCAGCCTTTCTGTATACAAAGACAGTACCGCTGTAGCCTCCCTGCATACAAAGACAGTACTGCTGCAGCCTCTCTGTATACAAGGACAGTACCGTTGCAGCCTTTCTGTATACAAGGACAGTACTGCTGCAGCCTCTCTGTATACAAAGACAGTACTGCTGCAGCCTCTCTGTATACAAGGACAGTACTGCTGCAGCCTCCCTCTCTGTATAGAAGGACAGTACTGCTGCAGCCTCTCTGTATACAAGGACAGTACTGCTGCAGCCTCTCTGCATACAAAGACATCACCGCTGCAGCCTCTCTGTATACAAAGACATCACTGCAGCAGCCTCCTTGCATACAAAGACAGTACTGCTGCAGCCTCTCTGTATATAAGGACAGTACCGCTGCAGCCTCCCTGCATACAAAGACATCACCGCTGCATTCATTTTAATGGGTTTAAAAAGTGTCCGGCCGTGAGCGGCGGTGAGCGTTTTATGCTCTCCGCTGCGAAACCGTTTTTTTTTAAACTGGACACAGAGTCAGATATACAGTACTCTGTGACCGGTTTAATAAAAACGGTTTCGCGCGCAGAGCATAAAACGCTCACCGGCCCTCACGGCCGGACTCGGCATGGCAGGTTTCCATCTTCTGCAGAAGACGGAAACCTGATAACGGACTGCCAAACGCTGGTGTGAACCCAGCATCAGCTAAACACTACTGAAGACCGTGTAAGGCTATATTCACACAAAAGTGATTTATGGCCATGTGACGCTGCTGATGTGATATCACTGCTGCAGCTTCTCTGTATACAGAATACGGAGGTGATGGGATCCTACTAGGGTTGAGCCGATCTTGAGATTTCAGGATCGATTTTAAAATCCAATTCCGATCATTTTCCATCCGATCCCGATCGTGAAATTTACTCGATCGCCGATCAGAATCCGATCTTTCCCGATCGCTCAACCTTAGATCCTACATGAAGGAACGGAGTGGAGTGAGATATGTATAGATTTGCTCTTTATTTTATACCCTCCTCTGGACAAAGACAAAACCTTTAAGAACCATCAAGAAGGAAAAAGTCATGAAGGGTAAATGTGTATTTGTTATAATCTGATTGTCAGATCTAATATTAATAACTATCAGGAATTATAACATTTCTATTCAGATGATTTTCGTTAAGTGTCCCTCGGGTTATAACAAAAAGAATTACCTTAAAGTCCCTCTCTAGTCATTTTCTTAAAATCTCAACCCCTTTAGAATTGGGAATACTGTAGTATAATAAAGGGTGCGGTCACCCATTGGCGCATCCTCCATTTTCTTTACCATCCCTGTTTCCTGACTGGACTTCGGCCAATTCACACACCAGCTTGAGGTTCCCGGTAACATTATTATTATTATTATTATTGTTTATTTATATAGTACCATTAATTCCATGGTGCTTTACATTTGGGGGTTACATACAGTACACAGAATATACAGGTAGATATAATACTAACAGTGACCGACTGGCACAGTGGGGTTGAGGGCCCTGCCCGCGAGGGCTTACAGTCTATGAGGGAAGGGGGTAGAGACAGATGGAGAGGGGGAGACTGTACAGATGGCAGTGCGGTGATAGTGTCATCACCCCTGCACTCATACAGAACACCAGTGACTGTCTCTCTGCTGTCTCTAATATCATGTCCTCGCTCTATCTGAAACTAAATCTCTCTAAGACTGAACTACTACTGTTTCCACCATCTAACAGATCTGTCCCTGATATATCCATTGCAGTCTCAGGCCTTACTATAACTCCTAGGCAGCAGGCCCGCTGCCTCGGGATCATGTTTGACGCAGACCTTTCCTTCACCCCTCATATTGAATCACTCGCACGTTCATGTCACCTCCACCTCAAAAACATCTCCAGAATACGCCCTTTCCTTACCAGAGATACACTAAAGACACTTATTGTCTCTCTGATTCATTCTCGCCTTGACTACTGTAACTCCTTACTAATCGGTCTTCCCCTCACTAAACTCTCTCCTCTACAATCTATTCTGAATGCAGCGGCCAGGCTCATCTATCAGGCTAGACGCTACAGCGATGCCTCCGGTCTGTGCCAGTCACTACATTGGCTGCCTATTCATTATAGAATAAAATATAAAGTTATTACTCTCATCCACAAGGCTCTCCATAATGCCACACCTCCCTACATTTCTTCCCTTTCATCTCTGTCTACCGCCCAACCCGTGTTCTCCGCTCACTCAATGACCTAATACTTACATCCTCTATTATCAGAACCTCCCACGCTCGTATACAAGACTTCTCCCGAGCTGCACCACTTCTCTGGAATGCTCTACCCCGGACAATAAGATTAACTCCCAACTTCTACAGTTTCAAACGCAAACTAAAGACGCATCTTTTCAGACAAGCCTATCACAATTCCTAATGCACAAAATTGTCTGAACACTGTATAAGCAATGCCGCCCCTGCTACCTCTTGTGTCACCCCCTCTACCTCATAGATTGTAAGCTCTTTTGAGCAGGGCCCTCAGTCCCATTGTGTGAAATGACGTTCTTTGTTATGTATGTCTGTATCTGAACCCTATAAATTGTACAGCGCTACGGAATATGTTGGCGCTATATAAATAAAATGTATTATTATTATAGTGTTATTGGAGGTTGTAGGCCTTCCTGAATAGGTGAGTGTTCAGGGCCTTCTTGAATCCTGTGATTGTGGGGGTCAGTCTTATGTGTCTTGGTAAGGTGTTCCAGAGTATGGGGGATGCACGGGAGAAGTCTTGGAGACGGTTGTGTGAGGAGCGGATGAGGGCAGAGCGGAGTAGGAGGTCATTGGAGGATCTGAGGTTACATGTAGGCAGGTAGCGGGAGATGAGATCAGAGATATATGGAGGGGACAGGTTGTGGATGGCTTTGTATGTTAGCGTTAGTAGCTTGAACTCAATTCGCTGGGCTATAGGTAGCCAGTGGAGGGACTGGCAGAGGGGAGCAGCCGATGAAGATCGGGGGGTGAGGTGGATTAAGCGAGCAGCACAGTTTAAGGTGGACTGGAGGGGGGCGAGGGTGTTAACCGGGAGTCCATGCAGAAGGGTGTTGCAGTAGTCTAAGCGGGAGATTATGAGGGCCTGGACGAGCATCTTGGTAGTTTCTGGGGTGAGGAAGGAGCGGATTCGGTGGATGTTCTTGAGCTGGAGGCGACAGGAGGTGTTGAGGGTTTGAATATGTGGTTTGAAGGATAAGTCGGAGTCCAGGGTTACCCAAGGCATCGGGCCTGTGGGACAGGGGTAAGTGGGGTTTCATTAACTTTGATAGATGGGTCAGGTGGAGGGGCCATACAGGATGGGCTGAAGGTGATAAACTCTGTTTTCTCCATGTTGAGTTTGAGAAAGCGGGAGGAGAGGAAGGAGGCTACGGCCGCTAGACAATCTGGAATTCTGGCCAGCAGGGAGGTAATGTCTGGTCCAGAGATATATATTTGGGTGTCGTCGGCATAGCAGTGGTACTGAAAGCCATGAGATTCTATGAGTTGGCCCAGGCCAAGGGTGTAGATGGAGAACAGGAGGGGTCCTAGGACGGAGCCTTGGGGGACACCTACAGACAGAGGGCGTGGTGAGGAGGTGGTGTGCGAGTGGGAGACGCTGAATGTGCGGTCGGAGAGGTATGAGGAGATCCACGAAAGGGCCAAGTCTGAGATACCAAGGGATGAGAGAATTTCTAACAGGAGGGAGTGGTCAACTGTGTCAAAGGCAGAGGAGAGGTCGAGGAGGAGGAGGACAGAGTAATGGCGCTTGGCTTTGGCGGTTAGCAGGTCGTTAGTGACTTTTGTTAGGGCAGTTTCAGTGGAGTGTCGGGGTCTGAAGCCTGACTGAAGTCTGTCAAAGAGCAGGTTGGACAAGAGATAGGAGGAGAGTTCTGAGTGGACGTGTTGCTCAAGAAGTTTTGCTCAATCCAGTTTCTCATTGGGCTGGTATATATACAGTATCAGCAGGTCAGTCTGCCGATCCGGTGATCATCCGTATGGGGGTAAATCCCCCGCAGATGATAATAGATGGGTCCAATATGTACGGTGGGGGAGGCCGAAACTTCATACAGCCAAGGGCCCTTGGTAGCCTTTATCGGCCCCTGATTGGATTTTCCCAGCTTATGTCGGGGTAACACAATGTATCTTACTTTTATAGATCTGTTCCATACTGTAATAGTTTATATAAATCTATTGACTTTGTAAGGAATACGACTTAGTGCTCCGTATAGGAATGTGTCTTAGCTCCTTCTCATGTCTGTTGTCCTTCATTTTTCCGTCTATGTGGGAAACATCTCAGCTTCTATGGTCATTGAACATTGATCTTAATGGGAAGTTGTGCTTAATCTCCAGCAAGTAATTATCATGTGTATTACACAGCGCACTGTACAACAAGCCGCATACAGTAACATCCCACACACACCCGGTAATTTCACATAAAACTTTACCTCCATGTCCGGTGAAATTACTTTGGTACAACAGAGATTTATCATCATTTGGAATAAGAAATAAGACATCCAGCTGAAGGACTTCCTATAACATGATCTACAATGATGTCCTTGTATCCTTTGGATAGTGATAGAAATTTTGCAAATTCATTTACAAAATTATTTCAGCTCACTACAAGCTTTATGTCATAAAATATAATGTGATGTTTCAGGTTAACAGGACGTTCTGTAAATAACGTAGTTGATAAAGGTTTAGATGTGGGGACCCTTCTACTGGGACCACATGATCTCCCCCCCCTCCCTCCCTCCCTCCCTCCCTCCCTCCAATCCAATCCAATCCTCCTCAAACAATGGCTGCTCCATTCATAGTCTATGGGGCTGATGTGAACATGTCATTGCTGTACTTGTCCACCTCCATTGGTCATATTATAGACATGCAGTGACTGGGGTCTAGTGATCGGTGGGACCTGCATGGATCGCAGAGATCATCTATACTAATAACGGGATATGTGATAAATAGCATTCATAGGAAAATTCTTTTATTAGGATAGACAAAAAATCCCATAGAAGTTTTTGCTGAAGATCAGCAATCCACAATCGTAGGTGCCAACTCAAATTATATTCCAGTTTCCTTTTCCATAAGGATTGTATCCACACATTAGATCCAGATTTTCTTAGAGGGGTATTCCTAGCTCAATATTTATACCTATATATCATCAACACCCGAGGAGCTGGCTCATAATACCTGTAAATCTTGGGCCACAATATTCCTTTATTAGGATAGACATCTCAGTATACAGATAGACCACCAACACACGAGGAGCCGGCTCATAATACCTGTAGAGCTGGGGCCACAATATTCCTTTATTAGGATAGACATCTTAGTATTTATACATACAGTCCTATGAAAAGTTTGGGCAGCCCTATTAATCTTAGTCATTTTTAGTTGTAAATGTTTTGGTGTATGCCATTTCATTTTGATATATCTAATAACTGATGGACACAGTAATATTTCAGGATTGAAATGAGGTTTATTGTACTAACAGAAAATGTGCAATATGCATTAAACCAAAATTTGACCGGTGCAAAAGTATGGGCACCTCAACAGAAAAGTGACATTAATATTTAGTAGATCCTCCTTTTGCAAATATAACAGTCTCTAGTCACTTCCTAGCTTTTGCAGTAGCATGCCCCCTCGACCAACGCCCGCTGAAGACATGGACCGACACCCCCCCCTCCCCCGCATTCCTGCATGCTCTATTATGCCCCATAGTGGCCCCTGCACACACTATTACATCCCATAGTGGCCCCTGCACACAGAATTATGTCACATAGTGGCACCTGCACATACTATTATATCCCATAGTGGCCCCTGCTCACAGTATCATGTCCCTTAGTGGCCCCTGCACACAGTATTATGCCCCATAGTGGCCCATGCACACAGTATTATGCCCCATAGTGGCCCCTGCACACAGTATTATGCCCCATAGTGGCCCCTGCACACAGTATTATGTCGCATAGTGGCCCCTCCACACAGTATTATCCCCATAGTGGCCCATGCACACAGTATTATGCCCCATAGTGGCCCCTGCACACAGTATTATGCCCCATAGTGGCCCCTGCACACACTATTATGTCGCATAGTGGCCCCTGTACACACTATTATGTCCCATAGTGGCCCCTGCACACACTATTATATCCCATAGTGACCCCTGCCATTATTGTAGTGCTGTAACGTGTTAAGTGATAAGTTGAGATTTTGCTACATTTGTAGTTATTAGGTCATTCCCTCCGCCATCTAACTTAAATAACATAAATTGTGATCATCTTGCTGGGCAATACACACTATAATTTCTCAGATTGTAATCCCCATTGTGTTGCTCCGTGTTACACACCTTTAGGAAGGCAAACCAGAAAATGGGGACAATATGTAAGACACGCAAATGCCAAAGGTGTCCAGACCCAACAGTTGGATGAGGCTTCTAGGCAGTGGCTCTAGGTAGTATAGCATTGTAATAAAGGAGAGTATGTAATAGTAGTAGTTGTCTGCTAGTACAAATCCACAATGTAGTGGAGTGTTCCCATTGACCGTATGCTATACATTCCTTACATGGATATACTCTTCCCTAATAAACCCCTAACCATAACTGGCTGTCCTGTGTACTGTATTATGCACACTATGAGGCTGTCCCAATTTCACTACAAGGATACATAGACATTCATTGCTCATTCCTTCTTGCCCTGTCAAAAGCAGATAAACATATTTTGCTTGTTTTTTGCTCACTTCTTGTCACTTGTAGTGCAGGGTTTACAGGCATCGTGTGTATAGGACCTAAGATTTACATGCGTTTCCTGATTCATTCCTAAAATGATAAAATTAGTGGCTGTGCATGTTATGTGGGCATGCTCGCCCTGTCCAGGATCATGGAGGTAAGCCCCTTCTATAGCGCCCATGTTGGTCAGCCCCTTTAAAGGGGTATTCCCATGTACATAATCATATCTATATTTTTAGATAATTAAAAGTTAAACGTTTTTGCAAATATAAGTAATTAAAAATTCTGCAGAGTTTTAAAAATTTTCTCTAACTTTCTTAGTGGTGACAGTCTGTTATCTTGATCGGTTGCCAATGGATACGACTACCAATGTAGAATCTTTCTATGGTCTTGGACTTGTCAGGAACCCAGCTCTGATTTTCTTATTGTAGCTGGGTTATCAGGCAGGGACACTACATGTATCAGAAGATATCCCGGCCACAATAAAGAAATCATGGCTGATTTTCTGACCTTAGAAAGCTTCTGCATTAGTTGTCATATCCACTGGCAACCAATCAAGATAACAGACTGTCACCACTAAGAAAGTTAGAGAAAATCTTTAAAACTCTGCAGAATTTTTAAATACTTACATTTGCAAAAATGTTTAACTTTTAATCATCTACAAATTAAAAAATAATTATGTACATGGGAATACTCCTTTAACTAATGAAATAAGATCTTTGACCTATTAAACAAGTAATCCGCTATACAAACCGGTTATGGAATACGCACATATACTCTACTACGTCTCCCAGATCCCTAGGGCTTCTCGAAACCTAGTAAAGGGAACAGTGGTAGTAGGTCCTGCATGTACTGTGGTAGTAGGCCCTGCATGTACTCTGATAGTAGGCCCTACATGTATTGTGATAGTAGGCACTGCATGTAATGTGGTAGTAGGCCCTGCATGTACTCTGATAGTAGGCCTTGCATTATAGTGGTAGTAGGCCCTGCATGTACAGTGGTAGTAGGCCCTACATGTACTGTGGTAGTAGGCCCTGCATGTACAGTGGTAGTAGGCCCTGCATGTACTGTGTTAGTAGGCCCTGCACGTACTGTGGTAGTAGGGCCTCTATGTACTGTGGTAGTAGGCCCTGCATGTACTGTGTTAGTAGGCCCTGCATTTACAGTGGTAGTAGGCCCTGCATGTTTTGTGGTAGTAGGCCCTGCATGAATTGTGGTAGTAGGCCCTGCATGTACAGTGGTAGTAGGCCATGCATGTACTGTGGTAGTAGGCCCTGCATTTACAGTGGTAGTAGGCCCTGCATGCACTGTGGTAGTAGGTCCTGCATGTATTGTGGTAGTAGGCCTTGCATGTACTGTGGTAGTAGGCCTTGCATGTACTGTGGTAGTAGGCCCTGCATTTACAGTGGTAGTAGGCCCTGCATGTACAGTGGTAGTAGGCCCTGCATGTACTGTGGTAGTAGGCCCTGCATGTTCTGTGGTAGTAGGCCCTGCCTGTACTGTGATAGTAGGCCCTGCATGTATAATGGTAGTAGGCTCTGCATGTACAGTGGTAGTAGGCCCTGCATGTTCTGCGGTAGTAGGCCCTGCATGTACTGTGATAGTAGGCCCTGAATGTATAATGGTAGTAGGCCCTACATGTTCTGTGGTAGTAGGCCCTGAATGTACTGTGGTAGTAGGCCCTGCATGTACTGTGGTAGTAGGCCCTGCATGTACTGTGGTAGTAGGCCATGCATGTACTGTGGTAGTAGGCCCTGCATTTACAGTGGTAGTAGGCCCTGCATGTACAGTGGTAGTAGGCCCTGCATGTACTGTGGTAGTAGGCCCTGCATGTACTGTGGTAGTAGGCCCTGCATGTATAATGGTAGTATGCCCTGCATGTACAGTGGTAGTAGGCCCTGCATGTTCTGTGGTAGTAGGCCCTGCATGTACTGTGATAGTAGGCCCTGAATGTATAATGGTAGTAGGCCCTACATGTTCTGTGGTAGTAGGCCCTGCATGTACTGTGATAGTAGGCCCTGCATGTATAATTGTAGTAGGCCCTGCATGTAGTGTTAGTAGGCCCTACATGTATTGTGGTAGTCGGCCCAGCATGTACTGTGGTAGTAGGCCCTACATGTACTGTGGTAGTAGGCCCTGCATTTACAGTGGTATTAGGCCCTGCATGTACTGTGGTAGTAGGCCCTGCATGTACTGTGGTAGTAGGCCCTGAATGTACTGTGGTAGTAGGCCCTGCATGTACTGTGGTAGTAGGCCCTGCATGTACTGTGGTAGTAGGCCATGCATGTACTGTGGTAGTAGGCCCTGCATTTACAGTGGTAGTAGGCCCTGCATGTACAGTGGTAGTAGGCCCTGCATGTACTGTGGTAGTAGGCCCTGCATGTACTGTGGTAGTAGGCCCTGTATGTTCTGTGGTAGTAGGCCCTGCATGTACTGTGATAGTAGGCCCTGCATGTATAATGGTAGTAGGCCCTGCATGTACAGTGGGAGTAGGCCCTGCATGTTCTGTGGTAGTAGGCCCTGCATGTACTGTGATATTAGGCCCTGAATGTATAATGGTAGTAGGCCCTACATGTTCTGTGGTAGTAGGCCCTGCATGTACTGTGATAGTAGGCCCTGCATGTACAGTGTTAGTAGGCCCTACATGTATTGTGGTAGTCGGCCCTGCATGTACTGTGGTAGTAGGCCCTACATGTACTGTGGTAGTAGGCCCTGCATTTACAGTGGTATTAGGCCCTGCATGTACTGTGGTAGTAGGCCCTGCATGTACTGTGGTAGTAGGCCCTACATGTACTGTGGTAGTAGGCCCTGCATGTACAGTGGTATTAGGCCCTACATGTACTGTGGTAGTAGGCCCTTACATGCATTGTGGTAGTAGGCCCTGCATGTACAGTGGTAGTAGGCCCTACATGCATTGTGGTAGTCGGCCCTGCATGTAGTAGGCCCTGCATTTACAGTGGAAGTAGGCCCTGCATGTACTGTGGTAGTAGGCCCTGCATGTACTGTGGTAGTAGGCCCTGCATGTACTGTGGTAGTAGGCCCTGCATGTACTGTGGTAGTAGGCCCTGCATGTACTGTGGTAGTAGGCCCTGAATGTACAGTGGTAGTAGGCCCTGCATGTACTGTGGTAGTAGGCCCTACATGTACTGTGGTAGTAGGCCCTGCATGTACAGTGGTAGTAGGCCCTACATGCATTGTGGTAGTCGGCCCTGCATTTACAGTGGAAGTAGGCCCTACATGTACTGTGGTAATAGGAATATATTAGGTTCTCTTGGTAAAAATAATCTTAAATACAGTAAAACTAACATATCTCTATTTAATAGGGACCTTTTTACCCCCTTCACTAACAGTTTACATCATTTATTACATGCTGCTCCACTGATACCAGGGCAGTTGATTTTAGTTCTTTTGCCCCCTCCATTCCTGAGCACCTGGTTCTCTTAGTGTCAGTTCCTATAATCCTACATATGTCTCTACTGTCAGATGGGCAGCCATGGGCTGCTTGCTCCAGTCCAGGACCACCCAAATGACAGTACAGAGCCTAATCGGCATATTGGGTGCTGAAATTAACAGCATTGATCTCTCAGGCATGACAACTGTGATAAAATCAGTGGAGCGGAGCCTACAGGCGGATACAAAGAGTTGGTAGACATAGTGAAAGATCCTTTTAAACTGTATCTTATAGGAAACCTACATGTATCCTACCAATACCCATTATTACAATGAGTTAGTGGCAACAACCTGACCTATTTAGATGTGATGTAAACCTAGGAAGAAACATAAGGTAGCACAAGCTGATTTGGTGCGTATAATAGACTACACTTCTACAGAAGCCTTATAGTGTCAGCTATAGGTACCCCATAACAACATAAACCACAATGTGCTTTAATAAACCCAAAGGGGTGCAGCCACAAAACATTAGTGGAAACAATGCCCTACCGCAGTGACAGACACAGTTCCCCAAATAGTGGCCGACTAAACTCACTTACAGTAATAGAAACCCTATATAAGAGCCAGAGACAGTCCATGCCATCAGGGCCATTATAATACTGTAGAGGGCCGTGTTTATACATTTCGTGTCAGCCCCTCCCATAACATAATGTCCCGTCAAGTGGCCCCCACATTATGTTCCCTGTTGCTTCAATGACCATAGATATATTTTATGTAAATAAAAAAGGTATAGACCTTGTTCCACCATTGTATTCAGCTTAGGAGGCAGATAGTGTTGAGATTGCTGCCTGCCGCCTGGAACGGCGAAACAGCAACCAAAATGCAAGGTCAGCACAGGGGGCCCACACTACCACAAGGCCCATTACTGATGTACTGTTTGCCCTATGGTTGATACGGCCCTTTATGCCATGGATGCCAGCCATAATATGCCAAGCACAGAGCTCCAGCCCTAAAAGGAACACTTCTGAGGACTTCTCCCATACTGTCCTTGATCCCTTACAGATAGGATGTCTCACGTGAGAAGCTAGAGGACATCTAAAGACCTGCCATCCCTCCAGACATGTCTGCTTCACTTAATCCTTGCATTCCTCATTGTAGTGTTGTAGTGAGGATGCAGGTCTTCTGGAATAAGTCCACTATGAGATGGTTACTCTTGTAGATCAGAACACTTTATTCCATGCTCCATCATGGCTCCCTGTCTAACAACCCCTCCCCCTAAGCTCAGCTCCTCCTCCATTACTACCTCACTGTTGCTAGGCAGACAAAGCAGAATAAGTAAGCAGAACAGAACATACAGAACATACTTATAACAACATCACATCCATAATATAAAAATTTTGGAGCATTTTTACGTTTAACTCTATATAGTGTGGTTCCTCCTAGAAATGTATGAACAAAGTGAGTATTACCATTCCTCATGACACAGGGGCCCATTCCTACATATTCCGGTACTGCCAACACTGAATATACTGGGAAGGGATGTACATCTAACAAAGGATGATTCAGAATCCTAAATGTAATGGTGAATACAATGAAATACTAAAATAGACATGTCGTGAGCGGTGATGGGTCCCATATAAATGTAAGTCCCTCTAAGACATGTGCAAGAAAGAAATAACTTGGCCATCATAACAACTGACAACACGCCAGTCTAAGCTTTGCTATGAGTGTTGCTGTGTATAACTGGGGAGGAAATTGTGATGTAGC
Source organism: Leptodactylus fuscus (assembly GCF_031893055.1). NCBI lineage: Eukaryota > Metazoa > Chordata > Amphibia > Anura > Leptodactylidae > Leptodactylus > Leptodactylus fuscus. The sequence continues at coordinate 53,387,184 of NC_134274.1, forward strand.
CCCAAGGCAAGGGAAACAGCTGCGTCCCATAGGACGGCTTCACCTACCTCTTATCCTGGCCCACTGCCTTATTAAACAGCGTGAATGAGAAAGCAGGAGATAAGTTTACTGTACAGGAGCAGAGAACGTTATAACGTGCCAGGAATATGGCTACTATGGGGCAAACCAGCCAGAAACGGCCATGATTCTAGTGTATGAACAACTTTGCAAATGCTTTACCAAACTTTTCACATGATGTTTCCTGCTGATCTAATACTATTTACCCGATTCTATGGATATCCTCTAAACAGATTACAGTGCATTGTGACCATGAAATGGTTAAAGACTCTTCCATCCCTAAATACCCCCATAAAGTGGATCTGATCTACATAAGGGCATAATTCAATACAAACATGTTACATTGTATCATCTTGTCATTAGAATTTATGAAAAGAACACACCAGACTCTTAGTATGAGTCCAGCTGTATTCGGGAGCAGGATAGTAACTCTACCGCCCCCTACCACTCAGCATGGTGATTGACAGGCTGCACCATGCACAGGCAAGTAGTACTTGACTATAATATACTGTCCTTATAAGTTACAGCCAGATCTGCTATAACTTGGGATGTAAATGGAGACTGAACATGGCGTGCCACGCTGCAACTCCATATGCTTGGGGTACACTGTTTCCATTCACTGACTGCCAGTATAGATGATGTTACAAACCTATAGTAAGGAGTCACAGACCTAACGCATGGATTTATGTTACTTTATAAGCACAAACTTCTATCTGATGCTCCATAAACCCCACGTGATGGATCCCTGGCTTCACACAATGAAGAGTAACAATGAAGAAGAATGGAAATTCAGTTGTTATTGCATTAAACATGGGCGTAGCTATAGGGTGTGCAGGGGTAGCGGTCACTACCGGGCCCTGAGTCCTGGCGGCCATATAAAATATACTACTATTCTTAATAGTACAAGGTAGATAGGGGCGCCATTACAGATGTTGCACTTCGGTCCCTGAGCTAACCCCTATATCCTCTGTTGCTGCTTTGTCATATAGTGTCAATTTTGGAGTTTGGGCTCAGAATTGTCTACAATCTACACACTATATTGTACTATCGTTTAGGTCTTGGACATGCTGTAGGATGTTACCTTCCCATCCTTGAACATCAACAAAAAATAGGAATATCCCCATTATCTCATCATCCCAGGAATCAATGGTCAGGCACGGAATTGGAACCATATATTAAAGTTAATGTACATCCTATATTTCATTACAATAGTCCTAATAGCTATTCCCAATGAGCAGAAAAGAAGGTAAAGATTAGAATTCCTCTTATTTCCTGCAGGCTATTGACACACGAGTTGTGCAAACATTTCACAAAGTTTTAAGCCAGTCTACAGGCGCAGGCGTCCGCCAGTCACAAGGATCGGGGGCAGACACAAGGATTAAATGGGGCTCTGCTGCCATCCAGTGGTGGAATAGTTCCAGCAGTTCGTACCCTGGCCATGTAATTTTCTATTCAACTCACAACTGAATGTCTCAATTGTTCCAAAATCACATTTATTGACAGTTCTTGCATGAAGCTAACTTGCATTCTCGCTCTCCTGACATTAGATTCACTTAGCCACATCAGTTAAAAGGCTCCGAAAGTGCAAGAAATCTTCATACCAAGATTCAACTTTTTTATTCCAGGACCTATAGCACGCTGATATAGAAAGTGTACGTAAAATCCAAGCCTATGTATTGATTTACAGGAGAGATATAGAAGTTCAGTAATAAATTGGAAAGGTCTATTGTGCCTCCATCTGGGGGTAAATCCAAAAATGGGGAACTTTTTACTTTTTTTTTTTTTAATGTAGATTGTGAGCCCCATATAGGAACTTTTTACTTATTTTACCAGCCGAGCAAGCCATATAAAGTTGTACAACGTGTAGCCGGTACCCCAAGGACGGATAATGAGTGTAGACTTCTTTAGGGGTGCATAAAAATATACAAATTACTACATGTGCTATAGTCGGATTTAACCTCTTAAAGACACATTTTTATAATTTTTTTGTTTAACTATTTTTGAAGACTACAAAATGAAATAACTCATTGTATTTTATGTTACCTTATTTTGAGTGCTGTATGTGGGCTTGTGTTTTGCAGGCCAAGCTGTAATTTTTTTTATATTATATTTATTTTTGGATGCATAGAATTTTTTAATTTTTTTTTATTTATTTTTTTTAAATAACACTCCCCACTTGGGATGAATAATGTATCAATCTTATTGCATATTATTACGGATGCAGCAATGCATACTTTTATTTTTTGACATAATATCGCATTTTAATGGAAAATATTTATTGAATTATATTGCGCCTAATATTTCAATAAAAAAAAATTGAAAGAAAAATTGAAGCATATTACACAAGCCTATCTGCGTAACACAAAATCATGGGGTTTTTGCCTTCCCCTGGATCAACACTGTATGGGATTGTAGGGTTGTAGTTTGGACTTGATGGATTGATGTCTTCATCCAACCTCATCTACTATGTAACTATCTAAGGGTAAGTTCATACGGAGTTTTTTGGTCAGGGTTTTGAGGCAGTATCTGCCTCAAAATCCTGACCAAAAAGACGGCTCCCATTGATATCAATGGGAACCACTCAGGTCTTTTTTTACGGGAGCCGTTTCTTCCGGCTCCCGGAAAAAAAAGAAGCGAGGTGCTCATTCTTCAGGCCGAGTCGACTCGCGATTCGGCCTGAAGACATTCCCTCCTCCGGACTAGGCCCATTCATTGGGCCTAATCCGGAGCGGAGTACGTGACTTGATTCCAGTGCAGTGCACCGGCTTTCAGTCGTGCCCAACCAGTTTTTGGACCTCCGCCTCAGGTTACGGTCCAAAAATTTCCATGTGAACTTACCCTAACTAAGTAACATCCTATTAGGCGTAGATGACTAGGTGACGTCATCAGGCCGCTCAGCACCCCATATGGGCAAACTTTTCATGAGTGGAGAAGGGTTTGCTTTAGGATTATAGGAAAAAACAGCTAACATCCAAGAGTAACATGAATGCTCACAATAAAAAAAAACATAAAAACCAGACTGTTTGTAGGTATTATGTTCTTAATCCTATACTCATATTATACCAATCAGAAAAGATGGCGCTTTTGCTAGTAGTATAATGGAGTATGGAAGTATACGTTAACTAGAAGAAGGTGATATAGCAAATAGCGTAACAAATATTTCTGACTTATTACAACTGCAGAACACTTATCTGTCAAGCTTCCAAGGAACACCAAGGAGGTCTGGTCGAGAAGTTCTAGAACACACAGTAAAGAATTAGCATTGGAGATCATTGACAATGTGATCATTTGTATCTGTTAGATGAAGTGGGCTTTGTACAGTGTGAACCGGAAACACGCTATTGGCATACTGTAATGAATAATTTAGCCCATTGTTAACTATTCATCCTATGTGTATTTTACTCACCTAATTGAATTCAATTTGCACTTATACATAATGGAATATACCGTCAATTACTGGAAAATAGATTGTGTGAATGTGGACAGCTGGTGCCACCTACAGACAGAAGGAATAAACATCGTGGGAGAATATCAGTGCACAGCCAATGTATTTCATCATAATCCATAGGAAACGTCTGGTACAGAACACGGCTCAAGAGAAGAAGGGAAGAGACGTTTATGTCTGAAGCCAATGGGTTAATTGTTGCTGATGTCTTCACGTTGCTGGGTGTATTTAAAGGGGGTTTCCACTTTTCAGTGACATGTCATGTGATTAACTCACAGAGGGTTTGGGTAAGTCAATGACACCAGGAATAAAAAGAAGTAATACAATTTGCTTATGCTTTTTTATACTGGACCTTTATACTGTATACTTCCCATGCAGTACTAGATGGGACAACTCATGTCAATGATACCTTATTATATGCTATGCCTGGTTCGTGCGGGCAGTGCACGGCAAGCACACGGACCCCATTATAGTCTATGGGACCCGTGCGCTTGAACTGCACAGAGTTTGCAGTTGCGCTTGTGTTCCGTCCGTAGGGGTCCTCATGCGGACTCTTACGGACGGAACACATCATCATGTGTGAACCAAGCCTGTGACTGCCAAAAGTCTTGTGAAGGCTCCCTGGCCTGTCACTCTATTGCTTCTATTGCAGGCTACGCTAAGTAGCCTGCAATAGAAGCCTCGGTATTTTGCAATCTATTAGCATTGTAATGCATTGCAGTAGTGATTTGCAGTAGTGATCAGACCCACTGGGGTTAAGACCCCCTAGAGGGTCTAACAAATGCAAAAAAAAAGTTTTAAAATAAGTAAAAAAATATATATATAAAAAAGAAAAATATTAAAAGTTCATATCACTTGCCTTTCCCTAGAACACATATAAAAGTACTTAAATACTGTGAAACATCTACATATTAAGCATCCCTGTATCCAAAATCGCGCACTCTACAAAGCTCTAAAAATATTTTTCCTGTCCGGTAAACGCCGTAGCGGGAAAAAAAGTCAAAAGTGCCAAACCGCCATTTTTTCACTGTTTTGCATCTGATAAAAAATTTGAAAAAAAGTGATCAAAGCAAAAGCGATTCCCCAAAATGGCATAACTAAAAAGTACACCCGGCCCCGCAGAAAATGATGTCCTATGCATCCCCGTACACAGAAGTATAAAAAAAAGTTACGAGAATATGGTGACTTTTAGAAAAAAAAATTGGGCACAGTTTTGGATTTTTGTTAAGGGGTTAAAATGTAAGTAAAACAATATACATTTGGTTTCCCTGGAATCGTACTGAGACATAGAATACAGGTGACAGGTCATTCTGGCTGAACAGTGAACGCTGTAAAAACGAAGCCCGTAAGAAAGTTCTACAAATGCATTTTTTCTTCAAATCCACCCCATTCTGAATTTTTTTGCTAGCTTCTCAGTACATTGTACAGAATAAAAAGAACAATTTATTGCGCAAAGATTAAGGCCTCATATGGCTCAGAGTGGAAAAATTAAAAAAAGTAATGGGCTTTCGAAGGAGGGGAGTCAAAAACAAAAATCGAAATATGCTCTCAGCGGGAAGGGGTTAACAATGCAGTTGTGCCCTTTTTGAATGCTATGTTGTTTCCATACAGCCAGAATGCTGTAGCAAGGGGTTGTCCAGACTACATAGACAGACTGCTAGTATAAGGGGTTGTCCAGACTACATAGACAGACTGCTAGTATAAGGGGTTGTCCAGACTACATAGACAGACTGCTGATATAGGGGGTGGTTCAGACTACATAGACAGACTGCTGGTATAGGGGGTGGTTCAGACTACATAGACAGACTGCTGGTATAGGGGGTGGTCCAAACTACATAGACAGACTGCTGGTATACGGGGTTGTCCAGACTACATAGACAGACTTCTGGTATAGGGGGTGGTCCAAGCTACACAGCCAGACGGCTATATTGGGTTGTGGTTCATAATGCCCCCACACAATATAATGCTTCTTTAGTAACTCTGCCCAGTATTATGTCCCTTTAGGGACCCCAATACATTATAATGACCCCTTAATGTCCCATGCATAATATAATTTCTCCCTCAGTATTCTCATACAGTTTAATGCTTCCTCAGTTACACCCCCACAGTATAATGCCCCCTTCAGTCTTCTCCACACAATATAATATCCACTTCTGACCCTCACACAGACGTTTTGCCATATAAAGAAAAAAATTATACTAATCTAGCCTTGTGTTACGGTCAGCAGGATATATATAAAAAAAACTTAATAAACAAATATCCTGCGGAGCCCACTGGGCTCTGAACTGTAGGGCATACAGGTGTGAACAAGGCCCAACAGTTAAGCTCACTGTTGGGCTACACCCAAAACTAAAATGCTTCTCTGATAACTTCTCTGCAGGACCAAGCAGCCGCCTAAATGAATACAATTCACCACTAGACACACTAATAATGACCGTGTGTTCAGTACCACAGTACAGCTAACTTCAACTATAGTACCAAAAGTAGCAGGCTGCCTAAGGTAGGAGTTACACAATAGTAACTAAGGGAAGGGAACCCACAATTTTAACCCTTAAGGGAATTTCTGCCTACCTGCCTAACTAGGCAGCTTACTGTCAACTAATGTCTTGTAGAGACACATAGCATGTGGATATTGAGAACCACACAGGAACCCGTGCACTCACACACATTCAACAAATTAGGTTTGATATTAGAGCACCAGGCGTCCAAACCAGCCTCCTTATATAGGAAGAAGGCGGGACCGATCAGAAGCCCAGGTGCTACAAGCCAGACGCCGATAGGCTGACACCAGCGTCAATCAGCATGCTGACCACGCCTATCGGCTGTAAAGGGAATTAACTCTATGAATGCTGGACTGTGCAGTGGAACAGGCTGTGACCCCAATATCTTGGCCACAGCTGCTGCACAGTCCTAGCACCTTGTTGTCAGGTTTGTCTACACTCTCTGGTTTTAGTGCTGTCTCTGGCTTGGCCCTCATAGCTCCTCCCTGTCGTAGTCAGTACCAGTCACAGCCTGAATGGCGAGTAGAGACCTGTCACCATTGTATTCAATTCTATCTATGTCCCGATGATGCAGATAAAGTTGAATAGGGATCCACTGCCCAGAACAGTGAGATTGTCCTACTGGATCTGGGACTACCGACAAGGACTCCCCATTGCCATAGGGCTCAGGCAGATGCACCATTTGCGCGATGGTTAACTTAGTCTCACAGCCCCTGCAGAGTATTCTCTACCCCAGCAGAAGGCAACCTCCTCTTGTAGCTCCTCACCCTTCCCTCTGATATCGCCCCACTCATTGCAGAATCAGAAACGCGCTGTGCCTACAGAGAGGAGAGATGGCCACTTATATATTGTACAGAAGCCTTCCCAACACTATAGAGTGATGCCAACCATGAAGAGGGCCTTGGTATAATAGGATAGGTGAGCCCTGAAGCAACCTGTGAGTTTATTTTTATATTATGCTGAGACTTGTATTACCTTAGTATTCATTATGTAGATTACTCATTATTAGGTTATACCAGAAAATAATATAGAATAATAAATCTTATCTTATCTCCAATTCTTGGTCACATGACCGTCTCTAGTCTATTCCCTGAGGGGAGTTGGTGATGTCAGCGAGAGTCGGAGTGGCTGCAGGAGAAACAGGAGCAAGAGTTTTGGCCTCTCAAGCTGCAAAGGTAATAAACAGGGCGGTAGAGGACTGGTGTGTATATTAGTAATAAAGCTTGACACTAGGGTCACACCTGCATTGGGGTTTCTGTTTTTGAGGTCTGCTTGGGGACTCGAAATACAGAAACCCAAGCAATTTAAAAAGTGGTTACCTGAGGAAACCTGCGGACCATAGACTATAACAGGGTTTCTGCCTGAAAACTGCAGATTCAGGACTTTTCTCTCCGCATTTTGGAAGCGGAAAGGGAGACAGATTCCCCAAATGGTCACCGAGAGCAGATGTGATCCCAGTCTGACCAGTACAGGGAATGCACTAGTTAACTTTATTATTCCCATTATTACCCATACATGCTCCAATATTTTTATGTGGAGAAGACTATTGATAAGGAGACAATGAGCATATTGTTAAAGGGAGTCTATCATTGGGGATTTAGTTTTTTAAGTAAGCACATTTTGGAATAGCCTTTAGAAAGTTTATTCTAGTCCTACCTCTCTTTCTCTTCTCCTTGCAGCCGTTTTTGAAATATATAGTTTTTTGGAAATATGTAAATTGAGCTCTGGGAGCGCCACAGTGTCATACCTTGTGCCCGAGTGCCACAGTGTCATACCTTGTGCCCGACCACCACAGTGTCATACCTTGTGCCGAGCACCACAGTGTCATACCTTGTGCCCGAGCACCACAGTGTCATACCTTGTGCCGAGCGCCACAGTGTCATACCTTGTGCCCGAGCACCACAGTGTCTTACCTTGTGCCCAAGCACCACAGTGTCATACCTTGTGCCCGAGCGCCACAGTGTCATACCTTGTGCCCGAGCACCACAGTGTCATACCTTGTGCCCGAGCGCCACAGTATCATATCTTGTGCCCGAGCGCCACAGTGTCATACCTTGTGCCCGAGCGCCACAGTGTCATACCTTGTGCCCGAGCACCACAGTGTCATACCTTGTACCCGAGTGCCACAGTCTCATACCTTGTGCCCGAGCACCACAGTGTCATACCTTGCGCCCGAGCGCCACAATGTCATACCTTGTACCCGAGCACCACAGTGTCATACCTTGTGCCCGAGCACCATAGTGTCATACCTTGTGCCCGAGCACCACAGTGTCATACCTTGTGCCCGAGCACCATAGTGTCATACCTTGTGCCCGAGCGCCACAGTGTCATACCATTGATACCGCCTTGGCCGTTCCGCCATTCCTTTATGTCTCAGCCATGGAATCTGTGGAAAAAAGGGGGATCTCACTAGCAGAAAAAAAGCGAGTGGCTCCCATTGCAGTCAATGGGAGCCATTTTTGCAGGCGGATTCCGCGTCAAAATCTGCCTGCAAAAAAACTCTGTCTGAACTAGCCCTAATTCTCCAAAAAGAGGATATTTCTCTTCTTCCCATGGCTGACAATTCTCCAGGCTTTTGTTATATCTCCTATCAGTCTAAAACTGTTCAGCCACTTGGTAGATACTAGTCCACGTCACCTTTCAACATATATTTGGTCTTGCCTTCCGCTCTCATTAGATTCTGGGCTATAAATTTTTTGTTAGGAATTATGTTATACAGATTTCCTTCCCTTAGCGTGATGCTTGCATTTGTTCCATTTCTGGAGAATAAAGTGTCAAGAATATTTATTTATTCATTTTTATAAATTGCATTATTTATTATTATTATTCTTAAGATGTAACTGAATGATATTAAGATATATATTGTTTGTGTCTCCACAGTTACCCTGAACCGGTGACAAGGATGTAAAGCTGTGGTCTAGGAGAGCAGGGCAATGAACTGAAGGTTGTAAATGATGAATTACCTGCTCTCATAATCTGACACTTTGAATGTAAGCAAGACAATAAGTTGTGTCTTTGGCCTATATCAACTAACTATAGCTCTGTCTTGTTGGACATAACATTTTAGTCTTGTCACAATGCATATGATCACCTTTGCAGCCAGTTTGATCTCCTCCTCTTGCCCTTTTTGGCAACTGTTGTGAAACCTTCTTGACGCACACAAAAGGGCATATGATATAAATATTCGACACGTGTATGAGATTCTACTTATTATACCCAACGAAACAGTGATAAAGAAATTAATCATAAAAATAATAATCCTTAAAACAACTGAACCATGAAAGGCGAGGCTTGAGATATATATATATATGTTAAACTATTCACTTCCAAACCTAAAAGTGCTAATATACCTGCAATACTCTTCTCATCTGGCTACCCAATTGTAATTGACAAAGATCACAATTATGATTATCCTAATCTCACCAGAATATCACATTTGTTAAAGAATTTTTGCCCCCATCATAAAATAAATCTGTATGCATAGTTTAATGTCTCTGAGTAACTTAATAGCTTTATTATGGAGATATGTGCTCTAGAGATGAGTGAGTAGTATTCAATCGAATACCTCCCCGCCATAGGTATTCGTGTAGGCGGCGGAACACGAACGGGTTAAGCATATTGAATATTCAATGCGTTTAACCCCTTGGTCTTCGGCCGCTTACACGAATACCTATGGCGGGGAGGTTTTCATTCGAATACTACTCGCTCATCTCTAATGTGCTCCCACCAGGGTACTCCACATGCATACATTATCTCCTATATAAACAGGATGTCAAACTACCAATGCTAGTCTATACTTACCTATATTTATTTACCCGGTCATAAGAGCTATCATCCATAGACTCCCATAGACCTGCATTGTGACATTAAGTGCTCTGGAGCAGAGCATATAACTTCATGATACAGATATAAGTTATTCAGTAATATTACACTACACACAGGCTAAATTTAAAACAGAGGGAGACAAAATTTTACTGGATTGCTTCTTTCAGAATTTTAAAGATGAGACTGTGTTATAATGGTATATTTTACCATATTATCGAAAATTTGCATAATTATACAAGGGTCTCATACACTGATCCTATACAGAGGCATAGAGGATCTCTGCATCTGTACTATGAGATCATAGGATGTCTGAGTGTGCCACAATATGGTGCATTTGCATGGCACTGTATTATGGTGATTAGAGAAGAGCAAACACTATTTGAAACAGCCGTTTCGAATAGCACGCTCGCATAGAAATGAATGGAAGCAGCCGGCACGCAGACTTTGCCAGCAGCCGGCCGCTAAACCCCACCGGTAGCCGGCTACGTCCATTCATTTCAATGGGAGTGTGCTATTCCAAGCGTCTGTTTCAAATAGTGTTCGCTCATCTCTAATGGTGATATTCTCCCTTACAAGAACTGTTTGTAGGGGAAAGTAACTTCCCAATAGACAATTTGTAACATACAAATCATCATAGCATGTAAAGCTAGTGTTACTGTCAGGGGTTAATTCATTCCACTCACTCAATCTTGCAGTCACCTTCACTCAGGATGCAAGTTGAGCTCAAATCATACCCCAATATAGTCCATGGATCCAAAATCCACGCTGCAACCATTACCGAATTGGGACTTAGCTTAGTAGAAATCTGACAAATGCATGTGTCTCTCCAACAGATGCAAACACACTTTGAAATGAAAATGGGTTCATAGAGCATACACACAATTAAAAATCTTTTTTTTCTGTGGCTAACACGTCGAAATAGTCTTTAGAAAGGCTATTCGTCTCCTACCTTTAGATGGGATCTCCGCCGTGCCGTTCCTTAGTAATACCGGATTTTACCGGTATGTAAATTAGTTCTCTGGCAGCGATGAGGGCGGGCCCCAGCACTGAAAATGCGATGAGGGCGTCCCCACCGCTTCCCGAGAACAGGATCCTGCACCGCCTCTGTCTTCTGCTGGATCCTCCCCTTCTTCCTTCAGCAGCGTCACCTCTGTCGGCTCTTACACTAGTAGAGCCGACTGCGCATGCATGGCCATAGTTCCGAGGCCGCAACTGCGAGCATGCGCAGTCGGCTCTACTAGTGTAAGAGCCGACAGAGGTGACGCTGCTGAAGAAAGAAGGAGAGGATCCAGCAGAAGATAGAGGCGGCGCAGGATCCTGTTCTCGGGCAGCGGTGGGGACGCCCTCATCGCATTTTCAGCGCTGGGGCCCACCCCCATCGCTGCCAGAGAACTCATTTACATACCAGTAAAAACCGGTATTACTAAGGAAAGGCGCAGCGGAGATCCCATCTAAAGGTAAGAGACGAATAGCCTTTCTAAAAATGTTTTTTAATGGTAGAATCCCTCTTAATTTATTGATTTAATACCACAGGGTTCAGTGCTAATATACATAATAGAGAGAGAGAAAGAGAAACTAGAAAATAAACAAGTAAAACAGTTTTTAAAATAAAAGGATAAAAAGAGAAAACCTGGTAACTTAGAATCCTCTTGTTTCCATGAAGCTTGGAGGATCACTCTGATGGGATGGACTACACCCAGCTTGTTCATACTCCACAAAAGTGTGACAAAGTTCTCATGAAATTCACAGTTCTTTGTAATGTGAAAATCCTGGCTTGTGCTTAACCTTTGCATCTTGGAAAGATGGAAAATGACCCGTTTCACCTGTGCCAAGTGATTGAGGTCACTGTCCAGTCACTATCCCTCTCTTTCATACCTCTGACTGGCTTTTGATAGGAACAAAATCACAGAGAGACTAACCTGTTCCAGACATTACTTATAATACACATACCAAAGTAATCTAATGATGACACATGCTAAACACTATATTCCCTATTGATATACACTTGAACAGCATAATTCAGTAATGATATATACACAATTGGGCTTCTTTCATCTCTTCTTGTTTGGCTTGCATGATCAACAAAAGTATATTTTTAATTTTTTTTCTAATTCAGAATCATTATTAAATGACAAAGTCACAAGTCAGTGCCGTGAGCCCAGTTCCTATATAGCATTATTTCCTTTACACCTCATACTGTTGCCTTTTGTTCTCTAAGCTCACTGCTGAACCAAGTGAGACCTCCTCTGTGCTGGGGTCTCCTGCAGAGTTAATGGCTTTGTGTTGCAGACAGACTGAAATTGTCCTTTCCCTGTTCTTTGGAAGAAGATGTAAGCTTGTTACCCTTGCATTGTTGCATACCTCAGCCATTGCACTTAGGGTAGAACCATTGTACCCAGCAACTGAAAATTTGACCTGGTACATTAATTCACAAGACCATCTGGTGTCTCCTTTGGTCGAGGACCCTCAAATATGTGATCATTATGGGTTACATATTTTTCCTGGGGACCCCTGAGCCTATACTGGACCACAGGCTGAATACCCTCATAAAAGCCTATGCTTTCCAGCGTCCCCTCCTCCCCCTGCTCTGTCCTAGAGTAAGGTAAGGAGTAAAGCTAAAGCACCTCTACCAGGCCATTCCCCTGGGAAGCTGATGGGATTTCCCCCATTGCAGCATTTGTTATGAGCATCTCTGAGAGCCCTGCCATGACAAAGGTCCAGTCCTTTCCCCTAACACTGGTTCTGGCACCTGCATTGCTCCAGGCTCACTGGTACTATCTACTTTCCCTGTCTGAGTAGAGATATTCCTAAGGCTCACGCTCTGAGCTCTGCAGACCTGGCTTCCTGGGGAGCCCCTTGGACCCAGTACAGGTGGTGGGTGACAGAAGGATACTTTCTGTGGTGACCTCCATGCAGGAGAACAAATCCCACCCCATGTATGGGACCTTGATGGGACTTGGCAGCACTGTAAGTGACAGTCTGCTTCACCCCAAGTGTGAGAAGGAGCGCTATCGCAGGTCTTTCCTTCCAACCGCAACCAGGCTGTATAATCTACATCAGTCCAAGTGAAGATCACTCCGCACATAGAACTAATGATTATGATGATGACCATGATGTCTTCCTCTTTCTCTTCCGTTTTTCCTTAGCTGCTATGGACTCCTACTATATCTTCTCTTCTCAGCATATGCGTGCCTACGTCTGTATTATATTACTGTGTATTATCCTGTACCTGTATTACTATGCTGCTGAAATTTCCCCAATGTAGGACTATTAAAGGATTATCTTATCTTATCTTCCTCTTCGCTGCTCTGGGTCTCCTTTTGGAGTATTGGCATCTTCCATATCCACACTCAGAACGCTGAGGTCTTGAGCTGTAGGTTCAGAGACTCCATCCTGGCAGTCTCTCATGTTCTCTCCCTTGTTAACCACTAGCTGGAAGATTTGGGACCACCAACAACAAGCTGTATTTTGTGGGGATACCTGCTGGTAAGGGTTAATTTGTATCCACCACAGGGGAAAATAAGCATTACACAGTGCTCACTGACATCAGTGGGTGACTATGATTATTTTCTGATGGAAAGCCTCCCCCCCAATCATTAATTCAGAATTCCCTGATACAGTATATGGACTGCTGAGACCCCCACCGATCCTGAGATCTCCAGCGCTCCCATTGAAGTGAATAGGAGTATCCACCATGCTGGCTGTGGTCAGGCTGAATGTGCAGCGGAGGCAAGGACCTCCTGTTCTCGCCTTGTAGCATAACCCCATCAAGCTATAATATAGTCTTGTCTTTGAACCCTACAATACATGACTTGATATATAAAGGTCAAAAAAAATGGTGTGTGGTTGGGATGGCAGGAGTATTAAGGTAATGTAGACAATGCAAACTGGTGTATAACTTTCATTACTTTGTATTGGATAATTGGATACTAGACCCTTGATGCAAAGTAAAGGGATTTGTTCCTGTTGCTGTGACTGATGATATATAAAGTATATCTGGTGAATTGGTAGAGACAATAAATCTGCCTACTCCCTATGTCCGATACCCAGAAGGTCATGGTCCAACAATCTCTTTTTTTAATCATCCAGTCTCATTGTGGGTCAGCCTTGCCGGCCCGCCTGCTTCACCTTACTTACACTGTTTTTCTAGCTGTTGTGACCTTTGACAGCTACTCAGCTTGCCAGGAAGACGGTCTTTCTCTTTTGTTTCTTTCCGCCCTCATCTCCTGTCTCACGCCAAGATCTTCTCATCATGGAATTATTAATGGGTGTAAGAACAGATCTCTGCACCCCTATGATCAAAGCTGATCCTCATCGGTGCTCTGGTAGATGTGGTAAAGGGAGAAGAGGATCCATTACAAGTGCCATTTCACTACTGACTATTTACGGACTACTATAAGAAAGCTGAATTATGGTAGAACATGCAACAAAAAACCATAGTTACACCTCTGCTTCAACATTATCTTGTTTTAGTAAACTGAAGCTCCTGGACCCCTATGCAAAATCTGCACCAGGCCCCCAACTATAATGTATCATATACTGTACTGGTCTTCTCATATTCGGAAAAGACACCTTATGGGCCGCAGAAGGCTCCAGGCCCAGGTGTGATCGTATCTGCCGCCCCCCACCCACTCAAGTTCCCCCAACTCTGTTCATGTATATAAACTTAGAAGGACCGGCTTGACTTTTTAGAACCTTCAAAGTAATATAAGTTGCAGACAAGTGTGATTTTATCTAGAGTACAAACTAAATCATCAGGTTGGTTCCTTTATTACATGGCAGTATTATTTGCTGCCACCTGTTCTGCGGTTTGTTGATGTCCGGATTAGGTATTAATGGTGAAATTTTTCCTTTGGAACAAATAATAAATAATAATGATATTAGGAGGCTAAAAGAAGAATTAACCAGGATTCATGGATTTCCACAAGAATTTTTAAGCAAATCTGTAGTGAATATAAGAAGCATATTCCTAATTTCCACATATTCCAGAAAACTGAGGATTGGCCCTATTGAATGGCAATGGGGCCACTCCTCAGATCTCTGGTACTCATCTGTCCGAAATCCATGTTCCAGATTTCTGCCAGTAACTCCTCTACCAAAAACAGGCTAGATACTGTACAATCAGAACCCATCTGTATACAGTAGATATCCCATAAATTTTTGGATTGATGGAGAGGAATTAATCATATGGTGTATGGTGGGCAACGTGGGGGGATTCAGCTTTGGTGCACTCTACAGAAACGGCCCTCACAAAAGTCTCCAATGATCTCCTAATGGCTAAATCCAATGGTGACTTCTCTCTTCTTATGCTTCCGGATCTTTCAGCAGCATTTGACACTGTTGACCATCAACTTCTCCTCATTATGCTCCGCTCAGTCAGCCTCAATGACACTGCGCTCTCCTGGTTCTCCTCTTATCTCTCAGACCGTACTTTCAGTGTATCATTTGCAGGTTCTCTTTCTTCCTCTCTTCCCCTTGCCGTTGGGGGTTCCTCAGGGCTCAGTCCTAAGCACGCTCCTTTTTTTTTTTCTACTCAGCCCCCATTGGAAAAACCATCGCCAGATTTGGCTTCAGGTACCATCTTTAGGCTGATAACACCCCATTATACACTTGAACAATTGAACACCAGTGACTGTCTTTCTGCTGTCTCTAATATCATGTCCTCGCTCTATCTGAAACTTAATCTCTCTAAGACTGAACTACTGCTTTTTCCACCATCTAATAGATCTGTCCCTGATATATCCATTGCAGTCTCAGGCCTTACTATAACTCCTAGGCAGTATGCCCACTGCCTCGGGGTCATGTTTGACGCAGACCTTTCCTTTACCCCCATATTCAATCACTCGCACGCTCATGTCACCTTCACCTCAAAAACATCTCCAGAATACGTCCTTTCCTTTCCCTTTATTATTATCACTTTGATATTGGCAGTAATAAATCTACATAAAAATGGTGAGGGCAAGCTGCTATAACGAATTAAACCAATGCTGAACTGTGTATATAAAGAGGCTTTTGGATGTTATCTGCACAGCATAGCAAATCTATATTCTAGCTACAAATAGATAAAAGACAGATTGTGCATAAAACTGAGCGGCGCCTGGAATTATTTCTGGGGCCATATGATATAAGTGGATCAGATAGGCAGTGTGACTCCTGAGCTCCTGGCATGATGTACATCATACAATGGGAGGAATTTAACAATCCTCTATGGCAGTTTTCTGGCATACAGGAGTGATATTGGGGTGTATGATATTATTATTACATTTTTATTATGCAAGGCGCCTTCCTGTTCCACAAACCGGTTCAGCACCTTGCTCACCACATTATCGAAATATGGTGGGACCGTGAAAGTAGTGGCACAGGCCAGGGTGTGAAATCCTCCTCCCAACATACTGTATATATAATAACTCAGGCCACTCCATTCTAGTGCACCTGAGTTATGAAGAGGTTGGAGTCGTTCCCTGTGCCGGTCAGGCCTTTACTAAGACTATGTTGCAAAATGCCAGTCTTACTCATTTTGTGTGCTCACTAGGACAAATTTATTAAGTTCTATTGCAATCTCTAGCTATCGAACATACTGCATACAGCACAACTACGGGATGATTGATAAGACGGAGAGACTTCAATGGAGAGCCATATGGCTACATTTCCATTTTTGTCAAAGGGTTGTGGAAGCTTAGAAAAACTTCCTAAGGCTGAAGCCACATGTTGTGAAACGCAACGTTTTTTGCAACGGCATTTCTGAAGCATTTTACAGTACTTGTATTTTGAGATGTCATCAAGTAAAGAAGACACGTATCAATGACAGCACCGGCATGGCCGTCCCATACATCACTGGTGAAGATGAACGGTATTTACAGTGAATTTTACTAGTGACAGTAGCAGAAAAAAAATTGCACACTGAGAAATTTTTCTAGTTCTGCTTGAGAGGCCAAGTCTTGGTGTGTAGAGATGAGCGAACACTAAAATGTTCGAGGTTCGAAATTCGATTCGAACAGCCGCTCAATGTTCGTGTGTTCGAACGGGTTTCGAACCCCATTATAGTCTATGGGGAACAGATACTCGTTAAGGGGGAAACCCAAATCCGTGTCTGGAGGGTCACCAAGTCCACTATGACACCCCAGGAAATGATGCCAACACCTCTGGAATGACACTGGGACAGCAGGGGAAGCATGCCTGGGGGCATCTAACACACCAAAGACCCTCTATTACCCCAACATCACTGCCTAACAACTACACACTTTCCACATTCAAAAAAACCTCTATCAAAGTGGGAAAATACCTGGAAACCTTCTTTACTCCCCAAATGGATGGACACAAACCCCAATTTAAGCTCAACAAACAGTAACAACCACCCCTTTAAATCACGTTCCCCATGACAACCACAAATGGAATAGGCAATGGGAATTCCAAAAGCCCTCACCCTTAAGTGTGTGTGTGTGTGTGTGTGTGTGTGTGTGTGTGTGTGTGTGTGTGTGTGTGTGTGTGTGTGTGTGTGTGTGTGTGTGTGTGTGTGTGTGTGTGTGTGTGTGTGTGTGTGTGTGTGTGTGTGTGTGTGTGTGTGTGTGTGTGTGTGTGTGTGTGTGTGTGTGTGTGTGTGTGTGTGTGTGTGTGTGTGTGTGTGTGTGTGTTGTGGTAAGACCTTCCAAAATTCACTTTTCTAGCCCTTAACATGAGCCCTTCCAAACAAAGTTACATGACCTTAAGCTGAGCTACCAGCAGAGATTGAGGCCCTTGGCATGAGTAGAGCCTTGCACCAGCAGTGTTTTTGGCACTTAGGGTGAGTTGAGCCTTGTACCAGCGTGTGTCCCTTAACATCAGGCGGGCCCTAAGTTCTGCGCTTTGCACAAAAGTTCCACATTAACTAGGCTGAATGGTACAAAGATTAGTAGGCCCGAGAACCAGGAACAGGTCTTGCAATGGCTGTCGGATAACGCTTAAAGCACATTGTCCACCAGCCAGTCAGCCTCTACCTCCTCTTACCCAACAGTCTTGTCCTCCTTCCACCCAAAATTCCCAATCTTCTCAGAACAATAACCCCAACTGTCCCTGCTCCCCAGAGCTGTTCTCCCTTCCTTTGACTGTACCGCAACCTGCCCCTCCATTTCGCGATTCCACGGACCTAACAGACGAGTATCTGTGTCCAGATGCTCAAACACTAGAGTCTCCTCCATTCCATCTCCGGTCGATTTGGTGGCGGATGACCAGCAACCCACCCTCATCGACGACGATGAGACGCAGTTGCTGTCAGGGCAGCCAGTTGACATGCGCATTGTGCAGGAGGAGGAGGCGAGACAGGAGTTGGAAGAGGAGGTGGTGGACGACGAGGACACCGACCCCACCTGGACAAGGCAGATGTCAAGCTGGGAAAGTAGTGTGGATGTTGAGGCAGGTGCAGCACCAAAAAGGGTAGCTAGAGGCAGAGACATGTCCAGAGGCAGAGGTCAGCTGCTTTGCCGAAGCCAGGCCAGACCCGGAATGTCCGAAGATGTTCCCTTTTGTACCCAGCCCAGAAAAACTCCCCCATCGAGGGCACGTTTCTTGAAGGTGTAGAGTTTTTTCAAGGAATGCGCCGAGGACAGATATAGTGTCGTCTACACAATTTGCCTCTCGAAATCGAGTAGGGGCCCTGAGAAGAGCAACCTGTCCACCACTTCAATGCACCGTCATTTGGAATCCAAGCAATGGAATCAGTGGCAGGCAGCAACGGCAGGACAAACGTCGCCCGCCGTTCATGCCACTGCCTCTGCTCACAGTGCTGGCGATGCACTCCAGAGGACGAGCCAGGACATCACTTCATCTGCCTCCGCCACTTTGTTGACTTCTCCCTCATCCTCCCCTGTTTCTGTCTTATCTCCTTCTCCTGCACCATCAAAGGCACCATCAGGCGCTTCTTTACAACAACCCACCATCTCTCAGACATTGGAGCGCCGGCAGAAATACACCGCTAACCACCCACCCACGCAAGCCTAGAACGCCAACATCGCTAAACTGCTGGCCCAGGAGAGGTTGGCGTTCCGGCTTGTTGAAACTCCCGCCTTCCCGGACCTGATGGCAACTGTGGCACCTCACTATGCCGTCCCTAGCCGTCTCAACTTCTCCCGGTGTGGCGTCCCCACCTTGCACCAGCACGTGTCACTCAACATCAGGTGGGCCCTTAGTTCCGCGCTTTGCTGCAAGGTCCACTTGACCACCGACACTTGGACAAGCGCCTGTGGTCAGGGATGCTGCAGTGCTTATCTTTAATGACAGGCAGGGTGAATGTGGTGGAGTCTGTTCCCCGGGTGCAAACTGGGGTGGCCTATCTCCTCTCCCAGGCCAAAATTCATGGCAGGAGTAGACTGAAACCCTACGACGCTGCAACCTCCACCACAGCTACTAGCGGCAAACGCTAAAACACTGGTGTGGGGAGACGTCAGCAGGCGGTGCTGAAGCTCATCAGCTTGGGGGACAGACAGCACAGTGCCTCCGAGGTCAGGGATGCCATCCTGGCTGAGATGGCATTTTTTTTTCCCTGCTACACCTGGGGCCTGGCATTTTTACGCCTGTGATAATGGCTGGAACCTGGTAGCGGCTCTGGAGCTTGCCAGCCTCCAACACGTTCCATGTTTGGCCCACGTCTAACCTAGTGGTGCAAAGTTTTTTAAAAACATACCCAAATGTACCGAAGCTACTGTTGAAAATGCGGCGCTTGTGCGCCCACTTTTGCAAGTGCACAGGAGTCGCTGCTAGCCTAAAAACACTCTAGCAAGGCCTACATCTGTCCAAACACAGGCTGTTGTCCGTCATTCACACACGCTGAAACCCTACAATACCATATCTTGAGCAGGGTGTGTGAGCTGCACAGACCTTTGATGGAGTTCCATCTACAAAACCCAAGGGTTCCTCAAAGTCAGCAACCAAAGTTTCTGCACCATGAGTTTCCAGGGGTGGCAGAGTTATGGCTAGGGGAAGAGGCATGGATAGGGATGATGTCTAGGGGCAAAAGCAGTGTGGATGTGGAGGCAAGCTAAGCAGGAAAAACTGGGGGTACAAGCTAAGGCATGGACTGGGGTGATGTCTAGGGGCAAAAGCAGTGTGGATGTGGAGGCAAGCAAAGCAGGGAAAATGGTGGCTAGAGGCAAAGGGATGTCCATAGGCAGCAAGGGCAAAGATGCAAAACTCTCCCGTTTCAAGAATTTTCCTGACTTGTTTCCCCACAAAACATTCCTGGGAGGAGGGCTGAAACACCACCCTCCTCCTCCTCCGCTGTTAGATTTACCCCAGCTACGAGCTGAAAACGCTGCAACACTGGTGTGGGGAGACGTCAGCAGGCTGGGCTGAAGCTCATCAGCTTGGGAGACGGACAGCACACTGCCTCTGAGGTCAGGGATGCCATCCTGGATGAGATGGCAATTTGTTTATCCCCGCTGCCCCTGGGGCCAGGTTTTTTAGCTTGTTGGAGGGCTCTGGAGCTTGCCAGCCTCCAACACGTTCCATGCCTGGCCCACATGTTCAATGTAGTGGTGCAATGATTTTTAAAAACATACCCCAAATTAGCTGAGCTAAGGGTGAAAGTGCGGCACTTGGACACCCACTTTCCCAAGTCTACAGTACCTGGAGCTAGCCGCAATACACTCCAGCAAGGCCTACATCTGCCTGAAGCACCTACTGTTGTGCGAGGTCACCACACGCTCTAACCCTAGATACCGTATGTTCAGCAGGGTGTGTGAGCAGCAGAGACCTTTGATGGAGTACCAGCTACAAAACCCAAGGGTTCCTCAGAGTCAGCTCCCTCACTTTCTGCACCATGAGTTTCCATGGGTGGCAGACTTATGGCTAGAGGCACAGGCATGGATAGGGGTGATGTGTAGGGGCAAAAGCAGTGTGGATGTGGAGGCAAGCTAAGCACTGCACTTGCCACTGCACCTGGGCCCAGGCATGTTGTCATGTGTGATAATGGCCGTAACCTGGGATTGGCTCTGTAGCTTGGCAGCCTGCAACATATTCCATGCCTGGGCCACGTTTTTAACTCATTGCTGCTAATCTTTTGAAAAAGGTACCCCAATGTTCCTGAGCTACTGTTGAAAGTGTGGCGCTTGTGCGGATAGTTTTTAAAGTGTATAGTTGCCGCTGCTAGCCTCTATGCACTCCTACAACGCCTGTACCTGCTGGAACAACGGCTGTTGTGCGACGTCTCCACACTGCTGGCACTAAACATATCATGTGTTGAGCAGAGTGTGTGAGCAGCACAGACCTTTGATGTAGTTCCAACTCCAAAACCCTCGGGTTCGTCAAAGTCAACTCCCTCAGTTGCTCAACCATGAGTGGCCATGGGTGGCAGACTTATGTGAAATCCCATCCCATCCATTGCACTGGACACGAAACATTAGCATGCGCTCAGCACAACTTCGGATATGGCAGATGCGTTAAGCAGGGTGCAGGGTACAACACAGACCAGGCCCGAGCACCAGGAACAGGTGTTAGAAATACTGCAGCATCTACCATTTCCTTCCAATTTTGGGGTTTTGGACCCGCCACCGACTTGTCTGGACCTAAGTGGGGATCATGAGACACAGTTGCCATCAAGGCAAGCTGTGGTCATGTGCGGTTTGCAGTAAGGGGGCAGTGCGCAATTGGAAGAGGAGTTGGTGGATGACGAGGCCACCGACCCCACATGGACAGGGGTGATGTCTAGGGGCTAAAGCAGTGTAGATGTAGAGGGAAGCTAAATCAACAAAAAACCTGGGTAGAAGCAAAGGCATAAACTGGGGTGATGTTTAGGGGTGAAAGCAGAGTAGATGTGGAGGGAAGCTAAGCAGCAAAAACAGTGGGTAGAAGCAAAGGCATGCAAAACTCTACCCTGTTGGAAGACTTATTCCTAGGTCTGGAACACGTTAATGGCCCCCCTGGACAAATTACTGCCACTCAGGGGCCTAGTGTCACCAGGAGGGACAAGTATAGGCGCATGTTGTGGGAATACCTGGCCGACACCAGCTCTGTCCTCTCCGATCCCTCTGTGCTCTACAGCCTAAACTTATTTTCTCATCTTTTTTTCTGAACTGCACATCTCTTGCCTGCTTCCTTTGGGATCTTAGAAATGGTGGTCCACTTCCACAGATGGTAACTTCAATAGACAGTGTAACGGGAGTAGCTGAGGGATCGCTGTCTTAACCACTTTTTGGCACAAAATTAACTTCCAAAGCCAAATATGGTGCAAGTATATGATGCAAGGACACCTACACACCTATCTCTGACACATTGGGGAGTTCACCCTCATGCGTCCTTTTGGCCTGCACCATCATGCGCCTCTTCCCAGCCACTCCACATTTCCCAAGCTTTTCATTGCAGGCAGAAGTACAATACAACCCACCCCCATGCCCAAGCCTGTAACAGCCTCATCGATAAACTGCAGGCCCTGGAGATGTTGGTGTTTGTTTATGCTTCTGGAGACCCAGGCCTTCCGTCAGCAGATGGCAGCTGGGGCACCTCCCTATGCTGGGCCTAGCCGTTACTACTTCTCTTGGTGTGCTGTCTCTGCCTTGCGCCTGCATGTGTCCCATAACATCAGTCGGGCCCAGAGCTCTGCGCTTTGCTGCAAGGTCCACTTGACCACCGACACATGGACAAGCGCCTGTGGTCAGGGATGCTGCAGTGCTTATCTTTAATGACAGGCAGGGTGAATGTGGTGGAGTCTGTTCCCCGGGTGCAAACTGGGGTGGCCTATCTCCTCTCCCAGGCCAAAATTCATGGCAGGAGTAGACTGAAACCCTACGAAGCTGCAACCTCCACCCCAGCTACTAGCGGAAAACACTGTAACACTGGCATGGGGAGATGTCAGTAGGCCGTGCTGAAACTGATCAGCTTGGGGGACAGACAGCACAGTGCCTCCGAGGTCAGGGATGCCATCCTGGCTGAGATGGCATTTTTTTTTCCCTGCTACACCTGGGGCCTGGCATTTTTGCGCCTGTGATAATGGCTGGAACCTGGTAGAAGATCTGGAGCTTGCCAGACTCAAACATGGTCCACGCATGGCCCACGTTTTCCAACTTGTTGGTGCCATGTTTCTTTGAAACCTACACCATTGTGCCTGATATACAGGTCAAAGTGGGGCCATTTTCGTAAGTGAGAACTAGCCTCTGCTAGGCAGAAAACATTCAGAGCACACTCCTCTCATCTTCGCACCGTTGGCTGGCGGAGGAAGACGAGGGGGTTGGAGTGGCATCTGATGTCCCTATCCCACACGAGGCTAGAGGGTGCACTTCAGTGCATCCCATTGCTTCACCACAAATGGTGTGAAGGGGAGTGGAAAATGGAGGAAATGGAGAGTGACCCTTACAGTTGGGGCCAGCAAAGGCATGCCAAGTAACACACTGGCACACATGGCTGACTTCATCTTGGGTTGCTTTTCAACACATATTTCACATCATGAAGAACAAATAATACTGGATTTTTTCAAGCCTCGAACCCCGGTCTAGGTCTAATGTCTGTTCCTTTCTTATATTAGGGGAGAGGGAAAAAAAATTACTTCAGTGATACGTTTAGCGTACATAGACTGACTATTAATGTGTATCCCACTTAGTGTTGTTAGGGTTACACACCGTCACAACCTGGCTAAAGCTTCTATAGCTGTTAATAAAGTCAACATAACTTTACGGTATCCAAAAAGACAGCTGGTACCGACAGAGAGCAAGACAAATGTCACCCAAAGCTGTGAGCTCTGAACACCCACAGTGACTTTGGCGTCATCATCATTATAAGGGAGCGGGTGGTAATAAATAACTTGGCAGTGCCTAAAACCCAAAAAGCTTATACAACTATATTTACATTAAGATACACAAATGAAACTTTTCAGTAGCATGTCATGAGACAAGCTGATAAGCTCTTCCTTTGTGCACTGCTATTTGAAAGTTAAACGCTGCCTTTATTTTAATTCTGGAGAAGGTGCAGACATTAGATTTAGAACATGTTGTCTTCATTGTCCAAATCCTCTATATAGGTAACGTGTTTTTCGGGCCGAGCTGTCTGGGAACGAGCTGGTGCAGCACTGACAACCTGGGTGAATATGGCAAGAGCCTGAGATGTAGGGTGAATGAATCCCCAAATTATTTGTGGAATTCCCAGTGAGACAATGGCACTGTATACCAGTATTAAAAATTGTGGGTGCACATAACCCCCATATATTCTTTGAATTCCCAGTCAGACAATGGCACTGTATACCAGTAGTAAAAATTGTGGGTGCACATAACCCCCATATATTCTTTGAATTCCCAGTCAGACAATGGCACTGTATACCAGTAGTAAAAATTGTGGGTGCACATAACCCCAATATATTCTTTGAATTCCCAGTCAGACAATGGCACTGTATACCAGTATTAAAAATTGTGGGTGCACATAACCCCAATATATTCTTTGAATTCCCAGTCAGACAATGGCACTGTATACCAGTATTAAAAATTGTGGGTGCACATAACCCCCATATATTCTTTGAATTCCCAGTCAGACAATGGCACTGTATACCAGTAGTAAAAATTGTGGGTGCACATAACCCCCATATATTCTTTGAATTCCCAGTCAGACAATGGCACTGTATACCAGTAGTAAAAATTGTGGGTGCACATAACCCCCATATATTCTTTGAATTCCCAGTGAGACAAAGGAACTGTATAGCAGTATTAAAAATTGTGGGTGCACGTAACCCCCATATATTCTTTGAATTCCCAGTCAGACAATGGCACTGTATACCAGTATTAAAAATTGTGGGTGCACGTAACCCCCATATATTCTTTGAATTCCCAGTCAGACAATGGCACTGTATACCAGTAGTAAAAATTGTGGGTGCACATAACCCCAATATATTCTTTGAATTCCCAGTCAGACAATGGCACTGTATACCAGTATTAAAAATTGTGGGTGCACATAACCCCCATATATTCTTTGAATTCCCAGTGAGACAATGGAACTGTATAGCAGTATTAAAAATTGTGGGTGCACGTAACCCCCATATATTCTTTGAATTCCCAGTCAGACAATGGCACTGTATACCAGTATTAAAAATTGTGGGTGCACATAACCCCCATATATTCTTTGAATTCCCAGTGAGACAATGGCACTGTATAGCAGTAGCAAAAATTGTGGGTGCACGTCACCCCAATATATTCTTTGAATTCCCAGTCAGACAATGGCACTGTATACCAGTATTAAAAATTGTGGGTGCACATAACCCCCATATATTCTTTGAATTCCCAGTCAGACAATGGCACTATATACCAGTAGTAAAAATTGTGGGTGCACATAACCCCAATATATTCTTTGAATTCCCAGTCAGACAATGGCACTGTATACCAGTATTAAAAATTGTGGGTGCACATAACCCCCATATATTCTTTGAATTCCCAGTCAGACAAAGGAACTGTATAGCAGTATTAAAAATTGTGGGTGCACGTAACCCCCATATATTCTTTGAATTCCCAGTCAGACAATGGCACTGTATACCAGTATTAAAAATTGTGGGTGCACGTAACCCCCATATATTCTTTGAATTCCCAGTCAGACAATGGCACTGTATACCAGTAGTAAAAATTGTGGGTGCACATAACCCCAATATATTCTTTGAATTCCCAGTCAGACAATGGCACTGTATACCAGTATTAAAAATTGTGGGTGCACATAACCCCCATATATTCTTTGAATTCCCAGTCAGACAATGGCACTGTATACCAGTATTAAAAATTGTGGGTGCACATAACCCCCATATATTCTTTGAATTCCCAGTGAGACAATGGCACTGTATAGCAGTAGCAAAAATTGTGGGTGCACGTCACCCCAATATATTCTTTGAATTCCCAGTCAGACAATGGCACTATATACCAGTAGCAAAAATTGTGGGTGTATATAGCCCCAATTCTATTGCTAGGGGACTTGCAGGGTATTTCTGAGGTGAAGGTGGGGGGGCACACCGTTGGAACGGGGATTTGGGGTGTATATATGGGGTATACGGGAATACACTGTCAGTGTGTTCCATTCAGGATCCTGGGAAAGCTGGGTTGCGGCGATTGAGCCCGTCAGTGCCACGTTACACTGACAAGCTTCTCCCTGGAATTGAAGTTATATGTAAGCCCAATATATTCTTTGAATTCCCAGTGAGACAATGGCACTATATGGCAGTAGCAAAAATAGTGGGTGTATATAGCCCCAATCCTATTGCTAGGGGACTTGCAGGGTATTTCTGGGGTGAAGGTGGGGGGGCACACCGTTGGAACGGGTATCGGGGGTATATATCGGGTATACGGGAATACACTGACAGTGTATTCCATTCAGGATGCTGGGAAAGCTGGGTTGCGGCGATTGAGCCCGTCAGTGCCACGTTACACTGACAAGCTTCTCCCTGGAATTTAGCTCTTATAAGAGCTGTTGGTTGTCTTCTCCTTCCTATCCTAGCCTGTCCCTGCCTACCCAGAATCTAAGCCCTAGCTAACTGGACGGAAACCTCCGTCCTCGGTGAATTGCAAGCTCAGAATGACGCGAAGCTGGGCGGCGCTGTTCTTTTAAATTAGAGGTCACATGTTTTCGGCAGCCAATGGGTTTTGCCTACTTTTTTCAACGTCACCGGTGTCGTAGTTCCTGTCCCACCTACCCTGTGCTGTTATTGGAGCAAAAAAGGCGCCAGGGAAGGTGGGAGGGGAATCGAGTAATGGCGCACTTTACCACGCGGTGTTCGATTCGATTCGAACATGCCGAACAGCCTAATATCCGATCGAACATGAGTTCGATAGAACACTGTTCGCTCATCTCTATTGGTGTGCTTTCTGTAGAGCTATCATGGCCAGGTTTGTCTACGCTGTCATTCTCTACCTGTAGCCTACTAGACAGACCTGCCATAGAGCACAACTTCATGACTGCCTTTCTAAAAGTCTCATATGGGCAGAAACATGGCTTATTTCATATGCACAGTCCCGCACACACAGCCGCATGTCATCCCTGCTCGATGCATTCATTCTTCCAAAGCAAGGATCACTGCTTCTCTGAATCACTGCATTAAATTGCTAATATCTGATTGTTCTTTAAGATTTTGAAACTTGCTGGGAAACATTTGCAGATAATTTTTTTCGCCTGCAGTCACTGTGCCTAATGCCCATCCATTGAGTACCATATGTGTTTATATGCGCTGCAATTTTCCACTTGATTACATCTTACCACACGCACTCTCATCCGCACAGAGAAGACAACTGCACAATATCCATAATATCTCCTCTCTTCCAGCCCTGTCCCCTGACAGCAGGGCTCACTGTGCTGCCACAATCCAGCCACTTGTCAAGACGTAAAACTGTGCTGGTGTATTCAACAAGCAGATAGAATCAATGTTCTGCCGCCATAGTTTGGTAGGAACCAATGTTGTAACCTGTTGTTTTTAGCCAACATTTCAATGTGTATCCCTGAAACCACAGACACGAGTCAAATAACTCATAGACTTGTAGCGACTCTCTACAAAAATTCATACTAAAGCTATAGTTACAATACCGGGTGCCCTCATTTTTATTTCCACTGGTGCAGTTTCTCCATTTTCCATCCCCTTTTTTTCTGTAAAATGGTCACCACTGTCTTAGACTACTCTATGGCACATATTATTCCTCTCCAGCAGGGGCATATCTATAGGGAGTGCAACAGTAACAGTCACTACAAGTCCTGAGGGGGCCACATATCTTGTTTCAGGGCCATTTTAACACATTGATGGTCCCTGTGCAAGTGTTACATAAGTGGAACACCCTCCCCCCAGAAGAACCTGACCTGCACAAATTCCAATGCCCCCTCGATGGCCCCCACATAATATAACACTCTTTAGTGTCTAATGCCTTCCTAGTGGCCCCATAATGCCCCTCATAATGTCCCCTTCCAGGTTGCCCCCACATTTTCATGTCCCCCTCAAAGATTTATATCTCCCACCACCCTGCTTGCTCTCACACTGTCATATCTGCCTCGGGTTGCACAGCAGTGTCATGTCTCCCCCTCCCCCCCATCACTGGTTGCCCCTAACGTATCATGTCCCCTCAGGTTGCCCTCAAAGTATGTCCCCCATAGTGTCATGTGCCCCTAGGTTTCCCCCAAAGTATCATGTCCCTCTCAGGTTGCTTCCATAGTATCATGTGCCCGCAGGTTGCTCACACAGTGTCATATCCCCCGCCAGGTTTCCCACACAGTGTCATGTCCCTCTCAGGTTGCCTGTGAGAGAGTGAAGGGTGTGGTCTGGGAGACAGGTATGTCCCAGCCAGACATCTAAAGGGTGTATGGTAAAGACCCACACCAGGGAGGTCGGCTGACTAATCAAGGACTGATAATAGTCTGTGTGTGAAGACTGTAAATTGTGGAACCACACTGACAAAGCTGACCTGTCCAGACCAAATCTACAAAGCAGGTACTGTGCCACCCATTGTTGTTGCCAAGGTGGGAGTCTGGTAGCCAGGCTTCTGTATAGGACAGGGAAAAGTTTGTTTGTGTTTAGTTTAGTTCTCAGCCAAGAAAGGTTTGGTTTTGTTTATTTGTGCTTTTGCAAAGGCAACTAATGCACTGCAAGTGAATAAAGCCTGAACTTGTGTGCAATCTGGTGTCTGTGTCCCTGTGTTATGGTCAGCAGGGTTTATTAAAAAAATAAAACAAACTAAACCCTATGGAGCCCTCTGGGCCACTGACTGCTAAGCAACCTGGTGTGAACACAGTCTAACAGTTCCTGTCACTGCAGCTAAAGTAAAGGACCAGGTGTGCTCTGTTAACAATTCACAGAGCCCTGTGCAGTCAGAGTAGCTGCACAAATAAACAAACTGGCTAGCCTGAACTCCCGGACTAGCCCGAGACCAAGTAAACCCTGTATGTAGTTGTTCCACCCAACCACCCAGGCAACTACTGCCAAGCCCACTCCCAGTCACCCTGTCTGAGAAGTAATGCTGACCCTACTGAGTTTTACCACAAACACAGAAGGCAGCATGCTGCCTGACTAACAGTGGCATTGCTATCTCAGGGGCAATTTACTAGCTAGGGCCAATTACTGTTTACAGGCTGGAACGCACGCACGCACGCACGCACGCCATTTCAGGTTTTGGAATGTGATCATAGAGCGCCAGGCGTCCAGACCAGCCCCCTTATATAGGCAAGGGGCGGTCACCAGCAGATAGCCCAGCTGCCCAATCCAAGCGTCCATTGGTCGACACACCAGTCCATCAAAGACTCGACCACACCCGGCTATTGCAAGGCAGATTAACCCTTACAACCCTGGACTGTGCAGAGGAACAGACAGTGACGCCCTGATCATGGCCGCAGTTACTGCACAATCCTAACACCCTGTTTCCTGCACTGCTACAAGCTACATCTACCTGAGCGATGTATAGCTGCAGTGAGACATACACAAGCTGAAATAGAAAGCCACAGCTATGGAGGAGATTGTGAAACAACTGATACTGGCTAATCATCAGCAGCAGCAGAGACATGCAGAGGCCAATGTATTGCAGCGAGAGGCTAATGCAGCGCAGTAAGTGGCTAACAGGCTGTTGCAGCAGAGACATGCAGAGGCCTATCAGCAGCAGCAACAGCAGCAAGCTAATGCAGCACAACAGGAGACCAACCGTCTTTTGACCAAGCAGATGTCCATCTTTCTGGCTGCTCAGCAAAAGGCCGACCCAGCAAAGCCAGAGCGGGATGCCAGGAAAGAGGTCTGTAAAACGTTGATCAAGATGACGTCAGAGGACAACGTAGAGGCCTATCTGACTGGGTTTGAAAGAGTGGCCATCCGTGGGAGACTTCCACCGCAGCTCTGGGCAGAGGTGTTGGCCCCTTTCTTAGTTGCTGAGCCCCAGCAAGCTTATTTTGACCTGAGTGAACAGGATGCAAGTGCGCGTGAAGGCAGAGATCCTGGCCCAACTGGGTGTGGACCAGAATGTCCGGGATTGGGAATACCAGGAGGCGTTACAACCAAGGTCACAAATGCACCACCTTGTACAACTTGTCCGGAAGTGGCTCCAGCCAGAGACATTGACCCCAGCGCAGATTGTGGAGCTGGTTATCATAGACCGGTACCTGAGGTCTTAACCGGGTAAGATCCAGAGGTGGGTGGGGCATGGTGACCCAAAAAACGCCAATGCATTGTTGGGGTTGGTGGAGCAATACTGCGCTACACAGTCCCTTGAGAAAGGGCGCCCCCAAATCCCACAAACTTCCAAGGCCCAGAGGGCCAATTTATCTTGGGCTCCCCAGGATAAGGTAGCGACCCAGGGGAGAAGGACTGTCATCTGCTGGGAGTGCCACGAGCCGGGCCATATTGCGGCTAATTGTCCCCGTGCCTCTGAGCCCATGGACTGCAGCCTGGGCTGGAGGGTGTCCCTCTATGCTGCCCCTGTCTACACTGCCACCACCCCAGACATTGCTGATGAGCGCCACCTGTGCCAAGTGGCCATGGCTTGGTGTCCAGTGGTGGCACTACTGGATTCTGGCAGTCGGGTGACCCTTGTTAATGAGAACTGTGTGGACCATGGGACTGTCACCGGACGCACAGTCGGGGTCCTGTGCATACATGGAGATATAAGGGACTACCCAACCATGATTATCTCCATCCAGACCCCCTGTGGAGAGAGCTGACATGAGGTAGGGGTTGTTAAGAACTTGCCCCATGACCTCATTCTGGGACGGGACTTTCCCCTATTTTGGACTCTGTAGCAGGGAAAGCAAGGGTCAGAGGATACAGCCCCAAGAATACCACAAGTGTTGTCTGGTCAGGTCCTTGAGCCTGAACCTAATGACCAGGACTCGAGGGTTCCTGCCGTAGGGATGACCATGGTAAAAGAGGATTGTGGCTCTATGTCTCCCCTAGAGGTAATGGCAGGGGAAGCCAAGGAGGCTGGTACCGAACTTCAGATGTCAGATTTGAAAGTATCTCGTGATAACTTTGGTACCGCACAACACCAGGATCCCACTCTGCAAAGGGCCTGGGAAAATGTTATTGTCATCATTGGTGTGACTCAGCGCCCAGGCGCTAATGAGGTGTTCCTCCGCATGGTTGTCAACCAGGAGTTGTTATACAGAGTTGACAGGGTGCGAGGTGAGACCTTAGAGCAGTTACTGGTACCCCAGTATTATCGCCGGACGGTGCTGGAGTTGGCACATAAACATGTGCTAGGGGGTCACCTAGGTACCACAAAAACGTTGGACCAGGGTGCGAGGACGTGGATACCCAGCTGTATATCCACTCCAGAGTCCAAGTACTGGAGAGAGGCTGCCAGTAGCAGGAGACATGGGTGAGGACATGGATATCCAGCTGGGTATCCACTCCATAGCCCAGGTACTGGAGAGATTCAGTCAGGAACCAATTTACTCTTCCTCATCCTTCTCATCCTCCTCCTACTACTACTAATACAACCCCAGCCCCTACTACTGAATGTTGGGGAAAAAAATTTTTTTAATTGAAATAATTTTTCTCATGCATACCCCACACAGAAGCGTGCAAAACAATTTTTAGGGCTCCCCCCACAGGGGCCTGCAAATTAATTTTTTTAGGGCTCCCCCACAGGGGTCTGCAAATTAATGTTTTAGGGCTCCCCCACAGGGGCCTGCAAATTAATGTTTTAGGGCTCCCCCCAAGGGCCTGAAAATTAATGCTTTAGGGCTCCCCCCACAGGGGCCTGCAAATTAATGTTTTAGGGCTTCCCCAAGGGCCAGAACATTAATGTTTTAGGGCTCCCCCACAGGGGCCTGCAAATTAATGTTTTAGGGCTTCCCCCACGGGGGCCTGCAAATTAATGTTTTAGGGCTTCCCCCACGGGGCCTGCAAATTAATGTTTTAGGGCTCCCCCCACAGGGGCCTGCAAATTAATGTTTTAGGGCTCCCCCCCCCACAGGGGCCTGCAAATTAATGTTTTAGGGCTTCCCCAAGGGCCAGAACATTAATGTTTTAGGACTCCCCCCCACAGGGGCCTGCAAAATTATGTTTTAGGGCTCACCCCCAAGGGCCTGAAATCTAATTTTTTAGGGGTCACCCCATGGGCCAAAAAATAAAACAATGCTGCTACAAGGCTCTAGTCGCCCCAAGGGCCAAAAAATAAAACACTGCTGCTGCATGGCTCTTGTCACACCAAGGGCCAAAAAAATAAAACACTGCTGCTATTTTAAAGGTTCTACTCACTCCAACAGCCAAAAGCACTGTATTTTAAAAGCTCCACTCACCCAAAGAACCAAGAAATCTCTGCTGGTGCAAGGCTGAACTAAGTTAAAGGGCCTAAAACTCTGCAGGTAGAAGTCTGAAGTCACCTGAAGGGCCTCAATCTCTGCTGGTAGCTCAGCTTAAGGGCCTCTAACTTTGTTTGGAAGGGCTCATGTTAAGGGCCATAAAAGTGAATTTTGGAAGGTCTTACCGCATCACACACACACACACACAAACACACACACACACACACACACACACAATGACAGTTCAGGGTGGGGACTGAAGGATTTCCCATTGTCTATTCCATCTGTGGTTGTCATAGGCAACGTGATTTAAAGGGGTGGTTGTTAATGTTTGTTGAGTTTAAATTGGGGTTAGTGTCCATCCATTTGGGGAGTAAAGAAGGTTTCCAGGTGTTTTCCCACTTTGATAGAGGGTTTTTGAATGTGAGAAGTGTGTACAGTGGGGCAAAAAAGTATTTAGTCAGTCACCAATAGTGCAAGTTCCACCACTTATAAAGATGAGAGGCGTCTGTAATTTACATCATAGGTAGACCTCAACTATGAGAGACAAAATGAGAAAACAAATCCAGAAAATCACATTGTCTGATTTTGTAAGAATTTATTTGCAAATTATGGTGGAAAATAAGTATTTGGTCAGTAACAAAATTTCATCTCAATACTTTGTTATATATCCTTTGTTGGCAATGACAGAGGTCAAACGTTTTCTGTAAGTCTTCACAAGGTTGGCACACACTGTTGTTGGTATGTTGGCCCATTCCTCCCTGCAGATCTCCTCTAGAGCAGTGATGTTTTGGGGCTGTCGCTTGGCAACACGGACTTTCAACTCCCTCCAAAGGTTTTCTATAGGGTTGAGATCTGGAGACTGGCTAGGCCACTCCAGGACCTTGAAATACTTCTTACAAAGCCACTCCTTCGTTGCCTTGGCGGTGTGCTTTGGATCATTGTCATGTTGAAAGACCCAGCCACGTTTCATCTTCAATGCCCTTGCTGATGGAAGGAGGTTTGCACTCAAAATCTCACGATACATGGCCCCATTCATTCTTTCATGTACCCGGATCAGTTGTCCTGGCCCGTTTGCAGAGAAACAGCCCCAAAGCATGATGTTTCCACCCCCATGCTTTACAGTAGGTATGGTGTTTGGATGCAACTCAGTATTCTTTTTCCTCCAATCACGAAAAGTTGTGTTTCTACCAAACAGTTCCAGTTTGATTTCATCAGACCATAGGACATTCTCCCAATACTCTTCTGGATCATCCAAATGCTCTCTAGCAAACTTCAGACGGGCCCGGACATGTACTGGCTTAAGCAGTGGGACACGTCTGGCACTGCAGGATCTGAGCCCCTGGCGGCGTAGTGTGTTACTGATGGTAGGCTTTGTTACATTGGTCCCAGCTCTCTGCAGTTCATTCACTAGGTCCCCCCGCGTGGTTCTGGGATTTTTGCTCACCGTTCTTGTGATCATTTTGACCCCACGGGGTGAGATTTTGCGTGGAGACCCAGATCGAGGGAGATTATCAGTGGTCTTGTATGTCTTCCATTTTCTAATTATTGCTCCCACAGTTGATTTCTTCAATCCAAGCTGGATGCCTATTGCAGATTCAGTCTTCCCAGCCTGGTGCAGGGCTACAATTTTGTTTCTGGTGTCCTTTGACAGCTCTTTGGTCTTCACCATAGTGGAGTTTGGAGTCTGACTGTTTGAGGGTGTGCACAGGTGTCTTTTTATACTGATAACAAGTTTAAACAGGTGCCATTACTACAGGTAATGAGTGGAGGAAAGAGGAGACTCTTAAAGAAGAAGTTACAGGTCTGTGAGAGCCAGAAATCTTGATTGTTTGTAGGTGACCAAATACTTATTTTCCACCATAATTTGAAAAAAAATTCTTACAAAATCAGACAATGTGATTTTCTGGATTTGTTTTCTCATTTTGTCTCTCACAGTTGAGGTCTACCTATGATGTAAATTACAGATGCCTCTCATCTTTTTAAGTGGTGGAACTTGCACTATTGGTGACTGACTAAATACTTTTGTGCCCCACTGTAGTTGTTAGGCTGTGATGTTGGGGTAATACAGGGACTTGGGCTTGTTAGATGCCCCCAGACATGCTTCCCCTGCTGTCCCAGTTGTATTCCAGGGTATTGGCATCATTTGCTGAGGTGTCAAAGTGGACTTGGTGACCCCCCTGAGTCGAATGGTGGGATCCCCTGAAACTAAGCATTTTCTCCCATAGACTAATGGGGTTCGATATTCATTTGAATAGTCGAATATTGAGATGCTATTCATAACGAATAACAAACATTGAATATTTTACTGTTTGCTCATCTCTAGTCTCCAGCTAAACTTTCTCCCGTGAAACCCCCACAGGCCATAGTTGGGACTACAGAGGTAGCAGCAGGGTTAGGGATATCAGAGACCATCACAAAAAAACAGCAACAAGAGTGCAAAGAGTTTGCAGCTAGGAATACAGATGTGTTCTCTGAGCAACCTGGGCGTACATCTGTAATCAAACATGATATTGTTACTGAGCCCCATGTGAAAGTACGGATGAGAACGTACCAGGTCCCCGAGGCTCGCCGACAAGTCATTTCAGGGGAGGTGCAGAAAATGTTGTAATTGAGAGTCATTGAGGAATCCAAAAGTGAATGGGCCAGTCCCATTGTTCTAGTACCCAAACCAGATAGGACATTGCGTTTCTGCAATGACTACAGGAAGATGAACAAGGTTTCTAAGTTTGATGCCTACCCCATGCCTCGGGTAGACGAACTTATAGAGAGGCTGGGAGCGGCCTGGTACTTATCTATGCTTGATCTCACTAAGGGATATTGGCAGGTACCCCTGACAGATAGCGCCAAAGAAAAGACTGCCTTTATCACCCCTGAGGGACTTTTTCACTATGTCGTGTTACCGTTCGGGCTCTATGGGGCCCCAGCTACATTCCAACTGTTAATGGACATAGTGTTGAAACCTCATAGAAAATACGCCTCAGTGTATCTGGATGACATCATCATTTTCAGTAATGACTGGGAGAGTCATTTGTCCAAGGTACAAGCTGTAGGGGATTCTTTGAGAACAGCCGACCTGACTGCCAACCCCAAAAAGTGTGCTTTGGGGGTGGAGGAGACACGCTATTTGGGGTATGTGATCGGCTATAGTATACTAAAACCCCAAGTCAACAAGGTCGACGCTATCCGGGAATGTCCTCAACCTCTGAGCACCAAACAAGTTAGGTCATTCCTGGGCATAGTTGGGTATTACAGGCAGTTTATACTCAACTTTGCCACAGTATCTGCTCCCCTGACGGACCTTCTAAAGGGAAAAAAGTCTGTTATGGTGCAGTGGAATGACCAGGCCGAAAGTGCTTTTCAGGCGCTAAAGGTGGCCTTGTGTGGATCTCTTGTCCTCATTACATCCAACTTTAGGAGGGAGTTTGTGGACCAGACAGATGCATCAGATGTAGGGCTGGGAGCTGTCCTGTCTCAGGAGGTGAATGGAGAAGAACATCTGTTTACCTACCTGAGCAGGAAACTCACATCAGCAGAAAAGAATTACAACATAGTGGAGAAAGAGTGCCTGGCCATAAAATGGGCATTAGAGGCCCTGAGGTACTACTTGCTGGGGAGGCAGTTCCACCTGGTGACTGACCACTCATCCCTCACTTGGATGAGCAGGACCAAGGACAAGAATGCCAGGGTGACTAGGTGGTTCTTGTCATTTCAGAACTTTAGATTCACAGTGGAACACAGAGCCAGGAAACTGCAAGGCAATGCGGATGCCTTGTCCCGGGCTTATTGTTTGGTGTCTGGAGTTCGCCCCGAGGGGTCAGAACTGAGGGGGAAGAAGATCTAATTTGTCGCAAAATTCTAAAACAATGGGAGCTATGAAGGTAGCCAGAAGTCACAGAGTTCTCCTCAAGCAGAGCTGAGGGGGATCATTGACGCCAACAACACACTCATTGTATGGCATCCCAGCGAGCTCCTGAGATACCGGAACAATCACAGGCACGATGTGAGGAATGATTTCAGTGGCAGGCCAGCTTGACAGCTACTGAAACACCGGAGCAGACGGATCATCAATGCCAACAAAATGCTCATTATATGGCATCCCAGCCAGCTGCTGAGATCCTGGAACAATCACAGGCACAGCGTGAGGAACAAGTTGAGCAGAAACTCCAGAACAGGTGGAGCATCGACGCCAACAGCACGCTCCTTATATGGCGTCCCAGCGAGCTGCTGAGATGCCGGAACAATCACGGGCACAACATGAGTAACGAATTCAGTGGCAGGCCAGCTTGACAGCTGCTGAAACGCCGGAGCAGACGGATTCTCAACGACAACAAATGGCGATCCCAGCGAGCTGCTGAGAATCTGGAACAATCACAGGCACAGCATGAGGAACAAGTTCAGCAGGAGGTTGTCTCTGGATACAAGATGAGATAGAGTTGGGCATGGAGGCATACAGGTTCCATATGGTATCCAGCAGCCCATTGGACCACAGGTGTCACAGCTGGACCTATAGATCCTGGACAGTCATAGATTGCCAGACCTGGCATCCCGGTTAGTCCTATAAATGCTTTATCCTACTAATCCTACTAATATTATAAATGTGAAAGTTTGTGTGTTTGGATGTTTAGATGTTTGGATGTTTGTGAGTTTGGATGTTCGTTCCTCAATCAGCCTGGACGGATTTGCGTGAAATTTTCCACAAACATAGTTTTCGCTTGGGATTGAAACATAGGCTTCTTTTGGTGCCACTAAACAACATGCTTTCTTGCCAGGACAGTCACAAAAGCAGGACTACCAACCCCAGCTGTAGAATCACACACACTTCCTCGTATTTCCAGCCACAAACTACCTGCACACTCCTTATTGTCGCCTCCTATTGGTAGCCCTAACCCCACTCAATGACATTTACATGTATTTGCTGACCTTACACAGTCACGTTACGGTAATATACCTCAGCAGCCTACCAAAGCCGACGCCCCGGGAACGCCATGTTTGCTGAACATCAGCGTGACACTGCTTGGGCAGTGAGACGAACTACACTGCACTGAGGAGGCCGCATGCACGCTTCCTGTGTACACGTCACTACAGCGCACACACAGCCTGGGCCGCACACCGGCATTCCACAGTCATCCCCAACCCTCGAATTTACCTTAACTGACTTGCTTTTTTCGCGATCCTCCTGCTTTCCATGATCTCCATGCTCAGCGTTAAGTTTGCAGCACACATTCTTCTATGGACAGCTGCTCCATATATAAGCTGCCCTGCTCTTTGTCCTGTGTCCCCCGCCCCACATTACATTAGCTGCTATCTGCCGAGGGTCTTGCAGTGCCCTGTTCCTCAGTTGCTCCTCCGGCCACTACCACATACAACCTCACTGCATGTTCCGGCGTATAACACGACTTTTCCCAAAAAAAAACTTTTCAGAAAACTTGGGGGTCGTCTTATATGCTGGGTATACGGTGGGGCAAGGGGTAGAGAAGCACGATCACAAACCTTCCTGCCACTGCAGGCTTCCTGCAGCGGCAAGAGTGGAGCAATGCTGCGCCCCGGCCCTCCACGACATCCTCCGGGAATGTAAAAGTACAGCCGACCGCTTTGTTGCGGAGCGGTCACCATACCAACACGCGGAGGCCCGATGCTAATGGCTGCAATCTCCCATAGACGGCAATACACTTGGATAGCCGTCTATGGGCACTTGCAATCAAATGATTGCAGGTTCCCACCAACTATAAAAACACCCCCCGGGGCCGCTACCCCCCCTGCGCCATACCTCCAAAGTCGAGTGAGCTCGCAGGAGCCGACCTGTTCCGGGGCCAGCCAGGAGCATACTGAAGGCTCCCAGGACTGTCATTCCAATATTACTATCACGGCTGGGCTATGACCAGCCGCGATAGTAAAGCACACAATCTCCCATAGGGCTCGTTCACATCTGCGGCCCGGCACTCCGTACTTAGGTTTCCGTTTCCTGCCTAAAACACAGGCAGGATACAGAAACCTGCAGGAGACTTTCTCACCCATTCATTTGAATGGGTGAGAAAGCTGTCCGGCCGTGCGCGGCGGTGAGCGTTTTGCGCTCTCCGCCGCGAAACCGGGTTTTATAATCCGGACACAGAGTTGGACATGCAGTACTCTGTGTCCGGATAAAAAAAATCTGGTTTCGCGGCGGAGAGCGCAAAACGCTCATTGCCGCGCACGGCCGGACCCGGTCTATGGTTTCCGTCTTCTGGCATGCAGAAGACGGAAACCATAGAACAGAGACCCCAGACGCAGGTGTGAACCCAGCGATACACAGCAATACACTTAGATTGCTGTCTATGGGGACTTGCAATCAAATGATTGCAGGTTCAAGTCCCCTAAGTGGAACTAATAAAAAAGTGAAAACAAACAAAAAAAAAAAAACATTACAACTTTCTCTCAAAATAACAACAAATTGTCTGTATTACTACATACACAATCTAAAATATCACATTTGCTATCCCAGCCAGATTTTTAAAGTACTCTCACAGTTTCACACATCTGTGTCCGCCAATTCTCAAATCACCGCAGACGAAGTCGTGGGTAAAAGCTAGTTGACCATAAATTTGGCCAAGGAAGTGTTGCAATCTGGTTGAAACATTCCTGTTGTGTGTGGGTATATGGGGCCCCATACTTTCTCTTCCAGGACTAGATCGGCAGCAGATAAATCACTGCCATTTGCAGGGGCTGCCCTTCGCTATTTGTAAAAGTTTCCCTGCACACATCAGCTTGCTGTGCCGCCCCTCCCCCTCAACATCGGAGTGTGAGGGGAGAAGTCTATTGCGATGTCACAGCTTACTCTCCTGCCAGGCAGTGCTGCACAGGCGTTTCCTCCATGTCCTGTGCACCCAGCAATTCAGCCAAAGGTAAGTATATATTCTTGGGTAAAATATGTGTATATGTGTTTACATTATGTGTCTTATATACTGTGTGAGTCCTGTATGTGTGTAGATAGGTGTGTGTGTGTGTGTATGTTGTATATGACTGTAACTGTGTGAGTAGATGGGTATATATGCAAGTATATACAACTATCTATCTATCTATCTGTCTGTATTTGCGTCTATACATGTCTACCATTATACATACTAAAATTGTATTTTATAATGTGATGCTTAGGCCCGGTTCATATCTGTGTTCAGGTTTCCGTTTGGTGAGTCTGCTTGGACACTCCCCAAACAGAAACCTATACGCACCCCCTTGCATCATACCTTCAAACTGCCCTGTCTTGCTTGCGCTCCGCTCTGAAAATTCCTCTTTCTCTCTCCCAGTAAGCGTCTCCAGTGTCTCTCATCACCATTTCTTGCATGCTTTCTTTGTCTGTCCACAAGAAAATGGTGCTCGGGCATGTGCAGTAGCACTCAGAAGGGAGTGTTACTGCGCATGCCTGAGATTTCAATGTACAGGAGTGAGATGAGAGACGCTGGAGGCGGTTACAGGGGGAGAGGAGGAGGAATTTTCAGCGTGCAAGCTAAAGAGGGGCCAGTTTCAAGGTATGACGCAGGGGGTGCATGGTGGCTTGGAGGAACGCCCAGGGTGCACAGACAGGCTAATTTATGTATCGGTTTTTCTGGTATGTTATAAAAAGAGGGAGGGGTCCTTTAAAAAAAGAGTAGCAACGTCCCTCTGCAACCACTATTATGCCCCAAAGCGGCTATGGAGCATAATAGAGTTGGGTGAGCAACTGTGGGGCATAATATAGGTTTCAGGAGGCCGCTGTGGGACATAATATATATAGACACACACCTTCCCCCGCTACCTGATGTGGACGATCAAAAGAAAAACCTAATCGCTCCGCCCCCCAATATATATACACACACTCATCTTGCGTCACATATCCTGGGCATTCTCTCAGCATCTTGCGGTCATCTTGCACCCTCTTCAGGCGTCTTGTGATGTCACACACTCTGAGGATTATCACTGCAGCCTGTTATTGCACCTTAGTAGTTACATATGGCTTGTTAACACCATGATGCACTGACCCAGTGTTATGATGTCAGTGTATCCCATGTGACCACTGAGGCCTCAGTGGTGATATCTAGGGTGTCTGCTGTCACAAGAAGTCTGAGAAGGACACCAGATGCCCAGGAAAGGTGAGAATAAGTGCTTGTTATTCTTACTTACCTCCTCTGCGCCCACCGCTGAAGGCTGTACAGTGCTCTGCTACTGATACGGCAGCTGATCTTTATCAGCCGCCATATTAAGAACGGCAGCAAAGCAATACCACAGATGGCTTATGACCCCCAGCAGTGTTTATAAAACTCCCCAGTGGGTAGCGACCCACAGTTTGGAAACTATTGCTGTAAACAGAGTAGGTAAAAATATTTCTAGAACAGAATTGGATTCTTTTTTTTTATATACAATTTGATATACAATTTAAAACTAATGATAAAGTAAAGATATGAAAGATTACACTGTCCAGTAGTTATGGCCCCCATACAGTATATGACCCTTTTTATATGATAGGCGGCTACCTATTTTATTATTGCAATACGTAGCGGATGATAATATTTACTCACCTGTAGATATTCCTGTGCAAGCTGCCCTCCGCGGAGTACTGTAGCCGATGTGGAAGAATGCCAGGACCCCAGACATCCTTCAATGTTGTGATGTCAGTGCACCTAGAGTGTGACAGGTGGGTAAAAATTATCATCCACTACATTTAGCAATAATAAAATAAGTAGCAGCTAATTTAAAAAAAAAACAACATTTCCCTTCCATCCCATCCTGTCCCGTGCTGTCCTGTCCCGTCTATTGAGGTGATGTTCTCAGTGGGTGCATTTTCTATCAGGCGCTTCCTGAGGCCATGTCATGAGTAGAGGAAATCGGTAGCAGTAGCTGGCTTTGGAGGTAGCACATGAGCAAACTGCTCTACTGGTAAGTCCAACTGTTTGGGTAGGTGTTGAGTTCTAGACCCAGGCCTTGTGTCTTTGCATTGGGAGCCTTCCACCAAATTACTGTAGGCTCACCAGAAGGGCATCCTTTTTGGAAGAGAAGTCCAATGGCATCATGCTTAACAAAAAGATGTGAGAAAATTTCTTAGAAGAATGAAGTACATACAGCAAGTTAACTGATGGACTAAAGTTCAAAGCCTGCTTCCTTAAACTGTGTAATGTTCCCAGCGTTGGCACTTAAGTGCAAGCCAGACAGAGTACTTACCAACCTTTGCTGCGGTACTTGTTAAAGTGATTTACTCCAAAAGTCAGGTTGCAGAACTTTCATGAAGAGTAGATGTCTTGGCTGACAGGTTAGATGTCCTGAGCTAGTGCTAGAATGACTTCTGGCCGGCACAGGTTTTAATCCCCATGTTGGCCTCCATATTCTTTAGGAACGGCCTCTTCAACCGTCTTCTTCCAGCGCTGGTGGTCAAACTTTTAGGCCTCAGGCAGAGCTGAATGCGCATGCCCACAGGCCACAAGAAAAATGGCCGCTTACACAGTAAGTGGCCATTTTCTTGTGGCCTGTGGGTATGCGCAGTCGGCTCTGCCCGGGGCCTAGAAGTTTGACCACCAGGGCCGGAAGAAGAAGCGTGAAGAGGCTGTTCCTGAGGAAGATGGAGGTGGCGCTGGAGACTTCTCTTGCAGCATTGGGGACGACCCCAGTGCTGCAAGAGAACTCATTTGCATACCGACAAAATGATAGGATCCCTTTAAGTCACCTACGTCTACTGAGATGCAACCAAATGCAACTTCTAGCGAAAGTCAGGTCACATAGCTTTCATGGAGCAAAAAATATAGCATACAAGAGTGTCCAAAAAACTGGCTCGTCCAGCAGGTTATGTTCCTCTAGATGTTGTGGAAATGACTTGCATCTGTCGTGGGTTCTAATCTCCAGGTAACCTTGAGAAGGTCCCCATTTGCTGAGTGTCATGGAAGGTAATGCTGCCTGAGAAAAGACTTTCTTGCTGGAACAAACAATAACTTACAATATAAATAAAGCTGTCTGATATGAGAGCGCTGCATAAATAAGCCATTTCTTCTTCTACATGTGGCAAGATTTTCACAAGTGCTCCTGCCCACCCTAAATGCTATATTGGGTTTAACAGCAAGGGAGCCTTTTGGGATAAGTCACATATGAAGATTCAAACAAGGTGCTGCATAGAGGGACCTTACAACTTCAGGAATTACCTACTGGGCCATTAAGCACCGCACCACCAGCACAGGCTGACCACAGGACTTTCAGAACTTGCTCATGAGGCTTCATGACAGTGTCACTTCTGGCAGGACAAAGAACATGCTATGGTTGTAAAAAATCACTGGTGCCTGCCGTCATTGGATGTAGCACACAGATAGAATATTATAAGGTTACATTAAATCCTCAGTGAGTTTGGAGAGATGTTGGGTTCTAGCCCCAGGACTTGTTCCTTGTTTCTCTACTTGGAAAGACTTTCACAAAGTTACAGATAACTTACAAGGCATCATTTTTTCAAAGAGCAGTCCAATGCTGTCATGCTTTACAAAAAGCATCTCGAAGTTACCGTGCAACCTCCAAACAAGGAAACAAACGAGTAAGTAAGGCAAACACTAGCTGCACATAGAAGGCTTTGAACATGGGACCTTCGGGTAAGATTGCAACATTCTGTAGCATAAGCACCAAGCCACTCAGTCGGACAACTCAGCCACTTATGCTGAGGGGCAACCAAAAGCAACTTCTGAAGAAAGTCAGATCCAGGAGCTTTCATGAATCAAAAAATGTGGTTTGCTGGTGCAACCAAGAAGGTGGCTTGGTTGGCAGGTTACGTGCTCTGAGTTGGAAAGACTTCCTCCTGTCATGGGTTTGAATCCCCATGTCGGCCTTCTGGTGACCTTGGGCTGTTTCTCTTCCCCCCTTTCCTGAGTGTCATGTCAATGGAGGATATGAAGGTGATGCCGACTGAGTGCTGAGGTTATTCCTGATGTGTAATGACCTACTATAGACACTGCTGTCTCCAGTGAGGCAGTGCTGTTGCCTGTATATTATGTAATTCAAAATCCAGGTAACACCACTGCCTCACTGGAGACAGCAGTGTCTATAGTAGGTCATTACACATCAGGAATAACCTCAGCACTCAGTCGGCATCACCTTCCTCCATTGACGTGACACTTGAGAAAGGGAAAGAAACAGCCCAAGGTCACCAGGAGGCCAACATGGGGATTCAAACCCATGACAGGAGGAAGTCTTTTCGGCTCAGAGCCGGTAACCTGCCAACCAAGCCATCTTCTTGGTCGCTCTAGTAAGCCACATGTTTTGATTCATGAAAGCTCCTGGATCTGATTTTCGTCTGAAGTTGCGTTTGGTTGCACCTCAACGTAGGTCGATGAGTGATCCGGCTGGGTGGCTAGATGCTTATACACAGTGGCAAGGCATGCTGCAATGTTACCCTAAAGGTCCCATGTTCAAAGCCTTCTGTGTGTGGCTACTATTCTAATTTGGTTAAATGGTGACTCTGAGAAGCCTTTTGCAAAGCATGACAGCATTGGACTTCTCTTTGAGAAAATGACACCTTGCGAGTTAACTGTAATTCTGTGGAAGTCTTTCTAAGCAGAGAAACAAGGAGCAAGGCCTGGGGTTAGAACCCAACATCTCCCCTCACCCACTGAAGATCTAACATAGCATTATAACATTTCACCGGTGTGTTACATCCAATGCCGGCAGCCACTGGGGATTTCTTACAACCATAACTTTGTCCTGCCAGAAGTGACACTGTCATGAAGCCTCATGAGCAAGTTCTGAAAGTCCTGTGGTAAGCCTGCGCTGGTGGTACGGTGCTTAATGGCCCAGTAGGTAATTCCTGAAGTTATAAGGTCCCTCTATGCAGCACCTTGTTTGAATCCTCATGTGTGGCTTATCCCAAAAGGCATTTAGGGTGGGCAGGAACACTTGTGAAAATCTTGCCACATGTAGAAGAAGAAAGTGCCTTATTTACGCAGCTCTCTCATATGAGACAGCTTTATTTACATTGTAATTTATTGTTTGTTCCAGCAAGAAAGTCTTTGCTCAGGCAGCATTACCTTCCACCCCTCCATAGGCATGACACTCAGCAAACAGGGACCTACTCAAGGATACCTGGAGACTGACATAGGGATTAGAACCAATGTCAGATGCAAGTCATTACAACAACAACAACAACAAGCAGCACACAACCTACCAGCCAAGCTAGTTCCTAGGACACTCTAGCATGCTAC
This sequence comes from Leptodactylus fuscus, assembly GCF_031893055.1. Classification (NCBI taxonomy): domain Eukaryota; kingdom Metazoa; phylum Chordata; class Amphibia; order Anura; family Leptodactylidae; genus Leptodactylus; species Leptodactylus fuscus. Next base: position 53,431,373 of record NC_134274.1, read on the forward strand.
ATTTATTGCTTCATGAAAGCTATGTGACCTGATTTTCGGTAGAAGTCACTCTTGGTTGCACCTCAGCATAGGTGGATGAGATCTCCAACTCGGTGGCTTGATGCTTAAGTCCTATGGAAAGAATTACTGCAATGTCATCCAATGGACCCTTATTAAAAGCCTCCTGTGTTCCAGCTGATGTTCTCCTTATTTATGCAAGTTTGCAGTCTTGTTTAAAGATGGCAGGATACCTCTGAGAAGTATATTATGCTCGAAGTCCATGACCTGCCTGCCAGCCAAGCCAGCTTCTTGGTCACTCTAGCAAGTCACATTTTTTTCTACATGAAAGCTCAATGATCTAGCATTCATCAGAAGTCTAGGTGTTTCATACGAGACAGATTTTTTGACATACAACATTTTCACACTTCCCTAAAATATATGAGACCACCCAGCAAGGAAGCCTTTGGGCAAAGATACACATGAGGATTCGAGCCTCGGGTCTGCTCAGAGGAATCACACAGATCAGACACTGTCTGCTAAGTCTTTAGGTATCTGCACCAGTTCAGGACGACCACTGAGCTTTCAGAACTTCGTCATAAGACCCAATGTACACAGAACTCCAAGCAGGACAAAGAACGTCATGGTTGGAAGAAATCATTGACAGCAACAGTTTTTGTAGGCGTTACAAGTAAAGTTCTCTGCTGTTAGGTTAGAGAGTCAGTGGGGCAAATTTATTTAGTCTTATTAAACGGCCCGACTGGAGCTGCAGCCTCTTCGTACATCTGCTGGAGTTCCCAGAGCCGGAATGGAAATCTACACCAGGTAGGACCTGACATAGATTCCCATTCACACTCACACAGAACCTGTCAAGAACTTTCGTAAACCAGCCTGGCCAAGGCATCCTCACCTTAACCTACCCTGATCCCTGTAACACCTAAATTTGCAGAATATGATGGGTGAGGCGCAGATTGGGACTTGAGGTGCAAGAAAGGGCCTTGCATCAAATGTGCGCATCAAAATTATATATAGTTTTCTGATGTAGAAAAAATGATAAATTACTCAAAACTTACAGGGGAAAGTCTTGGATTTTAGCCCTAGCTCTGCTCGGAAAGCCTTTCCCCATGTTACAGTCGGAGCACAGGCAAGGCTTTCCTTTTTCAAAGACAAGTCCAATGATGTCATATTTTACAAAATTCTTCTAAGAAATACTGGATTACCTTTAAACACAAGCAGCAGCATAAGTAAGGAGAACATCACGTGACATGCACAGGAAACATCAAACCCAGATCCATCAGCTAACACTGCAACGTTCATGGCCCCAGCAGGTAAGTGCCAAGCCACCCAGACACAGTGCTTTCCCATCTCTGCTGAGGTGCAGCCAAAAGTAACTTCTGATGAAATGCACAGAGCTCTTTATACTTTCATGTCCGGGGATGTATAGGGTGTCTTTTTTTGCAGGGCCGGGTGTACATTTTATTTTTCCCATTTTGGAGAACTTCTATTGCTTTGATTACTTTTTGTTCAAATTTTTATCAGAGGCGAAACTGTGAAAAAAAAAACCACAGCATTCAACGTATGGGAAATACTGAATATTTTTATAAGTTTGTAGACCGGGTGTTTTCAGAACGGGTAAGTGTTTCACAAAAAACATTTTACTCTTATATATGTTCTAGGGAAAAGGGGGGATTTGAACTTTTAGGGTTTTTTTTACTTTACTATTTTATTAACCCCCCTAGGGGATTGAACTTACAACCATTTGATTGCAAGTCCCCTAGACTGTAATACAACTGTTTTGCAGTCTATGGGAGAGTCTCCACATAGATATTGAGGCTGGTCTATGACCAGCCTCAATAGCTATAGTGCAATGACAAGCCTGGAAACTTTCATCAGGCTCGCAGCTGTCAGAAGAATTTGCCGCACGGGTGCCAGCCTGCAACGCTAAAGGTACAGAGCTGGGGTGGCACAGCCCTTGAGGCCATTTTTCAACTTTGGGGGGGTGGGGGGTAGGGTCCTCGCCAGCAATTTCAGCGATCAGAGTTCACTGTACAGAATACAGCAGAGACCCGGTTGCTATGCAACAGACCGGCCACCATCTTTAAAGACCCAGCATCTGCCATACTATTATGGTGGATATCAGAAAAGGGGTAAACTTATATTATTCCTTTTTTTTATTAACCTCATCCTCTTGAAGAATGATATGGAGAATGGACTTTCAGGGACTATTTGTGTTATCTTTGATGAAAGGACACCAGTATGGTTCCAAGTCACAACTTGGTTTGAAAAAAATGTTGCCTGTCCAAAAAATGAGCCATTGCAAAAAGAGAAACATGACCGAGCCTATACATATGAACACAGCGGCAATAACAGGTTAATCTGCAGTTTGGTCAAGTCTGTTACTTAAAGTCTGGGTTGCAAGTCTTTGTGCTAGACTAAATAAGGGCCTCCATTGAAAAAGGTTAATAGACCCTGCTATAACCTATCCATCTTTGTTGATCTATTGGTAAAAAATATGATTTCAGCAACATAATTACATATAATGTTAATGCGTTTCTAACTAGTGTCATTCTTAAATGTATGGCTCTTTGTCTCGAAGCCAAGTGCTACCAGGCAGAGCTGGATCACACATTCACTTCTTAAACTTTGCAACGATGATCAGGGGACACAAAATCAATATCCCTTTTAAAGAACGTCCAAGTGGAACAATGTGCCGGTGACCCGGCCTCTCCAGGGTAATCCACCACAGCAATGCAATAAAGCAGGTCACCTAAAAACTACACTCAGCTGGGAGGCAGGCGCTTGTTTACACACAGTAAAACGCTCTGGAGTTTTCTCTGCATGTGACATACAAGTTCCAGTCTTTAAGCATCATGTAGCGCTTGAATTGCACAACAGTTTTAATGGAGCATATAATGGTTAATAAGATGGACAACAAACCACCATTTGATTTATCAACTTTTAGGCAAAGCCACACACAAGGCTCTTCAACTGTCTCACAAGACCCTCCAACAGCTAATGGGGAAAACAGAGCAAGGGCGCCATGAAAATTTCAGGACATAAAACATGTTAAGTTATTTCAGATATTACCGTCCAGAGTTCCAGAATATATCAGCTATATCCTCCTTCTTCTTTTCTAGCTTTCTAGAATTCAACATGGAAGTAAACATATGTATCATCTTTCCCCCACCTAAGTCACCCTCTTCCTATCCGTTACAGTTGATGGCTTCACACGTTCCCCAATCTCACAAGTCTGCTGTCTTGGGGTAGCCTTTGATTCCCCCCCCCCTCCTGTCTTTCAAGTAGCCTTTCTACTTCTCGGCATCTCAACACTTTCTCATATTTTCTCATTCTTCCACTCGGAGTCTACAAAAATACTAGTGCAGTTCTTCATCATCTCCCATCTAGACTACTACAATAGGAAGTGGTGGACCAGCCTCCTGGAAAGAATCGTCAAGAAATCAGCACTCGCCCGGAATAGTTCAGAACACCTTTATTAGAGGGCTCTCTCTGCTCCTGGGAAATCACGCAGATATTGCATTTGAGAAAGGGCCTCTTATGGCCCGAAACGTGTTGTGCTAATAAGGGTGTTCCGAACTATTCTGGGGGAGCGCTGATTTCATGCCGATTCTTTCGAGGAGGCTGGTCCTCCACTTCCTATTGCAGTATCTAGATGGGAGATGATCTGCTCGTTGCTGTTTCTTTTCCTTGTCTTTACATCTAGACTACTGCGACACCCCTCTCTTCTACCATTACCTCTTATGCACGGTCAACCCACCTTTCCCTTCATTCCTCCTCTGCCTCCCCCTGTGCCCAGGTAACCCATTGCTGAATTAATTCAATTCCATATATTAAAAATAACATACAAGGCTGTCCCTTACCTGTCCACCTCTATATGTCTCTGGCCTAACCACCTGACATTGGCCCACACATATCCTCCGATCCTCATAAGACTTCCTTCTTCACTCTCCAGTTTTCCGCTCTTTAATCATCTTCATCATTTCTTCTGTCCATCGCCCATACTCTAAAATTAGCTACTTCACACAACAGGGTGTCCCTGTGATCAAAACCTTCTTCAAGGAAGCCTCCATCCTGCAATAACACCTGAAATCTTCCACTTTCACCTACTGTCTCCTTTCCTTCACTAGTAGACTGTTATACCTCATGGGCAGGGTCCTCTCTCCCACCATGACAGTTCAGTCATTTCATGTTTATTATGCTTGGTTTTTTTGCATTCATATAGTAGTTTTATGCAGCGCCACACCTCCCATGAGGTGACCTGAAGCGACCGCTTCAGGCGGCGCTATGCCAGGGCCCTGGGGAGGGCGGCATTTTTGCTTACCTAAGCCAGTCCAGGACAAGCTGTCCTGGACTGGCTTAGCGTCACCGAGCGGTGGATTGGGAAGGCCGTTGGAGCAGCCCCAACTACATGTATTGGGGCTAGCAAACATTTTTAAACAATCTCTGGACCATTTCTTAGTTTTGGTCCTATTGTCTTCTAGATTTTGCAAGTATAACCATACATGTATAACAATTGATTTTAGCTGTGACCACCTTTAGGCCCCATTCACACAGGGAGCGGAAGGGCGTATTTTGGCATCAAGAGTGACGCAGGGAACCGCATCACTCTCGGGCCAAAATACGCCTGCCACGACTGTCGCGGCTTCCAACAGTCGCAGCTTCCCCCTCCGGAGTTAGAGGAAATGAATGGGCTGACTTCGGAGGTTGCTTCTGTGAGGCAACGAGCCACGGCATCCACCTGAAGAAAGGGCAGCTTGCTTCTTTTTTCCGCTTGCGGAGAATACAATGCTAGCGGTCTCCATAGACCACCATTATGAGGATTATGACGTGGATTCTGCGCCATAATCCGCCCCCTCTGTGCCCGTGTGAACTAGCCCTTAGCTGTATGGAATGAACGTCCATGGGTTTATCTACGAATGATTGTTCAACACCGGCCACTTCAGTGGTCTATAATCTAATGTGTATGGCTAGCTTAACATGTTACCTGAAGACTGGACATCATGTTCAAGGTGACACGTTGTCTTGAATGTGACCAGGGCAACATCTTGATGGAGTTTGTGTCCTCCCCTTATAGGTCTTTGCCACTGTTCAGTTTATCACCTCCTTGGTACTAAGTACTATAAACGCAAGGTCTGTACCACGCTGCTGAATATATCGGTGCTATAGAACTATCAGGTAATAAATACATTAATAACATGTTGGAAATGGCTTTGTACCTCATTTTGCCCTCGCTTGCCGAGCTTTGGACCCATCACCACTTACGCTGATCTGAACCAGAGCAGACGTGTAATGAATCTCTCACCAGTGCGGAACATGTCTGATCATAAACATACATTACAATTACACGTTGTGTACGACCACTAGAACACTCAAATCAATTAATAAACCTGAAACCTTCCTGGCAGACACATCTGGGAGAGTCGGGCTTGTCATTTCTGATTAATTAGGTGCCTTTACGGAAAAAAAAAAAAATTATCGAAAGAGTAGAAATGCCGGCCGCCTGCTATAACATGCAATAAATATTCCTTCCAGGCCATTTGTACATTTCTCCGTATTCTGGGTAGGATAATGAGAGATTTAGAAAAAAATATGTAGATTTCCAAATCAGGTGGGAAATCAGGGGAAAATGTTTGCTATTACCTTCTCTGTCTCCCTTTCGTCAGCTCATGTAAGTGTCCATATGGTATAAAAACATCTGTCATTAATCACGTCTGATGGGGAATAATGGCGCTATAAGGAATGAGAACAAAAGCCTTCTCCTTTACTTTAATGAATAGTATAGGAACCATCATCACTTTGTCATTCTGTTGTTTCAGTCGCATGAAGCTCTTGTCTCAGACAGGAGGGAGACTGTGATCCAGGACAAATCTATTGATGCTTCCATTCATTCAGGCTGAGCTTCCGTGGCATATTATGAATGATGGTTGTATGTAGCATGCAGCATGATGAGTATATTAGTAGCATCGTTACTACAGCTACTAATTATGTACTCATTATATTAATAAGGGTTCCCCCCTTAAACTATTCCTTCATGAACTTATACTAGGTTCACACGAACAGTGGCCTACCCATTGTTCTGGTCTATTGGCGCTCCAGAACAGCAGATAGGTGGATGGCTATAAGAGTGGTCAAATACAGAGCCTGATGGTCCCCATTAATAGTGTTGAGCGAGTAGTATTCGATTGAATACCTTGCCGGCATAGGAATGCGTGTAATCGGCCGAACAACAAGGGGTTAAACGCATTGAATATTTGAAACACTTAACCCCTTGGTGTTTGGCCGATTACACGCATTCCTATGCCGGCGGGGTATTCGATCGAATACTACTTCGCTTCGCTTCGTTAATCGCTTAACACTACCCATTAACTATAATGGGATCCATTTGTGTCCATTCTTTTAAACTGAAACCACTGGGTGTAAAAGTGGGGCTTGAAGCTTGATTTCCAAATGGAGACTCCAATGCAAAGGTGAACGTAGCTTTAAGCAAAAAAAATAAAAAATAAAAAACAACCCAAAAGATGGTCTATGGTTGTGTCCAGATTCAGGATGAAAATGAAGTGGTGAAGCCACCTGGTTGCAGAGTGATAGCTAAGATTTACAGTCAGTTGCATTTTGTTGCCTAAGGGTGTGTTCACATGGAGTAACATGCCGCGTGATGTGGCACGTATACGGCGTGTGAGAGTTTGCGCACCGTATACGCTCCCATTGATTTCAATGGGAGTTCAGATCCTATATGCGGCGTTATTTTGCGGCCGTGATTTTGCACCCATCTGCACCCAGCTACCAGGGCACTAGTCCTGTCAGTCTTTCAACTTTAGGCCCCACGTTGCAGAAATGCAGCTTTCTTTGGATTGGATTGAGCAAAAAGTAGATGTATAAGAGCTTCCTATATATTTCCTATTCCTTTTGGAGAAATATTTTGCTTTGGCTCAAAAAAGTGCAACAAATAAAGCTGTGTTTCCGCAACGTGGGACTTTAGCCTTATACACCTTTATTTGGCTATGAGGCTCTTTACCTCCATTCACACTGCAGAGGCTCACCGGCAAGGGTCTATGATCCATGAAAAAGAAAAGCATGCTCTACTTGTTGATAGATCAGAAACATGGCTCAGTTTTCATCGACCTGACATTGTCATTGAGAGTCTATGGCTACATGGGAAAAAAAAGGATGCCACATGGCTAAGAATAAGTAAGGTCATGTCAACATAGCCTTGTAAGATCAGAGAAAATTCCCATAAGCATAGGTGGACTGATTATTTGGGCTTTGGTGCAATGTCCAAGGGATCATGGTCAGAAGAAGCCTCATGTAAGGGCAATCTATGTAAATAAATGCATTAATAAAGGAAACTTGTATACAATTTGATAACTTCACCTTATAGAACCCCATAAAGATTAGAGAAAAGTAAACTATATAATGTGTATGGGGGCTTCCCAACTGTCCCAAAATAAATTATGCTGAGGAAAGCAGGATCCCGCACGTCAAGTCTGAAGCCAACCCTATGTACATTTAACCAAACCAAGTCTTCATGTGTATGGGGAACTAGGAGTAAAAACCACTGGCCAAGCAAGTGTCAGTCATCAGCTATAAAAGGCCTATGGGCAACCTCAGAGCGGATGAGAATAAATGGTTACCAAAAATTATTGCATATGCTATCAAATCTAGGTCCAAATCATCTGGTGCATGAGACTATGGCACTAGAGTTTACTGTAACTATATGTATATATAGCAGATAGATAGATAGATAGATAGATAGATAGATAGATAGATAGATATCATATATTATTATTATATATATAGTAAGTGTATTAATACTGGAACTATAGGTAAGTCCAGCCCTAGTTTTCTATCTTGATAATTTTTCTGCTATGTTCAGTATTATGCTGCCATTACATATACACTATATATGTAATCGTAATGGCAGCATTAATACAATATATATATATATATATATATATATATATATATATATATATACATCTCTATCTATCTATAGCCAGAGAAGCGCTCTCCAGGTGCAAAGGGACAGTATTCTTAAAATTGCATCTGCTTTTGCTCATATTTGCAATCCCTCTACAGAACGAGAATTTAGAAATTATAGGTTAAAGATTAAGTGGAAACATAAATTTAAAACTGTATAGGAGGGAATGGTAGATGGAAGGACAGGGCGCCATTGTGCGGTGTGCGTGCCGGCAGCCAATGATACCAGCTCCCTCTTCATTGCGGTGTCACTTTGGTAGAAGGCAGGGTGATTGGTGAAAGAACACAAGGATGTCAGAAAGGTGCTGGTAGACATTTCTTGGTTGCCTCAAGAAAATAAAGGCCATATCTGAACCTGTCAAAATGATTAATAGCTTTGAGAGAACTATATGGGGGAGGGAGAATGTGATAGAGCAGAGGAAGGGAAAAAACACAAGTGAATATGTAAATAGAAAGAACAATAATTCCAGTCTCCAAAGCACAAGAGACAAACACGTTGTGGAGAGAAGACGCTGGTGTCATTTCCAACATCCTCAGCACTTATGTGTACGTCTATCTATGGAGGATCCAAGGCTCTGCTCATATGGCCATCGATATACAGCAGGTATATATAGAGGATACTAAGCCTACACTAAGTATTCTGCACATATACAGAGACTAAACCATGAAGTTGTACATTGTATATATAATTTACAGGCTTACAGTATTCCAATGTTATGACAATGGGTCCAGAAAGAGAAGCCAAAACCATTCAAAGCCATTTCATGTACAATCCAACTTCCAATGTATAAATGCATTTCACATGTGTTATGGTTATGTCATAGTTATCCCAATAAAGGAAATGATCAGCATTACTATTGTAGGAAAAACATGTTAAAAAAGGTGTCTAGTACTCCTTCACAGGCATCTTCACTCTTCTTGTGGCCTCCCGGGTGACATTAGTGGCCCCAAGGGACCAGTAGGGTCAGTGATTGGCTTACACCAGTTACATGGGATACACCAGTATCATGATGCTTAGCACAATCACAGGATTTAGCATTTACATTAGGCGTTACCCATTGACATCACCAGTGGCGTAACTGGGAACGGCGGGGCGCCATGGCAAACTTTTGACATGTTCCCCCTCCCCCCCCCCCCCGACCTGCACATACTATTATGCCCCATAGTGGACACCCATGAACAATTATTATACTCTGGGGTATAATAGAGTATAATAATCAGAGACCGAAGGGGGATACCAACATAGAAAACACTGTTACTCGCCTATCTCTGGCTCCGCTGCAATCCTCGGTGGTGTTGGCCATCTTCTCGGGACATCACATGTCCCGAGACGTAGATCCCGATCATGTGACGTCAGGGAGAGTCAGAGAAGTAGGCCCAAACCTGCCCGGAGAGGTAAGTAACAGTGTTTGTTATGTTACTTTACCTCCCCTGGACCTCCGATCATTATACTTGGGGGTCTGAAAAGACCCCTGAGTATAATAATGATGTTTGTGGGGCCCGTGGTATCAATTACCGGTCCCGGCACCTGCCAGGATTGATAAGTAAATAGGGACCGTTACCGGCTGGATTAACTCCAGCTGGTAATGGCCTATTAAGAAAACAAAAAAAACGCAGCGGTAGTGGCTGTTGCCGGACCTCTAACGTCCCGGCCCTGTGGCAGCTGCTACCCCGGTAGTTACGCCACTGGATATCACCCAGGAGCGGTATCTGATTTTATCATTTTTCGACATCTCCCCTGTTCCTCCACTTATTAAACTTTAAAGTGTTAAGTGACCCCAGAGTATAATAAAGATTCATGAGTGGTTGAACCCCAAAAAACTTAAGATGAAGGTTAAGATGAAACGAAGATTTTTTTGTAACTTTCGGAATTAACAAACCAATTCACTGATCTTTAGGTGTTACCAAGCCCCTTGTTAAAGGGATGTGTCGCTACATAGACTTGTATTGGATTCTGTGATTCATTGAATTCATGAATACAATTATGTACAGACATGTCAGGTAAGGTGACAAGTCCCCTACAGGTCGAAGACAAACTGGACCAAATTGCACCGGATTAGCAGCCGGAAATTGACTTTGTAGAGAATGTCAAACAATAGTAACTATAATAAACTAAAACCATCATATTATGGATGTCAGCCATAGGACAATGTTTCCCAATGCAGTCCTTATGAAACTCTTCAACAGTCTTGAGGATTTCCCATAGAAAAAACATATATGCTAGTTGTGTATGATGTGTAACTAACTCATCTGTATAATGCTTAGGAAATCCTTAAAGGTAGCGTACATTAGATTAATGTCAGCCAGTGAGACTGGACCGCCATGATATGTGTATAGGGGTTTCTTGACTCTCCCCCAACAGATAATGTCAGGATATAGGAAGGATTGGGTATGTTACATCTAAATAGCCAACCTTTCCTTCTGAGACGAGATTAGTTGCCAGCAGAAGTGGTGGCTGCAGCCGCATGTTCCCCTCTCCCCATTCAGAACACATGCATATTTGGCAGCACAGTTGGAACTTCATTAGGAATATCTGTCACCTTAATGGACGTCCCTCTGACCATTGAGGACTGGATAGGTAAACACTGGCGTAGACATGGGTAAATTGGGGTGAAAACTGGTACCACTGAGACATGCCCTGGCCATGTGCTAAGGGAAGACATTCACAAACAAGGTTTTCATACACTTAAGACTGTTGGGTGAATATTTGTTTGACTGTTCCTTCAGACTCAGCCTGGTTCACATCTGCATTCGGTATTCTGTTTGGGGGGTCCGCTTGGGGACCCCCCGAATGGAATACAGAATGCATTGACAAGCGGTGAGCTTATGAAAGCACACGGAACCCATAGACCAGACCTGGGCAATGTACGGCCCGCAGGCCATATCCGGCCCCGTGACTGATTCAGTCCAGCCCGCATAGCTTGACTAGGGAGGGGTGTCTTAGTGCCGGCAGGACAGTGCAAGAAGATGGAGACGTGTGGTGTGTGTCCTAAGGTACTGAGAGGGGAGGGAGGCGGGATGTGAGATGCAGGGTGGAGAGTGTGTGTGTGTGTCTGTCTGTCTGTCTGTGTCTCAGTAACCTAGAGGCAGAGATGGAAGGGGAATGTTAGACTGGGGGCAGATATGGAGGGGGAATGTTATACTGGGGGCAGATATGGAGAGGGAATGTTATACTGGGGGCAGATATGGAGGGGGGAAGCTATACTGGGGGCAGATATGGAGGGGGAATGTTATACTGGGGCAGAGATGGAGGGGAAATGTTATACTGGGGGCAGATATGGAGGGGGAATGTTATACTGGGGCAGAGATGGAGTGGGGGACATGAAACTGGGGGAGAGATGAATTGGGCACTTAAACTGGGGGGAAAATAAACTGGGGACAACTGGAGGGGGCATTAAACCGTGCAGGTAGCTGAAGGGGGACCTGTCTGCCTCTAGTTGTCCCCAGTTTAATGTCAGCTACCCCTACGGTTTAATTGTTGTTTACAGCAGTGATTTTCAACCTTTTTTGAGCCGCGGCACACTTTTTACACTTAAAAAATCCCGGGGCACACCACCAACCAAAATGGCACAAAATGACACTAAAACAGTACATATTATACATATAGTTAATAATATAGATTCTAAATGTATTTATACTCACTCAATGTGAAACCTGGGCCTGTTTCGATGAACACAAAAGGGATATCCTGGCAGGAATGGTGGAAAGACACACACGAAGCTCTTCCTCAACAGTTCTCAGTCTCTCCCTGTCTCTCCCTGAAACCTGCAAAACGGAGACCGGGCGCAGGTGGATTAAATTCAGCCTCTTAATTCCTGGCGGTGCAGTAACAGCAAAACCCCAGCCAGGAATTAATGAATGTCACACTTACCCCAAAGTGACTGGTGCCCGCAAACTGGATTTGGCTATAGTTGCACCTGGGTACACAGTGTTACCACCCTATAGACTCCCACTAAGAATGATGTCCCACGTTGTAAAAACGCTGCCTTTTTTGAAGCAGATTTTGCTGCTTTTTTTCCCCATCAAAGCCAATAATGACTACAAAACGAATGGGAAATAGGAAATATATAGGGAGCTTCTTGTACTTCTATTTTCTGCTCTATCCACTCCTGGCTTTGCCTAAAAAATAAAAAATAAATCTGCAACAAAAAAAAGCTTTGTTTCTGCAACATGGGGCTTTAGCCGAAGAATGGGGCCCCCACGTTGTGGAAACGCAGCTTTTTTGTTGCATATTTTGCTGTGTTTTTCTGAGCCTAAGCCAGGAGTGGATTGATCAGAAGGGAGACATATAAGAAGCTTCCTATATATTTCCCATTCCTTCTATAGCCATTTTTAGCTTTGGCTGAAATAAACTGCAGAAAAATCTGCAACAAAAACGTGGGGCCTCAGCCTTACGCCTCCTGCATACAAGTGGCACGCATGTGGTTTTCACTGATATAAACATTAAAAATTAATTGACAGGGCCACAAATGCAGACAGATATAGGGTATATATAGGACAGATATAGGGTAGGTATAGGACAGATATAGGGTACGTATAGGACAGATATAGGGTAGGTATAGGACAGATATAGGGTACGTATAGGACAGATATAGGGTATATATAGGACAGATATAGGGTAGGTATAGGACAGATATAGGGTACGTATAGGACAGATATAGGGTACGTATAGGACAGATATAGGGTACGTATAGGACAGATATAGGACCTGCTCTATAATTTTCAGCTCTTCAATTTGGCCCAGATACACAGCCACAAAAAGAATGGCTGTATATATGGGTCCTTAGAAATGTATAGGTCTGTACTTTATCCACAGTTGTGTATAAAAAGTCTGGTCATGTATATTACAGGTTACAACTCAATGTGCCTCATATTAATAGCGGTGAACCCCATCATGTCCCTCATATTAACCCCCTGTGTGCCTTACATAAGGGATACTGATACGTGAGACATATGGAGGTAATAATTAAGTAAATATCTTCATTATATAGTACCCCCATATGTCACACATGTTATTAACTCTTATGTGAGCCACACAGGGGTTAATATGAGGGACATGATGGGGTTAATTGTTATTAATGTGAGGCACATGGAGATACTAAAACTAAAGTAATAACCCCAAATGCCTGACATTAATAAGAATAGTTACTAACCTGGTGGGTTTTTTTACTTTCACTTTGTTCAGCTTCCTCTCCTCCTCTCCTCCTCAGGGCTGCAGACGGCAGGAGCTCCTCACGTGTAGCAGCAGGTCCAAGGAGCCCTTATCCTGTGCAGTGAGAGGCTCATCTCTGATTGGTGGGCAGGGAGAGAAGGGGGCGTGTCCTACACCTCAGCTCTAGCAGAGCAGTGAAGGGACGCTCTGTCTACATATACAAGTACACGAACGTCGGGGACTGGCTGCTGTGCCAGAAAAATAGGTCTCCTGTGCCAATCTTGGCACACGTGCCAGGGGTTGCCGACCCCTGCTGTAGGAAGTTGTGACTGCGCATCGTTGCGCAAGTTTGGGGAACTTTCCCCGCGGCACACCTGACCATGTGTCGTGGCACACTAGTGTGCCGCAACACACTGGTTGAAAATCACTGGCTTACAGCTGCCCGAATTTAATGTCCCCCTCTAGTTTCCACCAGTTTAAACTGGAGCACCAGGAGAGGGACTTAATACAGTGGGGCAGTTGGAAGGGAACATTATAATGTTGGAACATATAATGTACGGGTAACTGTAGGAGGATTATACTTTGTGGGGGCACATGAAAGGTGATTGAGAATGGGTGGAGTCAACACAGAAGTGGGTGGAGCTAAATTTGCCACGGCGCGCATGGCCCTCTAGAATAGTTTAAATTTCTTATTCGGCCCCATGGAAAAATTAATTGCTCACCCCTGCCATAGACTATAATGGGGTCCATGTGTTTTCCACGCAATGTCCGCACGAGTCATGCGGAGAGGAAAGTAATTCATGAATTACTTTTCTCCCCATGAGTCATGCAGAGTGCATGCGGAAAACTCACGGACCCCATTATAGTCTATGGGGTCCGTGTGCTTTCATAAGCTCACTGCTTGTCAATGCATTTGATATTCCATTTGGGAGGTCCCCAAGTGCACCCCCTTAATGGAATACAGAACATAGATGTGAACCAGGCCTTACTTCAATAGGAAAAAGGAGACAAGCTGCCCCCACAAACCTCTGGCACAGATGTATTCATGGGGACAAAAGGCTGGGCATGTTGAAATCCCATATGGCAGGTCCTACTTTTCACCGATCTGTCATTGGGGGACAGTTTAGTGACCCCCATACTTAGGAGAAATTGTTCTACATAAGAAAATTAAGAATAAATGTCTTAATGAAGTGTTCAGTATCATCAAATGCCATAACTCACATATGTCCGCTAACATTCTGCCAGCAAAAAAAACGCCAAAACATGCCATTTAGTATTTTATAAGATCCTACTATCCAAGAGAGTCAGATTCACGTTACTTAAACTGTACCATTAAACGCAAGGAATATTTGTATAGTCCTTTGGACCCAAGAGACCAAATTGGGCATGCGGCAGAGGGCTCATTAATACCAAAGTCCATGCACAGCTGGTATACCGGGAATAAGGTATCAAGCATCAGAAATCTACCTGCCCCACACAATGGAAGGAATTTGGTGCTCTACGTCCCACCTTCCGTTCTGTTCTGACCTCTCCTCAGTTTCCCATTGTCCAGAGAGCGACATTAAATATTGAAGATTCTATTAATGAGAAGCTAATTGTAGCTCGTGGACAAGGAAGGGCTTGGGAGGAGGGAAGCCCTCTCTCATTATGTCTACAACAACAACTTAAAAGAAAGATGCGGGAGAAAATGAAGATCTATAAATATTGTAAAAGACGTAGAGGAAACAATGGAGGAGTTAATGAGCCTCTGTTTTTGCAACATTAACCTCCTTCTTACTATGACTTGGTAGAAGAGTGGAGAAAATGAAAACACCACCATGAAATCAAGACAGGCCCTTCTCTGTACGAGGCCGGGCTGAACGTACGCCCAGCAAGGTCAATCTAAGAGCATGGAAACACTAGGTCCATAGATTGTCACGGCATTGTGGAACATGGGAATAGGAACATGAAAAATCGCTCTGAGGACACATTCATTGGGCATTATAAAAGACAGGAATGGTCCCTTGCTGACCCCTCTAGCTTTAAAAGGTATTCCCATATAATAAGGTTTTAGAGTATAGCCAAAATACTATGATCAGTTGGGGTCCAACCACTGGGATCCCTGCCATTCACCAGCGGGGTAGCTATAAGGTTTGCACTGGTTACAGTTGTCACTGGGCTGAAGGATTGGGAGACAAGGTCCGGATGCAGTTATCCTGGGGACAAGGGGTGTTCCAGCATTTGTACTCCCATAATCGGTAAGGGATGGTATAGCCTAGTGATACGCCATTGCATAGGAAAACCCTTTAAATTGTATCCACAAGCACAAACTCTCTCCCACTGTCAATGTAGATGTGAATGTAGATGTGACAATGTAGATATGACTGGTAGCTCATCAGCATGCTATAGGATGTATTATGGCTACATTATGGCATATTCTACATATTATATCCCAGAAGCCTTTGTACAGCTTGTACAGCAATGGTGATGGTAAATTGAAGAGAGGCTTCATGGAAAACTACGGCACCTATTCCTAAGACTGTATAAGTGCTTGGTAAGATCACTACTGTCATGCGTTGCAATGCTCATTCTGGGCCTACCCTTGGTCCATGTTCAGGAAACAGGAAGTGATTGACTATTTTAGGTGCAGTAGCAGTATTTGGAATTTCAAGATTTTTAAGATTTTCTTTTTAAAATATAAGGTAATAACATGAAAAATTAAGAACAATATCCCAACAATTCTTTAACAATATAGAGATTATGCTACGGAGCAATTTTGACCACAACTCCCACCATGTGACCGAAGACAGCATGGCTGCCAAACAAGTCTTCACTTATGTTAGCAAATTAAGTCATTTTGTAACCCCAAAGGTGTTGTGACTTCTAGTCCCAAATAGATTGGACACCGCTTGATTTTTTTTGCAACTAGAAGTCGCTGCACCCTTGGCATTGCAATGTGATTCCATTCCATGAGCGAAAGAGTCGTAAGGTGACCCAGTGATCTTTGGTCGCACGATAGGAATCGAAGCCAAAATCACAGAGTAGCCTTAGCCTAAGAGTTTATCCCATATATAAAGGAAGACGTTGTTCTGGAGATGCCACCTAACAGTCACATATAGAGCAGTCTTCACAATCTGATGTCCAGTCTTGGAAACCAAAGTGGTTTATCTCATTTTGCCATAGACATGAGGTTTAGCTTACGTTAAGTTCACACTTACATTTGGGTGTCTGTTCTTCAGGTCTGCTTGGAGAACCCTATCTGCTTAAAAAGAAGGGGTTACCTGCGGATACCGACGGATCCCATAGACTATAGTGGGATCTGCTGGGTTTTCTGCACGAAAGAGAACTAGTGTGACCACAACCTTGGCTATGACTGGGCATCTATTTGGGCAGCCACAACACACCGCACTCTGAATTCAGCTTTAGATGTGAACGGAGAAGAAATCATGATGAAATAAGTTATAGAAAATGACTCAATGGTTAATTTAGGTTTTAACCCTTTCACACAGAATCACGTTAATTTACGTCATTATGCGGGAAGGTACAGTCCTATGAAAAAGTTTGGGCACCCCTATTAATCTTAATCATTTTTAGTTCTAAATATTTTGGTATTTGCAACAGCCATTTCAGTTTGATATATCTAATAACTGATGGACACAGTAATATTTCAGGATTGAAATGAGGTTTATTGTACTAACAGAAAATGTGCAATATGCATTAAACCAAAATTTGACCGGTGCAAAAGTATGGGCACCTCAACAGAAAAGTGACATTAATATTTAGTACATCCTCCTTTTGCAAAGATAACAGCCTCTAGTCGCTTCCTGTAGCTTTTAATCAGTTCCTGGATCCTGGATAAAGGTATTTTGGACAAACAATTCAAGTTCAGTTAAGTTAGATGGTCGCCGAGCATGGACAGCCCGCTTCAAATCATCCCACAGATGTTCAATGATATTCAGGTCTGGGGACTGGGACGGCCATTCCAGAACATTGTAATTGTTCCTCTGCATGAATGCCTGAGGATTTGGAGCGGTGTTTTGGATCATTGTCTTGCTGAAATATCCATCCCCGGCGTAACTTCAACTTCGTCACTGATTCTTGAACATTATTCTCAAGAATCTGCTGATACTGAGTGGAATCCATGCGACCCTCAACTTTAACAAGATTCTCGATGCCGGCATTGGCCACACAGCCCCAAAGCATGATGGAACCTCCACCAAATTTTACAGTGGGTAGCAAGTGTTTTTCTTGGAATGCTGTTTCTTTTTGGACTCCATGCATAACGCCTTTTTTTATAACCAAACAACTCAATTTTTGTTTCCAAAATGAAGCTGCCTTGTCCAAATATGCTTTTTCATACCTCAGGCAACTCTATTTGTGGCGTACGTGCAGAAACGGCTTCTTTCTCATCACTCTCCCATACAGCTTCTATTTGTGCAAAGTGCGCTGTATAGTTGACCGATGCACAGTGACACCATCTGCAGCAAGATGATGCTGCAGCTCTTTGGAGGTGGTCTGTGGATTGTCCTTGACTGTTCTCACCATTCTTCTTCTCTGCCTTTCTGATATTTTTCTTGGCCTGCCACTTCTGGGCTTAACAAGAACTGTCCCTGTGGTCTTCCATTTCCTTACTATGTTCCTCACAGTGGAAACTGACAGGTTAAATCTCTGAGACAACGTTTTGTATCCTTCCCCTGAACAACTATGTTGAACAATCTTTGTTTTCAGATCATTTGAGAGCGGGCTGTCCATGTTCGGCGACCATCAAACTTAACTGAACTTGAATTGTTTTGTAGAAAGAAATGGTCCAAAATACCTTCATCCAGGATCCAGGAACTGATTAAAATCTACAGGAAGCGACTAGAGGCTGTTATCTTTGCAAAAGGAGGATCTACTAAATATTAATGTCACTTTTCTGTTGAGGTGCCCATATTTTTGCACCGGTCAAATTTTGGTTTAATGCATATTGCGCATTTTCTGTTAGTACAATAAACCTCATTTCAATCCTGAAATATTACTGTGTCCATCAGTTATTAGATATATCAAACTGAAATGGCTGTTGCAAACACCAAAATATTTAGAACTAAAAATGATTAAGATTAATAGGGGTGCCCAAACTTTTTCATAGGACTGTATGTATGGAGAGGGCTCAGGGCTGAGCTCTGTCCATACACGGCAGATGCCAGCTGTATAATGCAGCCAGCACCCACAGCTAATATCAGCGATTGGTGCTGACACCGATTGCAGCTGTTAACACTTTAGATGCCATGGTTAAACACGACCATGGAATCTAAAGTGCATAGTCGCCAATGGCACTGCCATCTTTGACTGATCCCTGCCCTCCGGATCATCGTCGGCTCCCAGGCTGATCATTATATCACTTTTAATAGTGGATGGATTTTATATATTAGTATTGCAGTGAATAGTATAAGGGTAAGTTCACACTGGGTTTTTTGGATCGGAACCTGTGGCGGAGTCCGCCTCAGGTTCCGATCCGAAAACCGGGTAGCCGTGACTGAAAGCCGGTGCACTGCACTGGCATCCAGCTGCGCACTCTGCTCCGGATTAGGCCCAATGAATGGGCCTAGTCCGGAGGAGGGAGTTTCCTCAGGCCAAATTGCAAGGCGACTCGGCCTGAAGAATGAGCATCTTGCTTCTTTTTTCCGTGAGCCGGAAGAAACAGCTCCTGGAAAAAAGACTTGACCGGCTCCCGTTGATTTCAATGGGAGCCGTCTTTTTGGTCAGGGTTTTGAGGCAGATGCGGCCTCAAAACCCTGACCAAAAAACTCTGTGTGAACTTACCCTAAGAGATCAGACCCCCTAGGGTTCAAGGGCCCCAGAGGGTCTGAAAATACAAGTAAAACAAAAAAGTTTTTAAAAGTATAAAAAATATAAAAGTTCAAATCCCGCCCCTTTCCCACATATAAAAATAAATAAACAGTAATAAATATAAACAGTATATGGATCTCCGCGTTCCAAAGTATCCATAGTATTAAAATCTAAAAATATTTATCCCAAACGGTGAACAGCCCAGCAAGAGAAAAAAATCTAAATTGCCAAATGGCCCCCCCAATTTTTTTTTTTTAACACTTTGCCTCCTATAAAAATGGAATAAAAAGTGATCAAAGCATCAGAACTTCCTCAAGCTAAAAACGCATTAAAAAAAATGCCTTACCCAGCTCCATACACATAAATATAAAAAAGTCACAGTGTCAGAGCATAGCAGCACAATTTTTTTTTTCTATTTCGCAAAGTTTAAAATTTTTGAAAAGGTATCAAAACATTACAAATACGATCTAAATTTGGTATTGCCCCATGAGTGTTTCTGAACTGCAGAATACAGGTAACGCTCACAGCACGCTCCCATAGAAATGAATGGAAGCGGCCGGCATGCGGGGGTTAAGCGGCCGGCCGCCGGCAAAGTCTGCGTGCCAGGTGCTTCCATTCATTTCTATGGGAGCGTGCTGTTCGGATCGGCTGATCCGAACAGTGTTCGCTCATCTCTAGTCATTAATACCACACAGTAAATGCCATAAAAATTAAACCCATAGGAAATTGCAGCAAATGTGTTTTCCTTCAAATTCCACCTCATTCTGAATTTTGTTACAGCTCCCCAATACATTGTACAGGATATTTAATGGCGCCATTACAAAGTATAATTTGTCCTGCAACCAATAAGAACTGAAAAATGAAAAAGTTATGGTTCTTGGAATGGAGAGGAAAATAAAGCGGAAATGAAAACAAAAATGAAAGTCATGAAAGGATTAAATGATTTTCCATTAGGATAAAAAATATTCAGCCAAGGAACTTTCTGATGTTTCAACTCTTACTGGTGACGTGATACTGCCGGTGACTGACTACAGCGGCATTTCCAGGCATTTTCTGTGTGTTGAGACAGGCCAGGAGGGGACAAGTAAGCACTGGAATAAAGGTGGGGGAGGAGATTAAAATTAAAATTTGGATTCTACCAGAAAACTTTGTTTGTTTTACTGTAATTTGGGACTTAATTAATAAATGCACATCTGTAAGTCTAACACTTCTCGTCTGGACATTGATGTGTAGCTGATGAAGAATATGGTATTTCTAATAAGAATCCGCTCCTCTATTGCTCTGCCTGTCAGCAGATTTTAACCTCCCAAATCATTAAAACCACTAGCTAGGTGACATAAAAACAATTGTTAAAGGGATTGTCCAGTTTCAGCAAAGAAATTTTATAATTTGTATAATGAAAAGCTTTACAATTTTCCAATAGACATTCTCTATCAATTCCTCACGGTTTTCTACATCTCTGCTTGCCGTCATTCTGTTTACTTACAGTGGATAAAATCAGTCCATGGTCATGTGATATACAGTCCATGGTCATGTGATGGACAGTCCATAGTCATGTGATATACAGTCCATGGTCATGTGATGGACAGTCCATGGTCATGTGATGTACAGTCCATAATCATGTGAAATACAGTCCATGGTCATGTGATATACAGTCCATAGTCATGTGATATACTCAACATAAATGGGATAATAAAAATGTAATAACTTTATTAATACAATATAAAAGGTAAAGCAAAAGGGATGACTACCAACAGACAAAACAAGGACTGCCCTAGTGTAGGTCCCAAATAAATAAGAGGGTATGTAGGGTAAACCATGCAAGTAACTCACAGGCCAATAAATAACAAACTCAAAGTCAAACATATGAAGTTGTAAAAAAGTGAAATCAATGACTCATGTACAGATATATACGGCCAAGCTGAGATAAGGTAAGCATGGGAAATAATGATACCAATAATCTAACATAAAGAAATTGTAAAGCCACAGAAAAAGTCAATGGCAGGTATTTCGTAATAAGCATAGAGTGCAATGAGGTAGAAAAGGAAGAACAATGACAATGGCACATACCCATAGTAAACGTGCAGATGGCGACCAAGACCAGGGGAGACCCTACCCCCAATGCACGTTTCAGCGCTGCCTTCTTCACCGCCCCTGGAAGACTGTAGAGACTGTATACCGGTTATTCTGGTTGCACCACGAGAGCCAGGTCGGCAGTGGAGAATCACCTGGCCTTTGAAGTCTGAAGTGGGAGTGTGCCAAGACGAAGAATCTGAACATGGGGAGTCCAGTCCTGTCCCTTTTAATAATCCTACAAGCACTCAGTCTGATGGAGCAGCAAACACTACTTCTACTCTACTTACTGCCATAGGAAAGTTGGTCGACCAGATTGGGAAGGTGCAACCTGAAGGAAGTTATCCTCGGTTGAGAATCTTCTCAGGCACCATCCCGGTACCCTCTGGCGAAGATCGGTACGAAACCTGGATAGATGTCACCATGCAATGCCTGGAAGAATGGAAATGCTCGGATGGGGTGAAGAGGCAGCGAATTGTGGAGAGTCTCAAAGGTCCCGCTATGGAAGTGGTGCAGGCCGCTTGGAGAGGAAAGCCGCAGTCCACTTATCAGGACTACATGGAGGCCTTTGAAGGTGCATTTGGGTCGCCTGAAGACACCACTGACCTCTTATTTAAACTTTGTACCACATACCAAGAAACTGATGAGAAACTGTCTGACTATCTCTACAGATTGCATAAACTTGTGCACCGCATAGTGGCGAAAGGAGGACTTAGCCCTAATGAAGTGGATCAATGTCGTCTGAATCAGGTGTTGCGAGGAGCATTGACTTATAACCCTATCGCTCTGCGGTTGAGGTGTAGCGACAAGGACAAGATTCCACTGCCATTTCATCAGTTGCTTAAGGAGGTGAGGCAGGAAGAAGCTACCCTGGCGGCCCGGGAACAAATCCCTGCGAGAATCGCTACTGTGGCCATATGCACCGAGTCTAATAGCAGAGAAGAGGGGCTGTTGAAAATTATTGAGAAATAGGGGGAGCAAATTGCCCAACTCATCAAGACGACTGAAGCGCTTATAGTTCAGAACCAGCAAGCGGCTACTAGTGGCTTAGAGGAGAAGAAAGATCCTATCCGATCACCAACCTGCTTTAAGTGTGGGGAACTTGGACATCTATATAAGCAGTGTCTGAAGAGATGGGGCCCCAAGAAGCCTGATTCCTCTCCCGGTCAGAAGCGTACCATGTCGGGAAACGGGGAAGGGGGCCGTTAGAAGCCCATATCCGTCCCCCAGAGACCATTTCGAGAAAGGTCCAGGCGGTTGGCTCCCGCTGATGTTGAAGACGTCCGACAGCACTTGAGGGGTCTGCTTGAAACTGGAGTGGTCTGTGAGTTGTAGTTGCACGAAAGAAGTCTGGGAAGATTCGTATGTGTGTGGACTACCGAACGCTTAACAAATGCACCGTCACTGATCAGTATGCAGTGCCCAGAGTTGATGAGGCATTGGATTGTCTACAAGGGAGTCAGTGGTTCACAGTGGTGGAAAAGCTGCCTGGAGTACCTGCCTATCGGGTTAGGCCTGAGCGTGGGCCTCAAAAGGAAAAAACTTACCATCTGTTGCCTCTGGGACAAAATGTCAATCTGTCAACTCAATGTAACCCCCCCCCCCCCCCCCCGAAGAAGTAAACGTTTTGAGAAAGAGACTGAAATTGCATCAGTGGATGGAGGTAGTGAGACAGATGATGAATGGGGTTATGACGACCCGGGACTTAACACTCCAGTCATTGATACTCGTGCCAATAAGAAAGTCGCCTCCAGAATTGACACTGGAACAGATCTTCCAGATGGATTACCTGAACAACTAATGCAAGAAGTTGCATTACCCCCCAGTGATATGGACATTGTTCATGACTCATCTGAGTGGTCAGTGAAAGAGGAGGGGGTCCCTCGACATGAAAAATGTGAGGAGAGGCTTGCAAGCCCCAGTCCTGTGTGTGGGGCTGATGAGGGGATCTCTGCCGCACCTATACGCCAAAGGAGAGTGGTTAGGCCACCCATGATGTTAAACTATGATAATAAGTGAAATGTCACTGAGGTCCCCAGGGTGGTACATCCTAGTTTGATTGAGGCGTGGCCGTATTTTTCCCCCGTGCCTTGGTATTATAACTGTGGTCCTAATGTGCCTATTGGGGTGATTAGTCAGGATGATGTAACCTCAAATTTTTTTTCCAGGTGATGGGTTTGGACTCTGTGCTGATCATGTCATTTATACCCATCAGGAGGAGATTGTAACCCCTGTGTGCAGTTCAAGGCAACGAGGGTTTAACAGTTTACAGACATTATGCATGGGGGATGAAAGCAATTGTGTTTGTTTATCAAATCCTTGGAGGATGGAAGAGGCTGCTTTACAAGGAAGACCATGTGCTCAGGGAGTCTGCAGGATAGAGGGATCATAGGTGGATGCAAGAGGAGGATCTCTTGAGCTCCCAGAGGCTGAAAGCAAAAGGAAAGAGGATTTCATTCCTACAGAGAAAAGGTTAGCGGTTCCACAGGAGGATCTGCTGAAGAAACTGGGTGTTTATACCTTCCACAAAGGATGAAGGCGCCTCCCAGCTACACCAGAACGTTCTTCCAGACTTAACCCTTTGGCAGCCTGTTGGAAGGGACGGGGTTAATCCCTCTGGGACTGTAAGTGTACCACCAGCATTCTTATTTAGACTGAATCCTTTGATCCAGGAGTAAATGGTTCTTGCTAGAGTAATCTTCCTCTAGGAGTAAGAGACTTGTTCCATGCAGATATATGCTGTGCTGCCATGTCATATTACAAGGGATAGACCCTGCTGCTGCTGATAGATGATTGTAGACAGTACTGGACTTTCTGCAATGTACTAAAACTTCTGCATTAAGGAATCTCACCCCGCTAGGATTTAAAGGAGCATTACTAACTTCTGAGATATTTCATGTGCACCAACGAACGAAGAGTTTCCCACAACCGCGGCAACAGGCCTTGTATTAAGACTGAGTTTTTGGGATTGTTATGCATTGTCCTAGGGCTTTGCCATATAAACCTGCCATTTTCTAAATAGGTTTATCGCTTAAAGTACACCCTCTTACTGATGCTGTGAATGTTATTGCATATTGTACTTCACCATTACTTTTATTAAGTTCCATATAAAAGTTTCTTTGTTTATACCACAATCCTCTCTGGCGTGTTGTTGTGGGCCTCGGACGACAGAGATGTGAAGAAAGGCACTGTCAACCCGGAAGCACCAGAATATCACCGACAAGGGTGGAGGCACTGCGCTAAGCAAGGTAGAACGGCAACTCATACTTATCCGAACGCCCTGCTACCCGGGGGTGTGGCCAAAGGGGGCGTTTCATTCATATGTCATGTCACCACTAGAATTATCAGTACTAACAGCACAGATAGTAAATGTACATCAGACATTGCTACCTCGTGTGACCACCACATCAGGATTGTCCTGGTGGTTATGGCCATAACATCATTTGATAGGAATTTGATAAGTCATCCCAAGTAAAGGGACTGTTAGGGCTTTGTTCACATTGGTGTCGTGACTCCTTTAAATAATAAATTCTAAAATGGCTCCTAACAACTCCTAACACATTACTGTGATATAAACCATAGTTTGGTGAAAAACAACTTTCATGCAAATAAAGCAGTTGGTGCACTGGAGGCGGGTCTTCAGCCCTGGAGGCATTGCTCTGGCGTCTTAGTAGGATAGGTGATGTCATCACAGTGAGAGGATCACTTCTAATTGCATGGGGTGGCATAGGCAGGACATGGGGTCTCGATAGTGAGATCAGTGCTCCAGGGAGTCAAAGGCACGTCTACAGTGCACCAACTGCTCCATTTGCAGAAGACTGTAAAGCTGAGTTTGTCAGTGTAATGTGCTCCGTAACACAGTGGTGGCAGCTGAATATGCTTGGCAGAGATTATAGACTCCCTATAAGGAGAATCTGTCACATCTTCATTACTGTACATTGACTTGTCTAACTAGCTTTTCCCACAATGATTGGCCAGAAGCAAACAATGTGGGAACTAACCTCCGACCTCGATCCTGCCGGAAAAGATCCGGATCGGAATTCTGATCATGATCGTGACGTTTACTCGATCGCCGATCTGAATCCGATCCCAATCACTCAACCCTATACGTTAAACAAGACCAGAGGTTAGGTCAGTAGGTGTCATGGAGGGTTCATTCATCTCATGGCCTGTGTGCAGTTCAGTCCCATTCAAGTGAATAGGGCTGAGCTGCAATAACAAGCACAACCACTATGCAATGTGCTTAGTATGCAGTGAAGAGACTGCAGAGGTTGTCTGAGCGCTGTGGTTTCTTCAGCTAGACCCCCTTCGCCTATCGAATGTCGATGACCTGCCTTAAGTATAGGTCCTCCATACCTTGGTCTCGGGATACCCCTTAATCTTACCTAGGATAACTACTGCGATTATTTCAACTTTACGGACAGCACGTCTGTTACTTACAGTTTTGCACTTGCAACTCATCTTTTTATTTGTCTTTAGTATATTTTTGGAGTTCTTTTTATTTTTTCTAATACTTCCGTCCTCCTAACAAAGATTCAGATTAATGATCCCTCATTCCTAATTGTCAAATTTCTTTTACTTCATCCTGTGTCTAATCACCAGTGACAGAAACCATTACGCAAATGAGAGCAGACGCCTTGCCACAACTGTTCTCTTTGGTAAAAACCTTGTAATTTAAAGCTTTGATTTGTAAAAAGAAAGCTGTGTTTCCCCAAGGCGTGTAGGCATCTGTTCCACATACACGACGACACCATGCACTTCCTTTCCTCTTCCTTTCACCCCCGTCACTGCCATTGCCAATTATTCCTCTGCTTGCAACAAATATTTGACTTTGTAAAGCAGTAATTAGAAGTTACTTGGCATGTGTTATCAGGGTGGCATCAGATGTTCCCCAGTCAGCGGCTCCCCTTACCCAGATTAAGGTGAAGGCTTCATTAATCACAAACTTTGGTGTCTTTGCTAAAAATGATTTCCGCTCTATATGAGAGCCAATATCAACTTCCTCCAAAGAGATGACTGATGGCCCTAATAGCTGGTGCTACTACTACGACCTATGGTTACACTGACGGTTCAGGTGTCATGGTGTGTACATGATACAAGTGATCGAGCAGATACCACATACCGGCCTCTATACCGCGAAATCTCCATGTGCGGGTAATGCATTTACATTGTTACAAGTAATGAATCTCTAAAGTGTATATAGGGACACATTTGTCAGGCAAGTCAAGAATAAAAAGCAATTACAGATCAAAGGGGTATTCCAGTTATTTCAAGTTACCCCTTTTCCTAACTTGCTGATCACAGCGAACCTCACCATCAGGGGTCCCATGCCCTTGTCTCAATAGAGTGGCAGGTTGAGCATGTGGGCTGCCACTTTAGTCATGTCTATGGTACTGTTGAAAATACCCAAGTACAGCTCTTGGTGACCTATGGCAGACCCATAAAAGTTAGAGGAGCAGTAATGCAAGTGCGACTAACTGTCCCATTCATTTGGGAGTACATAGGAGAAGCAGTCTCACAGTCCATGGGGGTCCCAGCAGTTGGACCACTACCAAGCAGCATGTTACCCCCCATAAACTGTAAATAAGGGGTAACTTCAAATAACCAGAATACCCCTGTAAGTCCCTCCTACATTTTGGTCTTTTTTTATACCTCTATAGCAGGGGTAGGGAACCTTCGGCTCTCCAGCTGCTCTAAAACTACAACTCCCAGCATGCTCCATTCACTTCCATGGGAGTTCTAAGAACAGCAGAGCAAGTATGCATGCTGGGAGTTGTAGTTCTGCAACAACTGGAGAGCCGTACGTTCCCTACCCCTGCTCTATAGGAACTAGCACAAAGCTTATGCTAAGGTGCTAAATCCCCCACCATTTCAGATGTACCCTAGCAGTCTTGAGGACATGCCATAGATGCACATATGACCATTGTGGCCAACCACTTGCCGCTGCTGGTAAATCCCCCACCACTACAGATATCCCCTGTAATCTTGAGGACATGCCCTAGACATACATATGACCACTGCAGCCAACCACTTGCCGGTGCAGCCAATTGCTGGTCTCAGCAGTGATGCTTGTACAGTGAAAACCAGCAGCGGCAAGTGGTTGGCTGCAGTGGTCATATGTATGTCTAGGGCATGTCCTCAAGATTACAGTGGATATCTGTAGTGGTGGGGGATTTACCAGCAGCGGCAAGTGGTTGGCCACAATGGTCATATGTGCATCTATGGCATGTCCTCAAGACTGCTGGGGTACATCTGAAATGGTGGGGGATTTAGCACCTTAGCATAAGCTTTGTGCTACTTCCTATAGAGGTATAAAAAAGACCAAAATGTAGGAGGGACTTACAGGGGTATTCTGGTTATTTGAAGTTACCCCTTATTTACAGTTTATGGGGGGTAACATGCTGCTTGGTAGTGGTCCAACTGCTGGGACCCCCATGGACTGTGAGACTGCTTCTCCTATGTACTCCCAAATGAATGGGACAGTAAGTCGCACTTGCATTGCTGCTCCTCTAACTTTTATGGGACTGCCATAGGTCGCCAAGACATGTCATGGCTGCAGGATGAATCAATAAGACTATCGAGGGAAATTGCAGCATTTTTTTTAAACCCCATTCTCGGACTTTCTTCTTCTTTTTTTTAGGCCTGCGCCTGTTACTAAGTCCAAAAATCCTGTGCGCTACACATCGAAATCAATGGGAGGCTTTATAACCCATTGATTTCAATGTGTAGCGCACGTAAGACCGGTACTCATTGAAGTCAATGGGATCTGTTTCACAGCGCTCACTCTGACACGTGTTTACGTGTCAGAACGAGCGGCGCATTACTCCATAGGAACGGGACCAAAGTCTACATAGTTTTTCTCTGCGGACTTTCTGCCCCTATTATACCTATACAGAAAACAGCAGCGTTACCGTAGGTATAATTAAAATGCTGCGATTTACAAACCCACTGCAGAGTTTTTTTTCCTACAGTATGTAGGTGGCATTAATCAGAATCCACCGCTTTGCAGATAATGTAAAATGCAGCGTTTTCGCAATGTAGGGACCCAGCCGCTAGAGGTATTTTGAGATCATATAAATTATCCAAATGCAGGGAATGTGAACA
This sequence comes from Leptodactylus fuscus, assembly GCF_031893055.1. NCBI lineage: Eukaryota > Metazoa > Chordata > Amphibia > Anura > Leptodactylidae > Leptodactylus > Leptodactylus fuscus. The sequence continues at coordinate 53,459,481 of NC_134274.1, forward strand.
ATAACAGATATTTACTTGTCAAATTCACTGCTCTCCTCCGGACCCCAATGAGCCGTCCACTCCCTGCTTCACCACCTGACCACTAAAGGTTACCATACTGGATTTCAGCGACATTTTTCAGACACATAGGTAACAAATAAATATCGAAAAAAGAACCAATATTCCTCAGACAGATCATTTCCAATTAAAATAAAGAAAAAGCCCAATAGGAAGAGAATCCTTAATAATAAAACACAACTCAGAAGTTTTGGGGCCATCTCAGACAAGGAAAAAAAAAAACGAAAAAAAAAACCCCACGTTTAAAAACCTGTGGATCTGTGAACACGTGATGTATTTTGTGTAAATTGGATTTGCATAGCAATGCACATCTGTGCTGTGTGCGGTAGCAATAGGACAAGGGAAGCAGCGAGGCAGAGAAACTGCTGACTTCTGGATTTCACTCTGGAAACCGAGCAGACATTGATGGCGACTCAAGTATATCTCACTGGCTACAAGGAGATGGGCTGTCAAAAAGAAAGGACCAGAACCTAGGAATTGTCTCAATAAACTTACTGAATGTGAAAGAGACTGCAGCAGATTCATATAAGATATATAAGTGTGTGTGTGTGTGTGTGTGTGTGTGTGTGTATGTATGTGTATGAAAAAAAAAATATATATATATATATATATATATATATATATATATATACATACATATATATATTTTATACTAGCTATAGCGGGTTGATGTTGGCGCTGAGCCACTTATATTTAGCCAATTGCTGTTGTGGATGATCCGCCTGCTCCCACGTCTCGGCTCCGCTACATCACAGCAAATGTATAGGATACCTAGCTCTATGTACATGTTTGCATATGGAGAGCCTATAGAGGTGTGCTACAGCGCTGCCTACTCAGTTCTATGTACATCTCTGCATATGGAGAGCGTACTCAGCTGTGCTACAGCGCTGCTTAAGTACTGCTACATCTAGCCATTTGGATTATAGGGGTGTTCCTATGTCAGTGTGCGAGCAGCTTCTGTGTTGGAAATGGCTGAACGGATTTTGTAGAAATTTGCCACAGTTCGATCAGCCTGCACCCGCGTGTCGGCTCTGCTACATCGCTGCATATGTATAGGATACCCAGCTGTATGTACATGTTTGCATATGGAGAGCCTATAGAGGTGTGCTACATCGCTGTCTAAACTCTGCTACATCGGGCAATTGTGATTACAGGGATTTTGTTATGTAACTGTCTGAGCAGCTTCTGTGTTACAAAGGGCTGAATGGATGTTGCTGAAATATGCCAGAGTTCGAATAGCCTGCTTCCGCGTCTCGGCTCTGCTACATCGCTGCATATGTGTAGGATACTTAGCTGTATGCACTTGTTTGCATAATGAGAGCCTACCTAGCTTTGCTACAGTGCTGTGTAAGCTCTGCTACATCAGGAAATTGTGATTACAGGGGTTTTGTTATGTGACTGTCTGAGCAGCTTTTGTGTTACAAAGGGCTGAATGGATGTTGCTGAAATGTGCCAAAGTTCTCCCTCTTCCCCCATCAGAGGCAGAACAACACATTCCCTGTCGTCATACCAGCAGCACAATGTGGGGTATTTCTGCCTCTGCGTGCTGGTAAGACACGTGGAATTTGTAATTAGCAATTACCATATATACTCGAGTATAAGCCGACCCGAAAATAAGCCGAGGCCCCTAATTTTACCACAAAAAACTGGGAAAACTTATTGACTCGAGTATAAGCCAGGGGGGGCGGAATGCAGCAGCTACTGGAAATTTTCAAAAATTAAAATGGCTGGAGTTTTTGGGTGCAGTAGTTGGTGGGTGCTGGGTAAGGGGAGGGGGTGTTTTGGTTGTCTGTCTGCCCCTTCCCTGAGCTTGTTGACTGGATTTTTTCCCCCACATGGAATTCAGCCTGGCTGAATATAGGGTATCTGCAGTTCTCCTATTAACCCCTTCCCGACGGAACAGGAGCACTGTAGATCCCCTATATTCAGTAGACCTGGCACTTTCAGACACAGGGATACCTAATGTGTTTGTGTTTCACATTTCCTACTTTTGTATGTATACTAGGGAAAGGAGGGATTTAGAACTTTTATTTATTTTTATTTTTTTAAAGCTTCTTTTTTCCCCCCACTATTTTATGGGAGATTATATACATTAATATTGCGGCTGGTCATAGACTTCCCCCCCCAAAAAAAAAATACTGACTCGAGTGTAAGCCGAGGGGGACTTTTTCAGCACAAAAACTGTGCTGAAAAATTCGGCTTATACTTGAGTAACAATTAATATGCATGACTATTAGAGATGAGCGAACAGTGTTCTATCGAACTCATGTTCGATCGGATATTAGGCTGTTCGGCATGTTCGAATCGAATCGAACACCGCGTGGTAAAGTGCGCCATTACTCGATTCCCCTCCCACCTTCCCTGGCGCCTTTTTTGCTCCAATAACAGCGCAGGGTAGGTGGGACAGGAACTACGACACCGGTGACGTTGAAAAAAGTAGGCAAAACCCATTGGCTGCCGAAAACATGTGACCTCTAATTTAAAAGAACAGCGCCGCCCAGCTTCGCGTCATTCTGAGCTTGCAATTCACCGAGGACGGAGGTTTCCGTCCAGCTAGCTAGGGCTTAGATTCTGGGTAGGCAGGGACAGGCTAGGATAGGAAGGAGAAGACAACCAACAGCTCTTATAAGAGCTAAATTCCAGGGAGAAGCTTGTCAGTGTAACGTGGCACTGACGGGCTCAATCGCCGCAACCCAGCTTTCCCAGGATCCTGAATGGAATACACTGTCAGTGTATTCCCGTATACCCGATATATACCCCCGATACTCGTTCCAACGGTGTGCCCCCCCACCTTCACCCCAGAAATACCCTGCAAGTCCCCTAGCAATAGAATTGGGGCTATATACACCCACTATTTTTGCTACTGCCATATAGTGCCATTGTCTCACTGGGAATTCAAAGAATATATTGGGCTTACATATAACTTCAATTCCAGGGAGAAGCTTGTCAGTGTAACGTGGCACTGACGGGCTCAATCACCGCAACCCAGCTTTCCCAGGATCCTGAATGGAACACACTGACAGTGTATTCCCGTATACCCCATATATACACCCCAAATCCCCGTTCCAACGGTGTGCCCCCCCACCTTCACCTCAGAAATACCCTGCAAGTCCCCTAGCAATAGAATTGGGGCTATATACACCCACAATTTTTGCTACTGGTATACAGTGCCATTGTCTCACTGGGAATTCAAAGAATATATGGGGGTTATGTGCACCCACAATTTTTAATACTGCTATACAGTGCCATTGTCTGACTGGGAATTCAAAGAATATATGGGGGTTATGTGCACCCACAATTTTTAATACTGGTATACAGTGCCATTGTCTGACTGGGAATTCAAAGAATATATGGGGGTTACGTGCACCCACAATATTTAATACTGCTATACAGTTCCTTTGTCTCACTGGGAATTCAAAGAATATATGGGGGTTATGTGCACCCACAATTTTTAATACTGGTATACAGTGCCATTGTCTGACTGGGAATTCAAAGAATATATGGGGGTTACGTGCACCCACAATTTTTAATACTGCTATACAGTTCCTTTGTCTCACTGGGAATTCAAAGAATATATGGGGGTTATGTGCACCCACAATTTTTAATACTGGTATACAGTGCCATTGTCTGACTGGGAATTCAAAGAATATATGGGGGTTATGTGCACCCACAATTTTTAATACTGGTATACAGTGCCATTGTCTGACTGGGAATTCAAAGAATATATGGGGGTTATGTGCACCCACAATTTTTACTACTGGTATACAGTGCCATTGTCTGACTGGGAATTCAAAGAATATATGGGGGTTACGTGCACCCACAATTTTTAATACTGGTATACAGTGCCATTGTCTGACTGGGAATTCAAAGAATATATGGGGGTTATGTGCACCCACAATTTTTAATACTGGTATATAGTGCCATTGTCTGACTGGGAATTCAAAGAATATATGGGGGTTACGTGCACCCACAATTTTTAATACTGCTATACAGTGCCATTGTCTGACTGGGAATTCAAAGAATATATGGGGGTTATGTGCACCCACAATTTTTAATACTGGTATACAGTGCCATTGTCTGACTGGGAATTCAAAGAATATATGGGGGTTATGTGCACCCACAATTTTTACTACTGGTATACAGTGCCATTGTCTGACTGGGAATTCAAAGAATATATGGGGGTTACGTGCACCCACAATTTTTAATACTGGTATACAGTGCCATTGTCTGACTGGGAATTCAAAGAATATATGGGGGTTATGTGCACCCACAATTTTTAATACTGGTATACAGTGCCATTGTCTGACTGGGAATTCAAAGAATATATGGGGGTTATGTGCACCCACAATTTTTACTACTGGTATACAGTGCCATTGTCTGACTGGGAATTCAAAGAATATATGGGGGTTACGTGCACCCACAATTTTTAATACTGGTATACAGTGCCATTGTCTGACTGGGAATTCAAAGAATATATGGGGGTTATGTGCACCCACAATTTTTAATACTGGTATATAGTGCCATTGTCTGACTGGGAATTCAAAGAATATATGGGGGTTACGTGCACCCACAATTTTTAATACTGCTATACAGTGCCATTGTCTGACTGGGAATTCAAAGAATATATGGGGGTTATGTGCACCCACAATTTTTAATACTGGTATACAGTGCCATTGTCTGACTGGGAATTCAAAGAATATATGGGGGTTACGTGCACCCACAATTTTTAATACTGCTATACAGTTCCTTTGTCTCACTGGGAATTCAAAGAATATATGGGGGTTATGTGCACCCACAATTTTTAATACTGGTATACAGTGCCATTGTCTGACTGGGAATTCAAAGAATATATGGGGGTTACGTGCACCCACAATTTTTAATACTGCTATACAGTTCCTTTGTCTCACTGGGAATTCAAAGAATATATGGGGGTTATGTGCACCCACAATTTTTAATACTGCTATACAGTTCCTTTGTCTCACTGGGAATTCAAAGAATATATGGGGGTTATGTGCACCCACAATTTTTAATACTGGTATACAGTGCCATTGTCTGACTGGGAATTCAAAGAATATATGGGGGTTATGTGCACCCACAATTTTTAATACTGGTATACAGTGCCATTGTCTGACTGGGAATTCAAAGAATATATGGGGGTTACGTGCACCCACAATTTTTAATACTGCTATACAGTTCCTTTGTCTCACTGGGAATTCAAAGAATATATGGGGGTTATGTGCACCCACAATTTTTACTACTGGTATACAGTGCCATTGTCTGACTGGGAATTCAAAGAATATATGGGGGTTACGTGCACCCACAATTTTTAATACTGCTATACAGTTCCTTTGTCTCACTGGGAATTCAAAGAATATATGGGGGTTATGTGCACCCACAATTTTTAATACTGGTATACAGTGCCATTGTCTGACTGGGAAATCAAAGAATATATGGGGGTTATGTGCACCCACAATTTTTAATACTGGTATACAGTGCCATTGTCTGACTGGGAATTCAAAGAATATATGGGGGTTACGTGCACCCACAATTTTTACTACTGGTATACAGTGCCATTGTCTGACTGGGAATTCAAAGAATATATGGGGGTTATGTGCACCCACAATTTTTACTACTGGTATACAGTGCCATTGTCTGACTGGGAATTCAAAGAATATATGGGGGTTACGTGCACCCACAATTTTTAATACTGGTATACAGTGCCATTGTCTGACTGGGAATTCAAAGAATATATGGGGGTTATGTGCACCCACAATTTTTAATACTGGTATATAGTGCCATTGTCTGACTGGGAATTCAAAGAATATATGGGGGTTACGTGCACCCACAATTTTTAATACTGCTATACAGTGCCATTGTCTGACTGGGAATTCAAAGAATATATGGGGGTTATGTGCACCCACAATTTTTAATACTGGTATACAGTGCCATTGTCTGACTGGGAATTCAAAGAATATATGGGGGTTATGTGCACCCACAATTTTTACTACTGGTATACAGTGCCATTGTCTGACTGGGAATTCAAAGAATATATGGGGGTTACGTGCACCCACAATTTTTAATACTGGTATACAGTGCCATTGTCTGACTGGGAATTCAAAGAATATATGGGGGTTATGTGCACCCACAATTTTTAATACTGGTATACAGTGCCATTGTCTGACTGGGAATTCAAAGAATATATGGGGGTTACGTGCACCCACAATTTTTAATACTGGTATACAGTGCCATTGTCTGACTGGGAATTCAAAGAATATATGGGGGTTATGTGCACCCACAATTTTTAATACTGGTATATAGTGCCATTGTCTGACTGGGAATTCAAAGAATATATGGGGGTTACGTGCACCCACAATTTTTAATACTGCTATACAGTGCCATTGTCTGACTGGGAATTCAAAGAATATATGGGGGTTATGTGCACCCACAATTTTTACTACTGGTATACAGTGCCATTGTCTGACTGGGAATTCAAAGAATATATGGGGGTTACGTGCACCCACAATTTTTAATACTGCTATACAGTTCCTTTGTCTCACTGGGAATTCAAAGAATATATGGGGGTTATGTGCACCCACAATTTTTAATACTGGTATACAGTGCCATTGTCTGACTGGGAATTCAAAGAATATATGGGGGTTATGTGCACCCACAATTTTTACTACTGGTATACAGTGCCATTGTCTGACTGGGAATTCAAAGAATATATGGGGGTTACGTGCACCCACAATTTTTAATACTGGTATACAGTGCCATTGTCTGACTGGGAATTCAAAGAATATATGGGGGTTATGTGCACCCACAATTTTTAATACTGGTATATAGTGCCATTGTCTGACTGGGAATTCAAAGAATATATGGGGGTTACGTGCACCCACAATTTTTAATACTGGTATACAGTGCCATTGTCTGACTGGGAATTCAAAGAATATATGGGGGTTATGTGCACCCACAATTTTTAATACTGGTATACAGTGCCATTGTCTGACTGGGAATTCAAAGAATATATGGGGGTTATGTGCACCCACAATTTTTACTACTGGTATACAGTGCCATTGTCTGACTGGGAATTCAAAGAATATATGGGGGTTACGTGCACCCACAATTTTTAATACTGGTATACAGTGCCATTGTCTGACTGGGAATTCAAAGAATATATGGGGGTTATGTGCACCCACAATTTTTAATACTGGTATACAGTGCCATTGTCTGACTGGGAATTCAAAGAATATATGGGGGTTATGTGCACCCACAATTTTTACTACTGGTATACAGTGCCATTGTCTGACTGGGAATTCAAAGAATATATGGGGGTTACGTGCACCCACAATTTTTAATACTGGTATACAGTGCCATTGTCTGACTGGGAATTCAAAGAATATATGGGGGTTACGTGCACCCACAATTTTTAATACTGCTATACAGTGCCATTGTCTGACTGGGAATTCAAAGAATATATGGGGGTTATGTGCACCCACAATTTTTAATACTGGTATACAGTGCCATTGTCTCACTGGGAATTCCACAAATAATTTGGGGATTCATTCACCCTACATCTCAGGCTCTTGCCATATTCACCCAGGTTGTCAGTGCTGCACCAGCTCGTTCCCAGACAGCTCGGCCCGAAAAACGCGTTACCTATATAGAGGATTTGGACAATGAAGACAACATGTTCTAAATCTAATGTCTGCACCTTCTCCAGAATTAAAATAAAGGCAGCGTTTAACTTTCAAATAGCACTGCACAAAGGAAGAGCTTATCAGCTTGTCTCATGACATGCTACTGAAAAGTTTCATTTGTGTATCTTAATGTAAATATAGTTGTATAAGCTTTTTGGGTTTTAGGCACTGCCAAGTTATTTATTACCACCCACTCCCTTATAATGATGATGACGCCAAAGTCACTGTGGGTGTTCAGAGCTCACAGCTTTGGGTGACATTTGTCTTGCTCTCTGTCGGTACCAGCTGTCTTTTTGGATACCGTAAAGTTATGTTGACTTTATTAACAGCTATAGAAGCTTTAGCCAGGTTGTGACGGTGTGTAACCCTAACAACACTAAGTGGGATACACATTAATAGTCAGTCTATGTACGCTAAACGTATCACTGAAGTAATTTTTTTTCCCTCTCCCCTAATATAAGAAAGGAACAGACATTAGACCTAGACCGGGGTTCGAGGCTTGAAAAAATCCAGTATTATTTGTTCTTCATGATGTGAAATATGTGTTGAAAAGCAACCCAAGATGAAGTCAGCCATGTGTGCCAGTGTGTTACTTGGCATGCCTTTGCTGGCCCCAACTGTAAGGGTCACTCTCCATTTCCTCCATTTTCCACTCCCCTTCACACCATTTGTGGTGAAGCAATGGGATGCACTGAAGTGCACCCTCTAGCCTCGTGTGGGATAGGGACATCAGATGCCACTCCAACCCCCTCGTCTTCCTCCGCCAGCCAACGGTGCGAAGATGAGAGGAGTGTGCTCTGAATGTTTTCTGCCTAGCAGAGGCTAGTTCTCACTTACGAAAATGGCCCCACTTTGACCTGTATATCAGGCACAATGGTGTAGGTTTCAAAGAAACATGGCACCAACAAGTTGGAAAACGTGGGCCATGCGTGGACCGTGTTTGAGTCTGGCAAGCTCCAGATCTGCTACCAGGTTCCAGCCATTATCACAGGCGCAAAAATGCCAGGCCCCAGGTGTAGCAGGGAAAAAAAAATGCCATCTCAGCCAGGATGGCATCCCTGACCTCGGAGGCACTGTGCTGTCTGTCCCCCAAGCTGATCAGTTTCAGCACGGCCTACTGACATCTCCCCATGCCAGTGTTACAGTGTTTTCCGCTAGTAGCTGGGGTGGAGGTTGCAGCTTCGTAGGGTTTCAGTCTACTCCTGCCATGGCCTGGGAGAGGAGATAGGCCACCCCAGTTTGCACCCGGGGAACAGACTCCACCACATTCACCCTGCCTGTCATTAAAGATAAGCACTGCAGCATCCCTGACCACAGGCGCTTGTCCATGTGTCGGTGGTCAAGTGGACCTTGCAGCAAAGCGCAGAGCTCTGGGCCCGACTGATGTTATGGGACACATGCAGGCGCAAGGCAGAGACAGCACACCAAGAGAAGTAGTAACGGCTAGGCCCAGCATAGGGAGGTGCCCCAGCTGCCATCTGCTGACGGAAGGCCTGGGTCTCCAGAAGCATAAACAAACACCAACATCTCCAGGGCCAGCAGTTTATCGATGAGGCTGTTACAGGCTTGGGCATGGGGGTGGGTTGTATTGTACTTCTGCCTGCAATGAAAAGCTTGGGAAATGTGGAGTGGCTGGGAAGAGGCGCATGATGGTGCAGGCCAAAAGGGCGCATGAGGGTGAACTCCCCAATGTGTCAGAGATAGGTGTGTAGGTGTCCTTGCATCATATACTTGCACCATATTTGGCTTTGGAAGTTAATTTTGTGCCAAAAAGTGGTTAAGACAGCGATCCCTCAGCTACTCCCGTTACACTGTCTATTGAAGTTACCATCTGTGGAAGTGGACCACCATTTCTAAGATCCCAAAGGAAGCAGGCAAGAGATGTGCAGTTCAGAAAAAAAGATGAGAAAATAAGTTTAGGCTGTAGAGCACAGAGGGATCGGAGAGGACAGAGCTGGTGTCGGCCAGGTATTCCCACAACATGCGCCTATACTTGTCCCTCCTGGTGACACTAGGCCCCTGAGTGGCAGTAATTTGTCCAGGGGGGCCATTAACGTGTTCCAGACCTAGGAATAAGTCTTCCAACAGGGTAGAGTTTTGCATGCCTTTGCTTCTACCCACTGTTTTTGCTGCTTAGCTTCCCTCCACATCTACTCTGCTTTCACCCCTAAACATCACCCCAGTTTATGCCTTTGCTTCTACCCAGGTTTTTTGTTGATTTAGCTTCCCTCTACATCTACACTGCTTTAGCCCCTAGACATCACCCCTGTCCATGTGGGGTCGGTGGCCTCGTCATCCACCAACTCCTCTTCCAATTGCGCACTGCCCCCTTACTGCAAACCGCACATGACCACAGCTTGCCTTGATGGCAACTGTGTCTCATGATCCCCACTTAGGTCCAGACAAGTCGGTGGCGGGTCCAAAACCCCAAAATTGGAAGGAAATGGCAGATGCTGCAGTATTTCTAACACCTGTTCCTGGTGCTCGGGCCTGGTCTGTGTTGTACCCTGCACCCTGCTTAACGCATCTGCCATATCCGAAGTTGTGCTGAGCGCATGCTAATGTTTCGTGTCCAGTGCAATGGATGGGATGGGATTTCACATAAGTCTGCCACCCATGGCCACTCATGGTTGAGCAACTGAGGGAGTTGACTTTGACGAACCCGAGGGTTTTGGAGTTGGAACTACATCAAAGGTCTGTGCTGCTCACACACTCTGCTCAACACATGATATGTTTAGTGCCAGCAGTGTGGAGACGTCGCACAACAGCCGTTGTTCCAGCAGGTACAGGCGTTGTAGGAGTGCATAGAGGCTAGCAGCGGCAACTATACACTTTAAAAACTATCCGCACAAGCGCCACACTTTCACCAGTAGCTCAGGAACATTGGGGTACCTTTTTCAAAAGATTAGCAGCAATGAGTTAAAAACGTGGCCCAGGCATGGAATATGTTGCAGGCTGCCAAGCTACAGAGCCAATCCCAGGTTACGGCCATTATCACACATGACAACATGCCTGGGCCCAGGTGCAGTGGCAAAAACCACATTGCCATCTCATCGAGGATGGCATGACTCACTTTGTAGGCAGTGTGCTGTCTGGCCCCCAAGCTGATGAGCTTCAGCACGGCCCGCTGACGTCTCCCCACACCAGTGTTGCAGCGTTTCCAGCTCGTAGCTGGGGTCAATTTAACAGCGGAGGAGGGTGGTGTTTCAGCCCTCCTCCCAGGAATGTTGTGTGGGGAGACAAGTCAGGCCACCACATTTTGCGACCCGGTCCACGCCTCAACTACATTCAACCACTGTGCCCAAATTGAAAGGTAGCGTCCCTGTCCGCATGCACTTGTCCATTCGTAACTGGTCACATGGAACTTTAGGGCTAAGCGCTGAATTTAGGGACCGCCTCATGTTTGGGGGAAAGTGCTGGTGTGGACGGCACAGTGCGGTGGCGCAGTAGACACTCTGCCCAAAAAGGGCAGAGTGTCCCCCAGCCGGGATTCCAACATCTCCTGGGCCAGATTTCTTGAGATGAGGCCGTTGAAGCCTTGGGCATGTGGGTGGGTTGCGCTGTACTTTAGCATGAAATGAAAGGCTTGGGAGATGGGGAGTTGCTGGGAAGAGGCGCATGATGGCGCGGGCAAAAGGAGAAATGGCAGGAAAAGGTGAGGATAAGGGTGAACTCCCCAAAGTGTCAGAGGCAGATGTGGAGGTGTCCTGGCTCCTGGTCTGGACTGCAGCGCCAGCCCTGTCAACAGTGGAAGAGGCAGTGGCCGCCAGGCCAAACGACGATTATCCTGCGCTTGCTCTCACCCCAGCCCAGGGCTTGCCTTCCAAATGATGGCACCCGCAAGAGGTGGTGAGATTCCTCTCCGCAGATCTCCAAACCATCTTGGACTTGCAAATTGCACTAAATTTGTCATGTAACTGACATGTATATGATGAGTCTATCCATTGTCTGTTCATTTTGGTGAAAGTCAGCCTGTCAGCTGACAGACAGCTGTGCTTGTCAGTGATGATGTCACCGGCTGCTTGTACCCCCAGTTTTTGCTGCTTAGCTTGCCTCCACATCCACACTGCTTTTGCCCCTACACATCACCCCTATCCATGCCTGTGCCTCTAGCCATAAGTCTGCCACCCATGGAAACTCATGGTGCAGAAAGTGAGGGAGCTGACTCTGAGGAACCCTTGGGTTTTGTAGCTGGTACTCCATCAAAGGTCTCTGCTGCTCACACACCCTGCTGAACATACGGTATCTAGGGTTAGAGCGTGTGGTGACCTCGCACAACAGTAGGTGCTTCAGGCAGATGTAGGCCTTGCTGGAGTGTATTGCGGCTAGCTCCAGGTACTGTAGACTTGGGAAAGTGGGTGTCCAAGTGCCGCACTTTCACCCTTAGCTCAGCTAATTTGGGGTATGTTTTTAAAAATCATTGCACCACTACATTGAACATGTGGGCCAGGCATGGAACGTGTTGGAGGCTGGCAAGCTCCAGAGCCCTCCAACAAGCTAAAAAACCTGGCCCCAGGGGCAGCGGGGATAAACAAATTGCCATCTCATCCAGGATGGCATCCCTGACCTCAGAGGCAGTGTGCTGTCCGTCTCCCAAGCTGATGAGCTTCAGCCCAGCCTGCTGACGTCTCCCCACACCAGTGTTGCAGCGTTTTCAGCTCGTAGCTGGGGTAAATCTAACAGCGGAGGAGGAGGAGGGTGGTGTTTCAGCCCTCCTCCCAGGAATGTTTTGTGGGGAAACAAGTCAGGAAAATTCTTGAAACGGGAGAGTTTTGCATCTTTGCCCTTGCTGCCTATGGACATCCCTTTGCCTCTAGCCACCATTTTCCCTGCTTTGCTTGCCTCCACATCCACACTGCTTTTGCCCCTAGACATCACCCCAGTCCATGCCTTAGCTTGTACCCCCAGTTTTTCCTGCTTAGCTTGCCTCCACATCCACACTGCTTTTGCCCCTAGACATCACCCCAGTCCATGCCTTAGCTTGTACCCCCAGTTTTTCCTGCTTAGCTTGCCTCCACATCCACACTGCTTTTGCCCCTAGACATCACCCCAGTCCATGCCTTAGCTTGTACCCCCAGTTTTTCCTGCTTAGCTTGCCTCCACATCCACACTGCTTTTGCCCCTAGACATCACCCCAGTCCATGCCTTAGCTTGTATCCCCAGTTTTTCCTGCTTAGCTTGCCTCCACATCCACACTGCTTTTGCCCCTAGACATCACCCCAGTCCATGCCTTAGCTTGTACCCCCAGTTTTTCCTGCTTAGCTTGCCTCCACATCCACACTGCTTTTGCCCCTAGACATCATCCCTATCCATGCCTCTTCCCCTAGCCATAACTCTGCCACCCCTGGAAACTCATGGTGCAGAAACTTTGGTTGCTGACTTTGAGGAACCCTTGGGTTTTGTAGATGGAACTCCATCAAAGGTCTGTGCAGCTCACACACCCTGCTCAAGATATGGTATTGTAGGGTTTCAGCGTGTGTGAATGACGGACAACAGCCTGTGTTTGGACAGATGTAGGCCTTGCTAGAGTGTTTTTAGGCTAGCAGCGACTCCTGTGCACTTGCAAAAGTGGGCGCACAAGCGCCGCATTTTCAACAGTAGCTTCGGTACATTTGGGTATGTTTTTAAAAAACTTTGCACCACTAGGTTAGACGTGGGCCAAACATGGAACGTGTTGGAGGCTGGCAAGCTCCAGAGCCGCTACCAGGTTCCAGCCATTATCACAGGCGTAAAAATGCCAGGCCCCAGGTGTAGCAGGGAAAAAAAAATGCCATCTCAGCCAGGATGGCATCCCTGACCTCGGAGGCACTGTGCTGTCTGTCCCCCAAGCTGATGAGCTTCAGCACCGCCTGCTGACGTCTCCCCACACCAGTGTTTTAGCGTTTGCCGCTAGTAGCTGTGGTGGAGGTTGCAGCGTCGTAGGGTTTCAGTCTACTCCTGCCATGAATTTTGGCCTGGGAGAGGAGATAGGCCACCCCAGTTTGCACCCGAGGAACAGACTCCACCACATTCACCCTGCCTGTCATTAAAGATAAGCACTGCAGCATCCCTGACCACAGGCGCTTGTCCAAGTGTCGGTGGTCAAGTGGACCTTGCAGCAAAGCGCGGAACTAAGGGCCCACCTGATGTTGAGTGACACGTGCTGGTGCAAGGCGGGGACGCCACACCGGGAGAAGTTGAGACGGCTAGGGACGGCATAGTGAGGTGCCACAGTTGCCATCAGGTCCGGGAAGGCGGGAGTTTCAACAAGCCGGAACGCCAACCTCTCCTGGGCCAGCAGTTTAGCGATGTTGGCGTTCTAGGCTTGCGTGGGTGGGTGGTTAGCGGTGTATTTCTGCCGGCGCTCCAATGTCTGAGAGATGGTGGGTTGTTGTAAAGAAGCGCCTGATGGTGCCTTTGATGGTGCAGGAGAAGGAGATAAGACAGAAACAGGGGAGGATGAGGGAGAAGTCAACAAAGTGGCGGAGGCAGATGAAGTGATGTCCTGGCTCGTCCTCTGGAGTGCATCGCCAGCACTGTGAGCAGAGGCAGTGGCATGAACGGCGGGCGACGTTTGTCCTGCCGTTGCTGCCTGCCACTGATTCCATTGCTTGGATTCCAAATGACGGTGCATTGAAGTGGTGGACAGGTTGCTCTTCTCAGGGCCCCTACTCGATTTCGAGAGGCAAATTGTGTAGACGACACTATATCTGTCCTCGGCGCATTCCTTGAAAAAACTCTACACCTTCAAGAAACGTGCCCTCGATGGGGGAGTTTTTCTGGGCTGGGTACAAAAGGGAACATCTTCGGACATTCCGGGTCTGGCCTGGCTTCGGCAAAGCAGCTGACCTCTGCCTCTGGACATGTCTCTGCCTCTAGCTACCCTTTTTGGTGCTGCACCTGCCTCAACATCCACACTACTTTCCCAGCTTGACATCTGCCTTGTCCAGGTGGGGTCGGTGTCCTCGTCGTCCACCACCTCCTCTTCCAACTCCTGTCTCGCCTCCTCCTCCTGCACAATGCGCATGTCAACTGGCTGCCCTGACAGCAACTGCGTCTCATCGTCGTCGATGAGGGTGGGTTGCTGGTCATCCGCCACCAAATCGACCGGAGATGGAATGGAGGAGACTCTAGTGTTTGAGCATCTGGACACAGATACTCGTCTGTTAGGTCCGTGGAATCGCGAAATGGAGGGGCAGGTTGCGGTACAGTCAAAGGAAGGGAGAACAGCTCTGGGGAGCAGGGACAGTTGGGGTTATTGTTCTGAGAAGATTGGGAATTTTGGGTGGAAGGAGGACAAGACTGTTGGGTAAGAGGAGGTAGAGGCTGACTGGCTGGTGGACAATGTGCTTTAAGCGTTATCCGACAGCCATTGCAAGACCTGTTCCTGGTTCTCGGGCCTACTAATCTTTGTACCATTCAGCCTAGTTAATGTGGAACTTTTGTGCAAAGCGCAGAACTTAGGGCCCGCCTGATGTTAAGGGACACACGCTGGTACAAGGCTCAACTCACCCTAAGTGCCAAAAACACTGCTGGTGCAAGGCTCTACTCATGCCAAGGGCCTCAATCTCTGCTGGTAGCTCAGCTTAAGGTCATGTAACTTTGTTTGGAAGGGCTCATGTTAAGGGCTAGAAAAGTGAATTTTGGAAGGTCTTACCACATCACTCACACACACACACACACACACACACACACACACACACACACACACACACTCACTCAAAATGACAGTTAAGGGTGAGGGCTTTTGGAATTCCCATTGCCTATTCCATTTGTGGTTGTCATGGGGAACGTGATTTAAAGGGGTGGTTGTTACTGTTTGTTGAGCTTAAATTGGGGTTTGTGTCCATCCATTTGGGGAGTAAAGAAGGTTTCCAGGTATTTTCCCACTTTGATAGAGGTTTTTTTGAATGTGGAAAGTGTGTAGTTGTTAGGCAGTGATGTTGGGGTAATAGAGGGTCTTTGGTGTGTTAGATGCCCCCAGGCATGCTTCCCCTGCTGTCCCAGTGTCATTCCAGAGGTGTTGGCATCATTTCCTGGGGTGTCATAGTGGACTTGGTGACCCTCCAGACACGGATTTGGGTTTCCCCCTTAACGAGTATCTGTTCCCCATAGACTATAATGGGGTTCGAAACCCGTTCGAACACACGAACATTGAGCGGCTGTTCGAATCGAATTTCGAACCTCGAACATTTTAGTGTTCGCTCATCTCTAATGACTATGCCCTATAAGAGGGCACAGGAACCTCACCCCTGTGTGTTTTTTTCTGTCCTGTGATGTTGGGACAGGTGGAGGAGGCTTCTGTGGTCTCCTTATGGTTTGGAAGAAGGAGTTTGCAAACCTTCTTCTTCTTTTCCTTTTTCTTTCTTTCTGAAGAAAGATTTAGGTTTATATTAGGTTAAATTAGAGATGAGCGAAAACTGTTCGGAACAGCCGTTCCGAACAGCACGCTCACAGCTTGCTCCCATAGAAATGAATGGAAGCGGCCGGCACGCGGGGGGTTAAGCAACCGGCCGCCGGCAAAGCGTACATACCAGGTGCTTCCATTCAATTCTATGGGAGCGTGCTGTTCGGATCGGCTGATCCGAACAGTGTTCACTCATCTCTAGAAGTCATATTTTCAGTGCTGCAGTTTGATTCATTGCCAGCAGTAAGGTAAGCTGAATCCTCTTTCAGCTTTTCCTTTTGTTTTAGTGCAGGTTGCACTAATATCTATTACTGGGGTTGTTCTGTCAACTCCTGTTATGTTGTGTTTGTCAGTGCCTGTGCACACTTACCTGGGCTGCAGTTGCAGCGGTGGACATTGTGGGCAGCTTTCAGCTTTTCTCTGTGTTTAGTGCAGAAACTAAAGCATTAATGTCTATTGCTATGGCAGTCTGTCAACTCCCATGCTGTGGGCAATCACAGCTGGGGGTTGAAGGGAGTTTCTCTTCCCTCATCAGGCTCTGTGGTGTTGCTCGGCTGTTAGGCTGAGCTTCTGCCACTGCCTTAAATCGCAGCTAATGTGAACAGCAGCCAATCTTATGACAGTGAGTTTGAGGATCGCTGGGGAGGGTTTGTTTTTTAAGTTTGAGGGCCTGATGCAGCGGCAGGCCACGCCTCCTCCGGCCCTGACCTTATTTAAAGAGGACCTTTCACCACTTTTGGGCACAGGCAGTGTTATATACTGCTGGAAAGCTGACAGTGCGCTGAATTCAGCGCACTGTCGGCTTTCCCGATCTGTGCCCGGTGTAAAGCGCTATCGGTCCCGGTACCGTAGTGCTCTATGGTCAGAAGGGCGTTTCTGACCATTAGCCAGAGACGTCCTTCTGCCTCGCGGCGCCTATCGCGCTGTGCTGTGGAGCGGGGAGGAACGCCCCCTCCCTCTGCTCACACAGCTCGCCCATAGACGAGTATTATCAGGAGAGGGAGGGGGGAGTTCCTCCCCGCTCCACAGCACAGCGTGATAGGCGCCGCGAGGCAGAAGGACGTCTCTGGCTAATGGTCAGAAACGCCCTTCTGACCATAGAGCACTACGGTACCGGCACCGTAAGCTCTTTACACCGGGCACGGATCGGGAAAGCCGACAGTGCGCTGAATTCAGCGCACTGTCAGCTTTCCAGCAGTATATAACACTGCATGTGCCCAAAAGTGGTGAAAGGTCCTCTTTAAGGGGCAGTTTGCGCTGAAAGCACTGCCTTACTAGATTCCAGTGGGGATACCTAGTTTTTTCTCTAGGTTGGGTACCTGTAGCTGGCTGTGGCTTACAGACGTATCTGGAAAATTGCATTTGTAACCACCCCAGGTGATGAGAATTGGTTCCTGTGTATTCTCACAGAAGTGTATTAGCGCTGAAGTGCCTCAGTTCCGTAAGTATAGAAGGTCTTGGTTTACCTGTGGTCCGGTGGTTAAATGTCTTTTTTCCAGAGTTGAGTGGGCTAGCGGCTCCACGTAGGTCGTCTACTCCTCCTCCGGGTGACCACAGAAGACGGGAGTCTTCTTCCAAGAGGAGGCATTTGGCTGCGCTGTCTGCGAAGTACCTCTTCCTGACAGTAGGATGAGTTCACTTTAGCCTGATATTCAGGAGAAAGGAAAAAAAAAAACAACCCCTATGGGGGTTTCATATCTGCATTGATCCCACTGTCGCTCCTGCAGAGGCCCTCCTCCTGAGGTAAAATAATTCATGGAGGATTCTCAAGGATATAGGGGTTCTACATCCCATATCTCCAAAAAATTAAAAATTGCGCACGGATAGGCACTCATTATCCCTTCTATCTCTGGGGCATCTACACGTGAATGATCAGACCATCTCATCTGATGACGAAGCTCCAGTACCAGCAGACCTATATTCCCCATGGAAAAGATGGGAAGGCTGCTGAAGTCCATCCAGTCAGGTGACCCGGATGTTGATGGGGAAGCCTCCCCGTCCACCTCTGGGGGGCAGAGGGCTTTTCCAAGTGGACGCAGCTTTGGCCAAGCTGATGGAGACCGAGTGGAAACATGCTGAAAGAGCTCATCTTAATTCCAGTCCCTATTTCTGAATAGAGGACTGTCAGAGGTCAAGACCCTGTACCCCATAGCCTCAGCACAGCTAGATCCTTTGGGTCCGCCTCCTAAGGTG
The DNA here is from genome assembly GCF_031893055.1 of Leptodactylus fuscus. Taxonomy (NCBI): domain Eukaryota; kingdom Metazoa; phylum Chordata; class Amphibia; order Anura; family Leptodactylidae; genus Leptodactylus; species Leptodactylus fuscus. Next base: position 53,477,814 of record NC_134274.1, read on the forward strand.
GATTTGGCAGTCGCGAAGCTCTCTCGACGTACGGTGGTTCCTCTGGATGATGGTTCCAACTTACAAGACCTTCTGGACCCTGAGAGAATGCTATTTCCGCGGCCTCAGCTCCGGCCTCTGTGGCCATAGCCTCTACTACTGTAGCAGATAGCTTATGTTCCCCATCTTGCCCAGCTAGAACGGGTTATTGATTTTGGGGTCCCTAGGGACGACATACTGTCCTCAATATCCTCCCTGTTTATGGCTGCTGACTTCATGGGTGAAGCCTCCCTTCAGCAATTGAAAATAGCCTCTAAGAACATGGCCCTATCCACCGCGACAAGGAGACCTCTCTGACTTAAGCCCTGGAGGGCTGTCACCTCATCAAAATTTACGCTATGTGCGCTACCATTTCAGCCAGGAAGACTCTTGGACGCGGACTGGACGATTTGATGGTGGGTCTCGTGGACATTAAGGGCAAGTCCCTGCCCCAAGGCTCCAGAGGCATACGGGAGGCCTCTGGTAGAGGGCGTGGATCTACTGGCCCCAGATCCCAGTCACAGAGGTGCACAAAATTTTGCCTGAAAAGCCTGGATGTGGACGCCCTTAGGAGGATCCAAGGAAGATATAAAATTTTTTGACGGGGTCTCACTCCCTGTAACCGGAGTCCCTGTTGGGGGCCATTTCCTAACTGTGTGGTGTGCTATTATTCATGTTCTACTACTTGCACCGTCCTCTTGGTGCAAGTAGTAGAACATGGCTACGTTGTCGAGTTTTCCCATCCTCCGATCAACCGACTTGTCACAACTCATCCTCATCCTCTGCCTGTTGCTCGTCATTCCATCCTGGAGAGCTCCTTCCTCCACTATATCCAGAAAAGAGCCCTGGAGAGAGTTCCTCCTTCATTAGGATTCGGAGACTGGGGAATGATCATACTTGCACGTACCCATCTTTCAGCCACACAGAAAATACCTCAGGATCGCCATCCAAGTTTCCGGTCAAAGAAGCATTACCAGTTTACTGACCTACCCTTTGGCACCTCTTCCGCTCCTCACACCTTCACCAAGGTGGTGGCTCTGACTCAACGCCAAGGTAGAGAAGTTCTGCTCTCTATATCAGGAGGACAATCCCTTCGCAGTGGATGCCCTGTCCATCCCTTGGAGGTTCAGGCTGGTATACATATTCCCTCTAATTCCCATCATACCCAAGGTATTGATGAAAATAAGACAGGACCAAGTCCAGGCGATTGCCATAATCCCGTTCTGGCCAAAAAGGACTTGGTTGGCCCAGCTCATACAGATGAGTCAAGGCGTATACTGGAGGCTTCCCCCCTCCCAGAACCTGATCACTCAAGGAGGACAGACGTGCCAGGATCTGGTGAGATTCAACCTGACAGCCTGGAGGTTGACCAGTCCCTATTACTGAATAATGGACTGTTAGAGGCCGTCCTCAAAACCCTTGCCTCTGCCAGGGCAAATTCTACAAACAGGAATTATCACAGGATTTGGGAAATCTTCAAGTCTTGGTGCCTTGGACACAATATGGTTTTTTCTAACCCCTCAACAATCATTAAAATGGATTTTTTTTCTCCCTAACACGTAGAAATAGCCCTAAGAAAGGCTATTCTTCTCCTATCTTTAGAAGACTTCTCTGCGTCGCCGTTCTGTAGATATCCTGGTATTGTTCGGTATGCAAATGAGTTCTCTTGTAGCGCTGGGGGAGACCCAATCCTGCGAGAGAACTTTCCAGCATCGCCTCCATCTTCTTCAGGAACGTCCTCTTCACACCTCTTCTTCCGGCACAGGCGGTGAAGCTTGTAGGCCTGGGGCAGAGCCGACTGCACATGCCCACAGGCCACAAGAAAATGGCTGCTTACAAAAAAACTCTCTAGCGACGACCTTTGTCTTCTTCTGGCACGGCCTATCCACAACGTCTTCTTCTGGTTTTAAATGGCACGCACGTGCAGTCGGCTCTGCCCAATGCGCATGCCTGCGGCCAGTAGCGTAACTAGGAATGGCGGGGCCCCGTGGCAAACTTTTGACATCCCCCTCCTCTGCATTTCTAGGCGCTCTATTATGCCCCATAGTGGCCCCTTCACACAATATTATCCCCCATAGTGGCCCCTTCACACAGTATTATCCCCCATAGTGGCCCCTGCACACACTATTATGCCCCTAGTGGTCCCTGCACACGGTATTACGTTCCTTAGTGGTCCCTGCGCACAGTATTATGCCCCATAGTGGCCCCTGCACACGGTATTATATCCCTTAGTGGCCCCTGCACACACTATTATGTCCCATAGTCATCCCTGCACACAGTATTATGCTCCACTGTGGACACTCATAAACAATTATTATACTCTGGGGTCTTTATAGACCCCAGAGTATAATAATTGAAGACTCTCCGCTGCAGTCCTCCGCTGTCGTCCTTCTTCAATGACGTCGGACGTCACATGACCTGGGACGCAGGCTGGGTTCAGGTGATGTAAGAGACTTCAGACAACTAGGCCTGAAGCCTGCCCGGATCGTGGACAGGTAAGTAACAGTGTTTTTTATGTTTCTTACCTCTCTCCGGCCCCCGATAATTATGCTCGGGGGTCTGCAAAGACCCCCGAGTATAAATGATAGTCTTTGTGGGGCCCACGGTGTCACTTACCGATCCTGGCCCATTACCGGCTGTTGCTACCACTGCTACCACGGTAGTTACTGCATGCGGTCATTTTCTTGTGGCCACTTACACAAGCGTACTGTGTAAGCAACCACAAGAAAATGGCCCCAGTACTGCGAGAAAACTCATTAGCATACTGAAGAAAACCAAAATATCAGTGGAACAGCGATGCGGAGACTTCTAAAGATAGGAGAAGAGTAGCCTTTATTAAGGCTATTCCTACATGTTAGGGAGAAAAAAATTACATGTTTATGATAGGATCTCTTTAAATAGTTTGCAAAAGTTAAGGCTGAAGCCCTATGTTGCCAAAACGCTGTGTTGTACACTACCTGCAAACTGAATGGGATTCTGGCTAATCCCATCCACACACTGCAAAAAAAAATTCTGCGGAAAAACAAGCCAGCAAATGTTAGCTGGGTCAATGTGTTGGGCTGCTGCAGAACCTCTTGTATATATATGTTTTTCTCAGAAACAGCTGAGTTACTGCAAAAAAAAATTTCCTGACAATGTGGCTCTACAAAAAGTGACAATGAAAAAGCCGCTTAGGCTAAGGCCCCTCCTAGCGGGTACCACAGCGTAAAAGCTCTGCGGCAAAAACCACGGAGGAGCCATGTTTCATTTTTTTCCCGCAACGCTCTTCACAGAAAATCCACAGAGTTTTCCTCTGTGGACTTTCTGCTTCAATGATCCATATAGGGAAGCCTCCAGCATTTCTGTAGATATAATTGACATACTGCGATTTCCTACGTAACGGTTTTGGTGATTGCAGCATTATGGTACGTGTGTGGATGGGATTCGCTTTGTGATGCCCGGTTTGCAAAGGCCTTTTCTTTACCATCAGTAACATACAAGTCCCAACAAATTCGTGAGGGGGTGGGTGAATCAACTACTGTGTATCTGATAAATCGCACCACGACCGGGGGAAATATGTGTGTACGGCGTTCTGAAAACAATAGGATGGAGCTGTGGATAATATTGTTCAGGCATTCTGCAATTTCATCCTTTGTCATTAGAATGAATTCCATGGTATAGCCTTTATGAGAGCTATAACTTTATGAGAAGTCAGGTTTCACTAGCACTGATGGTTTGCTGACTCTGCCCTCTAGTGGTACGCTAAGGTACTCTGTATCACTGAATGTCGATACATTGGCACTATTTGGTTTCAGCTTTATCATATAAAGTTCTATTGTATGCAGTGGTGTAACTACCACGGTAGCAGTGGTAGCAGCTGCCACAGGGCCCGACACCTTAGGGAGCCTGGGCACCCTCACTAGTTAATATGACAAAAAATAAATAAACAATAAATTTTACTTTTTGAGGCCCGAGGCTATCTGAGGTGTCGGGTTCCGGGCAGTGGAGAGCCTCAGCAGCGTGTGTCCTGACAGTGGGGTAGGGCCAGAGACATTGTGCACAAAGAAGATAGTGCCGGGATGGTGTGAGCAGCGCTGAGGATTTACGGAGATTGAGACTGGTGAGTTTAATTCATGTGTGCAGGGCAGGCTGTCAGCACACAGTACTGTGCTGGCAGCTGCCTGGGGATGAAGGGGTTATAACAGTACATAATACTGTGCTACAGGGGCCACTATAGGGCATAATACTGTGCTACAGGGGCCACTATAGGGCATAATACTGTGCTACAGGGGCCACTATAGGGCATAATACTGTGTTCAGGGGCCACTATAGGGCATAATACTGTATACAGGAGCCACTATACGGTATAATACTGTATACAGAAGCAAATATAGGGTATAATACTGTGTTGTGTACAGGGGTCACTATGGGGCATAATAGTGCAGGCAGGAACGCGAGGGTAGAGGGGTGGTCGGTCGGGGTCCTTGGGGGGGGGGGGGGCTCATGTCAAAGGTTCGCCACGGGGCCCCACCACATTCCTAGTTACGCCACTGATTGTATGAATTATCAGTTTACATTAAAGCGAGATACAAGCACAAGATAGCTGTTCCTTATCAGCTACACCCCTTATGGGATCTGGTTATGGGATTCCTCTATTTTGAGCCTTGTACAAGTTGTCTAAAACGTCACACTGATGTCCTATCCTTAGGACTGATGGAAGTCCCCAATGTCAGTCTTCCCTGACTTGCAAGTTTCTGCGAACTGGAAGTCAGGATTGTTAAAAGGGTAGTCCGGGGAGTTAAATTTACCTGACTTCCTCCAGCAATTTCTGCATGTTGGTTCCAGCCTGATTCTGACACTAGGTCATGTGATCAGAACCAGCCCTTGACTCTGGGTTAATCCACCCTCTCCTGATTTTACTATGTCAGCAAACCCCATAGCACAGGTGACCTGGGAGATGTGGCGGATTACACGACCCCGGGTTGGAACCAGGCCAGAACCCCTTGGGACTGCTGAAGGAACACAAGCAAGTTTATAAACAGGGACAATCCCTTTAATGTATTCCTATGACAGCCTCAATCTGACTCCCATTAGAATGCATTGAAAGTCCTGACTTCTGCTCCACCAAATACACTATCAGACAGGAGGCACATGGGGGCGCAATTAGGAAAGGGGCTGCTGCAGATCTGCAATATAAAGCACAATCCACACAGATATGGCTCGGTTTATGGAAGACAGAAGCAATGTTTTTATAAACTTGCCTAGTCCCTTGTATTCTCACAGATCTGTTAGTACAAGCACCATCTTGAAAGTTCTTGCCTAGAGTCCCCAGTTCAGTAAATAAGAGGCCATAATGTATCACTTACCTTCTACAAGTACCTCAGCTCTTCTTGGATCCTTACAACTCTCCAAAAAGGATATGAGACTTTGTAACGCTTGTATACTTCCTTGGTCTTGTTTGCTGCCTGTAAGGCTGAGTTCACACGTGTGGTCCATCATAGACCTCTTCCACCTTGGATCAAAAACGTATCAATTCTTCATTCAGTGCAACACCCCCACATTTGAGTCTAGGAAGCACAGAAGGGGGTGCAGCCAGTTCCTACCAACCAGTATTACTGGAACAATATCTCTGAATTTACAGTCATATGTGAACACTGTGCAAAGTTTCTCTCATTTCTTAGGCTAAGTTCACACCTGCGCCTGCTGTCCGCATGGGAATTCAGTTTCTCATTCAGCTTGAAAATGTGGAGAAAAAAAGCACTTTTCTCTCCGCATTTTTTGCCCTTTTCAGGTGGAAACTGGGCAGATCCTGTTGTAATCCTGGGTCTGCAGGTTAAGTGGATTAGGTCTCAGTTTGGGGCAGCCCCCAAGCAAACCCCCCTGAATGGAAACCTGAACACAAGTGTGAACTGGCATAAGTCTTGTGTGAGATGTATCATCTTAGATGGAAGCACCTACTGTGCCTATATTGTGAGAAAACACAGCTCAGGACATGGGAGAATCTCCATAAACCCAATGTATATCTGGTGCAATGGCCAATGAGAGGGGCCGTATAATAACGCAGTCTAAAACAGGCCGCTTTGTGCAGCTTACAGTTTTCCTATTTTTGTTTTAATGCGCTGAATAAAGGTCGACTTGTGGCCGCTTACACGAGCTTGCGCAGTACGCTCCTGTAGTTCTATGGAGTACAGGGTGTACTGCGCCTGCTTGCGCAGATGGAGGCAGCACTGGAGATTTCTCTCGCAGTATTGGGGACACCCCCAGTGCTGTTTGAGTGCTAGGGACCATCCCCAGTGCTGCAAGAGAATACATCTGCATACTGACAAAAAAAACAGGATTTCAAGCGAACGGCAGCACAGAGAAGACAACGAAAGGTAGGAGAAGAATAGCCTTTCTTAAGGCTATTCCGACATGTTTGTGAAAAATTAGTTTGAATGATAGGATCCCTTTAAGAAGATTCCCGGCTGTGCTAAACTACATTTTCTAATTGCAGATCTACACTGCTGGTACTGATGCTACTCACATTCTGTTTTCTTGCACCTCGTATTACATCACACGCAGATTCCATAAATCAGGATTGTGTGTTTTTTGCCTCTGCTTCTATGTCCTGCACACATACAGTATATCGGTTTGTCAGACTCAAAGTGAATGCATTAAAAATAAAGAACACCTACATAGCAAACATTTTATTAGAGGAGGTAGAAATGCGTTCCAAACACGGAGATATAAAAGGCAATAAAATGTCTTCCCTCTAGTTACAAAGAATCAGGGTCATTGTTAGAATTAATAATTAAAAGTACAATAAAAAGCGGCTAACTACATAAAGGACAGTAAAGAATCGTGCACAGTAAACCAATGTGAGTGGAGGCTGAAGTCACTGAGGTCAGGTACAGGCCTGTAGGTCTAGTTTTTTGCAGAACCGAAAATTGTGGCAGACGATGCTTTTCTATGTTGCAAAAAATGGAGATTTTTTTTCTTTTTTATTACTGACGTCCATGTACAATAGATGGTCTGTTTGCATCCATATTTTTGGCATGGACCATATAGTAACAAGCTGATGTGAACCTAACCTTACAGAGATGACCATGTAAATATATTGCTACAAAGTAATCTGACATTGTCCCTATGACGTTCCAGGCTGGCTGCAGCGTTCCCCAGCTACATGTTCTCAGAGATGATAACGTGACCGGCAGTGGCTTTCTTCCCATAGAGCGCACATGGACGCTCATTCAAGTCAACCAAGGATGTAGGTGGAGAGTGTTGGCAAACAGTTCTTGGCTGTACGAGCATTAAGACAGTCGCTCTTACATATAGAGCCTTACATTTCCATATTTTCATTGCATGGCTTCTATACCTACACCTTATGGGAGGGGTGGAGCAAGCCTTTATACATACTCCTTAAAGGGGCTCTATCACTAGATTTATGTGTTATGAGCTAAGGATATGCCCAAATAGACTTTAGAAAGGTTATTCAGGTGCTGCTATTAGTTGCCTCTGCCCCCAAGCCCCCCTCCTGTTTGTTCACCGCCTCCATTGTCGGCGGTTTCTATTGAAATCACGCGCGTGTGCAGTAGCACTCCCTCTGGCGCGCTACTGCACCATTTTCCTGTAGAGAACATTGCGAGCTGGCACTGGAGCATGCACAGTAGCGCGCACGCGCGTGATTACAATAGAAACCACTGACGATGGAGGCAGTGAACAAGCAGGAGGAGGAGGGCTTGGAGGCACAAGGAAGAGCAATGGGCGGCCAGAAGCTATGACGCTAAGGGGTGCACGGAACGCCCACCGTGCACAATCAAGCTCATTTGGATATAGCTTTCAACGGTAATTAACAAAAACGGGGGGTCTTTTTACAAACTAATAGCAGCACTTGAATGGCCTTTTTAAAGGCTATTCAGGCATAACTATCTCACAACATGTAAATTTAGTGATAGAGCCCCTTTAAGAACAGGGCAGGCCTCTCTATACATAGTCCTTATGATGGGGGAAGAACAACATGTTTCGAGTGGAAGTTTTATTACCGGGATTCTTATCCATCTATACCATAATAATCACAAATTACTACCTCAGCTAGTTATAAGTTCCCTACCTATGCAGGCCAGGGAAAGTGTAACATAAAAAAACCCCATACTCACCTGTCCCTAGTGCTCCAGTGTTCACCGCTACTGTTCCATCCAATTGACGACTATGCCGGTGGAAGGCCTCGCTGTACGTGACCTACGAGAACAATCTGTAACCTCAGCTGCCATAGAAAAAGACCTACATACATCACTGGTGATATGCCAGGTCCTCTCCTGTGACCCCTGAGGTCACTCATCGGCCTTAGTGGTCACATGCAGCGATGATTTCTACCAGAACAATCCCCTAGGCGCTGCTTCACCAGGGACAGGTGAGTATTGGGAGGGGGGGGGGTTGTGTTTCACCTTCTCCAGACTTCAGCCCAGATACTGTATTTCATGGCTAGCCCTTTAAAGGGATCCCATCAATCAGATTGAATTTTTTGTCCTTAACATGTAGGAATAGCCTTAAGAAAGGCTATTAGTCTCCTGCCTTTAGATGTCTTCTCCACGCCATTGTTCCGTAGAAATGCCGGTTTTCGACGGTATGCAAATGAGTTATCTCGCAGCACTGGGGGCGTCCCCAATCCTGCGAGAGAACTTTCCAGCGCCGCCTCCATCTTCTTCAGGAACGTCCTCTTCACACCTCTTCTTCCAGCGCAGGCGGTGAAACTTGTAGGCCTCGGGCAGAGCCGACTGCACATGCCCACAGGCCACAAGAAAATGGCTGCTTACTTACTGTGTAAGGACATTCCAGAAGAAGATGGAAGCGTACAGGAGAGTTCTCTCGCAGCATTGGGGATGCCCCCAGTGGTGTTTGAACGCTGGGGCCCACCCCCAGTGCTGCGAGAGAACTCATTTGCATACTGGCAAAAACCGGTATTTCTACGGAACAGCGGCGCGGAGAAGTAATCTAAAGGTAGGAGACGAATAGCCTTTCTTAAAGCTATTCCTACGTGTTAGGGACAAAAAATTCGATCTGAATGATAGGATCCCTTTAAGATGCACTGGACTCTTAATAATTGTGGCACACACCAAGGTGCCATAACAGCAATCTAAAGTCACAACTACTCACCATCTACACAACTGTCTGGCATGGAGGGAATACATTTTCCCTATAGATTAGGCTGGATTATTGGCAATGACAGCAGTCAGGAAAGAATAATATAGCATTGCTATAAATGTCAACTACATGATCATTTCAGGATCTAGAAGCAGCCCTGTATCTTCGTGTGGCACGTCTGCTAGAAAATATAGCAAAGATTCATGAACTCATCGACAACATCATTGTTCAATCGCTATAAAATAGAGGAATTTATTTACGCATTGGTGGTGGCTTTTCACACAATACAGAATCGGGCACGTTCCTAACAGGATTGGAGCCAAATTCCAGCAACATTCACCAAAAAGGAAAGAAATCTGCACAGCAAACTAAAGCCCCCGCCATTTCACAGTAAACACATCAGCATACCATTCAATACGCGCTGTATCTGTAAGAATGAAGACGTGTGAGGTTACAGAAACCAGAATAATCATCTGTAAAATACAAAACAGCAATGGAAAGGAAGACTGGCACAAGGTGGGGCGTGGGGACAAAGAGATTCATTACAAACGGAGTTTCCACAAAAAAGCCCCCAAAGTTTGCAAAGACTCTCCTCTATACTAAAGGCTTTAATAATGTGCAGGGATTGAACGTTACAAATGGTTCCTGGTGTAAATTTCTGAAAAAATTGAACTAAATCGGAAGTGATAAATGGAGCTTTATGACTGCTGACAGGTACCTGTAACACAACCTTTACCGAGTTGAAGAATCCGGTTGTAACTCTTAGGCCCCGTTCCCACGGAGTAACGCGCCGCTAATTTAGACACGTGTCAGAGCGAGGCGCTTCAAAACAAATCCCATTGATTTCAATGGGTGCAGGTCTTACGCGCGTTACACATTGAAATCAATGGGTTATAAAGCCTGCCATTGATTTCAATGGGAGCGAGCGTAAGCCGGCAGCCATTGAAGTCAATGGGATCTGTTTTGAAGCAGCTCTGACACATGTATACGTGTCTAAATGAGCGGCACACGTTACTCCGTGGGAACAGGGCCTAACATGAATTTTTCCAATAGCATACCCCCTGTCTGAAATGGATGTCCCACAAACACCTGAATGATCCATTGATCACGATAATGGGAGTCCCATATCCCAGAGAGTGAATGAAGTCGCCATCCTGCTGTAACCACAGTATTGGGTTGACTACAGAAGCAGCGAATCGTCTGCAAACACCCCATATAGAGGGGGAAACACAGGACGTCATTCTGGTGATCAGTGTGGGAAAATTATCCCTTTACTCTGTGAACGAGTTCTTAAAGGGGTTGTATGAGATAAAAATGTACTTTTCCCAGTACATTCACTATGGCCCAGTTCTTAGCTTTGTGGAGCAGAGTGAGAGCTGGAAGTCTCTTTGATGTCCATTAGAGATGAGCGAGTAGTATTCGATTGAATATCTCGCCGCCATAGGAATGCGTGTAAATGGGCAAACACCAAGGGGTTAAGCGCAGTGAATATTCGCTGCGTTTAACCTCTTGGTTTTCGACACATTCCTATCGCGGCGAGGTATTCGATCGAATACTACTCACTCATCTCTAATGTCCATAAAGTGGAGTTGGTCATGTGACCAAGAGTCAAGAGGGTAAGGAATAAGACTTCTGCACCCCCTGTAATGATCTGCAAAAATAATACAATATGCCAAATGCCAGGGGAACCTGTTCCACACAGTAAGCATGTCTAATAGTGCTCTGAATACCCTAGTTTTATTGCCCCGCACAACCCCTTTAACGCTCAGGATAGAAATGCTAGTGAACAGAAGGAGCAATGAGAGTCCTGGAAGGGTGCAAACAATTAGGCTATATTCACACGACGGTGGAGAAAAATGGACAGTACGGTTTGTGTTTTCACTGACATTTTACATCTCTCCTCAAACAATTTTCACAGATTCCTCATTGACTTCAATTTGTTGAGGGATCTGCAAAAATGGAGACAGAGATCAAACATCCATTAAAATGGATTGTCAGAAAAGAAAAAAAACAGACACAAATGGCTACACTGAGATCAATGTGTGTGCCGTGCTATGAAAGTCATAAATCTGTCCATTTTTCTCATTTGTGTGAATAACGCCTTACTCTCTGTATCACTTCCCTCCAAACCAAACACATTTTGTAATAAATTTACAGATGTGTCCGTATTAACCTGAACTCGTGTCATCTCTTGTCATTGAAGGCGTCAAAATCCAGTGTGAAGTCATTGGAAAAACATTTTTCAATGGGTTAACTCTGCTACATCTGCAGGTGCGGAACTTCTTTCATTTTTGTAAGATGGATCAATACTTACGAGGAAGCATCCCAACAATGTCTGACTACTGTTATCCCGTAGGGATATGACAACTAACAATTGTTGGGCTGGACTAGAATCCATGAGGCCATCGGTCTGTTGATAACTTACCCTCCCATGGATACCTGTTCAACTTACAAACTGGTTTCCCCAAGTCAATGTTTTAACACACAACGCCATCCCACTAGGCCATTCTATTGCTATGCCATGGCGTCTTCCTCAGGGCACTATTCCCATACACAGACGGGAAGTGCATCATTTTGCTGCATTTTGATTGGTTACAATTCCTCAATTCATCCGCTTGTGTTCTGAGACACAAACACCTCCAGAGCAGCAATGAGAGGTACAAACAAGGATTTTGTTGTTATAATAAGTGCTTTACAATTTACAAGCCGATAAAAAAAAATGAACTCAGAATTCGGAGACACTGATTCCATTGAAGACTCGAAATAAAAGGTCCGAGGAATCGGCAGCCGCTGCCACTAAACTTTACAGGTGTGCTTGCCAATGGTGAGGGTATCGAGTTGTGTTGCAGAAAAAACAGTTGCCTGAGTAGTGCCTTGCCTATTTCCAAACAGTGTCATCCGTACGGTGCAAGAGTCACTCGGATACGGAAACATGTTCACGGTCTGCTTAAGAAACCGAACTAGACAGGACGCCAACAAAGGAAAATCCATTGAGAATGCCTTGGTTGAAGCAGAAAGCTTTTCGTGTGAGGTCTTTGGATGCTGTACTTAATGTAAATGAAATATACCCTTTATGCATGCAGACAGTATGAGCCAATGTCCACTGTCTGTACAGAGTGCAAAGAACAACTTTACATGTTGCATTGTTGTGTTGATCGTTTTCTTCCTCTCTTCTGGCCAAAACACTATATATTTTTTTAATATATATAAAAAACTGAAAAAAACCTATAAACACAGTAGTGAGTGGTGTAAACCAATGTACAGGAGAACAGTTGGCCAGTTAAGTGCTTCCATTCTGGAGTATTCCTTGTCAGTCGTCTCGGACGTGAATCGAGAATGTGGCAGCAGTCTCATAGACGCATTGTCGCTGCTGAAAAAACCAGCATTAGTCGTAGCGGCCCTTTATCATCGTGTTTAACAAAGGACCAACCTGAAAATAAAATAAAATGGTGTAAATGTTAAGAAATTGTGAAAGGGGTAATGTCATGCATCATCTCCATACCACAAGTCCACACTATTATAGCTTTTTCATCTTTTTCTGCTCCCATTTGTCCTATTTAGCAGTGCTGGAAGTAAGAACTGGACAGAACCAGTCTCCTTCCCCCTATAGCAACTGAAAATATAATAGGATTCTTCCTAATATCCTTTGTATACTGCCATACTACTGCTCCTTCCCTGACAAGTTGTGCAGAAAGCTAGGATCACTATGCAAAGACTTGGCTGTAGAATAAAAAATGTCTGGATGTCTGTCCACCACTCTTCAGTTCTATGTGGACATGCACATTACTATACACTCTGAGCACCAGGTGGCACTACACCATGTCAGTAAATGCCGTTGTGCGGGGGTAAGTTCACACACAGTTTTTTGGTCAGGATTTTGAGGCCGTATCCGCCTCAAAATCCTGAACAAAGAGACGGCTCCCATTGAAATCAATGGAAGCCGGTCAGTTCTTTTTTCCAGGAGCAGTTTGTTCCGGCTCCCAGAAAAAATAAGCGAGATGCTCATTCTTCAGACCAATTCGCCTTGTGATATCTGCCTGAAGACACTCCTTCCTCTGGACTAGGCCCATTCATTTGGGGCTAATCCGGAGGGGAGTGGGCGACTGGATCCAGTTGCGGCTATCCTTATTTTGGTCAAGAAGCTGAGGCGGCCTCCGCCTCAGGTTCTGGACCAAAAAACCCTATGTGAATTTACCCTTGGGTTTTTTTGGTAATCAAATTAGTCTGAAGTCTACGCCAGGCCCCAGCTGGAGTAACTTTCAGATTCAGGCTCATGGACTGCACAAGATGCCCCAAAATTCTTAAGAGGCACAAACAATTATTAATGCTGGTGGGTGTATAGCCAGTGGATCCATTGACAATTTACACCAGAAACTGATGCAAGGTCCAAGCATGTGCCTCTAAGTAAATTTGGCCAATCTCCGAATTGGCAGGTGCAGGAAACAGTCTTGATAAACTCCTCACAGTGAATAGTGCCCATACTACTTTAACCCTAAATTCACTCATGTGAGAGGCAGATTTACCAGCCTGAACATCAAACCGGGAGAGGGACTGCTGGCATTATAGTTATCTATCATGTTAGGACTCCTAGCGATAATAGTAGAGGAGAATATGGCGTCTATGACGCAAGGACTCCTAGCATTGTACGTAACTATAATGCTAGAATTCAGGCTGGTGAATCTACCAAGTATCATGAGTAAAACTCAGTTGTGTGGGTACAGAGCTGTGCCCGTTCTGGTACTTATTCTTGTATACTCAGCTGATCCGTGGGAGTGATTGGAAATAGCTAAACAATCCCATGGACAGATTATTAAAGTCCCAGGAAGCCCACTTTAAGAGACTATGGGAGTACAGTGCCCCGATGTACCACTGTGAGGAAAGAAGACATAAGTGTGAGAAGTCAGGTGTATCCCCTTCCCCAGCAGGGAATCCCGTGTGGTCCATGTCCCTAGCTACGGTTTAGACTAGAGTCTACAGTCTTTGTACAGAAAGTCTGCCCCGGAATCAAAGTATCCAGGGGTGGAAGTCATGTGACAGGATTTCCAGTTGCAAACCAAAGCTTCGGCATGGACCATGAAGTGTGCCATCATATATAATGGGGCTCCCCATGCACTGAGCTATGACATCATTTGTAACCACGGCTAAGTATTATCTCTCTTCATTTATTAAACACTTATTATTTTATTATATTCTGGTGGGATTCTTTGACCATCTTTGAGTTAACTTGTTTGCCTACAATATAGCACAGTTAGTGTTTCTGTAATACCCTTGCTGTGTTTCCTAGAATAGTCCCTATATACCGTATTTTTCGGACTATAAGACGCAGTTTTTTTCCCCCAAATTTGGGGGGAAAAGAAGGGTGCGTCTTATAGTCCGAATGTGGCGCCTCTGGCACCCGCTGTAATAGAGAGGCGGGTGTCGGCAAGGGATAGATGCAGGTACCGGGGCCTGAGACATCGCTGCGCTCCTCTGCCCTGCATGAAGCCAGCAGCTGGAGGAGTGATGCTCTTCCGCTCCTCCGTCCCCCCGCCGCTGGCTTCATGCAGGGCAGGGCAGCGATGTCTCAGGCCCCGGCACATGTGATGGCGTCTATCTCTCACTGGCATCCGCCTCTCTAGTACAGCGGATGCCGGGACAGTATCGGTGGCCCCTTCTCCCCCGGGGCCGGTCCCCACCGGCCCCGTACCTGTGAAGTTGCAGGCCGGCTCCTGCGCGGCGATATCGCAGGAGCCGACCTGTTCGGGTGTGAGCCGGGAGCCTAATGAGGCTCCCAGGCCTGTCAATGCTATATTAGTATCGCGGCTGGTCTCTATGAGCAGCCGTAATACTAATAGACAGAATGTCCCATAGACGGCAATACAGTTGTATTGCCGTCTATGGGACTTGCAATCAAGTGACCGCAGGTTCAAGCCCCCGGGGGGGAATAAAATAGTAAAAAAAAAAAAAAAAAAAAAAAAGCTTTAAAAATATATAATAAAAAAATGAAATAAGTAAAAGTTCTAAATCACCTCCTGTCCCTAGATTATATATATAAAAGTAGAAAATCATATATCATAAACCACCGGGTTTTTTTTTTCAATACAAGGTGATCTAAGCAATAGATATTCCCCAAAATGGTATAACTAAAAAGTACTTCTGGACCCGCAAAAAAAAACCACTCTATACATCCCCGTACAGCTGCAGGGTCACCAGGCAATGTGGCCTTGCAGCTGTTGCAAAACTACAACTCCCATATATTAAATATTTTACCATTTTTTGCTTCCAAATTTTTTTTCCCTATTTTCCTCCTCTAAAACCTTATAGTCCAGTGCGTCTTATAGTCCGAAAAATACGGTAAGTCACTTACCTCCTGTGGGTTTCCAAGAGCTTCCCCCAGCATCTTTTCAATATTTCGCATGATGGCCACCTTTTGGTGTGCTTTCAGTGGGTATTCTATCCTCTTAGGAGTTGGTGCTCCCTATTCAAGGTGGAACCAATGTAAAATAGGATTAAAAAGGCATCATCAAAGAATTAGGAAGAAAAAAAACAAGAGATCTGGAGAGTTCAACACGATTTTATACTTACAAAGGCTGATGTCAATGTAATGATGGAAATGCTAAGGAAGTATATCATGACAAGAAGCCAAAAAGACCTACTTCTGTGCATTCAGTGAGATGCTACATCTAAGCCATATACCCATCAGTGTTTAGCATGGAAAGACTAAAGTCAAAGGTCTTGTCCGCCATAGCAATCTTCAGCTCCTGAGACCCCGCGCACACACTTGGTTTTGTAAGGGATGTTGTAATAGTGCATATGGATTTATTACAATAAATGATGTCTGATGTGAGAACAGCATGGAAGTAGCTGCTTGTTTTAGCTGAACGGGATGGGGGTCACAATTGGGGGAATGTATTTTCAGTTCAGTGTTCCTAGATCTCTTATTTTATGGTCACTTGGACTTTCTCGGATATTGAGCAGTTACTCCTGACAGAATGACATGTAAATAAACCAGTATTAGTTGTAGTGGATAGGGAGAGGGAGCAGACTGCTCCTTATTGTACACATCAGCTGCTTCAGAGAGAAGTGTAAAATGTGCTACAGCTACAATGGGATTATTAGCAGCAGAAAACTGATAGGACGTCATATATGAAGGGTTATACAGTTATAGAATAGACTGCCCAGCAAGACCAACCAGATGATTCAACCTTTACCTCTTACTATCAATTCATTCTGGTACAATACCCTGTACCTCATACCCTGTACCCTGTCATAAAGGTACAGTATATACAATAGGAATATCATGGCTTGTCTTCCCTTACAGCTGATATGTAATGGAAGCAAAAATAGTGGACACCCTTATTTAAAAACATACCTTGTACCAAAAATTGACTGTAATTGTTGTCCCCCCATCCATGAGCGACTCTATATGGTGCCACCTGCAACAGTATAAAAGTATTACAGCACACAATATAAAAAAGGAATGACTATTCAGGCACCACTAATGTTATTTTAACCCCCCCCCCCTTCCTGTTTTAAAATAAACCTATAAAAACATAAAAGTAAATCATACCTATCGTGCACACTGGGCGGACCGGCACAGTCCGACGTCATCTTCTGGCACACCTTCCTCTTCTTTCTTTTCCTTCTTCTTTCGGCAACGCCCTCCGGTCCTGGCTCTTCCCCGACTTCATCGTCGTCTTCTTCAGGCAGGATTGGTTTAAATCTGGTGCGCAGGCTCCGGCGCCATTTTTCCCAATGGCAGCTCTCAATGGGATACTGAGCATGCTCAGTTCCCCTTAGAACTACGTGAGCGTACTGCGCAGCTCGCGAACTGCCATTGAGAAAAATGGCGCCGAAGCCTGCGCAGGGTTACTGCGCACGCGCCAGATTTAAGCCAATGCCGCCGGAAGAAGAGGACGATGAAGCCGGGGAAAAACCAGGACCGGAGGGCATCGCCGAAAGAAGGAGAAAGAAGAGGAAGGCGTGCCAGAAGATGACATCGGATCTTGCAGGACTGCCCACCATGCACGATAGGTATGATTTACATATATGTTTTTATAGTTTTATTTTAAAAAAGGGGGGTGGGGTTAAAATAAAATTAGCGGGTGCCTGAATAGCCTTTTTAAAGGCTTTTTACACATATGGGGGCTCATACTCAGCATAATTTTGCTGATAGAGCCCTTTAAGTAAGCAAATCCAATAATGTTCTTGGCACTAGATTTCAAGCTCAAGAAGACTTACTACTCACCACAGTGGCCCCCTATATGTATCTAGGATAGATCTGTCAACAGTCTAGAATTCAACAAGAATTGGGGTAGGGTTTATACAAATCCCACCCAAAGTGTTAGTTTATGGGGCATTCATAGAGATCCCTGGGGATGGGGCTTAAATATTCAAAACAGTTTAGGGGGCTTTCTCAAGTCAGTGTGAGGGATCCTTGGGGGTAAGGCTTATATATCCAAAATAGTTGAGGGGGCTTTGTTCGTCACTATGTGGGGCAGGGCTTATAAATTCTAAATTTGCCATTATTGAGCATCAGGTGAAAATGATGCAGATTTGCACAAGAGCAAAGAGATCCGGCCATATGATGTTTGTCTATCAACAGACCTAAGTAATTTACTGCACTACACATAAAGGGCACAATGAATACATACATTATACATACAGACGGACTGCAAATACAAGAAAAATACAACCTTTCCTCTATCTCCCAGCCCTAAGTACCCCAGCCATAGTGTTGCTCGTATGCAATTCGCAAAACTGCTTTTTCCATGGACATGAGGCAACTACTGCCACACTAGAGGCTACAAAGTACTGAGGATGATTTAATATCGGACTCTCACTGACAGACTCGCTTTAGGTGTTTAAGGAGAATGAAATATCAGAAAATTACAATCAGTTCTGACTCTGACAACTAACACAGTAAGCTGAAGTGGCCTATTTTTTGCACTGAAGTTTTGATAAGGTGGGAAAGTAACACTTCCTGAATTTCTCTCCCCCCAATGCAATGCGACAGCCAATAAGCAGTTATACTGTAGCTGCTGCCTAAAAAGAGAAGACAGAAGTGTCTCCCAACAAGGCCATTCAGAAATAAACAGCTAGAACTATATACAGGGAAACCCCTTTGAGACGACGACCAGAAACTGAAAATCTGTCACAGAAAGTGTGGTCTGGGTAAAAGGGTGAGACAACTTACAATGCAACTTATAGTACAAAAAAAAAATAAAAAATCACATTTAATTCTCTATAAAAGAGTAAAATCCAAAAAAAAATAGAATTACATAGAAATACATGAGACATTCCCTTTAAGGAAAACACCTTACCAATACATTGGGATATAGAGAACATCTCCAGGCCCCACCACAGTCTCATAGCCATGCACATTTCTGAAGTTAGGAAACCGTTCTAGATCAGGGTTCTCAAAGTCCACCTATCATGTATGGGAAAGAAAGAAATGCACATATAAAATACTGACAATTCCCCCCACATCACTACCTAGGGCCCTAAAACAGCGATGTAGTGAGAACACTTGAAATTAAAGAAAAGGAGAACAGTACCTCTAGTGCCACCTATCAAAAGGCAGCATCCTATCGGTGGTGCTAGAGGTACAAAATTCCTATTTTCCATCAAGGAAATCGCATTTGCTTATATTTCTCTGGAAAACCTAGCAGGGCATGCATGGCCTATGAAGAGTAGCAATATTTTCACAGATTTTTCTAGCAGTTGGTGCTGTTAGTTTTGGTGCCTGATATGTCAGGTAGGCTGTCTTAGGCAACGGGGCGTGATTCTGATTCAGAATCACACCCCTTGTCTGTTCTATCCCGAGACCACACATGTGACTGTGGAGAGCCTACTTAGTAAATCAGGGGAAAAAAAATTCCAACCCTGGTGGGATCAGTGTCTATGACCAGCCACAATAGTAATGTATAGAATCTCCCATGAAATAGTGGGGGAAAAAAAAGAAGCTTTAAAAAAAAAAAAGAAAAAAAGAAAGTAAATATATGTACTAAATCCCTCGTTTCCCTAGAATACATATAAACGAAGAAAATGACTGGGAAACAACATTAGGTATCCCTGTGTCTGACAGTGCCCGCTCTACTGAATATAGGGGATCTGCAGTGCTCCAGTTCCATCGGGAAGGGGTTAATAGGAGCACTGCAGATCCCCTATGTTCAGCCAGACTGAATTCCAAGTGGGGGGAAAAAAAAACTCAGTCCTCAAGCTCAGGGAAGGGGCAAACAGACAACCAAAACACCCCTCCCCTTCCCCAGCATCTACTGCACCCAAAAACTCCGACCATTTTAATTTTTGAAATTTTCCAGTAGCTGCTGCATTTCCCCCCCTCGGCTTATACTCGAGTCAATAAGTTTTCCCAGTTTTTTGTGGTAAAATTAGGGGCCTTGGCTTATATTCGGGTCGGCTTATACTCGAGTATATAGAATTATTTGTACAATATTAATAATTGTATAATATTATTAAAAATGAATCATATTATTTTGAAGCCAAAACTTCAACTCTACAATGGACTGGGACCCCCATTTTGCTGAACAGTGTAGGTCTCAGCAGCTGAACCCCCACCCAGTCAGCATCCTACGAACAGGGGATATTTGTAATGTGTGATGCAACCCCCCTTTATGCTCAAACACGTTAATGCGTGGGAGGAATCTGATAAGACGTTTTATGGAAATCAAATTCCTTGAAGCCATCAGCTGTATATGTAACTTTATACTACACAAGCCCGAGGTTACCTTTGGCTTACCGGCATCGAAAACTTATTTAGAGGAAAATCTGTTTTATAGATTTGTTGCATAACATCATTTACGTAAGGCAGTTAACCCTGCGGTCACCTGTAGCCTCCTGTATTGATATTACCTGCCAAGTGAAGTCAGACTAGTCCAGACAGACAGTGCAGTCACACAGAATAGGTTACATAGGCGGCATTTATGTATCATTCAATAGAACGTAACACGTCACTTTTTCTGCTTTAAAGAGAACCCGTCACATGGGAAATGTCATCCAACCTGCAGGCAGCATGTTATATGGCAGGAGGGGCAAAACGTAAGATAACTTGATATATATGTCAGTCCACTGTAGTCCCCAATATTATATGAAATGAAAAATAATCCTATAGCAATAGTTAAGTGATAAAAACAGAATGATATAACTGTGTTAATGGTGCGTGAATACTAACAGCGGGAGCTGAGGACATACGATACGTTCACATAGACATGAGAGTAGAGCGGTATGCTGGCAGGATGGCCACAGGTCTCACCTGGCTCTGTCTGTCACAGGGATGGTGAACCGGATAAGGATAAAGGCATTCAAACTGTTCGGGTGGAAAGAGGATACAGCGTTTGTAGCCCTTAATCTGGGCAAAGAAGTTTTGCTGCTCGTCATAGTGCGCCGGAGTCACATTCCCTGCACACAAACATGAGGTTAGACACGTACACAGGCGACCCCGACATCCCGATACGGTCACAAAAATGTGGAAAATGTTCTTGCTTGCATTAATATTTACTGATGTCAGCAGAAGATATTCATACATCACAATAACTCAGTTAACTCCCGGGTCACTAGCAAATATTCTAACATTTATTCTAGATTTCATTCTAAAATACTGATTCATTTACTATTATTCCTCTTAAATAGACACTTACTCTCTTTAGACTCTCTCCGAATCCTACAAGCTCTTTTGTGCGGACCAGAAGTCACACTAAGCATGTCATAGGCGTGCACAGAGAGTTCGATGTCTGGACCACACAACAGATGCTGTGGGATCTGGAGAGGCTGAAAACAGGTCACATGGTATAACGAGAGATTGAAACGTTTGATACGTTATATATTTGATTCATGTCATGTAAAGACTGTTCTCATATTGTGATGGATCCACGACAGGGCTATAAGATTCCTCAACCATTCATCCGATCCACATCCAATGTTGTACACCAGACGCTGCACATTGCACATCATATTACATATATTATTGTATGAAGGGGCCTCGATGTTTGGGGAAGTGCTGCAACCTCTTCATTCTTTACACTGGAGAATTTACCTGAAGGAAGGGGTGCAGACTACTGCCACTTCAACCCATTCACTTGAATACCCTGCACTGCCCTACTAAGCAGACCCATGTAAATAATGGAGGCGCAAAGGATAGGACATCTGCAGCAATAGTATGAAGCTGAAGGATCCCTTTAAAAAAGCAATTCCAAACCCCAGACATGCACTCCAGGCTTGGCTTCATTGTGCATCTCTGGAGGTCGCTTAGCCTTCCTGTGTACAGGACTGAAATCCAAGCACACGATCCTTTGTACCCTCTTTATTGCTGTTGGGACACCCCATTACATCTCTGGCTCTTTCTACCCAAACCATCAGGTTCTTATCCACAAGACTGTTATTTGCTCTTATTGAGACTAAGATGGATGCCTACACACGGGGTAAGTGTCACTTAGCACCATGACAAGAACGGGTGCAGCACAACAAAAAGCAGTCACCTGCAGGGGAGAACCCTGGGACTTTTTATTAAAAGGCTGCCCCTCTTTTTGATTCTCAGTAAAGGCTTATTCAGACAAGCGTATTTCAAGTCCCTGTTCCCAATGCACATGGGCAAAATATGGATAGAGCTAAGGGGGTATTCACACATCGCAGCATGCATTACTCTTAACCATTTTGTGCCCTAGAGTTCACACAAAGTTTTTTGGGTCCGGAACCTGAGCCGGGGGACGCCTCAGGTTCCAGAACAAAAGCCGGTAGCTGCGCACTCTGCTGCGGATTAGGCCCAATGAATGGACCTAGTCGGGAGGGGTCTTCACACCGAATCGCGAGTCGACTCTGCCTGAAGAATGAGCACCTCGCTTCTTTTTTCCAGGAGCTGGAACGGCTCTTAGAAAAAACAAAAATTTTTTTCAAAGGGAGCCGTCTTTTTGGTCAGGATTTTGAGGCAGATACGGCCTCAAAACCCTGACCAAAAACTGTGTGAACTTACCCTTACAGTTTATAGGGATACAACATAATGGTGTGAGGGATGAAAACTGAGAAGAAGAGCCCTGTGAAGGCAGGAAGTGCTGGCAAAGAGTGCGGACCTTGACCAGAATGTATTTGTTTTTTGGTGCTTTTTTGTAGATGAGAAAAACAGGAGACAGCTGAAAGATAACAGACAGGAGAAGGCAATACACACAACCTGGACCTGCACACACAAAATGGTTCATGCTTGCAGATGCAAAGAGAGCACACTTGTCTGATCTAAGCCCTACATATTGGTATATATACATATATATATATATATACATATATATATATATATATATATATATATATATATATATATATATATATATATATATATACACACACACACACCATCTCTCATCAGTTTTATGGGACTGCTGCAGACTGCCCTCCTAGTAGTATTATAGAAGTGAATAGAGTGGTGGCTACAAGTGCAGGATTCACATATAACCTTAGAAGCCCTAGTTCTCGTCGCTGGAGTCCCAGCAATCAAACATTTATCTTGTGCCCCGAGGACTGGGAATAAATGTCATTAATGGAAAAAGGCTTTAACGTGATAAGTCATGTGATGACCCGGGCACTGAGGGTATATAGCTGCAGTAATGTGATGACATGTGATGACCCGGGCACTGAGGGTATACAGCTGCAGTAATCTGATGACCCGGGCACTGAGGGTATACAGCTGCAGTAATCTGATGACATGTGATGACCCGGGCACTGAGGGTATACAGCTGCAGTAATCTGATGACATGTGATGACCCGGGCACTGAGGGTATACAGCTGCAGTAATCTGATGACCCAGGCACTGAGGGTATACAGCTGCAGTAATCTGATGACCCGGGCACTGAGGGTATACAGCTGCAGTAATCTGATGACTCGGGCACTGAGGGTATACAGCTGCAGTAATGTGATGACATGTGATGACCCGGGCACGGAGGGTATACAGCTGCAGTAATTTCATGCATGCAGCCACATACTGTAGATGTCTTTCAGTAGTGTCCCACACTGGGTTAACAGCAGTAAACATTCCCTTCTGTGTGCGAGACAAATGTATATGGAGAAATAAGTTCCTGCGGCAATCACTTACATTACGGGTTTTATGGCTGACAATTCATACATTGCTTTAGAGAATGAATAACTGGAGCAGGCGCCGCCCGCAGACATTCCATAGATATCATACACAGATTTATGTGTCGTGCTCTTATAGGACAATTCTAGTTCTTTACCTTCCATGCCGATCAGCAGAAGGTTAGAGGTTAACTGGCCCCAGCCATGTTTCGCTTGTTGTTTGTTAATCCAATTCCAGTTAAAACCTAAGAAATCCACTACAATTTTACGACCCACCGTATCATTGAGTGTCTGCTGCAGGTACAACCTACGTGAGGGAAAAAAAGAAAAAAAGATGCATTTTGGCCATCTGATCCAAAGGTTATGGATGGGAACTGGTATCGACAGACATACTCCATAGAAAGAAATATGAAAAGGGGTTTCAAGAGTTAACCTTGAGATGGGTTATAGACACAGGACACTTATAGATGACAATGCCCCAGTGAACGCTGAATATCAAGCACAATGCCAATACAATGTCTAGTGGCTGTGCTTGGTATTGCATCTCAGCCCCTATCACTCAAATGGGACTAAGCTGCAACCAAGCCGCATGCTAAATGAATGTGGTATGGGGCTAAATGAATGTGGTATGGGGATAAATGTGTTGCTGGTTTAATATACTTCTCCCTGGTGAGAGAGTAGCACCGAATGGCCAATTTTCACAGTATCCGGGGACATACCTCATTGGTTACAATGGGTCAAAATAACAAGTCTACTACTGTATTGAATAGATGACCAATACAGAAATCTCAAAGAAAAGAAACACAATCCCACTGAGATAAAAAGTCTAATTTATTGAATGATTAAGAAAATCACGTATACAAAAATAGCAAAAAATGCAAAAACATGAACGTTCATAGACAAAAAGGGGGGAAGACGAAGTTCTACTGCTGATAATGGGTATACTAGGCCAAAGCAATGTACCGTATATAATGATGATGCAGGACTATGCCCCTACTCAGGAGTAGTAAGATGGCGGGTGTATGAGACTCACTACCAAGTAAAGAAAATCGGGTCAAACATGATTATCATGGTGATCCCTTGGCAAAGTCAGTGCTGGGTCCTTCGTCTCTTGTAAAGTAATGTCACATGGTGTTATGTTTTCTCTCTGCTTCATGGCCTTTTATGCAGGATTATCATGTCTGACCGATTGCCTTTACTTGGTAGTGAGTCACATACACCCGCCATCTTACTACTCCTGAGTAGGGGCATAGTCCAGCATTTTCATTCTACATTGTCAGCAGTGCCCCTTTATGCATTTTTTGCTATTGCTGTATACGTGATTTTTTAATCATTCAATAAATTGTACTTTTTTTTATCATCATCTCGGGGGGGTTACGTTTCTTTTCTTTTTCTCAGTCAGTGATCCTTTGCTATCGGATACAATACAGAAATCTGTCAGGACACCAAGTCAGTATTTGTAAGCCATTTGTTAATGGCTCATAGCTAGGCCACGTAAATTTCAGGCTCTCTCAATGACTCCTCACACAAATGGCCACATAAGCAGTCAGTTTTGGTAAGTACAGGCCTCATCTTGGCTTTTTCCGTAACATTCAATGAGCCACGAACGTCTGGTGACCCTTTTGTCAAGAAGTGGGTATTAGTTATATGGACATGTTATAGGGTAAGTTCACACCAGAGTTTTTTGGTCAGGGTTTTGAGGCCGTACTCGCCTCAAAACCCTGACCAAAAAGACGGCTCCCATTGAAATCAATGGGAGCTGCTCAGGTCTTTATTTCAGGAACCGTTTCTTCAAGCTCCCGGAAAAAAAGAAGCGAGGTGCTCATTCTTCAGGCCGAGTCGCCTCAAGATTCAGCCTGAAGACAGTCCCTCCTCCGGACTAGGCCCACTCATTGGGCCTAATCCAGAGCAGAGTGCGCGGCTGGATGCCGGTAAAGTGCACCGGCTTCAGTCGCGGTTACCCGGTTTTTTTTTTATCGGAATCTGAGGTGGCCTCCAGGTTCGGAGCCTTTGGAGCAGATTTCATTCCACTGTAGTCCATGTCTGGACACAAATATACAGAGAATAACAGGGAACCAGAAGTTGTCGGAATAGGAGCTGGTATATCGTAAAACTGCTCATGAGGGATATATAGAAATATTTGGAGGTATACTTATAAAATGCGACCTTACCTCTCTTCGCCACCTCTTTGCTCTATATCTCTGAGCTTCTCTACAAATTCCGGAAACTTCATTTCTTGCCTAACGGACTTGGGCTTGAAAGTCTTAAAGTTTGCCATTTTCTTCTCATCATAATATAGAAATTTGTGGCTGTTGGCACTGTACACAGAAAAGTCCCCACTTCCAATGTTTTCTTTCAGATAATCCAAATCCCATTTTAGTGCTGGGTGCACAAGATTTGTATCAGTCAGAACCACCGGCTCCTGGTCCAACGAGAAGACAAATAGTTAGACATGTGATCCATCATGGCCTGGTACTTACATACATTGCTGAGCGGTATCTATAATGTGTATGAGCGGCCCTCATATAGATGACTGAGCTGTAGTCACATTGGTCCTATACCAAGGGCTGCTCACAGGGGATACAACATGGCGACACATCATCCTGTAGTCAGACTCTAAATGACCACAAGGCCCGATCCGTCCCTTTTTTAAGTTACACGCTGCAAAGAATTTTATGTATACATCATTGCACAGCTCATACAATGCCCACATACATTTACTACTTCCCTATTACTTACTACGTGCCCCTCCAGAGGAGTACCTGCTCCCTTATACTTTCTGCAAAGAGGTGGAGGTGGGAACGCACCCTTAGGCCCTTTTCACACACGGAGCGGAAGGGTGGATTTTGGCACCGAGAGTGATGCGGGGGCCGCGTCACTCTCAGTCCAAAATCCGCCTGCCACAACTGTCGCAGATTCCAAAAGTCGCGGCTTTTCGCTCTGGGGTAGGCTCAAATGATCGGGGCGACTCCGGAGGATCCTGCCGTGAGGTGGAACCCACCTAAAGAAAGGGCAGATCGCTCTCCATAGACCACCATTGTGAGGGGGCGGATTATGACGTGGATTCTGCGCCATAATCTGCCCCCTCTGTGCCCGTGTGAACGGGCCCTTATACTTTCTGCTGGACCCATTTCTTTCTTTAACCTCAAAAAAACTGTATTAAAAAATTGCAGTTTTTTTTTTTCTATTTCCCCAAAAATCTACAGTATTGGCAACTACCTAGGTTTTCCCATCTCAGTTACAGCATAGCCATGGGATATTCCATAAAAGTCTAACCAATAAGTATCCCACCTCAGAGACCCCCATATATATATATATATATATATATATATATATATATATATATATATATATATATATATATACACACACACACACACAAGCTAGTTTCCCCCATTATAGGTCACATAAAGTGAAGTGATTTTTAGGATGTATTCACTAGGTGCAGTTGTGCTACAGTTTGTACTTCCAATTATTGGGTCATAAAGATAGTACAGAAACGGGGGGTAATATTGCTTTTTTTGAGGCATGGCTCTTGGTCAGACAGCAAAAACTGCAGTGTGAAGTGACTGTGTGAATACATCCTTATACATAGGACCACCTCTAATGTGCCCGTTTCCAACCCTCAGAATGTAAGAAGAGCCATCTCACAGTTATATTAGTTATATTAAGGCGTACACATGTTTCTGGCAATGCGACCTACATACTTCATATACACACGTGACCACAACCACAGCTGACAGGCCATTGCTAACCAATGAGGAAGTGTTGATATGTGTTGACGGCTACGTGACAGAGCTCAGCACTCACCTCGCTCATGTTCAGTCCTGGCACTACATCCTATTTTCTAGGCCAGCTTCCTGACTACATTGCTCAGCAGTCTGTATAGCGGTACTGGGCTCTATTACAGAACTATATTATGGCCCTTCACATGCCAGAAAAAATCATATTATCCAGTGTGTAGAAGTTATACTATTGTATCAGATTTTTTTAATAAATACAAGTTTCCTACTTTTTGGAATGGAAATGGGATAGCTGTGTCCTGTGAGCACCAATCTGTGTGCTGTGACTGGTAATGGAAACCTGCAGGACTGCCTGAGATCAGGTAACACCTCCGCTAACCTGGAAGCTTTGCTAAACACGTAGTGGTTCATTAACCAGGATCCGAGAATGTCAGATAAGAGATCCTGCAGCGAGCGAGCGGCCTCATGATCTGTACATTGGGTGCGCCGCTCGCCTGTTATACATTTATCACTGACAAACAGACCGTCCATATAGACTGGATCAAAGCCGGCATGTGGATCCAGATCTACACTAAGTGCTACCTAGCAGAGTAAACATCACTCCATCAGATTACTCTTAGCTACCTAATACCAGAGTATTTGGGGATTTAATGGCTACCCACAATTTAACTATTGCCGGGACTAGCTAACTTATATAGTTGTAACTGGGAGTATTTTACAATTGTATTTCATATTGCTTTCTAGCATAGTAATGGCACAATACATATCATACTAAGGATACGCCATTCTTAAAAACCACACAGGGACCAAGAGATTTATAAGGGCCCGGGATCAGAATGGAAATCTCCATCTGGAGTGAGTGTTAAAGGGATTCTAACACTAAAAGGAAATTTTTCTCATTGACATGTAGAAATAGCCTTAAGAAAGACTATTCTTCTCCGACCTGTCGTTGTCTTCTCCGCGCCGCTGTTTGGTAGGAATACCGGTTTTCACCAGTATGCAAATTAGTTCTCAGCGCTCAAACAGTACTGGGGGGCGTCCCCAATGCCGCGAGAGAACTCTCCAGCGCCGCCTCCATCTTCTTCAGAAACAGCCTCTTCACGCGTCTTTTTCCAGCACGTGTTGTCAAACTTCTAGGCTTCGGGTCTAGGGCAGAGCTGACTGCACATGTCCACAGGCCACAAGAAAATGGCCACTTAATTACTGTGTAAGCGGCCATTTCTCTTGTGGCAGCTGGCATGCGCCGTCGGCTCTGCCTGAGGCCTAGAAGTTTGACCGCACGCGCTGGAAGAAGACGCGTGAAGAGGCCGTTCCTGAAGAAGATGGAGGCGGCGCTGGACAGTTCTCTCGCAGCATTGGGGACGCCCCCAGTACTGCGAGAGAACTCATTTTCATACCGACGAAAACCAGGATTTCTACCGAATGGCAGCGCGGAGAAGACAACCACAGGTAGGAGAATAGTCTTTCTTAAGGCTATTCCTACGTGTCAACGAGAAAAAATTTGATTCTAATGGTAGAATGCCTTTAATAAATCCCCTGATCCCCGCAACGCCCATATCTGCAGAATGTGGCAGGCGAGAAACGGATTAGGGCTTGAGGCGAATATTTAGAGCAAGAAAGGGCCGTGCACCTGAATATCATCCCTCTGCTTCAGTAAACTGTAGAGATGAGCGAACACTGTTCGGATCAGCCAATCTGAACAGCACGCTCCCATAGAAATGAATGGAAGCAACTGGCATGCAGACTTTGCCGGCGGTCGACCGCTTAAGCCCGCGCGTGCCGGCCGCTTCCATTCATTTCTATGGGAGCGTGCTGTTCGGAACGGCTGTTCCGAACAGTGTTCGCTACGGCTGTTCCGAACAGTGTTCGCTTATCTCTAGTAAACTGGTGTTAGGGAGGGATGAATCCCCCCAATGTGTCCTACCATGCAATGTGATTTGTGTGATATGAAGTTTCCTGGTGAAAAATTCCCTTTGGTTTGGCTTTATTCACATGTTTGTTTATAATTTTATTTCTAACAGACACCCCACCCCTGTGTCAGTAGCCTAACATGCACCAATGGCGCCCAACAGATACCAGTCATGTATGAGATGTTAATACACTGCTCATCCTCCTGACCACCAGGACCACTATCTATATAACTCCCATAGAGGTAAAGAAGAGTTAGGAATATAGTGGAGGTCTTTGTCCATAGGAAACAGCTGCATTCAGAGGTCTCCAAAATTCCTCTAATCCCATCTCAGCCATGATACCCCGAGATAAGATTGCACATGGAGCATTTTTGCACAAAGCCACATATACAAATGCATGTTTTTTTTATGCCTCTCCCCATACTGAAGGCTGACGCTCCTTTCCGTGCTTATGGTGCCCTCCTCCTCGCCTTTTGTAAGGGGTCTGACCCTTTACTGCTCCTTCTGTATTAGACGTGTGTTACCCTTGCATTTTCTGTATAAGAGCTAAGGGTTAACCCTATTAGCTTTGCTACCTCTGGTCCATGCAATAAATAATACCGCCGCGCTCTCTAACCAATTTACAAGGTTACTATTACCCTTAGTCTCACAGACGCTATGACCAATGTTAACCACGGCACCAAAGTGGTTTCACAGTCATAAAGGTGTTTAAAAACTATACATAAAAAAAAATACACACAAAGGGTATGGTCATATCTGTATCAATCCATTGTATAACATTACTATTATCTATCCCACCTGGTGAATGCGATATATAGTAAAGTGGCAACACTTCTGGGTTTTGTTTATCCTGTGCCCCCAAAAAATAAAAGTGATAAAACAAAATCTACAATAAAAGGAGGAAGCCGGAACAACTGATCTGTGTGGGGGCCGGGTGCCTTACAGATCACATACTGGTGACCTATGGATAAATAGTCATTATGACAAAACCTTTTTTCCGAATGGACAACCCCTTTAAGTCCAAAAATGTGTGGCTGGATAAAAGGCCTTATCTACAGAAGACGGTAACCCCCTGACTATATGTCTTATTGGGATAGATGTGAAAGAAGGTCCACTGCTTGGGACACTTCTATACTAGTCCACCTTCAGGCGGTCAAGTCCCATCCAAGTATCATTAGTCAATGCTGGGTTCAGTGCAATGCCATGGAGCAATCACTAGAACACCTATCCCAGATTTTGCAGGGGGATCCCTCCATGGAAATCTTTCACGTGGCAGCAGAAACATTTCCTTTTCCCATTCACCTTATTAGGAGGTTAGAGCAGAGTCCGCCCAGTTACCAGGCAAGTCGCCTCTTTATTCTGCTAGGTGATTTTAGCCGTCTGTTGCCTGTGATTATTTGTATATACAGTAGGTACAGTGGCCATGAGTCTGCACACGCACACAATAGGTGTACGTCATTTCCTCTTTGCATCACTTCATTAGCATTGACCAACTTTCATTTTTCGAGTGTTTGGGGTAGTAAAAGATTAGTCAGACTGTTCATTGGCGTTTGTGTGTGGAGAACAGTCAGCTGGACAGATGATAGCAGTCTACTGTACAATGTAATGTGTTTGGCAATGAGTCACAGCAAAAAGCGCCAGAGATGCAAACAGGGACGACGCACGTGCTCGCTGATCCCAATGAGTTCTGTAGAAAGCGACAATGCTGAAATGCAGCCAAAAAGCACTGTAGAAAAAAACAACACAGCACCCCCATATAAGTCTATGGGAAAATACAGCATTTTTATGTAAGCCTTTTTATTATTTTTGCAATGTGTGGATGAGATTACAGTTCACATCTGCATTGGTATTCCGTTCAATGGAGTCCGCATGGGTCTCCCCCCCCTGAACTGAATACAAACGCATTTGCAAGCAGTGTGCAGTGAAAGCATACAGATCCCCATAGACTATAATGGGGTCCGTGTGCTTGCCGCCAGATCTCTGCACAGAACATGCTGACAGGAGTTCACAATCTACTTTCCTGTCCTCATGATTCATGCAGGCAGCGAGCGGCCAGCACACGGACCCCATTATAGTCTATGGGGTCCGTGTGCTTTCACTGCACAGCACTTGCAAATGTGTTCGTCATTCCATTCGAGGGGGTCCCCATGAGGACTCCCCCGAACGGA
Source organism: Leptodactylus fuscus (assembly GCF_031893055.1). Taxonomy (NCBI): domain Eukaryota; kingdom Metazoa; phylum Chordata; class Amphibia; order Anura; family Leptodactylidae; genus Leptodactylus; species Leptodactylus fuscus. The sequence goes on from NC_134274.1 coordinate 53,508,807, forward strand.
ATACCAACACAGATGTGAACGAATGTAACTGTAACTCACAAAAGGCTCACCGCCATGGTCCATCAGAAACAGTAAAGTTCCTCTAACCCATTAGGGCTCGTTCACACGGGGCGGATTTTGGCGCTGAATCCACGTCATAATCTGCCCCCTCACAACAGAGGTCTAGAGTTGCCGCTCACAGAAAAAAGAAGTGAGCTGTCCTTTCTTCAGGCGGATTCAGCCCTGGCGTCTGCCTCACGGCAGCACCCTCCGGTCTAGGCCCATTCATTTGGGCCTACTCTGGAGTGGGAAGCCACGACTGTCGTGGCAGGCGCATTTTGGCCCTATTCTGACACAGCTTCTCGAGTCAGAATCAGGACCAAAATCTGCCATTCCGCGCCCCGTGTGAATTAGCCCTTAAAATGTCACCTCTGTAAATAAAATATGTTGGTGCTAGCAGCATCAGAGTATGGAGCTCACATGGAGGTAAAGGTGGTGGAAACCTTTTCCGCCTTGTGAACATTTTGCGTGGCTAGCTGCAATGGGACGCCAATGCAGCAATCCGTCATGGCAGACCGCTCCTGATTAGGCCCAAATAAATGTGTCTCAAGCCGCGACTGCAGCAGAATCCGCAGGAAAATAAGTCATCTGGCTTCTTTTTTCCGCTAATAGCTAGCAGGAAAAAAAAGCGAGCGGCTCCCATTGAAGTCACCTGCTACACCTGCATATTCACATGAAGTTATAGCCCAGGCCTTATCCTTCATTATTAGGATTAGTGTTCCTTTAATATCCAGAAAGGACAGCCATATATGGCCTAGCTCTCCGCCAATTCAGAATAAAAAACCTAGTTATTTACCCTGACTGGGTATATCATACGGCTGTCCAAAGGTCAAAGAAACCCAAACAGGCAAACTTACACTGTGAAAAAAGTCTCCTTGTGTTAAATGGCAATTGCATCTTGCTGGGTAACAGGGTCTTAGTGTCACATCTATGTGCATTATCCACCTGAGTGACAGGGACAAGGTGAGGAATCTATTGTTAAGTCCACCTCGGTAAACCGAGAATAAAACAGATGACCCGAACACAGCAACACATCTACCAGGGTCATACAGTCATAAGACGACATCTACCTGAGCAACTGTGACATGGAGACACATCCACCTGTGTCACCTATACGTGGTGTCACATCCATCTGTGTTACCTATACGTGGTGTCACATCCGCCTGTTACCTATACATGGTGTCACATCCACCTGTTACCTATACATAGTGCCACATCCACCTGTGTTACCTATACGTGGTGCCACATCCACCTGTGTTACCTATACGTGGTGCCACATCCACCTGTGTTACCTATACGTGGTGCCACATCCACCTGTGTTACCTATACATGGTGCCACATCCACCTGTGTTACCTATACGTGGTGCCACATCCACCTGTGTTACCTATACGTGGTGCCACATCCACCTGTGTTACCTATACGTGGTGCCACATCCACCTGTTACCTATACATGGTGCCACATCCACCTGTTACCTATACGTGGTGCCACATCCACCAGTTACCTATACGTGGTGCCACATCCACCTGTTACCTATACGTGGTGCCACATCCACCTGTTACCTATACGTGGTGCCACATCCACCTGTGTTACCTATACGTGGTACCACATCCACCTGTTACCTATACATGGTGCCACATCCACCTGTTACCTATACATGGTGCCACATCCACCTGTTACCTATACATGGTGCCACATCCACCTGTTACCTATACATGGTGCCACATCCACCTGTTACCTATACATGGTGCCACATCCACCTGTTACCTATACATGGTGCCACATCCACCTGTTACCTATACATGGTGCCACATCCACCTGTGTTACCTATACGTGGTGCCACATCCACCTGTTACCTACACGTGGTGCCACATCCACCTGTTACCTACACGTGGTGCCACATCCACCTGTGTTACCTATACATTGTGCCACATCCACCTGTGTTACCTATACATGGTGCCACATCCACCTGTGTTACCTATACATAGTGCCACATCCACCTGTGTTACCTATACGTGGTGCCACATCCACCTGTGTTACCTATACGTGGTGCCACATCCACCTGTGTTACCTATACGTGGTGCCACATCCACCTGTGTTACCTATACATGGTGCCACATCCACCTGTGTTACCTATACATGGTGCCACATCCACCTGTGTTACCTATACGTGGTGCCACATCCACCTGTGTTACCTATACGTGGTGCCACATCCACCTGTTACCTATACATGGTGCCACATCCACCTGTTACCTATACGTGGTGCCACATCCACCAGTTACCTATACGTGGTGCCACATCCACCTGTTACCTATACGTGGTGCCACATCCACCTGTTACCTATACGTGGTGCCACATCCACCTGTGTTACCTATACATGGTACCACATCCACCTGTTACCTATACATGGTGCCACATCCACCTGTTACCTATACATGGTGCCACATCCACCTGTTACCTATACATGGTGCCACATCCACCTGTTACCTATACATGGTGCCACATCCACCTGTTACCTATACATGGTGCCACATCCACCTGTGTTACCTATACGTGGTGCCACATCCACCTGTTACCTACACGTGGTGCCACATCCACCTGTTACCTACACGTGGTGCCACATCCACCTGTGTTACCTATACATTGTGCCACATCCACCTGTGTTACCCATACATGGTGCCACATCCACCTGTGTTACCTATACATGGTGCCACATCCACCTGTTACCTATACATGGTGCCACATCCACCTGTGTTACCTATACATGGTGCCACATCCACCTGTGTTACCTATACATGGTGTCACATCCACCTGTGTTACCTATACATGGTGCCACATCCACCTGTGTTAGCTATACATGGTGCCACATCCACCTGTGTTACCTATACATGGTGCCACATCCACCTGTGTCACCTATTCGTGGTGCCACATCCACCTGTGTTACCTATACATGGTGTCACATCCACCTGTGTTACCTATACATGGTGCCACATCCACCTGTGTCACCTATACATGGTGCCACATCCACCTGTGTTACCTATACGTGGTGTCACATCCACCTGTGTTACCTATACATGGTGCCACATCCACCTGTGTTACCTATACATGGTGCCACATCCACCTGTGTTACCTATTCGTGGTGCCACATCCACCTGTGTTACCTATACATGGTACCACATCCACCTGTGTTACCTATTCGTGGTGCCACATCCACCTGTGTTACCTATACATGGTGCCACATCCACCTGTGTTACCTATACATGGTGTCACATCCACCTGTTACCTATACGTGGTGCCACATCCACCTGTGTTACCTATACGTGGTGTCACATCCACCTGTTACCTATACGTGGTGTGACATCCACCTGTTACCTATACATGGTGTGACATCCGCCTGTTACCTATACATGGTGCCACATCCACCTGTGTTACCTATACATGGTGCCACATCCGCCTGTTACCTATACATGGTGCCACATCCACCTGTGTTACCTATACATGGTGCCACATCTGCCTGTTACCTATACATGGTGCCACATCCGCCTGTTACCTATACATGGTGCCACATCCGCCTGTTACCTATACATGGTGCCACATCCACCTGTGTTACCTATACATGGTGCCACATCCGCCTGTTACCTATACATGGTGCCACATCCACCTGTTACCTATACATGGTGCCACATCTACCTGTTACCTATACATGGTGCCACATCCACCTGTGTTACCTATACGTGGTGCCACATCCACCTGTGTTACCTATACGTGGTGCCACATCCACCTGTGTTACCTATACATGGTGTCACATCCACCTGTGTTACCTATACATGGTGCCACATCCACCTGTGTTACCTATACGTGGTGTCACATCCACCTGTGTTACCTATACGTGGTGCCACATCCACCTGTGTTACCTATACGTGGTGCCACATCCACCTGTGTTACCTATTCGTGGTGCCACATCCACCTGTGTTACCTATACATGGTGCCACATCCACCTGTGTTACCTATTCGTGGTGCCACATCCACCTGTGTTACCTATACATGGTGCCACATCCACCTGTGTTACCTATACATGGTGTCACATCCACCTGTTACCTATACGTGGTGCCACATCCACCTGTTACCTATACATGGTGTCACATCCACCTGTGTTACCTATACATGGTGCCACATCCACCTGTGTTACCTATACATGGTGCCACATCCGCCTGTTACCTATACATGGTGCCACATCCACCTGTGTTACCTATACATGATGCCACATCCGCCTGTTACCTATACATGGTGCCACATCCACCTGTGTTACCTATACATGGTGCCACATCCGCCTGTTACCTATACATGGTGCCACATCCACCTGTTACCTATACATGGTGCCACATCCGCCTGTTACATATACATGGTGCCACATCCACCTGTTACCTATACATGGTGCCACATCCACCTGTGTTACCTATACGTGGTGCCACATTCACCTGTGTTACTTATACGTGGTGCCACATCCACCTGTATTACCTATACGTGGTGCCACATCCGCCTGTTACCTATACATGGTGCCACATCCGCCTGTTACCTATACATGGTGCCACATCCACCTGTGTTACCTATACATTGTGCCACATCCACCTGTGTTACCCATACATGGTGCCACATCCACCTGTGTTACCTATACATGGTGCCACATCCGCCTGTTACCTATACGTGGTGCCACATCCACCTGTGTTACCTATACATGGTGCCACATCCGCCTGTTACCTATACGTGGTGCCACATCCACCTGTGTTACCTATACGTGGTGCCACATCCGCCTGTTACCTATACATGGTGCCACATCCACCTGTGTTACCTATACGTGGTGCCACAGCCACCTGTTACCTATACATGGTGCCACATCCACCTGTTACCTATACGTGGTGCCACATCCGCCTGTTACCTATACATGGTGCCACATCCACCTGTTACCTATACGTGGTGCCACATCCGCCTGTTACCTATACATGGTGCCACATCCACCTGTGTTACCTATACATGGTGCCACATCCACCTGTGTTACCTATATCCACCCGTGTTACCTATACATGGTGCCACATCCACCTGTGTTACCTATACGTGGTGCCACATCCACCTGTGTTACCTATACGTGGTGCCACATCCACCTGTGTTACCTATACATGGTGCCACATCCGTCTGTTACCTATACGTGGTGCCACATCCACCTGTGTTACCTATACGTGGTGCCACAGCCACCTGTTACCTATACATGGTGCCACATCCGCCTGTTACCTATACATGGTGCCACATCCACCTGTGTTACCTATACGTGGTGCCACAGCCACCTGTTACCTATACATGGTGCCACATCCACCTGTTACCTATACATGGTGCCACATCCACCTGTTACCTATACGTGGTGCCACAGCCACCTGTTACCTATACATGGTGCCACATCCACCTGTGTTACCTATACGTGGTGCCACAGCCACCTGTTACCTATACGTGGTGCCACAGCCAACTGTTACCTATACATGGTGCCACATCCACCTGTTACCTATACGTGGTGCCACATCCGCCTGTTACCTATACATGGTGCCACATCCACCTGTGTTACCTATATCCACCCGTGTTACCTATACATGGTGCCACATCTGCCTGTTACCTATACATGGTGCCACATCCACCTGTTACCTATACATGGTGCCACATCCACCTGTGCTACCTATACGTGGTGCCACATCCACCTGTGTTACCTATACGTGGTGCCACATCCACCTGTGTTACCTATACATGGTGCCACATCCGTCTGTTACCTATACGTGGTGCCACAGCCACCTGTTACCTATACATGGTGCCACAGCCACCTGTTACCTATACATGGTGCCACATCCACCTGTGTTACCTATACGTGGTGCCACAGCCACCTGTTACCTATACATGGTGCCACATCCACCTGTTACCTATACATGGTGCCACATCCACCTGTTACCTATACGTGGTGCCACAGCCACCTGTTACCTATACATGGTGCCACATCCACCTGTGTTACCTATACGTGGTGCCACAGCCACCTGTTACCTATACGTGGTGCCACAGCCACCTGTTACCTATACATGGTGCCACATCCACCTGTGTTACCTATACGTGGTGCCACAGCCACCTGTTACCTATACGTGGTGCCACAGCCAACTGTTACCTATACATGGTGCCACATCCACCTGTTACCTATACGTGGTGCCACATCCGCCTGTTACCTATACATGGTGCCACATCCACCTGTTACCTATACGTGGTGCCACATCCACCTGTGTTACCTATACATGGTGTCACATCCACCTGTTACCTATACGTGGTGTCACATCCACCTGTTACCTATACATGGTGTGACATCCGCCTGTTACCTATACATGGTGCCACATCCACCTGTGTTACCTATATCCACCCGTGTTACCTATACATGGTGCCACATCCGCCTGTTACCTATACATGGTGCCACATCCACCTGTTACCTATACATGGTGCCACATCCACCTGTGCTACCTATACGTGGTGCCACATCCACCTGTGTTACCTATACGTGGTGCCACATCCACCTGTGTTACCTATACATGGTGCCACATCCGTCTGTTACCTATACGTGGTGCCACATCCACCTGTGTTACCTATACGTGGTGCCACAGCCACCTGTTACCTATACATGGTGCCACATCCGCCTGTTACCTATACATGGTGCCACATCCACCTGTGTTACCTATACGTGGTGCCACAGCCACCTGTTACCTATACATGGTGCCACATCCACCTGTTACCTATACATGGTGCCACATCCACCTGTTACCTATACGTGGTGCCACAGCCACCTGTTACCTATACATGGTGCCACATCCACCTGTGTTACCTATACATGGTGCCACATCCACCTGTTACCTATACATGGTGCCACATCCGCCTGTTACCTATACATGGTGCCACATCCACCTGTGTTACCTATACGTGGTGCCACAGCCACCTGTTACCTATACATGGTGCCACATCCACCTGTTACCTATACATGGTGCCACATCCACCTGTTACCTATACGTGGTGCCACAGCCACCTGTTACCTATACGTGGTGCCACAGCCACCTGTTACCTATACGTGGTGCCACAGCCAACTGTTACCTATACATGGTGCCACATCCACCTGTTACCTATACGTGGTGCCACATCCGCCTGTTACCTATACATGGTGCCACATCCACCTGTGTTACCTATATCCACCTGTGTTACCTATACGTGGTGCCACATCCACCTGGGTACCCACAGGGCATTCCTGTGAATGTGACACCAAGTACAGACAGGCTGACATGACAGGTGCCCGCTCCATGTTCTGCCTCCTCCCTCACCTCATTATCGATGAGTTCTTCCGCCCGAGGATCTGTGTGGTGTAGTCGCGGGATTTGACGGGTTTGGAACTGATATGAACGTAACTGAGACTCGCTCCAGCCGGGGCCCTGGAGCTCGGCCTCCCCTCCGCCCGCTCTCCTGGTTTCAGCCACCACCTCGGCAGCCGATACCCCGGCCTCCGCCATCCCCGGGCGGCGTAACGTACGTTACCCGCAACAACAACACCGACCCAAACAACAGTCTGGCCCGGAGCGGAGCACAGAGATCAGCGCTGGCGGGCTAGAGCGGCAGCGGCCTAGCGTACACCACAGCGACACCTAGCGGCAGCAAGAGGAAGTGCGTGTAATGTCATCTGTCAAAGTAACCTCATACACATGGCAAAGAGGAGAACTTGTGGTAGGGGGCAAGAGGGGGAGGGGGTAGCAAAGGGCTCTGCTGCATTACGTCACGTCATTTGTTGGAACCCAATATTATACTCAAAGTCATAAGAGAAAAATTATAAAATGTAAAGTCTCATCTTATATGAGCTGGGAATAGGGCTATTCTAATGTTCTACAATGGCTCTGTCTACACTACCTTCATATGGAGTCGTAGTCAGAAGAATCCCAATTCACGCCAGCCCAATGCCACATACAGGCCTTCTACATGCAGAATGACCACCAAATTCCCAAAAGTGTTTTCCCACATGTGACACAGAATAGGGGATGTATGTGATCTCTGGGGGTCCCAGAGTACCCTGTGTGAATGGAGCCATATTGCACATGGTCATGACTCCATTCACTACAATGCGATAAGTCGGCATGAGGGTTGGAATAGGTGACCACCCAGGGCACCATCCATGCTGTGGCCATTCTACACACTATAATATCCTATAGTGGCCTCTGCACACAGTATTATACCCCATAGTGGTCCCTGCACACACTATTATCCCCCATACTGGCCCCTGCACACAGTATTATCCCCATAGTGGCCCCTGCACACAGTATTATCCCCATAGTGGTCCCTGCACACAGTATTATGCCCCATAGTGGTCCCTGCACACAGTATTATGCCCCATAGTGGTCCCTGCACACAGTATTATGCCCCATAGTGGTCCCTGCACACACTATTATCCCCCATACTGGCCCCTGCACACAGTATTATCCCCATAGTGGCCCCTGCACACAGTATTATCCCCATAGTGGCCTCTGCACACAGTATTATACCCCATAGTGGTCCCTGCACACACTATTATCCCCCATACTGGCCCCTGCACACAGTATTATCCCCATAGTGGCCCCTGCACACAGTATTATCCCCATAGTGGTCCCTGCACACAGTATTATGCCCCATAGTGGTCCCTGCACACAGTATTATGCCCCATAGTGGTCCCTGCACACAGTATTATGCCCCATAGTGGTCCCTGCACACAGTATTATGCCCCATAGCGGTCTCTGCACACAGTATTATCCCCTATAGTGGTCCCTGCACACAGTATTATACCCCATAGTGGCCCCTACACACTGTATTATGCCCCATAGTGGTCCCTGCACACAGTATTATCCCCATAGTGGACCCTGCGCATAGTATTATCCCCCATAGTGGTCCCTGCACACAGTATTATGCCCTATAGTGGTCCCTGCACACAGTATTATGCCCCATAGCGGTCCCTGCACACAATATTATGCCCCATAGCGGTCTCTGCACACAGTATTATCCCCCATAGCGGTCCCTGCACAAAGTATTATGCCCCATAGCAGCCCCTGCACACAGTATTATGCCCCATAGTGACCCCTGTACACAGTATTATGCCCCCATAGTGGCCCCTGCACACAGTATTATCCCCATAGTGGTCCCTGCACACAGTATTATGCCCCATAGTGGACCCTGCGCATAGTATTATGCCCCATAGTGGCCCCTGCACACAGTATTATCCCCATAGTGGCCCCTGCACACAGTATTATGCCCCATAGTGACCCCTGTACACAGTATTATGCCCCATAGTGGCCCCTGTACACAGTATTATTCCCCCATAGTGGCCCCTGCACACAGTATTATCCCCATAGTGGCCCCTGCACACAGTATTATGCCCCATAGTGACCCCTGTACACAGTATTATGCCCCATAGTGGCCCCTGTACACAGTATTATTCCCCCATAGTGGCCCCTGCACACAGTATTATGCCCCATAGTGACCCCTGTACACAGTATTATGCCCCATAGTGGCCCCTGTACACAGTATTATTCCCCCATAGTGGCCCCTGCACACAGTATTATCCCCATAGTGGCCCCTGCACACAGTATTATGCCCCATAGTGACCCCTGTACACAGTATTATGCCCCCATAGTGGCCCCTGCACACAGTATTATCCCCATAGTGGTCCCTGCACACAGTATTATGCCCCATAGTGGACCCTGCGCATAGTATTATGCCCCATAGTGGCCCCTGTACACAGTATTATCCCCATAGTGGTCCCTGCACACAGTATTATGCCCCATAGTGACCCCTGTACACAGTATTATGCCCCATAGTGGCCCCTGTACACAGTATTATTCCCCCATAGTGGCCCCTGCACACAGTATTATCCCCATAGTGGTCCCTGCACACAGTATTATGCCCCATAGTGGACCCTGCGCATAGTATTATCCCCCATAGTGGTCCCTGCACACAGTATTATGCCCCATAGTTGCCCCTGCACATAGTATTATGCTCCTTTGTGGACATCAATGAACAATTATTATTCTCTGGGGTCTTTTCAGACCCCAGAGTACAATAATCGGACACCCAGGGGGTAAAAACATTAGAAAAACACTCTTACTTACCTATCTCCCGGCTCCGCTGCATTTTCCGCCGCTGTTGGCCATCTTCAATGACGTCCGGGACGTCATGTGACCAGGGGACCGCGTCACTATGCATATGGATGCAGGTCCCGGTCATGTGATGTCACGCAAGTAGACCCGAAGCATGCCCGGAGTGCAGAGAGGTAAGTAGCAATGTTTTTTATATTACGTTACCTCTCCTGGGCCTCCGATCATTATACTCAGGGGTCTTTTCAGAGTGTAATAGTGCTTGTGGGGCCCGCTGCATCATTTACCGATCCCAACCCCTGCCAGGATTGGTAAGTAGGTCCCGTTACCGGCTGGAGTAACTAATGTCCTGGGCTCTGTGGCAGCCGCTACCCCTGCTACCCCGTTTAGTTACACCACTGATTGAAATGAACTTTTGTTATTGACCAAATACTTATTTTCCACCATAATTTGTAAATAAATTCTTTCCTAATCAGACAATGTGATTTTCAATGATTTTCTCATTTTGTCTCTCATAGTTGAGGTCTACCTATTATGTCAATTGCAGGCCGACCTCATCTTCTTAAGTGCGAAAACTTGCACAATTGGCGGCTGACTAAATGCGTTTTTTGCCCGCTGTAGATACAGGTATATATGGATAAATGGATTCCAGAACATGTAATATTGGCACCAGTGGCATGAGCACCTGACAGCTTTCCACTTAATAAAATGAACAATGACCATTAACTAAGCAAGACTATTTCAGTGACTATATGAACATATATGAAAGGCTATTTCCCTCTATACAAGCATTAAAACATCACAATGTCTTAAAATATTATCCTTCGTCTCCAACATTTCTCAATATTGATTTTCACAGGGGTATATTAAAATTATGTCGGTCTCGTACATTAGTACATTTGTACAGGTGTAAGGATAACTAATGGAAATTACAATATTTCAAGCAAATGGAAATGTGGAATGGAAAACAGGATCAATAATACATAAGGATAATCTAATAGCTCGCTCTGTTATGTAAATTGCCTTTTCTGTGTTACCATCAATATTAAGGCAACATTAGGACTCAATTTAGACTTTGTATTTCTTGGCAGGTTGGCAGTGATTATAAAATAGAAATGGAAGGAAAATAGGTAATTCCCTATTATTGTTATTATTCAGATGTCCCCGATATATTATCCTAAATAAGATCAATATTTGTATTACCAGCGTCTATAGCAAGTCTTATTATATCAAATGTGTCTTTTGGACTTAATGTAACTTTTTATCAGCTACTTTGAAAAGCCACTAATGTATTCATAATGATCTTCATAAGTTTTTACATCAAAAGCCATTAAAGATTATGTTTCATTAAATCCCATTCCATGCTTAGTGTTATTTTAATAGATGAATTCATTTTGTGTATTAGCTTTATGAAATAGTTATGGCCGACATCAATTTGCAAGCATTTTCTTTTCCTTTAGTGGTTGTACCTTTTACAATATGTGTCTTTGATCCTTTTTATTACACACAATTCGGAAACTTGTGAACAATACATTTACAATTTTTTTGTTGGGATGTAATATCCCTGCTTGTTCGGGCTTCTGCGGCATCCTCCGGCCGCATGGTACGACACAGGAGTTGTGCCCATTTATGATCCTCTTCTCTTGGGTCTTCTGTTGTTTTAGCACTGCTGAGAATTTGTTGCAGTGTACCAGTCCAGCCAGTGCTCTGAGAGTTAACATTAGTAGCTTTTTGATTGACATCCTTCCTTGGGGCAGGTTCTTGTTACCCTTTACATAGTTTTTCAATCCTATCTTGGTTACTTGATATTAGCCACCCTGAGGGTGCTACTGATATACTGTTTCTCTTATTATCTATTTCTGACCTTGGCTTTTCCCTTTGACTGTTTTTCTGGTTCTGATTCTGTCCTTTTCTGCATGATTGGCTCTGACCCCTGGCTCCACTGATTACCCTTCCCTGTTTGTTTGTCTTTTCCGCACTCTGTGTATTCACTTGTATTATAGGAAGAGACCGTCGCCCAGTTGTCCTCTATTGCCTAGGGTAGTTGAGGCAAGTATGTAGGGACTGGGGGTGGGCCAAGCTTTAGGACTCACTGTCTCTATCATTCCCCTTCCTCCCAGGTTCCAGCAGCAGCTACTGGCGAAATGCTTAACTGGCAATTCCCTAACATGGGTATTCCATTTATAGCAATTTCCTAACACGGTAAAATTGCTCTACTATGATAACATTGGGTACATTTACTGTCACACTATACTCTATAGTTCTGATTAATTTTTAGTTTTCTCTGTTTCGTAGCCCCCTGAAGAAGCAGGGGCGAAACGGTCTGTCGGGGCTCAGAGTGGAGGTCGCAGCTGTTGAGCAGTGGTTTATGTATATGCTTTACATTTTTGTCCTATGTAGGTTGGCTTATGTAATACTGGCATGTGTGTGTAACTTTACATTGTTTTTGTTACCTTATATGCTCTTACTATATAGTGGTGATGTGGGTATGATCTTTGCAATGCTACAGATACTTTTCAATTAAGTGCCTTGATCTTGTGATATTGTGGGCAATAGGAGCCTATTTACATTTATATATACAAAATACTGGGCCTCTCTATACACACATTAATTGTGGCTGTTTTCATCCCCTACACCACTAGCAGATTATGCACCTGCTGGAGCTGCTCAGTCCAGTGCGACCTCCACTCTTGTTGTTTGATATCTGTTGTTTTTAAATGTTTTTATGTGTTTGTGTTTTCCTGATACCAATATTTTTTACAATTAAAAATTTTTTTGTAACAATAAATTTAGATTTAAAATCAAAAGAATTTTTTGTGTTATTAATACATTGATACTTAGTTGGTGCTTTGAGTTTTTGCGGGTATCTTTGTTTTTTATCTAGTATTGAGATTGCTTTGGGTTTGAGATTGCAGTTGTCCTCTATTGCCTAGGGTAGTTGAGGCAAGTATGTAGGGACTGGGTGTGGGCCAAGCATTAGGACTCACTGTATCTGTCATTCCCCTTCCTCCCAGGTTCCAGCAGCAACTACTGGCGAAATGCTTAACCGGCAATTCCGTAACATGGGTATTCCATTTATAGCAATTTCCTAACACGGTGAAATTGCTCTACTATGATAATGTTGGGTACATTTACTGTCACACTATACTCTATAGTTCTGATGAATTTTTAGTTTTCTCTGTTTCCATCAGGTTTCTATTATAGTGATATACAGTATATAGTGATATATAATGTGCAGATCAAAAATGCTGGAACCCCAACAGAGACCTGATCGACCTCATTACAAATCAACATATGTTGGGGTTCAAGGGTGGACTGACCATATACTTTATATGGAAGATTTCTAATAGGATGCTCCATTTGAGAACACATTGGACCACTTGGCCTGCCTTCTATCCTCATGTAGAGATCATGCCGATGATTTATACTTTCTCTACAGCTCCTTCTATGAAGAGTTCTGTCGGGATTTCTGGCTCTTATCAGGCAAATAAGCCAATAAGGACTCGCTGGCACCTTTCCTTATGGTGCCGCTAAGCACCCCAGCATGTAGACATGTGAGTGCCACGCGAATGGCAACTGAGTCTGTGTCTTTGTGAAAACAAAACCAGACAACAAGCAGCAATGTATCACAAAAGGAAAAATGCGTGTAATGGGGAGGCAAGAGTATTTCAGCAGTTAACAGATCTTCGAGATTGAGAGACATAAGCACTCATATGAAAATTTTGTGTGTGAACTTGTAAATATAATATGTATTATGTAGCGTTATGTCGAATGTGAAGAGCGCTGATGCTTTGTAACTGGTTATTATTGGATTATTATAGCAAATGTCGGACATAAAACTCTGAATTATTGATCGGAAATGCAGAGGTGGCCTTCCTAAGACAACTTGCATGTGATGGGAGATTAAACAACAGACACATGAGCTTCAAGTATTAAGTGAACACAAATGGACAAAAAACTCTAACAAAAATGAAGGCAGATGTATTTGTAGTTTGAAAATCAATAATAAATGCGTTCAGAGGATGAAAATCGATCACGGCCAATCTATCTGGAGTAAAGTAGGAAAATGGCATCTGCAGATTCAGCTTTGTATGAAATGTTTTAGCATGATTACCTGGGAAATAAATGGGAGATTGTCATTTTATATCTATTTGCTGCAATATTCAACACTGGGTGACTGAGTACAATGGTAAGGGTGAAGTCGATAGGAAGTCAGGGTGGATAAACACGTATTTTCATAATGAAGTCCCCTATCATATTTCTGTAAATCATGTATAGATTATGGGTAATGCCTCATTTTTCTAGTTCATTGCTGTATTGTGCAGAGGATGGGGTTGGCCACTTCTGAAGAAATTTCTAAAATAATGTGCACTCGCATAGTAAACCTCACTCCTTGCTGCAACACCAGTGTTAAAGCTGCCCTTGTATATCTTGTATAACAATTGGATGTATCAGTCACCATGTCTTCGCTCATCTGCATTGTGCATGTGCAAATACAGGGAATTCTGCTTGTAGCTGTGCATGTGTTAAAGGGATCCTATCATTAAAACTCAATTTTTTGTCGCTAACACATAGGAATAGCCTTAAGAAAGCCTCTCTTCACATCTTCTTCCATTGATGGCTTCAAACTTCTAGGCCTCGGGCAGCCGACTGCGCATGCTCACCGGCCACATGAAAATGGCTGCTTACAATACTGTGTAAGCAGCCATTTTCTTGTGGCCGGCAGGTATGCACAGTCGGCTTTGCCCGAGGCCTAGAAGTTAGAAGACGTGAAGAGAGGCCGTTCCTGAAGAAGATGGAGGCGTCGCTGGAGAGTTCTCTCGCAGCATTGGGGACGTCCCCAGCGCTGCAAGAGAACTCATTTGCATACCGCTGAAAATCGGGATTTCTACGGAACGGCGGCGCAGAGAAGACATCTAAATGTAGAAGAATAGCCTTTCTTAAGGCTATTCGTATGTGTTAGGGACAAAAAATTGACTTTTAATGATAGGATCGCTTTAAATGCTTTTACGGCTGGCCTATAACACTGTATTATGTCAATTCACATCACTTTTTTATTCACCTTCCCCAAAAACACACGCAACACACACTTTCACACAACACACACTTTAATCTTTACTCTGACCTGTCCAACAATACACCAAAAAGCTCCATTATACCACTAATTTGGTGTTTATTTGCATAAAAGCTAATTTCTAGGTTTGTTTTGCATTACAATCTGGCCACATATTGATCAGTTGGGACAGAATGCATTGGGTGGTGGGGTCTGGTCCTAATATGCAAACTGCACAGAATGCTACTGCTTTAACCAAATGGCAAATGGTGGACTTTCCAGTAGTTGGACACACAAGTCATTTTTTTTTACCAGTGCAGTACATAACACACTCCTCTGACTATTCCTCACTGATGTCGGCGATGGAGGGAAACGAGTGACAGGGTAGGACATGGATTGGCAGGGGAACAGGAGGTGGAGAATAAAACCCCTCCATCCCTGGTGCTGCCACTTTCTAGAAGGGAACATCAAAGTTAGGCTGGGCTGCCACCTCCTGGTCATGGATGGCTGACAGCTGCACCAGTAAGTTTAGTTACGGTACTTAGTTTATGCCATTGCACTGCTTAAGGAAACCTCTTTCTCTATGTATGTGTGCAATGTACGATACTGGGAAAGGTAGTGAATTCTGAGGAATTAAACATGCACAGCAGCAGACATTTCCTAATAGTTAGACAGTGCAAGCTTAGTCTAGACCAGGGGTCTCAAACTCGTGGCCCTTGGGACGATAGTTTGCGGCCTCCGGCGGGCGCCGGGTGTTTAACTATGGTGGCCGCCTGGAAGTCAGGCGGCCGCCATAGCTGCCAGGTGTCTACTGTCACATGAGACACCCAGCGCTAATGCCTCCGGTCGGTGCCCGCACCGATCGGAGGCATTAACCCCTCAGGCGCCTAGGTCATTTTGCCGGTGATCGCCAGCGCCTGGAGCATGCTCCAGGGCCGACATCACGTTGGCATGACAGCCGGGAGCCTTGTAAAGGTTCCCTGGCCGGTCTGCAGTGATTTTCTTTTGCAGGCTGCTCTATTAAGCCTGCAAAAGAAATGACATTTTCATACCTCCCAACCGTCCCGATTTCCGCGGGACAGTCACGATTTGGGTGACATGTCCCGCGGTCCCGGTTGGAGGAAGGTATGTCCCGATTTCAACTCAGATCTGCGTCCAGAGGACGCAGATCTGAGTTGAACACATATGCGGCTGAAGCAAGGAGCTGACACAAGTCAGCTCCTCGCTTCGCCGCTGCCCACCTCTCTCCCTGACACACGCGGCTGAAGCTGCTCGCGTGCTCGCTTCGCCGCTGCGTCTCTCTCTCGCTGACACATGCGGCTGAAGCGAGGAGCTGACCTGTGTCAGCTCCTCGCTTCGCTGCTGTCGCCGGCTCCTGGCTTGTAGACGCGATGTACAAGCCAGGAGCCGGCGGTAGCAGCGAAGCGAGGAGCTGACACAGGTCAGCTCCTCGCTTCAGCCGCATGTGTCAGCGAGAGAGAGACGCAGCGGCGAAGCGAGCACGCAAGCAGCTTCAGCCGCATGTGTCAGGGAGAGAGGCGGACAGCGGCGAAGCGAGAAGCTGACCTGTGTCAGCTCCTTCCTTCAGCCGCATGTGTCAGCGAGAGAGGCGGGCAGAGAGCGGCGAGGGAGCGGAGGAGATGGTAAGTTTAATGTGGAGGTGGAACGTGAATCTGGGGGCAGATGAAGGAGAGGACGGCATGACACTGGGGGCAGAGATGGAGAGGACATGAATCTGCAGGCAGAGATGGGGACATGAATCTGGGGGCAGAGATGGAGGGACAGGAATCTGGGGGCAGAGATGTGGGACATGAATCTGGGGGCAGAGATGTGGGGACATGAATCTGGGGGCAGAGATGGAGTGGACATGAATCTGGGGGCAGAGATGGAATGGACATGAATCTGGGGGCAGAGATGGAATGGACATGAAACTGGGGGCAGAGATGGGGGACATGAATCTGGGGGCCGAGATGGAGAGGACATGAATCTGAGGGCAGAGATGGGGGACATGAATCTGGGGGAAGAGATGGAGAGGACATGAATTTGGGGGCAGAGATGGAGGGACATGAATCTGGGGGCAGAGATGGAGGGACATGAATCTGGGGGCAGAGATGGAGGGACATGAATCTGGGGGCAGAGATGTGGGACATGAATCTGGGGGCAGAGATGTGGGGACATGAATCTGGGGGCAGAGATGGAGAGGACATGAATCTGGGGGCAGAGATGGGGGACATGAATATGGGGGCAGAGATGGAGGGACAGGAATCTGGGGGCAGAGATGTGGGACATGAATCTGGGGGCAGAGATGTGGGGACATGAATCTGGGGGCAGAGATGGAGAGGACATGAATCTGGGGACAGAGATGGAGGGACATGAATCTGGGGGCAGAGATGGAGGGACATGAATCTGGGGGCAGAGATGTGGGACATGAATCTGGGGGCAGAGATGTGGGACATGAATCTGGGGGCAGAGATGTGGGGACATGAATCTGGGGGCAGAGATGGAGAGGACATGAATCTGGGGACAGAGATGGAGGGACATGAATCTGGGGGCAGAGATGTGGGGACATGAATCTGGGGGCAGAGATGGAGAGGACATGAATCTGGGGGCAGAGATGGGGGACATGAATCTGGGGGAAGAGATGGAGAGGACATGAATCTGGGGGCAGAGATGGAGGGACATGAATCTGGGGGCAGAGATGGAGGGACATGAATCTGGGGGCAGAGATGGAGGGACATGAATCTGGGGGCAGAGATGTGGGACATGAATCTGGGGGCAGAGATGTGGGGACATGAATCTGGGGGCAGAGATGGAGAGGACATGAATCTGGGGGCAGAGATGGGGGACATGAATATGGGGGCAGAGATGTGGGGACATGAATCTGGGGGCAGAGATGGAGAGGACAGGAATCTGGGGGCAGAGATGGGGGACATGAATATGGGGGCAGAGATGTGGGGACATGAATCTGGGGGCAGAGATGGAGAGGACATGAATCTGGGGGCAGAGATGGGGGACATGAATATGGGGGCAGAGATGTGGGGACATGAATCTGGGGGCAGAGATGGAGAGGACAGGAATCTGGGGGCAGAGATGTGGGACATGAATCTGGGGGCAGAGATGTGGGGACATGAATCTGGGGGCAGAGATGGAGAGGACATGAATCTGGGGACAGAGATGGAGGGACATGAATCTGGGGGCAGAGATGGAGGGACATGAATCTGGGGGCAGAGATGTGGGACATGAATCTGGGGGCAGAGATGTGGGACATGAATCTGGGGGCAGAGATGTGGGACATGAATCTGGGGGCAGAGATGTGGGGACATGAATCTGGGGGCAGAGATGTGGGGACATGAATCTGGGGGCAGAGATGTGGGGACATGAATCTGGGGGCAGAGATGGAGAGGACATGAATCTGGGGGCAGAGATGGAGAGGACATGAATCTGGGGGCAGAGATGTGGGACATGAATCTGGGGGCAGAGATGGAGGGACATGAATCTGGGGGCAGAGATGGAGGGACATGAATCTGGGGGCAGAGATGGAGGGGACATGAATCTGGGGGCAGAGATGGAGGGGACATGAATCTGGGGGCAGAGATGGGGGACATGAATCTGGGGGAAGAGATGGAGAGGACATGAATCTGGGGGCAGAGATGGAGGGACATGAATCTGGGGGCAGAGATGGAGGGACATGAATCTGGGGGCAGAGATGTGGGACATGAATCTGGGGGCAGAGATGTGGGGACATGAATCTGGGGGCAGAGATGGAGAGGACATGAATCTGGGGGTAGAGATGGGGGACATGAATCTGGGGGCAGAGATGGAGGGACATGAATCTGGGGGCAGAGATGGAGGGACATGAATCTGGGGGCAGAGATGGAGGGGACATGAATCTGGGGGCAGAGATGGAGGGGACATGAATCTGGGGGCAGAGATGGAGAGGACATGAATCTGGGGACAGAGATGGAGGGACATGAATCTGGGGGCAGAGATGGAGGGACATGAATCTGGGGGCAGAGATGTGGGACATGAATCTGGGGGCAGAGATGGAGGGGACATGAATCTGGGGGCAGAGATGGGGGACATGAATCTGGGGGAAGAGATGGAGAGGACATGAATCTGGGGGCAGAGATGGAGGGACATGAATCTGGGGGCAGAGATGGAGGGACATGAATCTGGGGGCAGAGATGTGGGACATGAATCTGGGGGCAGAGATGTGGGGACATGAATCTGGGGGCAGAGATGGAGAGGACATGAATCTGGGGGTAGAGATGGGGGACATGAATCTGGGGGCAGAGATGGAGGGACATGAATCTGGGGGCAGAGATGGAGGGACATGAATCTGGGGGCAGAGATGGAGGGGACATGAATCTGGGGGCAGAGATGGAGGGGACATGAATCTGGGGGCAGAGATGGAGAGGACATGAATCTGGGGACAGAGATGGAGGGACATGAATCTGGGGGCAGAGATGGAGGGACATGAATCTGGGGGCAGAGATGTGGGACATGAATCTGGGGGCAGAGATGTGGGACATGAATCTGGGGGCAGAGATGGAGGGACATGAATCTGGGGGCAGAGATGTGGGGACATGAATCTGGGGGCAGAGATGTGGGGACATGAATCTCGGGGCAGAGATGGAGAGGACTTGAATCTGGGGGCAGAGATGGAGGGACATGAATCTGGGGGCAGAGATGGAGGGACATGAATCTGGGGGCAGAGATGTGGGACATGAATCTGGGGGCAGAGATGGAGGGGACATGAATCTGGGGGCAGAGATGGAGGGACATGAATCTGGGGGCAGAGATGGAGAGGACATGAATCTGGGGGCAGAGATGGAAGAGGGACATGAAACTGGGGGCAGATGAAGGGTGTATATGAAACTGGGGGAGAGATAGAGGGGGGACATATAATTTACGGGTGACTGTAGGAGGATTATACTGTGTGCGGGCACATGAAAAATTAACGAGTGGGCGGAGTCAACACAAAAGTGGGTGGGGCTAAATTTGCCGCACATTTTGTCCCTCTTTCAGTTCTTCAAAAGTTGGTAGGTATGCATTTTTTTGCAATGTATTGCATTGTAATGCATTGCAATAGTGATCAGACCCCCTGTGGTTCAAGACCCCTAGGGGGTCTAATAAATGCAAAAAAAAGTTAAAAAAAATATTTACAAAATTAAAAAGTTTTAAAAATTCAAATCACTCCCCTTTTCCTAGAACACATATAAAAGTAGTTGAATACTGTGAAAGACATACATGTTAGGTATCCCTGTGTCTGAAATCGCCCGCTCTACAAATCTATAAAAATATTTTTTCTGTACGGTAAACACCGTAGTGGGAAAAAAAAGTCAAAAGTGCCAAACTGCCATTTTTTCACTGTTTTGCCTCTGATAAAAATTAGAATCAAAAATGATCAAAGCAAAAGCAATTCCCCAAAATGGTATAACTAAAATGAACACCCCGCCCCGAAAAAAAAAGACTCCCTATGCATCCCTGTACACGGAAGTATAAAAAAAAGTTATGGCTGTCAGAATATGGCGACTTTTAGAAAAAAAAAACTTGGGGAAAACCTGATGCGGCCCAGCCTCACCCAGACTCTACCTCCAGCGGCCCCCGGGTAAATTGAGTTTGAGACCCCTGGTCTAGACAGTCTTAAAATACACCAGATATATCACAGTGTTTGGCTTGATGCTGGATGATAAGTATGGTGTATCTTAACACTGCCTATCTTGGTTTTATACCACCTATTACGCTAGATTCACACTAACTTTGGGGTTTCTGTTTTTCGGGTCTGCTTGGGGACCGAAAAAATGGAAACCCTATACTTAAAATAGACCATAATGGGGTCCACCAGGTTTCTGCCCAAAATCGGTAGAGAGAAAAGTCCTGCTCTGCATATTTGAAGTGGAATGGGGGACGGAGCTCCCGAACAGGCAGACATCGCTAGTTGTGTTCATAATCCACTCCCTAGAAAGAGTTAGTAAAAGTTAATCAGTTAGTAATATAATATGATATATAATAATTATACCTCATCCTGCAAAAAATAGGACCTCATACACCAATATCTATGGAAAATAAAAAGTCCTTAAAGGGATCCTATCATTCAGACAACATTTTTTCTAAGTACCACTTCCGAATAGCCATAAGAAAGGCTATTCTTCTCCTACCTTTTCGTTGTCTTCTCTGCGCCGCCGTTCGCCTACAATCCCGCTTCTTGTCGGTATGTAAATGAGCTCTCTCGCCACACTGGGAGTGGGCCTGTAAGGATTGGAGTCAGGGTCAGGCAGTGTAAAGTGACACAGCTGGGAAAGCAACACTGTGCAACTAATGACAAAAGGGGTCGTAGGCCCTGCAGCTATAACTATGCTGTAATATCTGAGATGAGGCAGACCAATGCACTTCCTAATTGAAGTGCGCCTACCACGACTCCTTACGCTTCTATCCCGGCGGCTAGGATAAGTGAAGAGGAGGCCCTGAAAGTCCTAGGGACTGGAGTCACGGGGTCACACCTAAACAGAAAGCACAGTGTAACTGCAATGCAAAACAAAAGACTAAACAGCATGGAACCAGGGAGGACCACAAGTCCCAGCAAGACACAGAAGAGAAGGCGAGGTCAGACGAGCAAGAGGTCAAGCCAGGAGATATAATAAAGGTACCGAATCAAAAGACAAGGGATAGTCAAAAATACAAGCCGGGTATATAACCAAGGAACAGACCGAATACAAACAGAAAGGGAAACAGACTGAGCAGGGGGACCAGGAAACACAAAGTGAATGGCTGGCAAGGATCCATGCCTGGGTGGGGTTTAAATAGCAGCAGAGAAACACACCTGATGGCTAACGGCATGGAGACTGAAGGCAAGGAAAAGATTAACCCTTAATGACCTAAGCACACCCAATAGAACTCCTAACACGTCTCCCAGGGAGACGCCGCGCAGCAAGGAGACCGTGGCGACTCCGTATCCTGACAGGGCCCCAGCACTTAGACAGCACTGGGGGCGGCCCCAATGCTGCGAGAGAACTCTCTCCAGTGCCGCCTCCATCTTCATCAGGAACAGCCTCTTCATTCTCTTCTTCCAGCGGTGACGAAGCCTTTATGGCGAAACGCGCGTCGGGGCGCGTTCTTATCGTGGTATGTACTATGCTTTATGATTTGACTTCATTTACTTCACTTCATTCCAGCATCCACAGTATTTTCTACACTTGTCCTTATGCAGAGCTAACTATATTAACTCCCATATGAAAGCTGTCACTATGACTTCACTACATATAAACACTCACTTATGTTGAGTTCTCTGCTAAAGGCTATTGTTTATCACCATACTCCATTGCTGGATTGCATTTTTGTTACATATTTACATTTTTCAACTACCACGTATGTTCTTTGACAGGTAGCATTGGTCCCCTTATATGTATATGTTGATGTCTCTGCACTGTGTTGTATCAATGTTTTTTAATATTTTCAAATAAATCTTTTTTTTTTTTTTAACGTATGATAATTCCATTGTCCATGTTCTATATTGTTGATTTTTTTTGGATTATCATCTAAAACTTTTTTGCCTTTAGTTGTGTTTTCGTATTTTTCCCACTTTTATCCCAGTTATAGCCTTTTAACTGTTATAAGAGAAGATGATGATCGGGGGAAAGTTTGTTAATAAGTAAAACACTTCAGGGGCAGAGCGGAACATGCGGTACCCAGTGCGAGACCGCAGGACAGCAGTCTGAAATCGGGACTGCCCGGCAGAATGCAGGACGGTTGGGTACTATGAATATATGGATGTAACAGGTCTGTCAGAATGGAAGCTGCTCCTACTTAGAGGCTTTTCATTCTGATTCATAGAGTGCGGTTCTGAGCCCCCATCCCAACTCTATACTATGCATTACCCCTTAAAGTGATATATGGAATGGAGTTGTATTCACGAGACAACCTTTTTAGATAATTCCCTCAACTAGCCGAAACCTCTAAGAAATAGTGACTAAGAAAAATGTCTCATATTTTATCCATAGTGGTGAAACTTTATATGACATTTTGATCCCATCGATCACTTAGTAACCTTATTACAATTGGTCCCTACATTAACACCTTATAGGGCAAGGAGATCACCTTTTTCTATACACACTGTTACTTTCCGTTACAGTGTCCATTATTTTTTTTAACATTGAAGTCTATGGGCAACGGACTTATAACGGACAATAACTGATAGACATCAGTTACTGTCCGTTTGTGTCTGATATGATAGGTGTCCATTTTTTTTTTTTTTTTTAAACGGACACCTTCATAACAGAATCCAACGGTAGTGTAAACCCTGCCTAAGATCTCTGAGTATATAGGGGGAGTACTGCCTTTATTAAACAATTAAAGCCTTAGTACATAGGGGGAGTATATAGGGGGAGTAGTACTGTATATAGGGGGAGTACTGCCTTTATATAGGTGGAGTATATATGGGGAGTACTGCATTTATTATACAAGTAAAGCCTTAGAGTAAGGACCCATCTAAATGGGGTCGCCGTGAAATGGCAGATGGGCTCAGCTTATCAAACTATATGCTAAGAACCTTACGTATATATGCATAGCTCCCAACCATCCCACATTCTGCGGGACAGTTCCGATTTTAGACTGCTGTCCCGCAGTCCCGCACGGCTTACTGCATGTCCTGCTCTGCCCCTGAAGTGTTTTGCTTACTAACAAACTTTCCCCTGATCACCATCCTCTCTTATAACAGATAAAAGGCTGTAATTGGGATAAGAGCTGGTGGTTATTGGGGGAAATTTTGACTCCTGTACTCAGAAGGACCTGTGTGACATCAGACGGTCATGTGACTAGGTAAGCATGTCTTTGGGCAACGAGGCGAAGAGGACCGAGAACAGCGGGGATCGGACCAGCGATCTCTGCAGGTAAGTGGACACCAGGGGGGACTAAGTTGCCAGAGGATTAAAAAACAAATCCTCTGACTACTTAGTGATTTAAAAAAAATCA
Source organism: Leptodactylus fuscus (assembly GCF_031893055.1). NCBI lineage: Eukaryota > Metazoa > Chordata > Amphibia > Anura > Leptodactylidae > Leptodactylus > Leptodactylus fuscus. Next base: position 53,533,037 of record NC_134274.1, read on the forward strand.
AAAAATTCTAACAATTAAGGGCTCGTTCACACGGAGTAAACGCGCCGCGCATTGTGGCGCGTTTACGGCGCGTGTACGCCACGTTTTTTACGGTGCGCGATTACGCCACGTACACGCGCACCGTAAAAAACCGTGGCGTACACGCGCCGTAAACGTGCCACAATGCGCGGCGCGTTTACTCCGTGTGAACGAGCCCTAAAGCGTTCAATTTTTAGATTCCATGCTGTGTAGTGAATAGGATCGTTTTTAAAATCCGATCTCCGATTAGTAAAAAAATCCCATTGACTTGCATTGGGATCGGAATTGGGATCGAGATCGGGTTCGAATGAAAAATTATCGGAAATCGGATTTCAAAATCGATCCTGAACAGTCAAGATCGGCTCAATCCTAGTTGGAAGGTATGTATATGTGAAGTCAGGGAAGAATATAAGAATTTTACCATTTAAGGGTGAATTCACACTGAGTAAACGCTAGCTTATTCTGAACGTAAAACACGTTCAGAATAAGCGGCGTCTAAAGCAGCTCCATTCATTTCTATGGGAGCGGGGATACGAGCGCTCCCCATAGAAATGAATGGGCTGCTTCTTTCACTCCGTGCAGTCCCATTGAAGTGAATGGGGAGTGCCGGCGTATACGGCAAGCTCTGCTCATGCCGGATCGTACACGCCGGCACTCCCCATTCACTTCAATGGGACTGCACGGAGTGAAAGAAGCAGCCCATTCGTTTCTATGGGGAGCGCTCGTATCCCCGCTCCCATAGAAATGAATGGAGCTGCTTTAGACGCCGCTTATTCTGAACGTGTTTTACGTTCAGAATAAGCTAGCGTTTACTCAGTGTGAATGCACCCTAAAGCTCTGCACCACCTGCTCAACTATCCACACAGCCCAACCATGATGATACTTAATTTTATTGGTTCATTATTTCTACCACATACATACCTCCAAACCGTCATGATTTCCGCGGGACATTCACGATTTCGGTGTCCTGTCCCATGGTCCCGGTCGGCATGTCCCGATTTCAACTCAGGTCATACTCGACTAAAACAAGGAGCTGTCACAGCTCAGCTCCTTGATTTGCCGCGGTGCTCCAACTAGTGTCTGTGTTAGCGTGATGTGATGACATCACATCGCGCTTACAACTCTGTGAGTGAAACTGCGGAGAGAGCGGTGGGGGAGCGAGGAAAAGGTGAGTATAAGTGTTTTTTTGTGTTAAACTTTGAGGTGGAACTTAATGAAGGGGATCCATGAAACGGGGCAGATGAGGGGGGGGGGGACGGCATGAATCTGGGGGAAGAGATGGTGGGACATGAATCTGGGGGTAGAGATGGGGGGACATGAATCTGGGGGCAGAGATGGGGGGGACATGAATCTGGGGGCAGAGATGGGGGGGACATGAATCTGGGGGTAGAGATGGGGGGACATGAATCTGGGGGCAGAGATGGGGGGGACATGAATCTGGGGCAGAGATAGGGGGACATGAATCTGGGGCAGAGATAGGGGGACATGAATCTGGGGCAGAGATGGGGGACATGAATCTGGGGGCAGAGATGGAGGGGGGGCATATAATTTATGGGAGTCAACATAAAAGTGGATGGGGCTAAATTTGTGCACCGCACACTTTGTCCCTCTTTCAGTTCTTAAAAAGTTGGGAGGTATGCACATAATATGAATATGATCATAAATATGTATTTTTTTTGTTCTATATAATTCAAATCCTTATTACTCAGCTATCAGATTAGATTGAAGGCAAACTGGAGGAAAAATGAAAGCAGACCAAACAATAATGCCTTTTCTATTGACACCATAAAGAATTCCACAGGAGTCTATTTGAGTCTCCTTATGCGAAATAGTTAACGCACTGTAAACGCGACACATTTATTTTGACTGTAAGCAGCCACCGTAGTTCAGGCAGACGTTTGACAGAAATTGTCCTTTTGCGCTTTCCGTACTGTCTGCGCCTGCGCACAGGGTTACTGCAGACTGGGTAATCATGGCGGCGCTCAGGGCCGGGTTACTGGCAGCGGTGACCCGCAGGGCTGCCCTGGCTTCTCTAGCAGGACGGGGAGCCGGTGCCGGGCGGCTGCTGCAGTGCTGTAGTGTCCGGGCAGGTAGGTGACGTGTAGCAGACAACAATGGTCGTCCTCTAGAAAACACAAGCGGAGGGTGTCCGAGTCACCTTCACACTGTGCGGCACAGTGACTGCTCCAATGTAGCGCAGTATACAGCTCATAGCATTGCCTGTACCTGACATGGCAGAGGAAATCCCAATAGGACTGACCCTGGACTTACTGGTAGGCCTGCAGACATACTGTCCAATGTGAACATACTCTTATATGCTACAAATCCATGGCAGAAATATTTCACTTGCATTTTATCATGGGCTCAGCTGCTGAAATCTACGGCCGAGCCAGGGCACTTTTATTTTTTTCGGTGCAGTATGAACTGTGTCCTAGACTGTCAATGATAACAAAGAGCGCTGAAGTTTGCATTCTGCATTGAAAGAAGCGAATAAAACATTTAGATCAGCGTTCAAAAAAAATCAGTGTGAACATACCTTTAGCTGTTTTCTGTTGTCCGTCATCGCTGTATAAATATTATGCACTATCACTGACATAAAGTGTCTAAGGGCTAGTTCACACAGACTTCAATGAGAGCCACTCGCTTTTTTTTTCCCCGCTAGCGGGGACAAAGACACGAGGTTGCCCCTTCTTCCCATGGATTTTGCGGCTGAGACGGCTGTAGCCATTCTTCTGGCCTAATCAGGAGCAGAATGCTGCGACAGGATGCCAGTGCTTCGCCATCCCCTCATGGCTAGCCGCATGGAAAGTGATTGACAATATCTGTAAAGCGCTGCGGAATATGATGGCGCTATATAAGTAAGCAAAATATTGTTCGGGTGGTGAAACCTCCTATAACAGAAGTGTATTCTCACTCTGCCAAGCTCTTTACCCATTCAGTGTCTGCCGGCTTTGTCTGGTCTCCTTTCCTAAATATATATATATATATATATATATATATATATATATATATATATATATATACTGTGTGTGTATATTTATATATAGTATGTGTTATCAGTGGTCTGATGGACATTCCTGGCATAGAGGTGGAACACATATAAAACATCTTAAAATAGGCACAAGCCAAACTAATGGATTACATTCTAAACTTGTGTTTGTTTTGTTTTGTTTTTGTAGCATCTGACCTTCCAAAGGATCTTTTGCCTGGACCATACCCCAAGACAGAAGCAGAAAGGGCAGCTGCGGCCAAGAAGTATAACATGATATTAGAGGACTACAAACCTTACCCAGATGATGGCATGGGGTGAGGAGACTCTTATAAGGGTGGTGTTGGTGATAGTATTGCTTTGCACCTAGTAATTGCACTAATAGATTTGGGTTCTGTGAAGCCACCAGGATACACCGTCCCCTTATGATGAGTGGAGATCTGGCCTTTGGTGACAAGTCCTGAGAATGGGGGAGGGGGTAGCAGTGCTCACCTCATATATATAATTTTTTTATTTTTTCAAATCAGGATCAATGGGGTCCTAGAGGTTGAACCCTCACTGATCAGATGATGATGGATACCCTTGTTTAGAATTGTTATGCTCTGGAGAGTTTGTGTGTGTCAACAATATGTCTAACCTTCTACATCTATTCACGTCACTGCACTGTTGACTAGTTTTGATGGCCTCCAGACTTCATAAATGACACGTGTGCCACACATGTATGTCCAACACTGTGCCTGTGTAATCTGTAGGTGTTGTAGCATTAGCTTAAATCAAATGAATAATTGTGGTTTCTTCTAGAAGGGTAGGGGCTATAGACTGACAGGGTTATTTGGATGCGTGAAATGCTAAATGAATCTCTGCTACATTTCTATTCCACTATTACAGTTCCTAAAAGCTTGTGTTTAGTGTCTTAAAGCTTGCAATGCGTTCACCTTGGCTTCACCTGTACAATATACATTCTTCATAATCACTGGAGAGAGAGTCCTGGATGTTATTAGCATCTAAATGGAGGGATAGATGTGTGGACATTGCTTGGGTGTTGTGCCTTCAAACCTGCTGATAGTTTCCCTTTAATTGATGCACATATTAGTCATCACTAAGAGATTATTTTTTCTATATATAGATATGGTGATTATCCAATGCTGCCTGACAAATCCCAGGAAGAAAGAGACCCCTGGTACACATGGGACTATGCTGTATCTAGGAGAAATTGGGGAGAGCCGGTAAGTATCTGGTTGAAAGAGAAGTATGTATATTGTTAGCACAGACAAAAAGTATACTGCGGGGTCGCATGGTGTATGCATCTTGGGGAAATATATCAAAGGGGTATTCCTGGCTTATAAGATTGACCTCGGGCAAACCTGATTGCGCATGTCTGCCGGCTACAAGAAAATGGCCGCTTACACAGTATTGTAAGCGGCCATTTTCTTGTGGCCAGCGGGCATGCACAGTCGGCTGCCCGAGGCCTAGAAGTTTGAAGCCACTGTCGGAAGAAGAGGCGAAGAGAGCCCGTTCCTGAAGAAGATGGAGGAGGCGCTGGAGAGTTCTCTTGCAGTATTGGAACCGCCCCCCTGTGCTGTTTGAGTGCTGGGACCCACCCCCACTGCTGCGAGAGAACTCATTGGCATACTGACGGAAACCGGGATTTCTACGGAACCGCGACGCGGAGAAGAGTAGCCTTTCTAGGGCTATTCCAACGTGTTAGGGACAAAAAAAAATGGGTATTAATGATAGGATCCCTTTAAAGACCATATTTCATGGAGCATTATCTGCTACTACTAACCAAATAACACCAGAAATATTGTGAGCGGTGACGGGCGGCTGCTATGTATCTCTATGTTAAATGTTTCAGTAGTCTATAGAGCTTTTCCTTTTTTCCCCCTAATAGATGCACTGGGACTTTGATAAGTTCATCCGTGTCCGGGTAGACACAACGCCCACCCCTGTGCCATTCGGTCACATGTGTAAAGTGTTGGTTGCATTCCTCGCTGGAATGGCTGTCTTGTTCTATATTGGAGAGGTGTTTCCATCATATTCTCCTGTTGTAAGTATTTTAGAATTAACAATATTCTATATAGCTAATGCATGTTATATATATATTATTTAGGCTCCTGAAGTTGTTTACAGTGACCTTGATGTTGTCCCTTGCACATCTGTGTACATCGTTCCAAGACTAAACTAACATTTTATGGAGCTTTGGCTTATCATTCTTGAGCATATAGGAGATCCAGCAGCCTTATTTTTTCTTTCTCTTGGGACATCCACATACATTTTACATGATCAGTGTTCAACCATAATCCTATTGTGTATTAACTCCTTAGAGCGGTCGTCCCTGTGTTAGTGTTCTGCGACCCCATGATTGGCAGTTTTTTGTGCCATCTGCATGAAGGTCTTGTCCATAAGATGGCTGCTGATGGGAGGGACATGTGACTAAAATAGTGGTCAGTGTGTGGCTTCCTCCATTCAAGCAAACTTCAGCCATACTTGGTGGCACAGATGTAGATGGCAGGGACTTTGTTTTTGAGTAGAAGAGGCTCAGTGACATATTTGGTCATATGCCCCTTTGTCAGCAACCGGCTTACTGACAGGACCTCTGTGCGGAAAGCACAAAAGACTTGCTCAACAAGGGGGTGTGGAAAGAGCGCAGAACATTAACAAAGTCTATTAGTAAGCGCCATTTATTCATCTAACATACACAATATTTAACAATAGCTACAGAGTGGTCACCACTATCAATAGAATATCCTACTGGAGTCCTTATTGTTATTGATCTCTGATATTGTTAGGTTCAATTGCAATGGCTAGAATACATAACTACAGCACAAGCAGATCACACATTGACCCGTATTATTGTTTTGATCTCTATAGTAAGATCCAGTCCGATTGTTTTCATTTGCATAGACTTCGCTTCCATAAGGCCACTTCTATGTCACAGACTTGGTCCTCAGGGAGTAGAAGCTGTACCTTCCTAGAGATAGACAGCAATGTTTGTCTTCACACTGGTCCTTTAGGCCGGGGCCCCAGGGGATGTAAACACCGCGATTTGCCCGCAGCGGAGACAGCTTTAGCATAGAAGTCTATGGAGATGGGAGGGGAGCACAGTGAGAGAAGCTTTATGTCCTATTGTTCACGTATCCTTTACCTATGATAATCGTGTCCTTTTTTTTTTCCTTGTAGGCTCCTAAACAATATCCTTATAACAACTTGTACCTGGAATATGGTGGGGATCCTGATAAGGCACCTGTAGAGGAGAAGAACCATGTGTTCAAATAGACTCAAATAAATGGTTGTCTTGTGCGCTACCACTGTTCTTTACGTAATAAAGTGGCCACCTAAACAAATATTTATTTAACCTGCTTGCATCTGGCTGTCATTTAAGGGTACAATACTGTATATTTTGTACATAAGCTGTATTTTTTGTATGTGTTGGTGTAAATTTAAGCAGCTAGGTAGCCAATGTCTCTTCAACAAAAGTGCACATAAATCAATAGTACAAGCCAGCTACTTCTCTCACCTCCTGCTCTGAGAATTCATTCTTTAAGTCCATTTTCAGAGATGACATTATCAACTCACTGAAAGATTGGGTTACATGCTGTCCATAGAAGTCTATGAAGTGGAAGGAGATGCTGCAGGGAAAGAAAGAGATTCACAGAAACTACACGCACTATTTCACTAGTAATATTGAAATCTTACCCACATAACTGTATGGTCACTGGATTTTGGTGTGGTTTACGGTTGTATTCATATGTCCTTAGCATGGGTCCATGAGTATGGGAATATCGTAGCAACTAATCTATATTCACCAATTTATGAACAAACTGACTATTAGAGATGTAGTCTGGTGGTATGTGCTGAATACAAGTCATATAATGTCCTGTACACAAATGTGACATTTGAAAATCACCAGAAATGACAGGTATCACTTAAAGGGGTTGTTTGAGGAGTGTAGAATCACTAACCTGTTCCAGCAGAACTGGGGGTTCCTCGTCACATGATCGTCTTTCCGTCCCCTCCTTCTGTGCTCCATTTCACAGGTTATTAATTACCTGTGCTATGGAGAGCTGGATGGCTTTGCTTTCAGAACAGGTAAGACCTCGTTCACATCTGAGTTTGGATTCCGTCCGGGGTAGTCTGCATGAGGACCTCCCCCCAGATGGAATACTGAACGCAACTGCAAGCGGTGTGCCAGTAAAAGCACACGGACCCCATAGACTATAATGGGGTCCGTGTGCTTGCCGCCAGATCTCCGCAGGGATCATGTGGACAGGAAAGTAATTCGCAATCTCCTTTCCTGCCTGATTCATGTGGCCAGCACACAGACCTCATTATCGTCTATGGGGTCCGTGTGCTTTCACTGCACAGCGCTTGCAAATCCGTTTGATATTCTGTTTGGGGGATCCCCATGCGGACTCCCCGAACGCAGATGTGTACGAGGAGTAAATGATTCTACACTCTCTGGACAACCCCTTTAGGTGTGTTTTGTACATTGCTGCCTGCACTTAGTGACTACACAGCTCTTTGTTTTGCCTAGTGTGTTCTGGGAGAAATGGAGGACATAACCTCAGTGCAGCAGTTATCTCATTCAGTCTTCATGAATATCAAGGTCTGACATGACATCATCCTTATTTTTAGGTTTTACTGCAATTGAACTCACGTTGTTTGAGCAAACAGTACATGATGTGATGGCACCATGAAGCACTTCACTGCATTCCCAAATGTAAAAAACAATGTAACAGAGTTTTCAAGAGATCATTTGGAAAAGCTCCAGTGTCAATGGTTAAAATCCAAAACCTTTATTAAAGGGTCTGTCCAGGTTCTGCAAATATGTTATTGTTTCGATAATGAAAGTTCTACAATTTTCCAATATACTTTGTATCAATTACTCGGGGTTTTCTACATCTCTGCTTGCTGTCATTCATTCTACTTCCTAGCGGATAGAAAGCAGTCCATGGTCATGTGATATAGAGTGCTTGGTCATGTGATGGACACATCTGTGCACCTGTCTGTCCATCACATGACCATGAACTGATTTTTATCCACTGGGAGTAAGAATGAATGACAGCAAGCAGAGATCTAGAAAACCGTAAGGAACTGATACAGAAAGTATATGGGAAAACTGTAGAACAAAAACAATAACATTTACTAGCTGAAACTGGACAACCCCTTTAAGTTATGGTAAAAGCTTGTCCTGAGTGGAAATGTTTCAAGCTGGAAACGGCTCTTACACATGGTTTATGTGATCATTGGAGCAGCCCTACTGGATCTACATATATGATTTTGGTCTGGCTTGGATCCTGCTGACAACCTTCACAAGATGGCATAGCTGGATAAGCTGTACTGTAGAGATGAGCGAGTAGTATTTGATCGTCATAGGTATTCGTGTAAGCGGTCGCACACTAAGGGGTTAAGCGCAGTGATATTCAATGCGTTTAACCCCTTGGTGTTCGGCCGCTTACACGAATACCTATGACGGGGAGGTATTCGATCGAATACTACTTGCTCATCTCTACTGTATTTGTCTTTAGCATTATTTGTACGGTTCACGTGTGGCAAGCAAAACAGACACTCGGCACAATATTGCCTTAAATAGAGAGCAATAACTTAAAAAACGGGATAATATTCCAAAATAACTGGAATAACAATGTAAGATCATCAATGTGAAGGTTGCATGTACATATGATGTATGTGCTGCTTATTCTCTCATGGAATTATCAGTCACATAAGTGGATGACATTTACATAATTTCATCCACATGATGCACAAAAACTTCATCTCCGGCCGTGTGTATTTTATATTCAATGCCATCTAGACATATTCTCCGCTGTTTCAGAACAGGTGCAGTTTTCAGTGATATCAATCACTATATTCAGGGTATGGCTGTAAGTATGGCTGACATACACACACATATATATATATATATATATATATATATATATATATATATATATTATATATGTATATTATAACACACCACTTCTCCGGTGTGAGTTATACAGAGAGTTCCTGATTGGTATATAAGTGTACACATCATTTATTACGAGGTTCTTGATAATCCAGAGGCCTTTGGTCGCTTGGACCTTGATATACGAAACACCTGTCCTAATAACTCTGCCCTGGTGTATCTATTGCACCTAGAAAATGAGGTGTAAAGCATGTCGGACACTTTTTTGGGGGCAAATTCCACTAGATTTCTGGTGCATTTTATTAGTTTATGTGTCCCATACTGTCTAAGCTTTACAATGTGGAATCTTAGGCTAGACAGTCTTATATCTCACCCGGAGATTTCTCTTATCTTCCAGGTGCAGAAGTCTCCAAAATCTTGCTGCACTCCATTATAATTTTGCGTACCTGAGGCGTCCATGCGCACATTCAGGACGCGGGCCCTACTTGTTTATGTAAAAAATAAAAAATGGTGCCACCAATTCCCAGAAAGCCATTGTTGGCAAGCAGGGTTTGGAGCAGACTGACCCCTTCTGAGGACTTTAATGTAATTAATAGAAGACATGTCTGAAGAAGGGAGGTATAACTGAGAAGTGGGCACATTTTTGGGAATGTCTATATTTGTGCCTGTCATTTCCCAGGTAGCAGCCCTTATATGACTGGAGCACAGGTTGCTCAGATGTGAGCCGTGTTGTTGTTGAGCCTGGGAACCAGCAGATGGCAGCAGCTGCTCCTCCTCCGCCTCCTCCCTTGGCCTTGACCCGTCAGCCCCAGCAGACAGCGCAGACTGGGCAGCGGCTGGGTGCGCTGTGCTACAACGCGTTTGCTTCGGTGCGTCCCGCTCCGGCCGCCGTAAAGACCCGAACCAGGACAGCTTGTTCACCGAGAGCGGTAAGGCATAGTACCGGGGGAGGGGGAAGTGGCGGAGGGCGGCGTGAGCAGGACTGGAGTTCACACCTAGCTACTTCGGAGTTGTGCTGACCACAAGTGACGTACTTACCGGGCCTGTCAGTGAGGGGAGCGGTGCCCGGTGCTGGCAGTGGCTACATAGTGGTGAATGGACGGAGCCTGCTACTGGCCGTGATGTCATGTGGAGGGAAGGGATGTGACCCGGGCTGTAGGGGGCAGCACTGGCCCCTCACTGGGGTGGTGGTAAACAGGAGGCAGGCATGGCTGTGTACATGGAGGTGCTGCTGGGTTATTCCATACATGGGCACAGCCTGGGCCATGTCTATATGACTGGGGCGGAATAAGAAGAGGACGGGCTGGAGATTCTTGTCTTTGCTGGTGTCAAACTCCATCCATATCACAGTATAGACAAATTACTATAATCCAGTATCCGATAATCCAGAAACTCGTACGCAGTGATCTGGAACATCTGATGCTCAATGATCTAGACAGTCTGATAATCTGCCCCGCAATAATCTACAATATCTGGTAATCTGGCATACGGTTATCCAGAAAGTTTGATAATCTGTTGCTTATTTGCAGCACCGTGATATAAAGCGGAACCGGAGAAACCGTGCGAGCGACCTGCGATCTGCTTGTGCCATGTTCACACTTGCAGCATTCTATGTATTCTTCTGGTCCGTTATAGAACCAGAATAACTGAGAGACGATCTGTTAAATGAAGGACCGCGAGGGACCCCATTGACAATAATGGGGTTCTGGTCATTGTTTATACAGATCTCATTGGAAGACAAAGCTGGCCTTGCAGAACTTGTTGCTCTGGGATTTCTACTGGTGTCTGTGTTGGGGATTCTTTACGCAGATATGAACATAGCCCTAAAGGGGTAGTCTGGTAATCCCAATCCACTGGACAGGTGATGTGTCAGTAAGTGTTTAGTCACATGACATGATAGTAGCGAGCGGTTGTATTAATGGCCACCACACGGCCCATAGACATTAGGGGATCCATTCACACAACGGCCGTGTGACCAATCTATTAAAGTATAGAACCGACCATTCTCATAGATCCGTCTATAGGGAATCTGTTAAAATTCATTACGCCCTGGTGTACACTCGGCTGTGAAAAAAAGCACTTTTCATGTGAATATGCTCCAAGTTTCTTACGGTTGGACTTCCCACCGTAACCGGAATGGGAGCCCCATTTTTATCATGGGTTCAAGAGGAGCTGGATGATGATGATGATGATGCTGCTCCACTCGTCTACATTGTCCTGTGCCTCTCTTTGCCATTCGCATACAAATTGAGCCTAGCGCTACATGGCGACTTAGGCCATGACTCCTTGTGCAACCAAAGATTGATGAGTCGCTCTGTGACCCCTTGAGGGGGCTGCAGCTGTGACTTCTAGTTGCAAAAAAAAATAAAAAATCCAGCAGTGCCTTGGATGCAATACAATTCCTTTCATTAATATTGGTAAAGGAGGCACCATGGTGGGAGTTGCAGTCCACAGAAGCAGTAGCATCCACGTGTGATTTCAATAAACCTCTCCTGGCCGTGGTCTTTCTGCTCCGTGGAGTGTGGTTTGCAGACCCCCTTTTTGGGGTGACTGGTAGAGGTTCCAGCAGTCAGGGCCCACTGATCTAGCAGTTATTGTTATCCAAACCCCCCCAACTTTCTGTCATTGGCATTGTGGATGAGTGCACAGTGACTTGCAGTATGACGCCTGAATGTTGTGATGACTATGGATGTTACCACATTTTATCCTCATCATCACCCGGGCAGAAGAAAACCATGAAAGAGGTTGTACCAACCTTAGAAGTTACCACCTATTAATAGAGGAAGGGAGAACTTCATGATCAATTAGGGTGTGACTACTCCGACCGCCACTGATCCAGAGAACAGGGTCGGTTCTCCAGTCCTGCTGGAATGGCAGGCCAGGTATGTGCTATGCTCCTCCATTAATATTCCATGGGCGCACTGTATGTAGTTGACTGCTATACATGACTCCCATAGAGAATGAATGAAGCAGCAGGACACGTGCTCGGCCTGCCTCTCCATCATTGCTTCCCGTGCTAAGGCTATTAGGTTTTGATGTGATTTCACTCATGGTGTCAGCAGAGATCAGAGGCTGAATTCACATTGTAAACCTTGTTACTTATCACTGGTCTGTGTTTTCCATGTTCGTGACAATGAGCTGGGTCCTTTGTGACCCGGCTGGTTGGATTAAGGGGAAGCAATGACAGGGGGCACTGCTGACTTCTGGTTCATAAAATTTTGTGTGCAGTAAGAAACTGGAGGTAACTAAGTATAACGATTAGAGATGAGCGAACAGTGTTCTATCGAACTCATGTTCGATCGGATATTAGGCTGTTCGGCATGTTCGAATCGAATCGAACACCGCGTGGTAAAGTGCGCCATTACTCGATTCCCCTCCCACCTTCCCTGGCGCCTTTTTTGCTCCAATAACAGCGCAGGGTAGGTGGGACAGGAACTACGACACCGGTGACGTTGAAAAAAGTAGGCAAAACCCATTGGCTGCCGAAAACATGTGACCTCTAATTTAAAAGAACAGCGCCGCCCAGCTTCGCGTCATTCTGAGCTTGCAATTCACCGAGGACGGAGGTTTCCGTCCAGCTAGCTAGGGCTTAGATTCTGGGTAGGCAGGGACAGGCTAGGATAGGAAGGAGAAGACAACCAACAGCTCTTATAAGAGCTAAATTCCAGGGAGAAGCTTGTCAGTGTAACGTGGCACTGACGGGCTCAATCGCCGCAACCCAGCTTTCCCAGGATCCTGAATGGAATACACTGTCAGTGTATTCCCGTATACCCGATATATACCCCCGATACCCGTTCCAACGGTGTGCCCCCCCACCTTCACCCCAGAAATACCCTGCAAGTCCCCTAGCAATAGAATTGGGGCTATATACACCCACTATTTTTGCTACTGCCATATAGTGCCATTGTCTCACTGGGAATTCAAAGAATATATTGGGCTTACATATAACTTCAATTCCAGGGAGAAGCTTGTCAGTGTAACGTGGCACTGACGGGCTCAATCGCCGCAACCCAGCTTTCCCAGGATCCTGAATGGAACACACTGACAGTGTATTCCCGTATACCCCATATATACACCCCAAATCCCCGTTCCAACGGTGTGCCCCCCCACCTTCACCTCAGAAATACCCTGCAAGTCCCCTAGCAATAGAATTGGGGCTATATACACCCACAATTTTTGCTACTGGTATACAGTGCCATTGTCTCACTGGGAATTCAAAGAATATATGGGGGTTATGTGCACCCACAATTTTTAATACTGCTATACAGTGCCATTGTCTGACTGGGAATTCAAAGAATATATGGGGGTTACGTGCACCCACAATTTTTAATACTGGTATACAGTGCCATTGTCTGACTGGGAATTCAAAGAATATATGGGGGTTACGTGCACCCACAATTTTTAATACTGCTATACAGTTCCTTTGTCTCACTGGGAATTCAAAGAATATATGGGGGTTATGTGCACCCACAATTTTTAATACTGGTATACAGTGCCATTGTCTGACTGGGAATTCAAAGAATATATGGGGGTTATGTGCACCCACAATTTTTAATACTGGTATACAGTGCCATTGTCTGACTGGGAATTCAAAGAATATATGGGGGTTATGTGCACCCACAATTTTTACTACTGGTATACAGTGCCATTGTCTGACTGGGAATTCAAAGAATATATGGGGGTTACGTGCACCCACAATTTTTAATACTGGTATACAGTGCCATTGTCTGACTGGGAATTCAAAGAATATATGGGGGTTATGTGCACCCACAATTTTTAATACTGGTATATAGTGCCATTGTCTGACTGGGAATTCAAAGAATATATGGGGGTTACGTGCACCCACAATTTTTAATACTGCTATACAGTGCCATTGTCTGACTGGGAATTCAAAGAATATATGGGGGTTATGTGCACCCACAATTTTTAATACTGGTATACAGTGCCATTGTCTGACTGGGAATTCAAAGAATATATGGGGGTTATGTGCACCCACAATTTTTACTACTGGTATACAGTGCCATTGTCTGACTGGGAATTCAAAGAATATATGGGGGTTACGTGCACCCACAATTTTTAATACTGGTATACAGTGCCATTGTCTGACTGGGAATTCAAAGAATATATGGGGGTTATGTGCACCCACAATTTTTAATACTGGTATACAGTGCCATTGTCTGACTGGGAATTCAAAGAATATATGGGGGTTACGTGCACCCACAATTTTTAATACTGGTATACAGTGCCATTGTCTGACTGGGAATTCAAAGAATATATGGGGGTTATGTGCACCCACAATTTTTAATACTGGTATATAGTGCCATTGTCTGACTGGGAATTCAAAGAATATATGGGGGTTACGTGCACCCACAATTTTTAATACTGCTATACAGTGCCATTGTCTGACTGGGAATTCAAAGAATATATGGGGGTTATGTGCACCCACAATTTTTAATACTGGTATACAGTGCCATTGTCTGACTGGGAATTCAAAGAATATATGGGGGTTACGTGCACCCACAATTTTTAATACTGCTATACAGTTCCTTTGTCTCACTGGGAATTCAAAGAATATATGGGGGTTATGTGCACCCACAATTTTTAATACTGGTATACAGTGCCATTGTCTGACTGGGAATTCAAAGAATATATGGGGGTTATGTGCACCCACAATTTTTAATACTGGTATACAGTGCCATTGTCTGACTGGGAATTCAAAGAATATATGGGGGTTATGTGCACCCACAATTTTTAATACTGGTATACAGTGCCATTGTCTGACTGGGAATTCAAAGAATATATGGGGGTTACGTGCACCCACAATTTTTAATACTGGTATACAGTGCCATTGTCTGACTGGGAATTCAAAGAATATATGGGGGTTATGTGCACCCACAATTTTTAATACTGGTATATAGTGCCATTGTCTGACTGGGAATTCAAAGAATATATGGGGGTTACGTGCACCCACAATTTTTAATACTGGTATACAGTGCCATTGTCTGACTGGGAATTCAAAGAATATATGGGGGTTATGTGCACCCACAATTTTTAATACTGGTATACAGTGCCATTGTCTGACTGGGAATTCAAAGAATATATGGGGGTTATGTGCACCCACAATTTTTACTACTGGTATACAGTGCCATTGTCTGACTGGGAATTCAAAGAATATATGGGGGTTACGTGCACCCACAATTTTTAATACTGGTATACAGTGCCATTGTCTGACTGGGAATTCAAAGAATATATGGGGGTTATGTGCACCCACAATTTTTAATACTGGTATACAGTGCCATTGTCTGACTGGGAATTCAAAGAATATATGGGGGTTATGTGCACCCACAATTTTTACTACTGGTATACAGTGCCATTGTCTGACTGGGAATTCAAAGAATATATGGGGGTTACGTGCACCCACAATTTTTAATACTGGTATACAGTGCCATTGTCTGACTGGGAATTCAAAGAATATATGGGGGTTACGTGCACCCACAATTTTTAATACTGCTATACAGTGCCATTGTCTGACTGGGAATTCAAAGAATATATGGGGGTTATGTGCACCCACAATTTTTAATACTGGTATACAGTGCCATTGTCTCACTGGGAATTCCACAAATAATTTGGGGATTCATTCACCCTACATCTCAGGCTCTTGCCATATTCACCCAGGTTGTCAGTGCTGCACCAGCTCGTTCCCAGACAGCTCGGCCCGAAAAACGCGTTACCTATATAGAGGATTTGGACAATGAAGACAACATGTTCTAAATCTAATGTCTGCACCTTCTCCAGAATTAAAATAAAGGCAGCGTTTAACTTTCAAATAGCACTGCACAAAGGAAGAGCTTATCAGCTTGTCTCATGACATGCTACTGAAAAGTTTCATTTGTGTATCTTAATGTAAATATAGTTGTATAAGCTTTTTGGGTTTTAGGCACTGCCAAGTTATTTATTACCACCCACTCCCTTATAATGATGATGACGCCAAAGTCACTGTGGGTGTTCAGAGCTCACAGCTTTGGGTGACATTTGTCTTGCTCTCTGTCGGTACCAGCTGTCTTTTTGGATACCGTAAAGTTATGTTGACTTTATTAACAGCTATAGAAGCTTTAGCCAGGTTGTGACGGTGTGTAACCCTAACAACACTAAGTGGGATACACATTAATAGTCAGTCTATGTACGCTAAACGTATCACTGAAGTAATTTTTTTTCCCTCTCCCCTAATATAAGAAAGGAACAGACATTAGACCTAGACCGGGGTTCGAGGCTTGAAAAAATCCAGTATTATTTGTTCTTCATGATGTGAAATATGTGTTGAAAAGCAACCCAAGATGAAGTCAGCCATGTGTGCCAGTGTGTTACTTGGCATGCCTTTGCTGGCCCCAACTGTAAGGGTCACTCTCCATTTCCTCCATTTTCCACTCCCCTTCACACCATTTGTGGTGAAGCAATGGGATGCACTGAAGTGCACCCTCTAGCCTCGTGTGGGATAGGGACATCAGATGCCACTCCAACCCCCTCGTCTTCCTCCGCCAGCCAACGGTGCGAAGATGAGAGGAGTGTGCTCTGAATGTTTTCTGCCTAGCAGAGGCTAGTTCTCACTTACGAAAATGGCCCCACTTTGACCTGTATATCAGGCACAATGGTGTAGGTTTCAAAGAAACATGGCACCAACAAGTTGGAAAACGTGGGCCATGCGTGGACCGTGTTTGAGTCTGGCAAGCTCCAGATCTGCTACCAGGTTCCAGCCATTATCACAGGCGCAAAAATGCCAGGCCCCAGGTGTAGCAGGGAAAAAAAAATGCCATCTCAGCCAGGATGGCATCCCTGACCTCGGAGGCACTGTGCTGTCTGTCCCCCAAGCTGATCAGTTTCAGCACGGCCTACTGACATCTCCCCATGCCAGTGTTACAGTGTTTTCCGCTAGTAGCTGGGGTGGAGGTTGCAGCTTCGTAGGGTTTCAGTCTACTCCTGCCATGGCCTGGGAGAGGAGATAGGCCACCCCAGTTTGCACCCGGGGAACAGACTCCACCACATTCACCCTGCCTGTCATTAAAGATAAGCACTGCAGCATCCCTGACCACAGGCGCTTGTCCATGTGTCGGTGGTCAAGTGGACCTTGCAGCAAAGCGCAGAGCTCTGGGCCCGACTGATGTTATGGGACACATGCAGGCGCAAGGCAGAGACAGCACACCAAGAGAAGTAGTAACGGCTAGGCCCAGCATAGGGAGGTGCCCCAGCTGCCATCTGCTGACGGAAGGCCTGGGTCTCCAGAAGCATAAACAAACACCAACATCTCCAGGGCCAGCAGTTTATCGATGAGGCTGTTACAGGCTTGGGCATGGGGGTGGGTTGTATTGTACTTCTGCCTGCAATGAAAAGCTTGGGAAATGTGGAGTGGCTGGGAAGAGGCGCATGATGGTGCAGGCCAAAAGGGCGCATGAGGGTGAACTCCCCAATGTGTCAGAGATAGGTGTGTAGGTGTCCTTGCATCATATACTTGCACCATATTTGGCTTTGGAAGTTAATTTTGTGCCAAAAAGTGGTTAAGACAGCGATCCCTCAGCTACTCCCGTTACACTGTCTATTGAAGTTACCATCTGTGGAAGTGGACCACCATTTCTAAGATCCCAAAGGAAGCAGGCAAGAGATGTGCAGTTCAGAAAAAAAGATGAGAAAATAAGTTTAGGCTGTAGAGCACAGAGGGATCGGAGAGGACAGAGCTGGTGTCGGCCAGGTATTCCCACAACATGCGCCTGTACTTGTCCCTCCTGGTGACACTAGGCCCCTGAGTGGCAGTAATTTGTCCAGGGGGGCCATTAACGTGTTCCAGACCTAGGAATAAGTCTTCCAACAGGGTAGAGTTTTGCATGCCTTTGCTTCTACCCACTGTTTTTGCTGCTTAGCTTCCCTCCACATCTACTCTGCTTTCACCCCTAAACATCACCCCAGTTTATGCCTTTGCTTCTACCCAGGTTTTTTGTTGATTTAGCTTCCCTCTACATCTACACTGCTTTAGCCCCTAGACATCACCCCTGTCCATGTGGGGTCGGTGGCCTCGTCATCCACCAACTCCTCTTCCAATTGCGCACTGCCCCCTTACTGCAAACCGCACATGACCACAGCTTGCCTTGATGGCAACTGTGTCTCATGATCCCCACTTAGGTCCAGACAAGTCGGTGGCGGGTCCAAAACCCCAAAATTGGAAGGAAATGGCAGATGCTGCAGTATTTCTAACACCTGTTCCTGGTGCTCGGGCCTGGTCTGTGTTGTACCCTGCACCCTGCTTAACGCATCTGCCATATCCGAAGTTGTGCTGAGCGCATGCTAATGTTTCGTGTCCAGTGCAATGGATGGGATGGGATTTCACATAAGTCTGCCACCCATGGCCACTCATGGTTGAGCAACTGAGGGAGTTGACTTTGACGAACCCGAGGGTTTTGGAGTTGGAACTACATCAAAGGTCTGTGCTGCTCACACACTCTGCTCAACACATGATATGTTTAGTGCCAGCAGTGTGGAGACGTCGCACAACAGCCGTTGTTCCAGCAGGTACAGGCGTTGTAGGAGTGCATAGAGGCTAGCAGCGGCAACTATAGACTTTAAAAACTATCCGCACAAGCGCCACACTTTCACCAGTAGCTCAGGAACATTGGGGTACCTTTTTCAAAAGATTAGCAGCAATGAGTTAAAAACGTGGCCCAGGCATGGAATATGTTGCAGGCTGCCAAGCTACAGAGCCAATCCCAGGTTACGGCCATTATCACACATGACAACATGCCTGGGCCCAGGTGCAGTGGCAAAAACCACATTGCCGTCTCATCGAGGATGGCATGACTCACTTTGTAGGCAGTGTGCTGTCTGGCCCCCAAGCTGATGAGCTTCAGCACGGCCCGCTGACGTCTCCCCACACCAGTGTTGCAGCGTTTCCAGCTCGTAGCTGGGGTCAATTTAACAGCGGAGGAGGGTGGTGTTTCAGCCCTCCTCCCAGGAATGTTGTGTGGGGAGACAAGTCAGGCCACCACATTTTGCGACCCGGTCCACGCCTCAACTACATTCAACCACTGTGCCCAAATTGAAAGGTAGCGTCCCTGTCCGCATGCACTTGTCCATTCGTAACTGGTCACATGGAACTTTAGGGCTAAGCGCTGAATTTAGGGACCGCCTCATGTTTGGGGGAAAGTGCTGGTGTGGACGGCACAGTGCGGTGGCGCAGTAGACACTCTGCCCAAAAAGGGCAGAGTGTCCCCCAGCCGGGATTCCAACATCTCCTGGGCCAGATTTCTTGAGATGAGGCCGTTGAAGCCTTGGGCATGTGGGTGGGTTGCGCTGTACTTTAGCATGAAATGAAAGGCTTGGGAGATGGGGAGTTGCTGGGAAGAGGCGCATGATGGCGCGGGCAAAAGGAGAAATGGCAGGAAAAGGTGAGGATAAGGGTGAACTCCCCAAAGTGTCAGAGGCAGATGTGGAGGTGTCCTGGCTCCTGGTCTGGACTGCAGCGCCAGCCCTGTCAACAGTGGAAGAGGCAGTGGCCGCCAGGCCAAACGACGATTATCCTGCGCTTGCTCTCACCCCAGCCCAGGGCTTGCCTTCCAAATGATGGCACCCGCAAGAGGTGGTGAGATTCCTCTCCGCAGATCTCCAAACCATCTTGGACTTGCAAATTGCACTAAATTTGTCATGTAACTGACATGTATATGATGAGTCTATCCATTGTCTGTTCATTTTGGTGAAAGTCAGCCTGTCAGCTGACAGACAGCTGTGCTTGTCAGTGATGATGTCACCGGCTGCTTGTACCCCCAGTTTTTGCTGCTTAGCTTGCCTCCACATCCACACTGCTTTTGCCCCTACACATCACCCCTATCCATGCCTGTGCCTCTAGCCATAAGTCTGCCACCCATGGAAACTCATGGTGCAGAAAGTGAGGGAGCTGACTCTGAGGAACCCTTGGGTTTTGTAGCTGGTACTCCATCAAAGGTCTCTGCTGCTCACACACCCTGCTGAACATACGGTATCTAGGGTTAGAGCGTGTGGTGACCTCGCACAACAGTAGGTGCTTCAGGCAGATGTAGGCCTTGCTGGAGTGTATTGCGGCTAGCTCCAGGTACTGTAGACTTGGGAAAGTGGGTGTCCAAGTGCCGCACTTTCACCCTTAGCTCAGCTAATTTGGGGTATGTTTTTAAAAATCATTGCACCACTACATTGAACATGTGGGCCAGGCATGGAACGTGTTGGAGGCTGGCAAGCTCCAGAGCCCTCCAACAAGCTAAAAAACCTGGCCCCAGGGGCAGCGGGGATAAACAAATTGCCATCTCATCCAGGATGGCATCCCTGACCTCAGAGGCAGTGTGCTGTCCGTCTCCCAAGCTGATGAGCTTCAGCCCAGCCTGCTGACGTCTCCCCACACCAGTGTTGCAGCGTTTTCAGCTCGTAGCTGGGGTAAATCTAACAGCGGAGGAGGAGGAGGGTGGTGTTTCAGCCCTCCTCCCAGGAATGTTTTGTGGGGAAACAAGTCAGGAAAATTCTTGAAACGGGAGAGTTTTGCATCTTTGCCCTTGCTGCCTATGGACATCCCTTTGCCTCTAGCCACCATTTTCCCTGCTTTGCTTGCCTCCACATCCACACTGCTTTTGCCCCTAGACATCACCCCAGTCCATGCCTTAGCTTGTACCCCCAGTTTTTCCTGCTTAGCTTGCCTCCACATCCACACTGCTTTTGCCCCTAGACATCACCCCAGTCCATGCCTTAGCTTGTACCCCCAGTTTTTCCTGCTTAGCTTGCCTCCACATCCACACTGCTTTTGCCCCTAGACATCACCCCAGTCCATGCCTTAGCTTGTACCCCCAGTTTTTCCTGCTTAGCTTGCCTCCACATCCACACTGCTTTTGCCCCTAGACATCACCCCAGTCCATGCCTTAGCTTGTATCCCCAGTTTTTCCTGCTTAGCTTGCCTCCACATCCACACTGCTTTTGCCCCTAGACATCACCCCAGTCCATGCCTTAGCTTGTACCCCCAGTTTTTCCTGCTTAGCTTGCCTCCACATCCACACTGCTTTTGCCCCTAGACATCATCCCTATCCATGCCTCTTCCCCTAGCCATAACTCTGCCACCCCTGGAAACTCATGGTGCAGAAACTTTGGTTGCTGACTTTGAGGAACCCTTGGGTTTTGTAGATGGAACTCCATCAAAGGTCTGTGCAGCTCACACACCCTGCTCAAGATATGGTATTGTAGGGTTTCAGCGTGTGTGAATGACGGACAACAGCCTGTGTTTGGACAGATGTAGGCCTTGCTAGAGTGTTTTTAGGCTAGCAGCGACTCCTGTGCACTTGCAAAAGTGGGCGCACAAGCGCCGCATTTTCAACAGTAGCTTCGGTACATTTGGGTATGTTTTTAAAAAACTTTGCACCACTAGGTTAGACGTGGGCCAAACATGGAACGTGTTGGAGGCTGGCAAGCTCCAGAGCCGCTACCAGGTTCCAGCCATTATCACAGGCGTAAAAATGCCAGGCCCCAGGTGTAGCAGGGAAAAAAAAATGCCATCTCAGCCAGGATGGCATCCCTGACCTCGGAGGCACTGTGCTGTCTGTCCCCCAAGCTGATGAGCTTCAGCACCGCCTGCTGACGTCTCCCCACACCAGTGTTTTAGCGTTTGCCGCTAGTAGCTGTGGTGGAGGTTGCAGCGTCGTAGGGTTTCAGTCTACTCCTGCCATGAATTTTGGCCTGGGAGAGGAGATAGGCCACCCCAGTTTGCACCCGAGGAACAGACTCCACCACATTCACCCTGCCTGTCATTAAAGATAAGCACTGCAGCATCCCTGACCACAGGCGCTTGTCCAAGTGTCGGTGGTCAAGTGGACCTTGCAGCAAAGCGCGGAACTAAGGGCCCACCTGATGTTGAGTGACACGTGCTGGTGCAAGGCGGGGACGCCACACCGGGAGAAGTTGAGACGGCTAGGGACGGCATAGTGAGGTGCCACAGTTGCCATCAGGTCCGGGAAGGCGGGAGTTTCAACAAGCCGGAACGCCAACCTCTCCTGGGCCAGCAGTTTAGCGATGTTGGCGTTCTAGGCTTGCGTGGGTGGGTGGTTAGCGGTGTATTTCTGCCGGCGCTCCAATGTCTGAGAGATGGTGGGTTGTTGTAAAGAAGCGCCTGATGGTGCCTTTGATGGTGCAGGAGAAGGAGATAAGACAGAAACAGGGGAGGATGAGGGAGAAGTCAACAAAGTGGCGGAGGCAGATGAAGTGATGTCCTGGCTCGTCCTCTGGAGTGCATCGCCAGCACTGTGAGCAGAGGCAGTGGCATGAACGGCGGGCGACGTTTGTCCTGCCGTTGCTGCCTGCCACTGATTCCATTGCTTGGATTCCAAATGACGGTGCATTGAAGTGGTGGACAGGTTGCTCTTCTCAGGGCCCCTACTCGATTTCGAGAGGCAAATTGTGTAGCCGACACTATATTTGTCCTCGGCGCATTCCTTGAAAAATCTCTACACCTTCAAGAAACGTGCCCTCGATGGGGGAGTTTTTCTGGGCTGGGTACAAAAGGGAACATCTTCGGACATTCCGGGTCTGGCCTGGCTTCGGCAAAGCAGCTGACCTCTGCCTCTGGACATGTCTCTGCCTCTAGCTACCCTTTTTGGTGCTGCACCTGCCTCAACATCCACACTACTTTCCCAGCTTGACATCTGCCTTGTCCAGGTGGGGTCGGTGTCCTCGTCGTCCACCACCTCCTCTTCCAACTCCTGTCTCGCCTCCTCCTCCTGCACAATGCGCATGTCAACTGGCTGCCCTGACAGCAACTGCGTCTCATCGTCGTCGATGAGGGTGGGTTGCTGGTCATCCGCCACCAAATCGACCGGAGATGGAATGGAGGAGACTCTAGTGTTTGAGCATCTGGACACAGATACTCGTCTGTTAGGTCCGTGGAATCGCGAAATGGAGGGGCAGGTTGCGGTACAGTCAAAGGAAGGGAGAACAGCTCTGGGGAGCAGGGACAGTTGGGGTTATTGTTCTGAGAAGATTGGGAATTTTGGGTGGAAGGAGGACAAGACTGTTGGGTAAGAGGAGGTAGAGGCTGACTGGCTGGTGGACAATGTGCTTTAAGCGTTATCCGACAGCCATTGCAAGACCTGTTCCTGGTTCTCGGGCCTACTAATCTTTGTACCATTCAGCCTAGTTAATGTGGAACTTTTGTGCAAAGCGCAGAACTTAGGGCCCGCCTGATGTTAAGGGACACACGCTGGTACAAGGCTCAACTCACCCTAAGTGCCAAAAACACTGCTGGTGCAAGGCTCTACTCATGCCAAGGGCCTCAATCTCTGCTGGTAGCTCAGCTTAAGGTCATGTAACTTTGTTTGGAAGGGCTCATGTTAAGGGCTAGAAAAGTGAATTTTGGAAGGTCTTACCACATCACACACACACACACACACACACACACACACACACACACACACACACACACACACACACACACACACACACACACTCAAAATGACAGTTAAGGGTGAGGGCTTTTGGAATTCCCATTGCCTATTCCATTTGTGGTTGTCATGGGGAACGTGATTTAAAGGGGTGGTTGTTACTGTTTGTTGAGCTTAAATTGGGGTTTGTGTCCATCCATTTGGGGAGTAAAGAAGGTTTCCAGGTATTTTCCCACTTTGATAGAGGTTTTTTTGAATGTGGAAAGTGTGTAGTTGTTAGGCAGTGATGTTGGGGTAATAGAGGGTCTTTGGTGTGTTAGATGCCCCCAGGCATGCTTCCCCTGCTGTCCCAGTGTCATTCCAGAGGTGTTGGCATCATTTCCTGGGGTGTCATAGTGGACTTGGTGACCCTCCAGACACGGATTTGGGTTTCCCCCTTAACGAGTATCTGTTCCCCATAGACTATAATGGGGTTCGAAACCCGTTCGAACACACGAACATTGAGCGGCTGTTCGAATCGAATTTCGAACCTCGAACATTTTAGTGTTCGCTCATCTCTAATAACGATTATTTAAAGTTAAAGGGATTTTCCAGGCTTTATAATTGATGACCTATAATCCATCAATTAAAGATCGAAAGGGATCCCAATGCTCAGCTCCCCGGCAGATCAGCTGCCGCAACCTCTTCAGTACTTGCCAAGCACAATACTCTATGGTTGAGTAGTGGCTGTGCTTTATATTGCAGCTCAGTGTATTGCAATGCTGTCATTTCAAATGGCTGATCTGCATGGGTCCTGGATATCAGATCCCTACAGATCTTTAATTCCTGATATATACTAAGGATAAGTAATCGACTTAAATGTCCTAGAAAGCTCCTTTAGAGGGTAAAACCATTTTGGCGAAGCCTTTCAGACTGTCTTGTAGCCAGTGCCATAATCGTAGATTACGTTGCTTTGCCTATATACAGAAATAACGTATTCCTGCACAAAGAATCGTCCTCCTTAGTTGCCGTACTCCAGGATCAGTTGTCAGGGCCACCGATTGCAGGTACACATGTTACCAAGTTTAACCATCTTCAACAGTAATAATAAAAGAAGAAAATCCCGGCAACATGATACACTGCAAAATGTGAAGAATGTGACAGAGTCCTAGGTGTTGACTTAGCCTCAGTCCAAGTGAGAATCTGCAGGATATGCTGGTAAAACAAGTCTGGTACCAGGAGCCCCCACCGCCCAGCTGAACATGCATTACATCTAGCCTTGTTCCTTTCACTTGATTGGGACAGAGCTGCAGTAAATCTACTATACTAGGCACAGCTCTTACACATTGTGTGTCACCGCACCAGATCAACAATGTAGAGGTGCAGCTGATCAGCGGGGAAGCTTTCTGAGATCTCTATCTTAGGCCTCGTTCACATCTGCATTGGTATTCCATCCAGGGGTGTCCGCATGAGGACACCCCCCCCCCCCCCCCCGAACGGAATACCGAATGCAACTGCAAGCGGTGTGCAGTGAAAGCACATGGACCCCATAGATTATAATGGGGTCCTTGTGCTTGCCGCCAGATCTCCGCAGGGATCATGCGGACAGGAAAGTAATTTATTTTCCTGTCCCGCATGATTCATGCGGGCAGTGCGCGGCAAACACACGGACCCCATTATAGTCTATGGGGTCCATGTGCTTTCAATGCACATCGCTTGCAGTTGCATTCGGTATTTCATTCAGGGGGTCTCTATGCGGACTCCCCGAATGGAATACCGAATGCAGATGTGAACGAAGCGTAAGGAGGCACTTGGAAAAACAAGCCTAGTCCATTGAAGGGCTCAACTCCCAACTGTATCTGGTATAGAAGTATTGTGCAGAAGTTTGTCATTTGTGGTAAAAAAAAAACTGCTGCAAAGATATAGAGTATTAATAATTTATTTTAGTCATTTAACACAATGAAGTCAATGAACAAAAGAGAACTGTAAATGGCATCCATAGTTTGTGTGACCGCCCTTTGGAGGAGAAGTCCTGGAAGTGAAATGGCCCTCACTGATCTCAACATCATCAGGTCCATCTGGGATTACATGAAGAGACAGAAGGATTCCTCCAAGTTACATCCACAGAAGATTTTTTTTTTCTTGATTCTTCAAGGTGTTTGGAACAATCTCCCACCTCACATCCTTCAAAAACCGTCTACAAGTGCACCTTCAGATTTCTCTTTTGTTCATTCTCTTCATTTTGTTGAACACAAATAAACTTTGAACACTTGTATTTTTCTAAGTATTCTCACTGTGCAGCATCTTTCTCACACTCGTCTTACACTTTTGCACATTACTGTTTGTGCGGCTCATTCCTATTCATGTGAATGGGACGGAGCTGCTGTTGGCTACAATATTACATAGTCACTACAATATGTATGGCGGTGTGGCATGGACACTTTGAAGTAAATGGCTGGTGGGCGGAGGATCCAGTAGTTGGAACCTTCACTAATTTGATATTATTGACCTATACTAAAGACTTCCACAACTCCTTTATGCTGGAGCTCCATGTTGCGAGTATGGCTAATCCCATCCACACACTTCAGAAAAAAAATCTACAGCAGAAATACTACGATTTCAAAAACGCTTATACATACGGAAACGGCGGCAGTTCCTGTATAGGTATAACAGAAGCAGAAAGACTTTTTGAAAAACGCTGTCATGTTTCCGTCGCGGCTCCCCACATGGGGCCTTAGCCTTAAAGGATCTTTTTCGTCCATATGTTAATGGGTCAGGGCTGTTTTGTGGGGACATATACAAAATTGGGCAGGTGTATTTTAACAGAGTGTTCCTATGTTTAATATTGGTGGCCTATTCTTCGGATAGGCCACGATTATCGGATCAGGGTGGTCTATCTCCTGACGCTGCCACCAGTCAACCATATGAGGGGGCCGTTGTGCTCAGGTGACCGCAGAATACTTTCAGCAGTTTTGTGAGGAACCCCTTCCTGACAGTACAAGGGTATGGCAGAGTACTGTCAGGGGGGCAATCCACAGCACCCAGCAATGATGCTGAACTGTTAGGCAAACCCTTCTGACAGTGCAGTGATATCAGTACCGATATCTCTGCAATGAGACACTTACCAGCAAAGCTGAATTCAACATTATATAACACGACATGAAAGGTCCTCTTTAAATGGGTCATGCCAAAATCTGATTTGAATAAAAAGGACCTGATAAATGTATTACTACAACTTATGTCAAATTGAAATTTTTGTGGCCATTTAGTAGTCTCCAGGTTGTATCGCACCTTCTGACAAACAGACGGTAAATGGAAGAGCAGCACATAACAAAATGACCTATTTTTTCCCTAGCACACACACGAGGACGCTTACCCCAAGTCATGACTTTTAGTGAGAATGTCAGATATTCATCCTTCAGATGCAGAAATGATAAAAGCCATGTCTGACTGCTGCGCTTTCTTTGTACAAGCCAGAAAAAGCACATTTCCTGCAAAAGAGGTTATGCCCTTGGGTCAGCATATGACAAATGGGATTTATTTGAGCAATTCTCCACGTTGGTGCCGGTGGAGCATTGACTGCCCATGAGCGTAGTCTCCCTGTCCCAGGTATGAATGGCGTCCGTCGTCTGTGATGTAGAATTGAAAAGCTAATGCCAAGTTCAATCTCCGTCATTGCCATCTGACGTTGGGAGGTGACAGATGTATATAAAGTGACATGTTTTCATTTACGTTCTATTACTTAATGGGAATGACAGGAGATGGAAGGAAGATTGGAAACCGATTCGCAGCAGGAAACAGGATTTCTCTTCCAGTTCAGTGTCCACAGAAAGAACTTGGATACGCAGTGTTATGGAGTGGAGGGATGATGTGGCCTGGCTGTTATGTTTCATTACACTGTGGATATAATATACTTTATGGTAGAAATTGGTGTAGATTTTGGAGATGGTCCTGCCCTGCTTATAAACTGGGGACAATATGGCGTTGTCTATCTGGGACACACTCAGCGCAGGTGGTGTCTACATTTCAATGCTTGGGTCTTCAGACGTCTCCCTAGACCCCAAGGTTATATCCAAGATGTCCTCCAAGCCACGTTGCACAAGCTTGTCACCTGGTGTAGATTACCGTTATTGTCTATAAGAGGGTATGGGTGCTCTAACTTTTGTATATTCGTCATAATTCGACGGTCTGAGTTCCTCTTAAATTTTTCCATGAAGAACAGGGTATTTTCCACAGTCTCCTTTGGTTAAAAGAGTGTTTTCTACTTCATAACCTCCCAGCTACAGCTCAGTTATCTGGTCATGGAGGTAAAGGAACCGGGACGTCACATTGGACGTTTGTGAGTGATGTCCCGTGTCCTTTCCTTAGGCTGCTGATTGGTCGTCGGGTTTTTCCGAGGTGCAGCCCATGATGGGAGACACTGGATCACTGAGAACTTGCCTTCCCCGGCCTCCTTGCAAAAAAATGGGCTATCCTGGACAACCCCTTTAATAAACATATAATACACCCTACTATATGATAGTCACCCAATTGTATATACTTGTCCTGATTTGGGCTCTGGCTCTTAGTGTTTCACCTACCTTGATATACTTTGGTTTTCCCTGGTCATTCCATCACATATTACAAGTGTCTTATTAATTGGGGATGATTTATGTATCATGGAAAGTGCTTGGCTACATTTTGTGACACTTATTAAATATTATTAAATGCCTATTAATTATTTCTGTGTCTGCAGCCGAGCGCCTCCACCTTCACTGACTCATGCAACAAGTCTTGACATTTCTTCATGTTTAGACGGCAGAGCGAGGGAGGAGATATTGGTGGTTATTGTCTTTATACGCCCATGCCTTTTTCTTCCTTGGTGGAGAAACCGGTGCTGCTTCAGGACAATGGTTGTCACATAGTTGTCACTCATTTTGTTTAGTGGCTGAATGGATGGAATTGTTTGTAGCTAAAGGAGCATTAAATCTACAAATGTTACCGGAAATAACATGTCATGTGCAGTGATACAGTCTAAGAACAGACCTAGAAGCAATTGGCTCCTAAACTTGAAAACCAAATATTTTAGCAGCTGTACCCTAATTCTCACCAGTGGCCCTCCACACAGTATAATGCCCTCCCCAGTGGCTTCCACAACCAGTATAATGCCCTCCCCAGTGGCCCTCCACACAGTATAATGCTCTCCCCAGTGGCTCCCACAACCAGTATAATGCTCTCCCCAGAGGCCCTCCACACAGCATAATGCTCTCCCCAGGGGCACCCCCACACAGTATATCCAATGCTTTCCCCAGTGGCCCCCACCCTTTATAATACAGTCCCCAGTGGCCCCCATACAATAGCTGTTTTTTTTTTTTTATTTGTATAATGAGCTCTGTGCTAGTAGGGATCTATGACTGCGCCTAGTACCTTGCTCGTACCCTTTAGTGAGGCCGTTCCACGCACACACCTGAACCTCTGCACTGCCGCCTCCCGTAAATGTCACACAAGTGATATTAATCTTCAAGGCTGTCTACATTTGATGTGTTCTTTTGGCTAATAAGGTGTCCCATATAACCCATGCCCCTGAGGACCTCCTCATAAGGGCTGCCGCACATTATAATATACGCAGGAATTTTCTAATCGGACAAAACATGTCTGCTGAGCCCTTTATCCCATAACCCCTTACTATACAGTGCTGGGCTGTACAGTGATTATTGGGCAGTGTTTGTGCCCATGTTAACAGCTGCCACCCAAAGTCGACAACATGGATTAGAGTAGTCAGTGACCATGGCATCTAAGTGTTTTGACATATTGAAGGGCACTCTGTCCCCCCATTGATATGATTGCCTATTGGCAATGGCGTCCAGACCTAAAGGTGGGACAGGTAGTCTATGAAATAGGTGAAACTTATAACAATAAAATACCAATAACAATCCCTAATCCTGTAACAATAAAATAGCTGAAACCTGCTGCAAACTCTGACAAATCTGCAGCAGAGTAGAGCCCTGTCTGGAGAGTGTGAATGGGTATTACTTTGTCCTATGGGTTCTCTGTGAATGTACTAAATACAACTTCCATTTTTTTTTTTTGTACCTTAGAAAATGAAGTTGAAAGAAATTGAGCGATCTGCTGTCCAGTCCTGGAGTCCAGCCAAACAGTACCCAATCTGCTTAGCTACAGGTACGCTACAGTATACAGGATATCATGGATATATATAGAATTTACTGCATATGTATACGGACAATGTTCTTTAACATTTTAGTACTCTGCAGTATACTGGACATATATTTGGCCTTTGGCTGTAAATTGTAACATCTTTTTATTTTTTTTATGTTTTCAAGGTACTTCTGCACAACAGCTTGATGCCTCCTTTAACACCAGTGCAGCCCTTGAGATCTTTGAGGTGGATTTTGGGGACCCTCAAACAGAAATGAAACAAAAAGGTGTCTTTCCAGTAGCCAACAGGTATGAGACAACACTGACTGAGCTCATGGCATTGTCTGTTAGTAGCAATGGCTCTTTCAAGTCTTAGCAATATCTGCCACTACTAATAATATGGCTTGTGAGGAGCACAAACTCCCCCCAGATAAATTGCTTATCTTTGGGGTCTTTACAGTGCACCCCTGCCTATCTTAAAGGGATCCTATCTTTTAAACACAATTTTTTCTCCCTAACATGTTGGAATAGCCTTAAGAAAGGCTATTTGTCTTCTACCTTTCCTTTTCTTCTCCGCGCCGCCGTTCGCCTGCAATCCCGGTTTTTCTTGGTATTCAAATGAGCTCTCTCGCCACATTGGGGGTCGTCCCCAATGCTGCAAGAGAGCTCTCCAGCACCGCCTCCATCTTCATCTGCGACGAGGTCTTCACCGCGTCTTCTTACTTCTAGGGCAAGGCGACTGCGCATGTCCACGGCCACAAGAAATTATGGCTGCTTCCACAGTATTGTAAGCGGACATTTTCTTGTGGCTGACGGGTATGCGCAGTCGAATTGCGCTGAGGCCTAGAAGTAAGAAGACGCCGCCGGAAGAAGACGCGGTGAAGGCCTCGTCGCAGAAGAAGATGGAGGCGGCACTGGAGAGCGCTCTGGCAGCATTGGGGATGCCCCCAGTGCTGCGAGATAGCTCATTTGCATACCGAGTAAAACCGGGATTGCAGGCGAACGGCGGCGCAGAGAAGAAAAAGAAAGGTAGGAAACGAATAGCCTTTCTTAAGGCTGTTCCAACATGTTGGGGAGAAAAAATTGTGTTTAAAAGATAGGATCCCTTTAAGTAAAGGCTATCAATTTTAAAGCTGAATAATCCCTTTAGGTCTAGCAACAAGTGCCAGGCCTCTGCTACCAGGGCATGTAAGATCATGGGGTACATCAAAAAGGGGCATGGATACACATGATGCAAAGAGTCCTGACACTAGTCAGACCACATATGGAATATTGTATACGGTTCCAGGCACCAGCGCACAAGGAAGACTTAGTGAAACTTGAGCAGGTTCAAAGTACGATAATAGAAGTAATAAAAATAGAATACAGTAATAGAGGAATTATCAAAACTAGGGTTACTTAGTTTGGACAAAAGACAATTCATAACTAATGTATTAGTACGGATATAGCGGAGTTAGCCCGAATGTCTGCAATTGGTTAAACGGCTGAAGAAAACAGCAAAAAGCAAGTGAATGATGTCTTTCGACTGACTTCATTGGTTTTTGTCCTAGACAATTGTGTTGAAGAAACGTCTAATAAGGAGCTGATATAACAGGATCTGGATATTAGATAGTTGGGGTTAGGTGTCAGG
This sequence comes from Leptodactylus fuscus, assembly GCF_031893055.1. NCBI lineage: Eukaryota > Metazoa > Chordata > Amphibia > Anura > Leptodactylidae > Leptodactylus > Leptodactylus fuscus. The sequence goes on from NC_134274.1 coordinate 53,564,116, forward strand.
GATTATTCCCATTGCCAGATTGGAGCCAGGAAGGAATTTTTCAACTAAAATGAGGAAAATTGTGTTTTGCCTTTCATTGGCTGAACATGGCAGGATTATAGGTTGAACCGGATGGACGTCTTGTTTCTGCTTTACAGACTACACGACTATTTTACTAGTGTTGAATTCCTACTTGTCTTTCAGATTTCATAAGATCATCTGGGGCAGCTTTGAAGGAGATTCAGTCGGACCTTCTGGAGTGATTGTAGGGGGTGGAGATAATGGAGAAATAACACTATACAGCGCTTCACAAATTTTGACATCTGGGGAAGAACTGATTATCGCTAAGAATGGAAAACACACAGGTCCTGTTCGAGCACTTGACCTAAACCCTTTTCAGGTATTACAGATGCAACTCGTACTGTTGAATGGCCTATACCTCAATTCATGTCACAGACATTTTTGCTTTGTGTTACATTTTGTGCTGCGTTGTATGTAAATGTCGAACATTAGGTTGTAGTTGTTGTTGATCCCTACACCTGTTTAGGCCTGCTTTAGTCTAGGGCTACAAGACCACTTTAGCTGCCATGTGGCCCTGCAGCTCCTTCATTCAGGTTAGTGAATGGAGTCTTTTTGCAACCCCAAAGGTATCGAGATTTTTACCAACGAAAAAATCCTACATTGCTCAGGGTTCAATGCTGCTCCAATCACGTGAATGGATGGCAATCTTTATAGTGAATAGTGGGTGGACTTTAGTCCTTCTGTTCACTCATTTGAGATTAATTCCTGCCAACCTGGCACGACCTGCTTAGGATGGTTAATTTTTGCTTAGTGTTTGTGCACAAATTTATGGATTGAACAGTCATTGAAAGTGTTTATGGCCTTTTCTAAGCCCATATGTCATTTCCCTTTCCAGAACAATCTCCTGGCTTCTGGTGCCAATGATTCTGAAGTCTTCATATGGGACCTAAATAATTTCTGTGTGCCAATGACCCCAGGAGCAAAATCCCAGGTAAGCTTAAAAGGGAGCCTGTCACCAGTCTATCACCCCAGTCACAGTACATTGCATTGTAATGGGCATTATACTGAGCCATCGCCATTCCTTCAGATAGTCCAATAAAGGCTCCATTTCCTTGAGAAAGGATGCTGCTTCTTTTGGCCTTCAAGACATGGAGATTATTTCTTTCATTGTTTGCCTTTCTACCTTCCAAGAGGTGAAATAATCCTATTCCCTTCCATGTAGTCCTACAAGGTCATGTTTTATGCAGGTAGAGTCCTATTTTTCATGACATTGTTTTGGGTTACGTATAACATATTTAAAGCCTTTTTCTAAATTTGGGGCTGAGACCCTGACTGCTCCAATAAAAGGGGTGCAATGTTACTTGACATGGTGTTTCCTCTTCCTATTGAATATAATAACAGCAGGGCCGGGACGAGGAGAAGGCAGGAGAATTATAATACAGCCAGTATTAACTCTAGACCACTGACCGGCTTTCTATACTAGATTCACCACAATTATTAAGAGGGTTTTCAACAGTAGAAGAACAGACCTAATGTCTTCCTTAAATGGCACCACACCTAGCTACAGGTTTAGTCAGGTACTGTGGCTCAGTCCCATTCACTTCAATGGAGCTAAGCTATAATACGACACTCACCCTGTAAAAAGGTTTAGTGGCATTTGTGGAATAAAGAAGCCATGTTTTCTATTGGGCAACCCCTTTAATAAATGTGATATATGTGGGGTAATCCATCGGAAAATGTACCGTAAGAGCAAGGACTCTTTCAGCTACAATGGAGGGCATTGCAAACAGGCATTGATGTAGGACTTCGATCTCAAGCATGGGGATTGGGGACCTGCGTCCTACAACCACATGTGTCTTTCTATTAATTTCTATGGAAGTTCTCAAAACAACCAAGAAAGCTTGCTCATATGGATTTCATAACAAGGTTATAAGAACAACTTGTCTCTTTGACAGAGCTAATACAGGTACAATAGAACTGTCTCAGAAGAAGAACCCTTTCTGATTTTGTAGAGTTTGCCACTTTTTGGGGACATATACCACCCACTAAGAGTGACCTTTTTCTAATATTTTTTTGTATTCAGCCAGTAGAAGACGTCAGTGCTGTTTCCTGGAACCAGCAGGTTCAGCACATCTTATCGTCTGCTCATCCTAGCGGTAAAGCTGTTGTCTGGGACCTCCGTAAAAATGAGCCAGTGATAAAAGTCAGCGACCACAGTAACAGGGTAAGTGAATGACCGGCATGTTAAATGGTAATGTACAGAATTACCAAACTGAAAACTACTAGATGCCACATAAATAGTGACACGAAAAATAATTGTACTTATTTCTTGTTGGTTTTTTTTTTATATATACATTTTAGTTTTATGAAATTTGAAAATGAAGTTTCCTTGAAATAGTTTCTCCAGGGAGTGTTTTATGTATGAGTTTTCCCCAGGTTCTGTTGCAGACAAACCATTGGTTTCTGGGCTGGTTACATGATTGGAATTGGCTCCTAGTCATTCTGTCTTCTCCTCTTCCCCCATGTTCATACGTAGTTTGGCTTCACTATTATAATTTAGTTTCCTGATCCTTTTAGTACATATAGCTAGTGACTTGAGGGCTGGGTGCTGGGAACATGACCCAGGGTCAGAACAAACTTGTACACTCATGGCTTATCTGTGTAAGTAAGTATGGTTTTAGGGAGATAACTTGTTACCTTGTGGAGACCACAAGTTGATTTAGTGAAGGGTATGCAAAAGGTGCCTGTTTAGTACAGTATATTGACCGCAGATATACTTATATTTTCTATCCTGTAGTACTTTCAAAATAATCTGATAAAACATCAATGGTGCATCTGTGGGGGTCCAACAGTCAGACCCCTGCAGATCAGCTGTATGAGACCCGTACTGGCAGTGAGCAACACAGCTCCTGGTATGGTAACATTACCGGTCTACTTGCAGTTCTGCAGTGGCATTGACTGTCGGACCCCTGTAATATTGGAAAGGTCCATATAGTAAAATTGCCCCCACCACTGCACCCATACAATGAACCCTACCAGTACTTGTCTTGCTGCTCCCCAGCCATGCTTTTTCCCTGCTCCGAGTGCATTGCTGTACATAGACCCCCACTACTACCCCCATACAATAAAATGACCCCCACCAGTACTTGTCTTTCTGTTCCCCAGCCATGCTTTTCCCCTGCTCCAAATGTAATACTGTGACATGTCGTGTTCCTATAGCCGGAAGAAGGCAATGGTGCTGGGAAGCGAGTATTGGAGTGGTGCTGTCCACAGCTTGTCAGAAAGTTTAAAGAACTGAGTCGGGATCCTTTTTCCCCAATACTGTGTTCCGGCTGGGTCAGCAGAATCGGGGAGAGCTGCATCCCACCCCTTTCCTCAGGTCATAGATGATCCCTGAACAAAGAATGTGGGAAGATGTCAGTTGTCCATTTTCAGACACGTGAGGGGAACGAGATTGATGGCATATTTTGACTGTTGTTCTGATTTCTTTCTCTCCAAGATGCACCTTTCAGGAATGTTATGGCATCCAGAGATAGCAACTCAACTTGTTCTTTCATCGGAAGACGATCGCTTACCAGTTGTTCAAGTTTGGGATCTGCGCTTTGCTAGTTCCCCTCTGAAAATGCTAGAGAATCACACAAGGTACAGAGGAAACTTGTCTATTTTTCAACACAATTACATTAAAAATGTTAAATTTGTATATGCTGTTTTCAGCTACCAATCATCTCTTTCATGGGACTATATGGCGCAGATAATGTAATGTTGTAGGCCTAATGAATATGAGTGTGCAAGACAAGGTGCTGAGGCCCCCATAGATATGAATGCATTGGATGTCTTTCCACTGCGCCCCAGCCTACCCTTGGTTGGCACACTCGGTCTTGTGCAAGGAGCCTAAATGTTTCAGTAAGTTCAGCTGTTTATGGTAGTTTCCTATTTTCTATACATAGGGGTATTCTGTCCATCTCATGGAGCAAAGACGACCCCGAATTACTGCTCAGCAGTTCTAAAGACCATCGTATACTGTGCTGGAACCCAAACACAAGTGAGGTTGGTTGTTTGTCCTTCTATACTTATATTTGTTCACCTTCATTTAAAGGTGTGTTACAAGATCAATTAAAGCAAACTGCTGCAATTCCTGCCCAGGACTCCTACATTCATGATATTTTGATCATTCTCGAATATTAACCCTTTCTTATCTTTATAGATTGGTAATTTTATTATGCAAAATGAATTCCAGACCATGATTTTCTATTTTCTTTTGTAAATCTAGGTGGTCTATGAATTGCCAGTCATAAACCAGTGGTGCTTTGACGTCCAGTGGTGTCCACGAAATCCATCTGTGTTTTCCGCTGCATCCTTTGACGGTTGGGTCAGTGTGTACTCTGTCATGGGTGGAAGCCTTGATGCTCAGCAGAGGAGCCAAGCTGAAAGGGTGTGTTCCAATATTTACATAGAATGTAAACTGGCATAAGCAGGGATAGGCATACTGAAATCTGTCTCCTCTTTAAGGGTCATGTGAGCAATGCTGAGAAGTTGTTCTGCTTCCAGCATGTTTGTTTTTACCTCTGTTCCACCTCATAATTGTATAGATGTCTGATAAGACATAAGTAAAGATTGGTATATGATGGATTAAGCACTTACATGTAGCTGATAAGTGTTTGATCAGTTTGGGTCTAACACTTGGGCATCCCTCCAACCACAAGGACCCATGTGTTGTCCCAAATAGCAGCAGGGGTATAGCTACCTCCATAGCAGCCAGATACCAGCTCCTATTTTTTTCTATATATGCTGTTAACTGCTGATTTTTACTTGCCTATCCCCACTGCTGTCTATGCAGTGGACAGGCCTGGGGTTAGGCAGTTGTAAATCAGCCAGTACCTTTGTATGTGGAGGGCACTTTATTATGTGGGCACCTGTAACAGAAGTCCTTTACTGTATGGGGTCCTCTTAAGGGAACAGTATATTGTATGGGGGCCTATAAAGGAGTCAATATATTATATGTAGCCTAATAAAGGGGCAATATATAATGTGAAGGTATCAATATAATGGGACTGGGGCCCCTAAATGTCATAACACCCCAATAAAGTGATAAGGACTAAATACACAGTTAACATTGTTTAGAGTCACAAGTGGCATTTCAGTCAGCTTTAATTCTACTTTCAAGAGCGTTCTTCTCTGGGCCAGCCAAAGCGGTCTTCATTTCTGTGTTTTTGGAGTTTTTTTGGATCATGCATTTTGCATCTAAGGGCTCGTTCACATCTGCGCCCAGTCTCCGTTCTGCAGGTTTCCGTTTCCTGCACAAAACAGAGGCAGGAGACGGAAACCTGCAGGACTCTTTCATACTCATTCATTTGAATGGGTTTGAAAGATGTCCGTCCGTGAACGGCAGTGAGCGTTTTATGCTCTCCGCCGCGAAACCAGTTTTTTAAAATCGGACACAGTCTGACATGCAGTACTGTATGTCCGGTTTTAAAAAGCCGGTTTTGCAGTGGAGAGCATAAAACGTTCACCACCGCTCACGGCCGGACCCGCTCTGACAGCTTTCCGCCTTCTACATGCAGAAGACGGAAAGCTGAGAACGGAGATCGAACGCTAGTGTGAACCTAGCGTTATTATTATAGTATACTGTTATTCAAAATTAATATGGCTGTACTTCTCACCTTTTTCCCCAGATATCTTCCTCTTTCAACAACTTGGATCCATTCGGAACAGGACAACCTCTACCTCCACTCCAAGTGCCACAGCAGGCCACACAGACCACTGTAATTCCTCCATTAAAAAAGCCTCCTCGATGGATTAGAAGACCGGTTGGAGTGTCTTTTGCGGTGAGCTAATGTCATGATAGCTAGTTTTTTCAATCTGTTGTTCTGATTCTATGACATATCAGAACAATGAACTTAAAAGAAGCTGATGTGAACTTGGCCTTACTTTGCTTTGTAAATAAACATTCACTATTTTCCCGTAAGATATGATGCTTTCCAGTGGTGCGTACATTCATCCTCTCCGATTGCAGATGTCAGGGGTACAGGGAACTGAGTGTATCAAAACTTCAGCCAGAACGTTTCAGACCAGTCTTACAAATGTATTGTCATGTTTTACCTCTTAGCCTTGTAGTACAGGCCATGCGGATCCCACTGTGATTTGTAGTTTTACCCAACATTAACCTAATGTATATAGATAGCCAAAGCTCTTTCACCTGTATAGTATCTGCAGAGGTGAATAGTTGCGGTATGTAATGAAATGACAGTATTATTAGCTATCGTCCTCCTGTCCTGTATTGTCCTGCTGACTGCTACAGGCATTTGCAGGAGAGGCTAAATTTATGTTTGGTTTCCATGTCTCTTTTTTTATTGCCAGTTTGGAGGAAAACTGGTCACTTTTGACTCTCCGAAAGCAGCCGTACAACAGTCGCAAGAGACTACACCACGCCAAGTGTACATCAGTCAGGTGACCACAGAAAAGGAGTTCTTAATGCGATCTAGTGAGCTACAAACAGCGCTCCTGTCTGGAAATCTCTTGGGCTTTTGCCAAAGTAAAGTTCAGAACTCTTCAAATGCTTTTGACAAGAGTATCTGGAACTTCCTCAAGGTATTGTATTAAACATGTATACACACAGTTAATGTGTTTCTGACCATGTATCATGTGGCTCCACAGAACTAGGATGTGCTTTCTTTTCAGACTGTGATCCGCACTTAAATTCTGCCCTGAAATGCAATTCTGTCGTCAGAGGTCTGATATTTCTCAGTTTGTGTTCTTGTCCGAGCTCCATCAGCTATATTACTGGCAATGCTTTTGCACCCACACTCCACAGATTTGTTTTAACCAAGGGTTAAATTGTGGGCCTCCCACTAGGGTGCAGTTATTATATGATCTGTTGTTTACTACCTAGGGGACAGTACAAGGACCAAAGTTACAAGATAGACGTGATTACAGGACCAAGCTTACTACATAGATATTGTACCAGAACCAACCTTACTGCTTAGATACAGTACCAAAATCAAGTTTACTTCATAGATACAGTACCAATGCCAAATTTACTGCATATATATTATGATAACAGGACCAAACCTACTATATAGCAACAATAATGGAACCAATAGATACGTTAAAAGGACCAAGTATAGTTCATATATACAGTTACAGGATCCAGCTTTATTCATACATATGGTTACAGGGCCAAGCTTGCTATATAGATGCGATACAAGAACCAAGCTTGCTGCGTAGATACAGTAACAGAACAAAGCTTCATAGTTATGATAACAAGACCAAGCTTACTTCATAAATGTGGCGACAGGACCAAGCTTAGCGCATACACATGGTGAAAATACCAAGATTAACTTATACACACGGTTACAGGACCAAGCTTGGCTCATACACACGGTTACAGGACCAAGCTTGGCTCATACACACGGTTACAGGACCAAGCTTGGCTCATACACACGGTTACAGGACCAAGCTTGGCTCATACACACGGTTACAGAAACAAGCTTAGCACATACACACGGTTACAGAAACAAGCTTAGCACATACACACGGTTACAGGACCAAGCTTAGCACATACACATGGTTACAGGCTCAAGCTTGGCTCATACACACGGTTACAGGACCAAGCTTGGCTCATACACACGGTTACAGGACCAAGCTTGGCTCATACACACGGTTACAGGACCAAGCTTGGCTCATACACACGGTTACAGGACCAAGCTTAGCACATACACATGGTTACAGGCTCAAGCTTGGCTCATACACACGGTTACAGGACCAAGCTTGGCTCATACACACGGTTACAGGACCAAGCTTGGCTCATACACACGGTTACAGGACCAAGCTTGGCTCATACACACGGTTACAGGACCAAGATTGGCTCATACACACGGTTACAGGACCAAGCTTGGCTCATACACACGGTTACAGAAACAAGCTTGGCTCATACACACGGTTACAGGACCAAGCTTGGCTCATACACACGGTTACAGGACCAAGCTTGGCTCATACACACGGTTACAGAAACAAGCTTGGCTCATACACACGGTTACAGGACCAAGCTTGGCTCATACACACGGTTACAGAAACAAGCTTGGCTCATACACACGGTTACAGGACCAAGCTTGGCTCATACACACGGTTACAGAACCAAGCTTGGCTCATACACACGGTTACAGGACCAAGTTTGGCTCATGCACACGGTTACATATATACAGGATAAGAGCAGATTTACATACACATGGCAGTCTTCACTTTGGTGTCGTCTTCTAGACGCTTGAGGGCCTTGGAAGGTCCTTCAACAGCTTCTGCATACATTAGTGTTTTAACCAGTACAGATCTATGGCAGAGATGGACAGGATTTCAAGTATTAGGGCACCTATCATAATGGTAAACTGGTCGCCCAATCTTTCCACATTCTAATCCACCATTGGTTTTAAGTACCCAATCCTTATGTCTCTGGTTCCCTGTGCCACACTTGTGGTTTATAAGATAATTTTTTGATGTCATTCACAAACATGGACTGGCTCTTTAATGTCCACAGCACAAGACTGAAACCAGAATACCCTTTTAATGTCTTGTGGTTTACCTATACAATAACCCAGTATTTTTGAGTTGGGGGTCATTGGAATTTTCCCTCCCAGTTACCAGTTCTCATTGTTGACTTTTTCTAACTTCTTTCTTTTCAGGTTAACTTCGAACAGGATGCAAGAGAAAAATTCTTAAAATTGCTTGGATATAACAAAGAAGAGCTGGATAAGAAGGTCTGGTTTATTGTGTGAATTTACCTATCAAATAGCCAAACATCAATTATCCTCAAAGCCTGACCCTCCATTCCCCCCACACTAGGTGTCATAGCAGAGTAAAACGCTACCTACCATACGTATTCAATAGTTGGTCAGCTACGCCAAGGTTAGCAGGCTCTGATAACTTTATCCTATTGGGTATGGGGCCCTTTACTCTCCATTACAGCTTGTTTGTGTGGAGGAAATGTTACATCATGCATGGTCAATGTGCAAAGGGAATTGGCCTTTAAATAATTGTCTTCTGATAAGCGGCACTATATGGGGAATGCTTTGGGGATAACTCTTTGATTCCTATACACCCGGATTAGTCAGTAGTAGCACAACAACACTGATGAAGGAACGGTGTAAACCTAGTACAACCAAACCCTGTAGCACAGCACTTTCCTCGCCATGCTATCCAACCCAGCTGAATATAGATACAGCTGACGCACAGAAATTGAAAGAACTTCTAAAACGTCATGTCAGTGACTGGCTGCTTTAGGAGTGGATGTAGGTTATAATGGCGGCCTTATGTCAAAACAAGCAGCCGCGCCACCTACATACACAAAGAGCAGTAAAGATTAGTAATATCAGCGGTAGTTTTATGCTGTCATAGGATCCCTCCTTTCCATTTTAGTAGTTTGCCATATGTCTTCCCTGAGCTTTTTGCTTAGTTTCAGGAAGATGTAAAGGGGCTGTCCAGTTCATTATGGATGATGACTTCTCCTCAAGATAAGTCATCAATAAACGATCAGTAGGGATCCGACACCTGGGACCCCCACTGATCAGCTATTTAAAGGGACCTAGTGCAGTTGATGATGATTTATAGCGGCAGTACAATGTAATTACAGCCTCGTTTGTGCCTTAGGGCTAGTTCACACAGGGCACGGTTAGGCGTATTTTGGTCCTGATTTTGACACGGGAAGCTGCGTCAGAATAGGGCCAAAATGCGCCTGTCATGACTGTTGCGGCTTCTCGCTCCGGAGTAGGCCCAAATGAATGGGCTTAATCCGTAGCGTGCCGCCATGAGACGGACACCGGGGCTGAATCAGCCGCAGAATCTGCCTGAAGAAAGGGCAGCTCGCTGCTTTTTTCCGTAAGCAGGAACATGCCGCTAGCGGAAAGAGGAATGCTAGCGGTCTGCATAGACCTCTATTGTGAGGGGGCGGATTCTGACATGGATTCAGCACCAAAATCCGCCCTCTCTTGCCCTGTGTGACCGAGCTTTTAGAAGTGAAAGGGACAAAACTATTTGCATTGTATGGCTGCTATGATACAAACTGTGTACAATGTAAACCATGAAGGGGCTACAGGGCTCGCACAGCTCTGCTCCTTGTTGACCCATGTATGAATTAAACAAAAACCTATGCACATCAGGGCAGATTTGTAACGCTGGGTTCACACCAGCGCCTGAACTCCGTTTTCAGGTTTCTGTCTTCTGTATGCAGAAGACGGAAACCTGTCATGCTGAGTCAGGCCATGAGCCCCGGTGAGCGATTTATGCGCTCCGCGGCGAAACCGTTTTTTTTTTTTTTTTAAACCGGACACAGGGTACTGCATGTCTGACTCTGTGTCCGGTTTAAAAAAAGAAAACTGTTTCACTGCGGAGCGCATAAAATGCTCACCGGGGCTCATGGCTGGAGACTTTTCAAGCCCATTCAAATGAATGGGATTGAAACATGCTGGCAGGTTTCAGTCTCCTGCCCGTTTTGGGCAGGAAACCTGCAGAACGGAGTACAGGCGCAGATGTGAAGGAGCCCTCAGGCCTTGTATGTCAGTTATATGGTGTTCAAGGCATAAAAAAGTTGCAAATGTATTTATTTTTTCCGTAAATCGTGTTTTGTACAAAAGTTTGCAATTTTTTTTTCTGTTTATCGCTTCCTAGATTTCTTATAATTTTTGCCAGATATAAATGATCCCTGAAACCTACACTGTGTAAGAGCTTGCCATAAATTAGATGCACCTCTATGATAATGTAACTTGTATAGTGACAATGGAGGAAACGTGATCAGAGATAACTGAGATGTACAGTAATGCAGGCCTTGCACATAATATAACTGTGAACTGAATGATTAGTTGGCTCACTGCTACCCGAGCCAATCCTACCCATTATACATATTTATTAAACTTGCCTGATCAGCACATATGTGCTAAATGAGAAGAGAGAAGGAAACTGCCGATAACTCCAGTACCTTTGTATCACCCCTGAAAACAAAAGGATTGGACAGTGATTCTTATCTCTCCTGTGCACAAAGAACAGATAACGAAAAACCGGGATAATTGGTGGAGCGCCACTGATGGAGAGATCGGGTATGAACAGGGATGTATAAAAAAAAAAAAATTATTGGTTCCAATGGACAGGAAATGACTACCCATTTCGACACCGATCCTGTGTCTTCCTCAGGCCAATACAAAGTGGGTCGGTTCCCACGCTCTGACACCTTTGCATTGGCATGAGGAAGACGCCAGATCGGTGTCAAAACGCGTAGCTATTTTCTGTCCATTGGAACCAATAAAACAATTTTTTTTTAATACATCCCTGTTCATACCCGATCTCTCCATCAGTGGCGCTCCACCAATTATCCCGGTTTTTCTTTTTCTGTTCTTTGTGCACAAATTCACCACCTGTCAGGTGGGTGTCTGGGCAGGAGCTGCATCTGATCCACTGAAGTCCTCCCCGAGGCTATACATACGGGCGCCAGGTTATTTTTCAATATCTTCATTCTTATCTCTCCTGACATATGTCATTGGGGGAAAGTTTGAAAACTTATTCATCCATCTAGTTCAGCCAACATTGTATGGCTAACCTACAGTATGCATCAACACTTCAGTCCACGTTTCATCCTGATTTCTAAGTATTACACAGATTATTACAGTCTTGGTTCTTGCGTCTTACACATATGTACGTAATACTTTGCTTTTCTGAGCCTAATATTGGCCATTGCTTGTAGTATCTTGCAGTGCCTGAAATGTTTTTCTTTCTCTATTTCAGATCTCTATTGCTTTAGGGGATAGCTGGCCGAACAAAAATAGCCCTTCAGAAGGAGAGGATCTCGTACAGAGCATCCAGTCTGTGTCTAGCCAGGTAACATATCTATACTGTCATGTGCAATTCCTTATAGAAAGTGGGTGACAGGTTTTGCTATGTGTTTGTTTGTTTTTTTAATTTTTTTTATTTAGTTTGGCCGATGTATGTGTGATATGTATAATGGGTAACTGAAGAGATCCTGGCTTGTTTACATGCACATACGGTGATATTGTCTCATTTCTTGTTTCATCAGGCTTCAAGTAGCTTTACTGGACATACTGTGTCCTCCTCCTCCTCCATGGAGTTTTTCAATCTACCTCCTCAGGAGACCAAGTTTGATATCCCTATAACATCAGGTATGTCTAGGCATGTTATACCAGATAGATTTCCCCCTCACCCCTGTTTTTATTCTATTTAAATCTAGAACAGCAGCATACAATCACACACCCTCATGGGGGCAGCAAAAACCAGGGCAAACCCAGTAAAAGAAGCAGGAGGCAAAAAAGCGAATTAGTAAATGGAGAACAAAGTGCTGGGAAGCAGAACAACTGGGGGAGAAAGGGACAGTAGAGATGAGACAAGCGAAGGAAGTGAATGAGAGGGTAAGGAGACTGTGGAGGAAAGGGAAGAAATGGGGAGAAGGAGAAAACAAAAAAAGAGAGGGAGAAGAAAAGGTAAAAATGAAAAAATAAATTGGGTGGTAGGAAGCAAAGTCTAGGCTTCTTTCATGTACCCTGCCCTCCTATCTCTATAGCCCCACTTCTCCTCTGCTCCTGATCAGACTTTACTTTCATCACATAGACAGCTAGAGACTGTACAATGTATACCTGCTTGGGGGTTGTGCAATGAAATTTCTCTCTACATTGTTCTGAATAATCTAAAAGACTATAAATAGGAAGGATGTAAGCTCCTTCATTACAACTGAGTGACAGGAATGGTCTACTTATCAGTAGTTGGTGACAGAACTTTCTGTCTACCCCTATGGAGAGTCTGTGTGGTACAGTCTATGGTCATACAGAAAGTCGGGGACCTGTGCGTTATTCCATGTAGATTTTATCTGGTCAGTGTGAAAGTCAATGACCGTGCTAAAGAGAGCCTTCATGAATGGAAGCATTCATTTCTATGGGAGCGTGCTGTTCGGAACGGCTGTTCCGAACAGTGTTCGCTCATCTCTAAACTCTTCTCTGCTAACTGTGAACAGCACAATTATGGAAAGGATATCTGCAATTATGAGATATAAGTACATGACACTGGGCCCCCTTAATATAGAAGCCTACCCAGGAGAGGGGAATATATGTGTTTTTTAATTTTTTTTCTCACCTGTTGTTTTAGAATTCTGCTTGAGTTGAAAAGGTCTTTAGGGACATTTACTTTGCAGTGTGGGCTTTTGTATGTGATGTAGAGTAACTGCCCCTAATGCCCCTTTCACGGGGTCTGGCTAGTACGGTAGTAGTAATACAGTAGTAGTACTGCGAATACCCGCTGACGTCATCCTCCACCCGGAAGTGTTGCACTCAGTGAGATACCACAGTACAGGCACCGAGTAGAGGATGATGTGAGCGGGTATATGCAATATATTCAGTACTTTAGGACTTGTGCCATTTGTCTCACTTCTATATTCTGGAATACAGCAAAATGCCAATTGAGTCCGTTGTATACCTGAGTAGGGGTGTTCCTACCTCCTCCTGCTCTTCTGTCTCTCTTGTTACAGCAGCCGCTGTATACACCTTACACTATATTTCATATCTATTTTTTGTTATTAGATGACTCACTACATTACATCCTTTTGTTACTTTCAGATATAGATGGCCTAATAAGCCAGGCATTGTTATTGGGAAACTTTGAGGCTGCTGTGGACTTGTGCTTGAAGGATGGTCGATATGCCGATGCCATCATATTGGCTAATGCCGGAGGGGAAGACCTGCTAAGAGAGACACAACAGTGGTACTTTGCTCGCCAGAAAAATAAAATCACTACAGTAAGTAGACTATAGCACCCTGCTACACAAGGAACCTTTTCTCTGCTGAATTTTTAATGTTGCCTTGTCTTATCATGTCACAAAGCTTTGAACCCTTTTGTTCATAAGAGATATGAGGTGCCGCTGTTCGTAGACAATGCACGAGAGAAATAGATTCCCCCCACTAGGAGTCAGTATTGTATTGTATTGTATTGTGATGTGTGTGTGTGTGTGATGACAAATTTACTATAATCAGATTTGTGCACTTTTACATGTAAGAATATTTCACTAGTCATTTGCAGGGATATGATGTATAGCGATGTACTGAGGGTGCACTTACTTAATGCTGTCCTGTCTGTCTGCAGCTCCTTTCTTCAGTAGTCCAGCACAAGTGGAGGGATGTAGTGCTCAACTGTAATTTGCAGAGCTGGAAAGAAGCTTTAGCTCTACTTCTGACATATTCCAAACCAGAGGAATATGCTGAGCTTTGTGGTGAGTATCTGAACTACTACACACTTAATCCAAAATGTCCGGGCATCTAGTATGCAGGTAAGGTTTACCGCTGTAAAGCAATAATCAGAGTTAAAGGGGTTGTGCTGTTAAGGACACTTATATCCTATCCATAGGACACATATAAATGTCTGATCGAAGGGGTTCTGACAGCTGGGTCTTCCAGCAATCAGGAGAACTGAACATCCTCCTAAAGCCGCCTTGTGCATGGAGTACCAGAGCACTTATGTGACAGGAGTTCCATTCCCTTCTATGTGGATGCGGGCACTGCCAGAGATTACAGTCCTAGTGACCCCATGGCAGTAAATGGAGAAGTGGTCACACATTGACTCTCCATTCACAAGGTGGCTTTAGGGGGCTTCTCTTCAGATCGCTGGGGGACCCGGCAATTAGCACTCCAGTTGTCGGATACTTATTCCCTATCCTGTGAATGTATGTCCTTAAAGGGGTTGTCCCATAGCAAGGATCCTATCTATACTGCTAGTTTATTTGGATTTAAGACTTTTTCTAAATACATTGCTTTATCTAAACTGCTTTGGCCGCTATCTTAATTTATTCACTTTATTGTTTGCACTGCGTTTCTATGACCACAGGCCCCGGACCACGGGCTTATCTGCTCAGTCCCTCATTGACCTAGCTTCCTGCTTTCAGGAGGGGAGGGAGGGGCTGAGTGCTGGGGCAGCTCTGTGCTGTGTATGTCTGACAAGTAACGGAGCTCCTCAGATAGGGGAGGGGGGAGGTGAGTGCTTCGAGATTTTTGAACTTTATCTCCTGCTCTTCCACTTATTAGCTGGTTTAATTGAATTTGGCTGATAAGGGCTGTGATAAGGAGTCCGGTACCTCTGTATGTATTACAAACTGACTCAAATCCAGCTCTGCTACATCAGCTTCTACATCAGCTTTATACTGTGGTAATGCATTTACAACCAGTCCCTCATTACTGACTGCAAACATAGCAGATAGCAGAGCAAGTGAAACCCCGCCCACCAATGTGCCAAGAAAACCAAGAAGTGAAGAGAGCACACAGCCTGCAGGTTGGTGAACAAGGGTTATGGGAATACCCCTTTAAAGAGGACCTTTCATCAGTTGGGGCACATGCGGTTTTATATACCGCTAGAAAGCCAACAGTGCACTGAATTCAGTGCACTGTCGGCTTTCACAATCTGTGCCCCAGGTGAAGAGTTATCGGTGCCAGTACCGTAGCTCTTCACCGTCAGAAGGGCGTTTTTGACAGTCAGTCAGGAACATCCTTCCTCACAGTAGTGTCTATGATGCTGTACTGTGAGAGCGGGGAGGAACAACCCTCTAGTACTAGTCTATGGATGGGTACTATCAGGAGAAGGAAGGGGCATTCCTCACCGCTCTCACAGTACAGCGCTATAGGCACTACTGTGAGGAACGCCCCTGGGACAGTAAAGAGCTACGGTACCGGCACCGATAACTCTTCACCCGGGGCACAGATTGTGAAAGCCGACAGTACACTGAATTTAGCGCACTGTTGGTTTTCTAGCGGTATATAAAACCGCATGTGCCCCAACTGATGAAAGGTCCTCTTTAATGGCACAACTCTAAGCAGATATGTCTACTTCACCTACCGATATATTGGATTATTTCCTGTTTTGTCAGTTTTTAGCAAAAGGTCTGTTGGTTGTCACTTCTGAACTTCTAAAAATAATTTTGAGTACAGTGGTTAGTTCCTTCTAAGCCATTGTAGATAGTGAATGTGGAGGGGAACAGGACAATGTTACCCCTGAGGCAATTTCATGCTGAAAAATATTGGAGGAATGCAGTGAGCAGATGCCCACACACAAACACACACACACACACACACACACACTAACTATTCCCTCCTTCTTCGCACAAATTGCTCCCTATGGTATCTAATCTTGTTTTCTCATACTCTCATCCTCTCACAAACCAGCGACTCTGACTCCTAGAGTGTTTTTCCATAGCCCAACTCCAACATCAACTCCTAAATGGCTGACAGCCACAGCCAGTCAGAACCAGCAAAGTTCCTATATAAGTAAATATGTAACAAACCATGAATCTAATAGTATAATATTAATCCTACTAATATTGTAAATGTGAAAGTTTGTGTGTGTTCCTCAATCACGCAAAAACGGCTGAATGGATTTGAATGAAATTTGGCACATAGATTGTAACCTCGATTAACACACAGGCTACTTTTTATCCCGGTAAATGACATGGCTTCACAACTGTTATGAATTTATGTTCACATACTATATTACACTGCTCTTATCTCAGCTTCTGAGAAAGCCAGGGCTGTTATCTCTCTGTATTAACACACGCTAACCCTCAGTGTACACGCATTTCCATATTATCTGATCTGCTCCAGGTACTACTGACACACTGACTTGAAGGAGCTCAACAGTGTTGAGTTTGGAAGTTCCACATGGGATCCCTGCGTTTCATGGTGGCATCCCTGGAGCCAGGCGAATTTCTTTCGTCCATAGACATTCGTGACGCTTATCTTCAAATTCCCATCGCACCGTGCCATGAGCAGTTTCTTCATTTTGCGATAGATATACAATATATCAAGTTTGTCACCTTCCCATTTGGACTGGCCCCTGCCCTGTGGATATTTACCAAGGTGCTCTCATGGCCATCCTCCACACCAGGAGGATCGCTGTGATTCCATACTTGGACGATCTGCTGGTGAAAGCCCCCTCCAAATCAGATAACCTGACCAGCTTGCGGATTACCTTGAACCTTCTTATACTGATTCGGCTGGCTCATCAACGAGGAAAAATCCTGTTTTGAGCCTTCTCAACATATGGAATTCCTGGGCATGATCCTTGACACGAACCAGGGCAAGGTTCTCCTCCCAGAGTCCAAGATTCTCCCTCCTTGGTCCAGTGTGCCTCGCTTTTGGAGAAAGACTAATTGCACTCTTCGGTTCTGTATGCGTGCCCTGGACATGAGTCTCAACCTTCGAGGCCTTCCCTTTCGCTCAGTTCCACTCTCGTTCTCAGCAGTTGGTGATTCTGGCCCGCTGGAATCGATCTCCAGCCACTCTCGACCGCCTGATTCTCTTGTCTGCTCAGGTTCGTCGAGAGCTCCACTCTCCTGGAATATCTCAGCTCAGGGGAAGTCCTTCCTTCCCCTCCGTTGGCAGGTGATTTCTATACATGCCAGCCTCCCGCAGTGAAAATTAGGCGAGAGAGGGATTTATGTACTCTCTGGAAAATCCTTTTCTCAATGTTTTCACTGGGGGATATAGATTCCAGGGAAGAAGTAGATTTCCCCTGAGGTGGTGCAGTTTTTGAGCTGCCTGCACAATGATACAAGTCATTCCGCTGGTTCTGTACAAGAGGATACATATGGTGAGACCAAGCTACTGCGCATGTGTGACTATCAGCTATTAGGTAAGAGAATCAAAAGAACACTAGAGGGCGCCGTAACAATGATGTCACATGTTTAGGGACAAGAATATTTGTAAACAATTCCAATTGAAAATAAGTGTTTTACATGATCCAACAGATCATTCAAAGCTAGTCTTATGGCAAATAAAGCAATTTCCGTTAGCATTTTCAAGATATCTGCTGGAGCTGGTGAAAAATACTCTTGTTTATATGCAAGTTGTATGGAAATGACACTGCCCACAGATGAAAATGTCCCACAGTGTAACTAGCATAGGTGATCCTCTGTGATCTAGACAGTCTCACATAAAGTGATTTATGAGAGAGTTTTACCTACTGATGTATTTAAGTCAGAGCATTGCCTAGACTGGATTCAACCGCCTTTGTAACCTATTTATGAGTATTAAAACTTGTGCTGAACCGGTGATCTATATCCGTACTTTGCCTTCAGATGCACTTGGAAACCGCTTGGAGTCGGAAGGAGAAGGAAAGTTGTCCTCTCAAGCTTGCTTGTGCTATGTATCCTCGGGTAATGTGGACAGGCTGACCGAGTGCTGGGTCCGAAGCCATGAAACCTCAACACCCCTTGCGCTGCAGGTAAGTGGAACATTTGTGTATATATGGGTACGGTAATGGGTCTACCTTAGAAATTGATATAGGATTTAGCAAAGAAAGCAGAACTAATATATATGTATAATATTTGTGTTCACACATGTTATTCTGCTTGTAACATATTGGTGCTGTGGAAATCCTAGAAGTATTAGAGATGTAAAAAGTGATGCCGCAATGTGATAAGTGTCATTGCTGCTTTAATATAAGCTGTGTCATGTATTCTGAGGCTGCTGCTTGTATTTCAGGAACTAGTGGAAAAGGCCATGGTACTAAGGAAATCCATTGAGGTACTCCGAGGGTCAGTACTGCCCCCACAAGGGCCTGTGTTAGCAGAGAAGGTAGCACAATATGCCAGTCTCCTGGCATCTCAGGGGAACCTAACTGCTGCCATGAGCTACTTACCCAGTGACTCTGAGGAGGTAGGTGTCATGTGTGATATCATCTATTAGTAACAGGAGTATTACAGCGGGTGGAACTGTCATAATCTCTATCCTTATTCAGTTAAAGCAACAGAGATGTCCCCACCCCTCCCACTGCTGAGACCATCCCTGTGATTTTATATATATTATCTATAGTTGTATTAATACTAATCTTTCCTTTAGTCTATGTGGCCATGCACATTTCCCGTATTGAACCTGACTTTCTGCTTAGCCACATTGAGCTCCTGAATGGCTCAATCATTACTCTACTAGGGCTCGCTCACTTCTGCGCCCAATATCTGTCTGTCTGGTTTCCGTCTTCTGCAGACAGGGGAACATTTTTTGCTCTCCACGGCGAAACCTTTCTTTTTAACCAGACACAAAGTCCTACATGTCCGACTTTGTGTCCAGTTAAAAAAAAAAACAAAAAAAAAAAAAACGGTTTTGCCGCGGAGAGCACAAAACGCACACAGGCGCTCACGGACGGACAGCTTCCAAGCCCATTCAAATGAATGGGTTTGAAAACTGACTGCAGGTTTCCATCTCCTGCCCAGTTTCGGGCAGGAAACGGAAACCTACGTAACAGACCGAGGCGCAGGTATGAACCCAGCGCTAGACAAAAGCTGTCAGTTTAGTACAATAGCAATTACTACCTCATAACTGGGTTCTATGCACATGACTAGGTTCACTTCAGGATATACTGCCCACACGCACACCATGTTTCCCAGATGGTACACAGTGTCATCATTGCCTAAGTGGCCGTACACATGACTATGTTCATTTCATGCTTGGTGACATGCTCCTGTCTTTATACCCATGTGCCCATACCCTTTATTTGCCAGATGCATGTCAAAACCTACATCGGTACATCTATTTTCAGCTGTATGAAAAGCATAGTGGGCTACAATGGATAACATTTTTACATTTTTGTTCTGTTTCTTTTTAGAGTTCAGTACGTGAGCTACAAGATCGTCTTTTGCATGCTCAGGGACAGGCTGCAAATGGCCAGCGATACCCTTCAAATACATCTAGTAGCTATCCAACACCTACAGCCAAACCAAGCAGCAAAGCATCAGAAGGCTTCTTGTATAAAGATGGAAGCAAACAGGTTTGTGCTACACAAGTTTACAACCGTAATGAATTGTGCCACTGAGTATAGAGCAGTAGGTGGCAGTACTGAGCCACGTCATGCTGCCTCTGCCTTGCTTTCCTCATGGATAGGTTTTACCTATTGTCACTCTGACTCTGAAGTAAATGTCTTTCTTTAAATGCATACACAGCTATTTTGGGGTTGAAAATCAGACTTTTATCATTCCCACTTTCCTATTCCGAGCGACTTGCAGCATCCTGCATTTTGAGTCATTTCTTCCCAAAATCAGTTTAATGCAACGTTTTAAGTTCATTCATTACTGAAAATTGAAACAAAAGTTAACATTGATTTTACAGTTTTCTATCAACGAAACTAAAGGGAGTCCATCAGGTCCAAAATACCTCCTAAAGCAATACCAGTGCTCTGTAGGGGCCTTTGATAGGAGCAGAAAGATACTTTTGTGACCACAAACAGATGGAGCAATGCAAAGAGAATACTCTTTTTAGGGGACGTTCACATTTGCGCCCGTGTCCACCCGCTGGGCGTATGCAGCCTTTTCGCGGGGAAACCATTTTTTTGGCACAGACGCAAAGTCCTGCATGTCCGACTTTGTTTCTGTGCAAAAAAAAGAAGTTATCCCGCAGAAAGGCCACATACGGACACCAGCGGTTTGCTTTAAAAACCCATTCAAATCCAGTCAATTCCTATTGAATTGAATGGGAGACATTTTTACAGGTGGATTTTGAGGCAGATTCCGTGTCAAAATTCGCCTGCAGAAAACTCCGTGTGAATATACCCTTAGTGAAAACATGTAGGCTAAGGTGCAAAAAAAGACCAATTGTATCAAAAAATAATAGTAAAAATACATTCCAAGTTGTCTATAGTCTATGCAGCATTTAATGTCAGTCTGCTAACCTCATGGAAACTATTTAGCAGAACATGAAAAGACAAGAATTGATAAAATATAACATATAATAGACATTAATATATAATTTTTTTTTTTCTGAATAGCTTTGACTATATTTTTCTTTTTGAAAATTGCAGGCTTTATCCCAGTCACCAGTTAGCACTGTACTTCCACCGCCAGTGCCTTCACCATTCATACCTCAGCCAATGTCTGCTACAGTGCCGCCCCCTCCATCCATCCCATTCCAGCCTTCCACTGGCCAGTCTTCTAATATCTATCAGCGATATGGAGCCTGGCAGCCTTACCCAACATCACAGCCCCAGCCAGGTAAGCAACAGGAAATCGAATTAACATGCAATAGAACGTATGCATGCATTCTGTCACGCACAGGCACTTTATTATGTTATTGTTGTATGTACCCTGGGAATACAGTAAAAAATACCTCCAGTGATCCCTTTAAAAACCTCTCTAGACTTGGTATATAAATTCAGCTTTCAAATCGAATTAAAACAGTTCTCGATACTAGTTGTATCCACTTGCACCTGCATACCATAGGATAGGGGATAAATACTAGATTGATGTTAATGGGAGGGGGGTCGGGGTTTGGGGTGCAGCACGTGCTGGGGAAGGGGAGGTGGTGATTTGGTTGTCTATCTGCCCCTTCCCTGAGCTTGAAGACTGGGGTTCCCCCCCCACACTTGGAATTCAGCAGAGAAGGGCAGACAGACAACCAGAACACCCCCTCCCCTTCCGCAGCATCTACTGCACCCAAAAACTCCATCCATTTTAATTTTTGAAATTTTCCAGTAGCCGCTGCATTCCCACCCCTCAGCTTTTACTCGAGTCAATAAGTTTTCCCAGTTTTTTTGTGATAAAATTAGGGGCCTCGGCTTATACTCGATATTACTATATACAGTAAGTCCTGTGACACTTGCTTGTCCTATACATTGACAGGAGTATTGACATTGTTCTTTAGTACTATGTTCCCTATACACTTATGCTTGTGTGGATTTGCTTATG
The DNA here is from genome assembly GCF_031893055.1 of Leptodactylus fuscus. Taxonomy (NCBI): domain Eukaryota; kingdom Metazoa; phylum Chordata; class Amphibia; order Anura; family Leptodactylidae; genus Leptodactylus; species Leptodactylus fuscus. Next base: position 53,585,807 of record NC_134274.1, read on the forward strand.
CTGTGTAGGATATGTTCAATGGAGAAAAGCTCCAGCCATATGGGCGGTGCCTTCTGTATTTAGTCAATTGCTAAAGTAATAGTAGTTGCCAATTATGACCAACCTAGGTAGAAGTTTTTGCGAGTTTCTTGCCTACCCATGATCATAACAGTCAGTGTGTTGAGAATAAAGCGTTCATACAGAGTAACTAAATAGTATCGACCATTGGACTCTTAATTCACCCCGACATCCACCGTAATAGTATTATGAATGCTGGGACTTTAGGCACGGTGTCTACTCAGGTGAGCAGGCACCATAGTTGAAGGGTCTCTGCTGTTTTACACAGAGAAGACCCGGCGGCATTGCCCACAATCGCACAATATCTAATTCTGAGCGTTTAACCCCCCATTTGCCTCAGTCAGTTGTAACTGAGGCATCTAAACCATGGTATGCTATATTGAATGAGATCGCTGCTCACAGAGTCATAGGCAACGTGTATTAAAATATTAGAAGGGCAGGGATTTTGCAGTATATTGTATCAGTGCTCAAATTCCCTAGAGGGTCCAGTAGTGTAAATAAAATTAAACTGGATGGATGGATGTATAGCTGGATGGATAGATGGATTGATAGATGTATGGATGTATAGATGTTTGGATGTATAGCTGGATGGATGGATGGATAGATAGATATGTTAAAATCACTCCATTTACCCCAGATTACATATGAAAATAAGTGATCAAAATATTTTGAGTGCCCCCTGGTGTGAAATTCTGGTCTGAAGGTTGTGGAGGGATGCCCAAGAGTTAGTACACAAGGTCTATGGGTTGCACTTGCTGGAAAGTCACAGAATGAGGACCTTGCATTAGTTGGGTGAGGTAAAAGGTGACAAGATTTGGTGGAGGCAAAAATTCTTTCTTTTGTGAGTAAAGCTAGAGTCGAGCATTGGTTGGATTTGTCCCCGTCCACTATAGGAGAAGTGAGTCAAGCTATAAACTATTATTATTGGTATAAAACAAAAGGTACCGTATATATGAAGAGGGGTGCTGTGTAAATTTGACAAGCAGTGGGGGGAAGTGGCTAGATTGACCACAGCCTGACGACAAGGGAGTTACTATAGAGCAGACTGTTTAATTTGGGAAGAATGCTCTTAAGGGGGATCATAGATTTCAGAATGGGGTATGGCATTATTGGAGTAAGGGGGGGGGATTGGTTGTTTTCCAGCTGTGCATGGGGAGGGAACTGTGGGATTTGTACTGTACACTGTTTTTCTGTTTGCATGGATTCTATGCTGTTACTTTTCGGTGATGACGCAAAAAGTTGGATTTAAAAAAAAAAAAAAAAAAAAAAAGTCAATGCAGAAGGAAGGATGGAGGAATGAGCAGAAAGTGCAGGAGAACTGAATAAACCTCATTTAGGTTGATGTTGATGCTGAATAGAAACTTTGTATCACAACCAAAGCCCTTTTACTCACATCAGTACACGTCAATACTTCTCCACATATCTCATGCAGGATCCTAGGACTGTTCCTGAATAACAGATACAGTTATAGAGCAGAGTCCCCTCTTCATTTTGTGTATAGCCCCTACACACCATACTATATTTTCCAGATACAGAATACAGGGACAAAAACTACCAAATATGGGGCCACACGGTGGCTCAGTGGTTAGCACTGCAGCCTTGCAGCACTGGAGTTCTGGTGTTCAAATCCTGCCAAGGGCAAAAAAACCATCTGCAAAGAGTTTGTATGTTCTCCCCGTATTTGCATGGATTTCCATCCCATATGCCAAAAAAACATACTGATAGGGAAAAATGTACATTGTGAGCTCTATGTGGGGCTCACAATCTACAAAAAAAAAAAACAAAAAAAAACAAACTACCAAATATCAGTCAAATACCAGTACACACAACTTATCTTAAAAGGTCACATGAATTGACAGATTTGTTTTCAGTACAAAACTAGGCCACTTCCTAGGGGTATTCTGAAATAATAATATTGCTGACCTCTCCAAAAGAATGCGTCATCAATCCTGTCGGTGGGTGTCTGAACCATCGAGCAGCTGTTCTCATAGAGAATGGAGCAGGAAGAAGACTTCTTGGTTCTCTGTGTAGTGGTCAGGCCTGGTTACTGCAGATCAGCTATTTACATGAATGAGAGCTAGGCTGCAGTGTCCTGGATCAGCCACTACACAAAGAACAACGCTCTCTGCTTCCTGCTCTATTCTGTGTATCGGGTGCTTAGAAAAGTTGATTGCTAGGTTATCCCAGAATACCTCAAAGGGATTCTACCATTAAAATCGAATTTTCTCTCGTTGACACGTAGGAATAGCCTTAAGCCGCTCCGCCGTTCAGTATAAATCCCAGTTTTCGTCGGTATGCAAATGAGTTATCTCGTAGCACTGGGGGCGGGCCCCAGTGCTCAAGCAGCACTGAGAGCGTCCCCAATGCTGCGAGAGAACTCTCTAGTGCCGCCTCCATTTTCTTCCATTTCTTCAAGAACAGGGTCTTCACTCGTCTTCTTCCGGGGTTGGCTTCAAACTTCTAGGCCTCGGGCAGAGCCAACTGCGCATGCCCGCGGCCACAAGAAAAATGGCCGCTTACTTACTGTGTAAGCAGCCAATTTTCTTGTGGCCGTGGGCACGCCCAGTCGGCTCTGCCCGAGGTCTAGAAGTTTGACCACCCTGAAGAAGATGGAGGCGGCACTGGAGAGTTCACTTGCAGCATTGGGGACGCCCTCAGTGCTGTTTGAGCGCTGGGGACGCCCCCAGTGCTGCGAGAGAACTCATTTGCATACCGACAAAAACTAGGATTTATACCGAACAGCGGCGCGGAGAAAAATAGCCTTTCTTAAGGCTATTCCTACATGTCAGCGAGAAAAAATTTGATTTTATTGGTAGACTCCCATTAAGATTTAAATAGGACAATCCCTTTAATTCCTATAATCTACTATTACACCTACTTCAGGTTACTGTATAATGAACTGTTATAGACTACATTTCCTATAATGCTAATGACCAGGGAAAGTTCTGCAGCTTACATTGACCAGCAGGGATTTCAGCTCTGAAGTCAGTAACTTGTTTTTTTCCAAGTTGGATAATCCATATATATTCAGCCCTACTGCAACTTTATTCTAAATGTAAACTAGTGTGCGAAGTGGTGAGTGGTGGAGAAGTTTAGACGGGGGGGGTACATGTCGATGGAACTTTCGGCCACATTTTGGCGCTTGTCCTGGAAAGGTTTGCTTTTTGTTAATAAAGATTAGGTAGCGACTTTGCAGGTGCCGCGTCTTTTATTTGCAATGTAACACTGAAAGAATATTTTTTAACGTTGTATTCTAGTCCGATTTAGGAGAATGTAGGTTTTAATCCCTTAAATTTCTCTGCTCGGGCAAGCTGCGCTCCTTTTCTAGTATAATGCTGACATAATTGCTTTTTCTCGCTCGGAGTAGACGCTCAGTAATATCAATTTGATTCGGGACTTCTGCATGAAGTCTGTCACTCTTTGTCTGCAATCCATTTAGATCGTTGAAAGAGCGGTGGCAGGTGGGCGGGGAACTGGTCACATCTCAAGTGCTTAATCCGCCAACTGTTGCCAAACACTCCAGTGGCTGTGGGAGATTTCTGCAGGTCCTTGACGCTGTTTTGTTCGAATACAATTCTCCTGTGTTGGCTCTTTGTGGCCTTCTCTTTACAAGGGGCTGGGGATATAATAGCAATCGGGAAATAAGTTTCTCCTAGTCTGTGACTTTCAGGCTGTTGACAGGTTTATTAGCAAAAGAATTTTATAGGTTTGTCGCACAATCTTAGATGAAGCAGTCTAACCTTGGAGTAAGAGAAGGCTACCACATAATATTCATACATGTCCCTTCCTTGCACACTTTAAAGAGGGTGACCAAGAAGCCAAAAAATTAAAAACTTAGGATGAGAACATGGGACCTCAATTGTCATCGCTACATCTTTAGCAGTCACATGTCTGTGTCAGGATGTCATACCTACAGAGCAGGATACAGGGACTGGCGAGGCACCAAGAAGCGTTTGATGGGAGTTGGTGGAGTGAATTAGTGAATAGTCTTTAAATACCACTGTACATCCTCAAGCAATGTAGGGAAGCCATTAAATACTAAATTCGGCTCCTTTTTGGCATATTAAGAAAAAGCTTTGCCTGCTTCTACCCCTTGCCTGCAAGCTACTCCTTGTAATAACTTGTAACGCTAAGAAAACTTTGGGAACAACATAACTTTTGCAAGATACGACCGTGCTTAAGTCTCTTTCTGGTTCTGCTTGACACCATCACTCTACAATTTTTTCAGGACCGGAAGCCTAGGACTAGGGTTGAGCGATCGGGATCATAAAAGATTGGATCCCGATCGGCGATTGAGTAAATTTCGCGATCGGGTTCCGATCCCGCCTAAAAAAGATCGGGAACGGAATTCCGATCCCAAACGCTCAACTTACCTGCACAGAACCGCTGCCGCTTCCTGTTGTTCTCGGTCCTCTCTTCTCTCATTCACACGCCTGCAGAGCGCCGTGCACGCCCCCACCTCCCTAGGCTAGTGTTACTGATGCTGGGAGAAGGCAGAGCTTCTGGCTTAGGAGAGTGTGGACGGGTACTGGGAGGGGAGACGTGTTTGATGCACTCACGTCTCCCCGCCCTGTACCTGCCCACACTCTCCTAAGCCACAATAAGCCCTGCCTACTCCCAACATCAGTAACACTAGCCTAGGGAGGCGGGGGCGTGCACTGCGCTCTGCAGGCATGTGAATGAGAGAGGAGAGGACCGAGAACAACGGGGAGCGGCAGCGGTTCTGTGCAGGTGAGCGGACAGCAGGGGGGACTAAGTAGCCGGCGGATTTTTTAATCACTAAACAGCGTGGAGTCCAAAAATTGAAGCGTGGACTCCATGCTGTGTAATGCATAGGATCTTTTTTAAAAATCCGATTTTCGATCTTTAAAAAATCCCATTGACTTGCATTAGGATCACAATTGGCATGGGGTTCAGATGGAAAATGATCTGAAATCGGATTTTAAAAATGATCCTGAAATCTCAAGATCGACTCAACCCTACCTAGGACCCTATGACATAGAAATGGCAGCATGTTATATAACGGCAGGATTCGCACACATTCATATATCTTTTTCTATGGAATTTCTCATTCTGACCCTTTCAGATCCAATTCCAATTATAAACTATAAATTCTGTGGTTTGCAACGATTGAACAATTCTTGCTAAAGTGGAATAAGATGAAAGATTAGTGATGCTTCTATTCTAAGCACAGTCTTTTCTCCGCTTACCATGAGACTTGGCAGAAAGCAGTGAAGTATTCAAAATGGTCCAATTTTAGGGAAAAGGAAAATGTTATTGATACATGTTCTTTTTATTTTTAGGAATCTTGCAGCCTCCACCATTGAAACAGATTCCCCCAATGCCAAGTACATTTCCTCCAGCTCCTCCTGATGTTCCTATGAATGTACCTGGTGTATCAAATTCATACCCACAAGCCTCCTTCCCACCTATGCACCCCACTGCTTATCATCCCGCTTCACGACCTGGCATGGGTCAGCCTCTAACACCACCCACTATGGCTGCATCCCATCCTCCTTTTAACTTCCAACCGGACATGAGATTTCACGAAGGAGGACCTGGAGCACCGACTGTCCTGCCACCACCTCCAACAGGTGAATTTTTTTAAATTCTATTTGTTCTCATCCGTTCCAATAAACATTGAAACCAATGATATCCATGATAACATTGATACTCTTGTGGCAATGGTAGATTTTATGTAGTCATCTCAATTGGGCCCTTGTTAACTGGGCCCGATCCTCTCCAAAATAGGAGGTCTTGTGGGAGTTTCTTTATGCAGTGGTTGGTCCCTGCCAAATGTGGTCCAAGAAGGGCAGCCGGTGATCCAGAGGTACGCTGTCTGGTCTGATCCTACCAAAAAGCTACTGCTGAACAGGTTGAAGTGATTTTCCATAACTTTCTCAATTGATGATCAGTGGGGACCGGACACCTGGATCAACTGGCATTCCAGACAAAGATGGAGGCGGCGCTGGAGATTTCTTTCGCAGCATTAGGGATGCCCCCAGTGCTGTTTGAGCGCTGGGGCCTGCCCCCAGTGCTGCGACGAAACTCATTTGCATACCGACGAAAAATGGGATTTCTACTGAACGGCGGCGCGGAGAAGACTTCTAAAGGTAGGAGAAGAATAGCCTTTCTTAAGGCTATTCCAACGTGGTAGGTAGAAAAAATACCATTTTAATGATAGGATCCTTTTAGCACTGCAGCTTCTTCAAACAGCTAATCGGCCAGGGGCCCGGGTGTTGGACCAATGACTATCTTTAATACTGAACATAGGTCATCAGTTAATGATTCCTGGCAAACCTCTTTAATGCTAAGCAAGCTCTGGTGCAGTCAATGCCTTGACAGGTCAGAAACACAATGGTTTGTGTGGGGGTAAAAAGTCACATCTCAGGTAGGGCCTGCATGAACAGGAATTTCAGAAAATTGAAACCAAATTGCAAGGTCCATTCCTATAGCTTAGGATGCCGCGTTCCTATCAGGGTTGACTTGACATGGAATGACTGGTTAATTTGTAGGTTCGTTTCCCTGGCTGGAAAACAGACAAGATGCTGCAGGTAATGTTTGGGAAGTGCATTGCTGCTTTGTAGTAGATCTGTATATTGAGGGAGATTTACTAAGCAAGTTGCACCAAAGACGACGTTAACATGATTATGCATTTTTTACTTAATAATTTTTTTAATATATTTTCCTATAGCAGCCATTTCTAATAAATTTTGGTACATTCAGTGACTTAGCATTTGAAATGATTGGAGTGCAATTTGCACCCATTTACACAGACTGAATGTATACATCTTCCAACACTTTTAATAAATCTCCCCCACTGACTTGTGATGCTTTTGATCTAGTAAGTAGCTCTGTGCAAGCTATGTGCTGCGTGTCTTATGCACAGTGTAAAGACGTAACCCAATGTGGGTTGTCTGTGTAGCATGCATAGCATTGAAGTACACTGACTATAAGTATGTATTTCCCTAAAGCCATCATGTGTACCCCTTAAGGAGTCAGCCTATGGATAGCGAGCTTCTTTCCCAGCATGGCAATCTATTTGTTGCTGCACAACCATTTGGCGGACATCAGACAACACTAGAAAATGCAATAACCAATATTCTTTTGCACTCGCATACAAGTTACATTGCTATTTGTGCTATGTGATGTCTTGAGTTTGCTTCGTGTTGCAGAATCGTACATTGAAACCTCACGGCACCAATTCACACAAGGAGATGGTGTATGACATTTCAGATTTACATCGCAATCTTAAGTTTGTAAGCCAAATGGCAATATTGGCAAAGTTGGAGCCATTGTCGACCTAAGAAAAACTGCTTTCAATAAGCTTTGTATAACTTTGTGGATAAGGTTCACTTCACTTGTCTTCTCTCCTCTTATTAGTTTTTCTGTTTCCCCTACCATAGATTGGCATTGGCTCTGAAATGTCTGCTAAACCCATCTTGGTCTTCCAAGACAGACTGCCAGCTCACTAATGTTTCAAATTACGTATGCCCATAGAAGCCTATGGAGAATGGAGGAGTAGAGATACGGACATGGTGCAGCCAGAAATATAGGATCACAACGTTCTTGAAAGTAGTAATAGTATATTAGCAAACCTATACACATTACATACAATAAGTGTTTACAGGGAGCTGGAGTACATTATTTTAGCAGAAAGGCGCCCCATGTGGTCAGATGCAGAATGGCATAGAGTTTGGGAGCTTGTTACTTATATTGGGTCTTTTTAGCAGGTGACCAGGACGGTTGGGCCGATTCCTTCTCTATGAAGTCTGGTGTGCAACGAAAGAAGGTAATGAATAGATATGTGTGACATTTTATTTAAGATTCTTAGCAAAACTTGTCTGCAGTACGGTGCACAATACATGGACTTGCATCAAGCAGACAAGGACTGATGACCTCTTTGTATGTATAACCTGGGGTATATGCACAACCAACACTTACAAATACATTTCTTGATCTACTGGGAGACCAAGGCTATTGCATCCAGTGAAAGATTAAAGGGATATTCCAAAACTAAGCTATTAACCCCTTCCCGACTTCCGTCGTAATAGTACGGCGTGGAACCTGTGTGCGCACCATACTCTGCGAGTGTCAGCTGTTGAAGGTGGTCTAGCAAGCCCATCAATCAGTAGTTTGAAGAAATCTCTTTTCTTCTCAACCAGTACAGCGCCATATATTGTGTAAAGGCAGTGCATGGTATTGCAGCTCAGCCCCATTCCCTTGAATGAGACTGAACTGCACACAGGCCGTATTACAAATCAGTATATCAATGACCAGTGAAGCTGAAGTGGTGCGCACTGGTGCTCAGCTCCTGTCAATTCATGTGTGTGGACACCCTGTCTCATATTGATGACCAATCCTAACGATAGGTTACCAATATTTATATCCTGGAGTGCTCCTTTAAATGGAGAGCTAGTTTAGCCATCTGCATAACTCTTACAGACTTGACTGGAGCTGCCGCCTTAGCTGGCAGTATCCCACCTACCAGACATTTATTGCATATCCCCACCACTTTAATTGATCATGTGAATAGTCCCTGTTGAGATTTCTAGGAAGCCATTGTACAGTAGGTCTAGAGGCAGGAGTCGAGGAGTAATGTTCCTGCATGAAGGTTATATAAAGACATGCAGGATACGAACCCTCATTTTTAAAGTGCACCCGATGTTTCAAAAATAACCTGACATGTCGGGCTAGGTTCACATCTGTGTTGGAGTCTCAGAGATGGTCTACACTGTCCCCTACACTGCTAAAGAACCCGAACCAATCAAAACTTCTGACATGTCAGGTTTTTTTTTATCTATATTTAGTTACAGTTTAAATCCTGCCTCCGATTCTGAAACCGTTTTCGTAAATGAATAGTATAGGTGAATATAAGAAATTCTGTAATATATCTTACATTACTTCTAACATAGAAGTCTATGGATAGGGGGAGGAGGAGGCTGCTAGAAAAGACACACATGCTGAAGCAGTCTGATAAATGAAGAAGAAAACCTGCTATAATAACCAATACTTCCAATATAATTATGTTTCTTATACTCTCTTATAATCATTTCTGAAGGGTATAATTGGAGGTCCACTTTAAAGGCGCGTTTCCAATGGCGTAAACAGCGTTTGTTTTGACATATAAAATTAAATGGCGTTACAGATATAGGGTAGTTATATTGTCGTCCTATGTCTCCTGGTCATAGAAGGCCCCCTCTTCCATATTCAGACACAAGCCTTCCTCCTCGTGTTTGTGGTGGGTTGGTTGTGTGCCTTGAGTTCTCTGTCTGTGTATCGGCCGTGATGGACAATGGGGCTGTGATCGACAATGAGACGACAGGCCACGACACACAGCGGGAGGAAGGGCTTTGTGGAGCTTCCAGGACTGCAAGAGTCTGAATTAAAGTGGTAACCTCAGGCTAGGACAATACTAGCAGTTTAGAATAAGAAAGTATCATAAAATGTATATTGCAACAATACTTTATTGTACGATTTTTCCATTACTGGTAGTGTTTCAATGAGGCCAGAAATAAGAAGATAGTATACACCTAGAGCCGTGATGGCAAACCTATGGCACGGGTGCTACTGGCATGGGGGCCACTGTGCAGCAGATTATACTGTGTGGGGGCCACTGTGCAACAGATTATACTGTGTGGGGGCCACTGTGCAGCAGATTATACTGTGTGGGGGCCACTGTGGAGCAGATTGTACCGTGTGGGGGTCAATGTAAAGCAGATTGGACTGTGTGAGGGTCACAGTGGAGCGGAAAGCTCTATAAAGCCCCATTCATATGACCATATTTTGCAGGTCTGTAATTGTGTGCAATTGTGGATCCGCACATTATTAAAGTTAAATTACCGTGTTGGCACTTTGTGATAAATTAGTGTGTTTTGGGTTGCAATTTGGGCACTCGGTCTCTACAAGGTTCGCCATCACTGACCTAGAGTTACACAGCAGCTTGCAATCGCTTTGTCTTTCCATCATGTATAATGGAGGAGTAGCCTATACTTTTTCCCTTGTAGGATTTAATAGAAGTCGTATACAAATCTCGTTCCTTCAGTATCCGTAGCCCAGCAGATCATACTGCTGAATGTACGTTACAGTGTACTGTCCCCTACCTTGGGGCTCTTGGCCGTGTGTATTCGGCCTGGCTGGGAATCAGCTGCAGGCTGTGCTCACTACAACAGGATTAGCTTCTTGTTAAAACCATCTCCTTTTGATGCGGCCTCATTGGAGAATCTTCCCTGACTACGTGGCTTAGCCAAAAGTAGAATAATGCTCTCGCCTCTCAATCTCATATGCCATAAGACCTGTATTTATAGGTTTATATCCTCCCAAAGCCTTTAGAAAGCGGACATTGTAAGGAGGTTTACTAGTCCCTAATGGCTTTAGTTATGCATCACGCTGGTGGTTAACAGGCTGCCGGGCCTCGTAGTCACTGAAGCAGGAATAACACAAAACACCCTTAATACACCCCATTATATGCACAGGAAGTGTGCCAACCTAAATACAAAACTGTGCCGTAAGTATTGTTACATGCTGCTAAAGGTGATACATACAGATAGTGAATGCATGATATTTGCTTGTGAAATAGACCATGATCTTAATATTAGTGTTACCCATGCCATCCCATGAGATAATGCGTGTTATATGGGATTAACAAAGATGCGCCCACAGACTGTAGACTAACCTGGCATTCCTTAGGGCTGAGCGTGGCATAGTCTGCTTTGTGAAAGGCGTTCAGAAAATGCTAGAACCTGCAGGGGAGCAGCCAGGAATGTGAAATCCCTACAGCCCTATATAGTCCACTCTTTTCGTTCTGAGATCTGAAGGAAGTGAATTTGGGGATACCATTTAGATCATGTATTTGTTGTTTAAAGTGGTTGTCCTAGAAATGAAATTAAAAAAAAAAAAATATATATATATATATATATATATATATATATATATATATATCTACAGAATAAGGGATTAGCACAAATCCCTGAGACCCATGATGGTAATAGGGAAGGGAGTCACAGCAGTCACATATCTCTATTAGACTGCCAAGTACAGCGCTCTCATAGAATTGTATGGAACAGTCTTGCACAGGTCCCTTCAACAGGGACATTTAGAGAAAAAACAAGAAACCGTATTCGTATCATGAGAGGAGGCATTTCTTCACGGATTCTAAAAGAAAAGACAAAAGGTCAGAAATGTTGTTTTGCAAAAGTCATTTATAACCCGTCTAATAATTGTTGTTTCAGCCAAACCCTTCGATTCCTCCGGCTCCCATTACAACTCCAGTGATGAATCTGCCTTCTGAGCCAGAAATCCTCCAGCCCCATCTTGGCAGCAGTCTGGATTCCAGTCACACTCCTCCAGGAGCACCTAAGGAAGCAAGTCTGCAGGTATACAGAAATATTAATGGCAGCATATTCTAGTTACTGGCACGAATATTGTACTTACCCCTTGGTTAGGAGTATTCATGAGGCTATTCGGTTTTCCCTTTCATCATCGAGTGACAACTGCGGCATTGATGGCCTAATGCACATGACTGTGCAGGCTGAGACTCTCCCTAGGGGGCATCCCATGTTCCATTCTGGTGAATATAGAGTAGATCATATCCTGCTCCGTGTCATCAGAACAGAGCGGATCGGTAGTCTCTCAGATGACACTGGGATGTTACTCAGAGTGTCATCCGAATGCATTCCACTGCAAAATCGGCACCCTCTGGAGTGCACTCTTGGATGAGTACATGGGGCCTACGTCTGGTGAGGGAAGTGCGGCAAGATGAAGGAAGATCTCTGCTCATGAATACTGTGTGCATACTTGAGTCCTCTATTTACCCTTAAAACTGCGCAAGAATTTTGGAGCACATGCCATGCACCACATGTATTAAGTGTTTTATTTGCTTTTTGCATCCTGCTCTACAAGGAGATGCGGCTTAACCGAAAAGGGATTTAGTCCAGGGTGAAAAAACTAGATCAGGTTCTTTTTACCTAAATTAGGTGCAACAAGCCACCCAGAGCCTCCAAGGGCTCTGTACACAGGTGTTTATCTCTGCCCATGTACATTTGATTGACAATCTCTTCCTATACTACAGCTATGATGTTGCTGGTTGCTAGACATGCGCCTAAACTTTCTTTACGTCATACAGTCTTGTGACAATTAGGTGGAGGACAGTGTCATGTGCTAAGAATATGGAGATCATCACAGATTTTTCCCTTTGATTTGTATTCAGCCCTCAGATTATGTATATTCTTAAGGTTAAATAATTTAAGACACATCAGAACACTTCAGAAATTTTGATTCTACCTCTTCAATGGGTAAAGTCTCGGTGCCCAGACCCCCACCAATTGCTAAAATGATGGGCACAATCACTTTGCTAGATTGGCTCTGTTCTGCTTTTTTCAGTGCAGTATGGGTACTTGGTGCATGAGTCCTGGCACTGCTCAGGTACTGTAGTCTACCCTAGGTGCTGCATGGTTTCACTGCTTTTGTAGGAAGATACTGTGCTCTATGGAATAAGGGCTAGTTCACACGGGGATAAGCGCCACACATTTTGGTCCTGATTTTGACAAAGGAAGCTGCGTCAGAATAGGACCAAAATCCACCTGCTGTGGCCTCCAATAGTCGTGGCTTCCCGCTCCGGAGTAGGCCCAAATGAATGGGCCTAGTCTGGAGGGTGCTGTCACGAGGCGGACGCCGGGGCTGAATTAGCCGCGGAATCTGCCTAAAGAAAGGACAGCTCGCTTCTTTTTTCCCTGAGCGGGAACATACCGCTCACGGAAAAAAGGAAACTAGCGGTTTACATAGACCTCTATTATGAGGGGGCGGATTCTGACGTGGATTCAGTGCCAAAATCCGCCCCCTCTTGCCCCGTGTGAACGAGTCCTAACACTTACCATAGATCGACTCGGACTCAGATATGCTTTATTTTTTGTTTAGGTTGGCCCTTTCTGATAAATGGAGCTAATACACAATTTTATTTTTACAGTTCCATCGGATGCCAGTTGAAAAAATCGAAAAAAAAGAATTGCCTGTAGAGCATCAACCCCTACAAAGAACATTCAGTGGTCTGGTCCAGCGCTGCTCGGCAGTGGCATCTGACCCAGTAAGTGACTTGCCTCTCTTTTGCCCTTGCTTTTCATACAGTCATACACAGGTGGTTTTACCATTGCAGACACTTAATTCCTGTTTACAGGATTGGGAATATGTGTAGGGTCGCTGGGGACCGACCATTGGGACCCCCAGAAATCAGGACAACATGGGACCAAAAGTCTTCAAACATTGCATGTGTAATCAATGGGGAAAGAGGAGAAAGTCACTACTACACTTCTTTTGGTGACAGCTTAATCGCCCACAAACAAAAGTGTCAGTTAAAATCTGACTGCCTAGTCGTCCTCTTCCCAGTCAGGGAGGGCTGGTATGTCCTGCCGAAATTTGTCATTGTCTGGTCAGCCTTTATTAGGTCCTGTTACACAGCCCTAGGAGAGGCGATTGATTAGTGATCAATGATTGGGGCTCATTTGCACAGGGTTCTGCGTGAACACATTCTGTCGCGGCTTTCCGCTCCGAGGGGGCTGTCGCGAGGCGGACGCTGCGGCTGAATCAGCCGCGGAATCCGCCTGAAGAAAGGGCAGCCTTCTTTTTTCCAGGAGCGGGAACAAACCACTAACGGAAAAAAGAACACTAGCGGTCTATATAGATCTCTATTGTGAGGAGGCGGATTTTGAGGCTGATTCCGCGTCAAAATCTGCCTTGTGTGAACTAGCCCTAAAGCTATCATTTGTCCCCTATACTTATTGTCTGGGATTATGTACTGCCATGGAACAAGGATTTAATTTTTTTGCCCCAAAAAAGATGTGATCACCCACCAACCTGGCCGTGGCTCTACCTATCGTTTTATAGTCCATTTGTAATTTTCCAAATGCTGTGTATGATGCCACTTTTTCCAGGGTTTCCATGCTAAAGCCTGCCCAGTTTCATCTTATGAATACAGTTTTAGATTTCAGCTCTCCATACTTCCATACTTTGATCACAGTCAATATGAAAAGTTTCCATATTCTATATATTGGATTTTCATCCGGTGATTTTAACTGACGCCCAATGGACCCCATTGTAGTTAATACTTTTCCTTATACATTTTTGTCAGCCGTATCCCCGATCTGTTGGTGTTTGCTTTTCTGCACTTCTGGTCTTTTGATGGAACCAGAAGATTGGATTGGACCATGCTGATAGGAATGTAGTGATATATTTTCTTGCACCTAGTTCTCAGCTTCAGTATCCATGCAGATTTACTATATTGTGCCTTCCTGACAACATGGGGTATTTTCCTGCACTGTCACTTAGAGTATACATTAAAGGGATTGCCAAGGGTAACCTTTTATCCATGTGTAAAACTAAGGTAGTTTGTAATATACTTGCATTTTCATTTACCGTATAAGCCGAGTTTTTCAGCACAGTTTTTGTGCTGAAAAAGTGTGCCTCGGCTTATACTCGTGTCAATACGGTAATTGAAAATGTCACATGACTGGTCCGCAGTGAAAGACATCTTGGGAGGCCGCTGGAGCAGTGCTGCTGCTGATAGGTGAGTGGTGAGGCCCAAGATGTTTCCAGAGCATCTTCTCTGCCTTGGAAACATCTTAAGGCGACCCTGGCGACCGCTGCAGCCGATAGGTGGTCGGTGAGGCAGCGCTGTTCCAGCGGCCTCCCACAGATGTCTTTTACTGCGGACCAGTTAAATTACCAATCAAGTCAATACAGTAATTGACTCGACCGTATTGATTCGGCTGCAGCAGGCCTCCGCTCCAGTCCCGGCCCCCTCCCCCGGCTACATCACATGCCGGGTGACATGGCCATGTTAGACGTCTGGGGCATTATCATACAGGCCCAAAGCATTATGGTACCAGTAGCAGCCTGTTGCCATACTGGCCCGAAGCCTGTGCTAACAGTAACAGGCTATTACTACTACCACAGGCTTTGGGCCTATATGGTAATATCCCAGACCACGTGACATCTGGGATATTACCATATAGGCCTGAAGCCAGCTAGGATTAACATGAGCACAAACAGAATGTCATGCATTTTCCCCCCTCAGCTTATACTCGAGTCAATAAGTTTTCCCCATTTTTTGTGGTAAAATTAGGGGGGGTCGACTTATATTTGGGTCGACTTTTATAGTCGAGTATATACAGTATATCAGAATACCTCCCATGATGCTTTGGTTAATGTTCTTTCCCAAAATGCATGAAATGTCATCAGTGGTTGGGTCAGTGAATGTGAGGCGCATATTCAGCTCCTGTAGTTCTCCATGTAAGTGATCCTGCAGAGGGAGAAACCGCTAGGTGGGGAGATTGTGCAGGGCAGACTGAGTATACGGACACCGCACAAAAACAGGAACATGAAAGCACTGTTACAAATTAGTATTTTTTTTCTTATACTCTACACTGCTTTTGGTTCCGTGGACTTGTGTACCCATCACAATTTGCACCTCTTAAAAAAAAAAAAAAAAAAAAAAAAAAAAAAAAAACATTTAATGATAGGATCCCTTTAAGCCAGTTTGAAGCTCTGTAAATGATCATGTGAGACACACAGCTCCGCATATATATTACTCACAGTATGCATCACATGGTTTTTGTTTTTTTTTTTTAACACGTAGGCATAGCCTTAAGAAAGGCTATTCTTAGCCTTAAGAAAGGCTATTCTCCTACCTTTAGATGTCTTCGCCGCGCCACCGTTCGGTAGAAATCCTGGTTTTCTTCTGTATGCAAATGAGTTCTCTCACAGCACTGGGGTCGGTCCCAATGCTGCAAGAGAACTCTCCAGCGCCGCCTCTATCTTCTTCTGGAACGGCCTCTCCCCACATCATCTTCCGGCGCTGGGGTCAAACTTCCATGCATGCGCAGTCGGGTCTACCATCGGGCAGAGCAGACTGCACATGCGCGTGGCTATTTTCTTGTGGCTGCATACCCCAGCTTACTGTGTAAGCGGCCATAAGAAAACGGCCGCTTACAACAGGCGGGCATGTGCAGTTGGCTCTGCCCGAGGCCCGACAGCAAAGCTGACTGTGCATGCCTAGAAGTTTGAAGCCAGCACCGGAAGAAGAGGATGGAGAGGACGTTGCTTACGAAGATGGAGGCGGCACTGGAGAGAGTTCTCTCTCCTCATTGGGGACTCCCCCAGTGCTGCGAGAGAACTCATTTGCATACCGAAGCGAACGGGATTTCTACTTAAATGGCGGCGTGGAGAAGACATCTAAAGGTAGGAGAAGAATAGCCTTTCTGAAGGCTATTCCTACGTGTTATCGAGAAAAAATGTCGTTTTAATGATAGAATCCCTTTATAAGGGTTATACAGGGTGCAAAAACATGTCTGGCTTCTTCCATAAAGAGCTCATATTCCCAGGAAATGACCGAGCTGCAGCATGACCATGTGACCAAAAGAGTGTAAGTTAGGATCTAGGTTCTAGTCCTATGAGGGGAATCCTGTGTATCGTCGGTCTTCAGATTGGTCTAAAATCTACGTTTGCATAGCAGATAAAATGTAAAAACCTCTGAAGTTGTCAGTCTAATATAATAGGGCAAGTCATTTGTCTTGTGTTCTGTGTCTGCAGAAAACTAAAAGGAAGCTGGAGGATGCGTTGCAGAGGTTGGAGTGCTTGTATGACAAGCTGCGAGAGAATACAGTGAGTACCAGGTCCTGCCATTCATTGTGCACAGGAGCCATTTAGTCTTCACATTGATCCACTGAATTCCTGTAAAGATCTAACCTTTGTTATATCATTGGTTAAAGTGACTGAAATGTTACTTTACTGGCTGGAAGCCCTTCTCATCTCCCCCACATACTAATACAGTGTGCACAGAGCACAAGTGGAAAGCCTGATGGGAAAACCCTTTAAAGGGAATTCATCATGTCTGACGCCACTTCTATCTCTTGTTCTATAATAATAAATGCCAGCCGTGTATGAGGAAGATTTATGAAAGTGTCTAAAAGATAAATCTGTCTCTGCTGCCCATAGCAGCCGATCCCAGCCCAGCTTCTACTTCTTACCATTGTGCCCTTATTGGTTACTATGGGCCACAAATACTATACTATTACTATACTATACCTGAGGAAGAGGCCGAGAGCCTCGAAAGCTTGTGAAAAAGGTATCAACTACTGAAGACTCTCAAGTTTTTTATATTTTATGGGCCGCAAAGTCAGGGTTTTGCTTCCAGACACTGAAATCCACTTCTTTTCTTTCCTTATTCTTCTTCCCCTTCTCACTGGAGTATGAGGGGGTCCGGGCTCTTGTATAATGCAGGGAAACTGAGGCTGGAGGGGGTCAGTTCAGACAGATATGTCTCAGGCATTTTAATATTTTTTTGTGATTTGTAAGCTATTACAGTTGCATGTAGGTACATTTCATGCTGCCATTCTCTCTTCTTCAGCTATCAGCACATATCCTGGCTGGGCTACATGACATTGCCTGTTGCATGGAGAGTCGGAATTACCAGCAGGGTCTTGCCGTGCACACGCAGGTGGTCAGCGGCAGCAACTTCAGTGAAGTCTCCGGTTTCATGCCCATTTTAAAAGTCCTTATGACGATCGCCAGCAAGCTGGGGGTGTAGCACTAGAAACTGATGTGGACATTACAGGTGCGCACTCTGGAAGCGGCGGCTTACTGTAGGATGGGTAAACAGCCTGTACCTTATTGGTGCATCGGGTACAAACAGTACATGCGGAAGCAAAGCAATATATCCTTCTCCCTATGGATTACTAAACATGGTTTAGCGAGATGCCATCTTGATATTTGTGCAGTCTTAAAAAAATGTTTCTTTTTGACACTTTTGCAAAACCAAAAAATATAAGTGCAGTATATATCCCTACTATAAAGGGTGACACAAATTCAAGATGGTTCCAGTTTGTGCATGGAATAATATGGTGTATAATAGTAATCTTAGCAGCTGGAGCACACGTCTGCTTCTAAAGACAATCTGGATGAGCTAATAATGGTTTGGATGGTATAGGCCTTTATAGTCGTGGGCTTTGCGGTGATCATTATTCAGGAGATGTTATTCATTGCCTGCTTTTCTGCACTGTATATGCGGCAGGGCTTTTGTTTTGGTTTGAATCTATTTTTAGTGGATAGTGCTGGTTGTGATAGTCCTTGAAGACGCTGGGTTAAATGGGTCATCTAGGATTATACTATTGATGACCTATCTTTAGGATACATCATCGATAGTAGATTGGTGGGGCCTAACTCCCAGCACTTCTACTGATCAACTGGTTGCAGAGCCTTGCTGACACCGGAACCAGCTACAGCGTACTGATCAGAAGCATAGTATGGAATACTGTATATTGCTACTACAGTCCAGTCCCATTCAAGTGAATAGGAGAGGGCCGCAGTAACCAGGCTGTCCCACAACACTGAGTGTGGCGCTGTGCTTACACCATGTAGCTGGATCAAGTGTGCAGAACAAATTGGCAATGCAGAAATAACAACCAGCAGTGAGGACGATGGAATCCTCATTCTTCTGTAAGAGTATGCTGTGTCTTTGTAATATAAGTAACACTCAGGTAGCGACTGCAGTGTCTTCATTTTTAAGTTATTGCATTATTTAAAATCTGTTTCTAAAAGCACAATATACTGAATAAACCATAAAACATTACTCTTATCTTCTAATTGGTCGCACAAGTGGGAAAACAGGGTTGTGATGGAATAATTCAAGAGGACACGTCATCTCCTATATATATTTATATACCCCATTAAAGGGGCTGTCTAGTTTCAGGTTATAAATGTTATGATTTGTATAGTTTTACAATTTCCAATATTTTTTCTATATGAATCCCTCTTGGTTTTATAGATCTCTGCTTGCTGTAATTTGTTCTGCTTGCTACCAGTGGATAACAATCAGTCTATGATCATGGGATGGATGGGCGGGCTATGGTCATGGGACGGGCGGGCTATGGTCATGGGACGGGCGGGCTATGGTCATGGGACGGGCGGGCTATGGTCATGGGACGGGCGGGCTATGGTCATGGGACGGGCGGGCTATGGTCATGGGACGGGCGGGCTATGGTCATGGGACGGGCGGGCTATGGTCATGGGACGGGCGGGCTATGGTCATGGGACGGACGGGCGGGCTATGGTCATGGGACGGACGGACGGGCTATGGTCATGGGACGGACGGACGGGCTATGGTCATGGGACGGACGGACGGGCTATGGTCATGGGACGGACGGACGGGCTATGGTCATGGGACGGACGGACGGGCTATGGTCATGGGACGGACGGACGGGCTATGGTCATGGGACGGACGGACGGGCTATGGTCATGGGACGGACGGACGGGCTATGGTCATGGGACGGACGGACGGGCTATGGTCATGGGACGGACGGACGGGCTATGGTCATGGGACGGACGGACGGGCTATGGTCATGGGACGGACGGGCTATGGTCATGGGACGGACGGACGGGCTATGGTCATGGGACGGACGGGCTATGGTCATGGGACGGACGGGCTATGGTCATGGGACGGACGGGCTATGGTCATGGGACGGACGGGCTATGGTCATGGGACGGACGGGCTATGGTCATGGGACGGACGGGCTATGGTCATGGGACGGACGGACGGACGGGCTATGGTCATGGGACGGACGGACGGACGGACGGGCTATGGTCATGGGACGGACGGACGGGCTATGGTCATGGGACGGACGGACGGGCTATGGTCATGGGACGGACGGACGGGCTATGGTCATGGGACGGACGGACGGGCTATGGTCATGGGACGGACGGACGGGCTATGGTCATGGGACGGACGGACGGGCTATGGTCATGGGACGGACGGACGGGCTATGGTCATGGGACGGACGGGCGGGCTATGGTCATGGGACGGACAGACGGGCGGGCTATGGTCATGGGACGGACGGACGGGCGGGCTATGGTCATGGGACGGACGGACGGGCGGGCTATGGTCATGGGACGGACGGACGGACGGGCGGGCTATGGTCATGGGACGGACGGACGGACGGGCGGGCTATGGTCATGGGACGGACGGACGGGCGGGCGGGCTATGGTCATGGGACGGACGGACGGGCGGGCTATGGTCATGTGACGGACAGGCTATGGTCCTGGGACGGATGTACGGACGGGCTATGGTCATGGGGCGGACGGCCTATGGTCATGTGATGAACACACAAGTGCACAGCTCATTATAGTCACATTACAGTAATTAGAGCTCTGTCTTGTAACGAGTTGTGCACCCAATCACATCACATGGCCATGGACTGAATGTTATCCACTGGGAGTAATGAATGAATGACAGCAAGCTGAGATCTTGAAAACCAGGAAGAACTGATACAGAAAGTATATTGGTAAATTGTAGAACTTTTCATTATACATCAACATTTATTTTCTGAAAATGGACAACCCCTTTGAATTCTGGGACACAGTTAAGTCATAGTTGTCAGTGCCAGTCTGACCGTCCCTTTGACATGTAACATGCACTAATTCATGTATTCCTTAATATTTGGGTGGAATAACAGAGGAATGACACGATACAGAATTATGAGGATTGAAACTCCAGGATTCTTTTTCATAGGAAATCCAAGTATTTCATAAAACAGCCTTTATTCGGCGTAGTGACGGATCCTCAGACTAGGCCAATAACCTTCCTTCATTTATTATACAACATGGACTACACATTTGGCAATTTGTGCACATCACTAATGCTAGTTAAATGGGAGAAGCCCAAACCCGACTCCCATGAATGACTGACTACAAATACTAGGTCAGAAATACACGATATTGCAGGAACCCCTTTTTAAAGTGAATGAACACCTTTTAACACAGTGGGGCAGATTTATCGTGACTTGCGCACCAGTATTCTGGCGAGGGTTGTGATGTCGGCAGGACCACCAGCCCGATCGGATTTAAGATCTTTTACAGCAATTTACGGGTGCCTGAAATTTCTGCAAATTATGAACTACCATAAATTTTAATGTGGAGACACATGTCTGCTGGAGGATGCTCATGCTTTATGACTAGGCCTGCTGATTGAATACGCTGGTTTTCACATACCTTTGTCATTGTATATTTTGGTTTATATGAGTAGAGATGAGCGAGTATATTCGATCGAATACCTCCGCCGCATAGCTCCCGGTGCAAAAACATTGAATTTTTACTGCCCCTCCCTGACGCCGGTAGCTATGCGGCGGAGGTATTCGTTCGAATATACTCACTCATTTCTAATAATGAGCTGATTTACTCCCTAATGTATCTGTAGAGAAGTCACAGCTCAGTGTATGTCATTTGGAGTCATATGATAAGTCTGCAGTTGCAGCCACCACTAGAGGTCACTTAAAGGGGGTATTCGAGAGCTTTGATGGCCTAGCCCACCGATGGGATGGGATCCCACCAACAAATAAAAGCAGCTTTTCTGCAATGTGGGACCTTAGGCTTTACCGCATACTGTTCCACTAAAATAAACTTATATAGAAAACTTTCCACTGGCAGCTACAGAGAAAAGAAGAAAAACTTTTTTTTACATTAAAGGTGTTGTCCCATGAAAAGCATCCTATCTATACTACTAGTTTATGTGGATTTAAGACTTTTCCAAAATACATTGCTTTATCAAAACTGCTTTGTTTGGCCTCTATCTTAATTTATTCACTTCATTGTTGACACTGCGTTTCTATGGCGCTGGGCTTATCTGCTCATTTCCCAAGTGACATAGCTGCCTGCTCTAAGGGGGGGAGGGAGGGGCTGACAAGCAACAGAGCTCCTAAGATAGGGGAGGGGAGAGCGCCGGGATTACTGTGCTGTCTATCTTCAGCTTTTCCACTTGTCAGCCGATTTAATAGAATTTGGCTGATAAGAGTTGAGATAAGGAGTCCATTACCTCTTTATGTAATGCAAGCTGACTCAAATCCAGCTCTGCTACATCAGTTTCCACATCAGCTTTATACTGTGGTAATGCATTTACAACCAATCCCTCATTACTAACTGCAAACATAGCAGATAGCAGAGCAAGTGAAACCCCGCCCACCAATGTGCCCAGAAATCCAGGAAGTGAAGAGAGTACCGAGCCTTCAGGCTGCAGAACCATAGTTATGGGAATACCCCTTTAAATAAAGTATTAGAATGGGTTCCCTGTTCTGTTTGCAAATATTCATAGTCTTGAAATTTCAATGGACAGCTTTAGCAACATTTTGTGTTTGGTGTGGGTGAGGCTTTTTTTGGGAGGGGGGTTCATTTTATTTCCGTTTAGGATAAGAAGGCTGTACACTACATGGTACTGGGGCTTGTTTAATAATGACAGACTGCCTTTAATAAAAAGAAGAAAAAATGTTTTAAACCAAAATACATGCATTTTAATAAAATAAAAAAATATGTAAGGTAGTTCATAGCATATAACAATATCTACTGTATGCAAGTGAATAGGCATCAGATGCTATGATAGATATAAAATATTCAGCACAAAAATCTGTATTCGTTTTAGATTAAAAAAATAAATTCCTGGCCATTCCCTTGTGAAGCTATATGTGCAATTCTCTGAGACATCCATCTGATATATCTTCATAGGGGTTACAAGTCTCAGTTTGATATGTATAAAAATGCTGTAAAATCCGCCTAGTAAAATTTGCAAACAGACAGAATTTACAGGTGTAAAGAGAGAATGCAAAATATTAAAGGGATCCTATCATTAAAACTCAATTTTTTTCTGCCTACCACGTAGGAATAGCCTTAAGAAAGGCTATTCTTCTCCTACCTTTAGTTGTCTTCTCCGCGCCGCCGTTCGGTATCTAATCCGGTTTTCGTTGGTATGCAAATGAGTTCTCTCGCAGCACTGGGGGTGGGCCCAATGCAGTGAGAGAATTCTCCAGCGCCGCCTCCATCTTCTTCAGGAACGGGTCTTCTTTGCGCCTTCTTCCGGCGGTGGCTTCAAACTTGTAGGCTTTGGGCCTAGGGCAAAGCCGACTGCGCATGCCCACTGGCCACAAGAAAATGGCCGCTTACAGAGTATTGTAAGCGGCCATCTTCTTGTGGCTGGCAGGCATGCACAGTCAGCTGCCCGAGGCCTAGAAGTTTGAAGCCACCGCCAGAAGAAGACGCGAAGAAGACCCGTTTCTGAAGAAGATGGAGGCAGCTCTGGAGAGTTCTCTTGCAGCATTGGGGACACCCCCAGTGCTGTTTGAGCGCTGGGGCCCGCCCCCAGTGCTGTGAGAGAACTCATTTACCTACCAACGAAAATCAGATTATATATCCAATTGCGGTGTAGAGAAGACATCTAAAGGTAGGAAACGAATAACCTTTATTAACCCCTTAGTGACCAGCCTGTTTTAGACCTTAATGACCAAGCCGAATTTTGCAAATTTGCCCTGTGTGACTTTATCAGTGAATAATTCTGTAACAGTATAGCACATCCAAGCAATTCTGAGATTGTTTTTTCGTGACATGTTGTACTTTACTGAGAAGCTAAAATTAGACTGATATAACTTGCGTAAATTTATTTAAAAACTCGCAAATGCTGAAAATTTTGAAAATTTTTCAATGTTTTCCATTTTTAGCTGCGATATCTCACATATGCACAATAATACAGGGCAAAAAAGTTACTAGTTATATATTTCCAAATGTTCCTTTTGTGTTTCAAGCATATTTGAAATAATTTTAGCATATTTGAGTAACTTAGACAATTTACAAGTTTATCAAGTTTATAAGCAAATTTTGGAAATTTTGAGTTTGTCATTTTTTCCTGTACCAAGCTCTGTTTGCAGACAGGAATAGGTGGCATAATGACAGAACCTCCCATTAAATGACCCAATTTGTAAAACTAGACCCCTTCAGGTATTCTTTGAGGGGTATAGTGAGCATTTTGATCAAACAAATATTGTTTTGCAAGAATTATTACAAATGATGATAAAAATTACATTTTCATTTTCTTCAAATATATGTAATATTAAAGCCAGTTTTTTTGCACACAACACATCAAAAAGAAGAAACACACCCCAAAATATATCACCCCACTTCTCCCGTGTTAAAAAATGTCCATTTTGTGGCCTTAGTACAATGTACGGACACACAGTAGGGCCCAAGAGGTCGGGAGGGCCAATTGGGTTTCAAAACACAAATTTTGCTTGCAGATATTTTAGGCCCATTGCACATTCAAACAAGATTTGAGTTACCAAAGCAATTGAAAACCCCCATAAATGACCCCATTTTATAAACTAGACCCCTTAGGGTATTCATTGAGGGGTATAGAGAGTACTTTGACCCCATAAGTTTTGAGAAAATTTGCGTCAAACAAAAAAAAAAACATATTTTTTACACAAGTGTCCTTTTATAGGCAGTTTTTTTGCACATAACACATGAAAATGAAGAAAAACACCCCAAAATAAATGGCCCCATTTCTCCCGTGTTCAAAAATGTACACTTTGTGGCCTTAATCCCATGTACGGACGCATGGTAGGGCCCAAAAAGAAGGGAGCACCAACTGGATTTCAAGACACAATTTTTGCTTCTAAATGTTTCAGGCCCATTGCTCATTTAAACAAGATTTGAGTTACCAAAATAATTGAAAACCCCAATAAATGACCCCATTTTATAAACTAGACCCCTTGAGGTATTCATTGAGGGGTATAGTGAGTATTTTGACCCCATAGGTTTTAAAAGAATTTGCGTCAAACAAAAAATTCTCATATTTTTTTACACAAAAGAGTAATTTTAAAGGCAGTTTTTTTGCACATAACACATGAAAATGAAGAAAAACACCCCAAAATAGATGGCCCCATTTCTCCCGTGTTCAAAAATGTACACTTTGTGGCCCTAATCCTATGTACGGACGCACGGTAGGGCCCAAAAAGAAGGGAGCACCAACTGGATTTCAAGACACAAATTTTGCTTGCAGATATTTTAGGCCCATTGCACATTCAAACAAGATTTGAGTTACCAAAACAATTGAAACCCCCCATAAATGACCCCATTTTATAAACTAGACCCCTTAAGGTATTCATTGAGGGGTATAGTGAGCATTTTGACCCTATAGCCGTTTCACAGATTTTACTAACTTAGGGATGTGTAGGTTAAAAATTACTAAAATGTCCCTTTATCCCCAAAGTTTTCATTTTCACAAGGGGTTAAAGGAGAGAAAGCCCCCCACAGTTTGTTGCACAATTTCTCCTGAACACGGCAATACCCCATATGTGGCCATAATCTGCTGTATGGGGACATGGTGGGGGTCAGAATGGGAAGAGCGCTATTTGGCTTTTGGAGGGCAGATGTGGCTGGAATAGTTTTCTGGTGCCATGTTGTATTTGCAGAGCCCCTAAAGTACCAATACAATGGAAACCCCTCAAATGTGACCCCATTTTAAAAACTACACCCATCAAGGAATGTATCAAGGGGTGTTATCATTTTGAGCCTAAAAATGCTTCCCAAAAATTAATGTACAAAATGAAAATTGAAATTTGTAAAGAAATCTGCCATCTCGGTGCCCAATACGTTGCACCCACTTTGTGTTGTCAGAGACCTGCACTCCTAAAACTATTAAGGGGCCATCCCGAGGGGCAGAAAATTATATATGTGGGTGTAAACTGCTGTTTGGGCGCACAGCAGGGCGCAGAAAGGAAGGAGCACTGCGCTTTTTAGCTATTGGGGTACAGAGTTAGAGGGACTTTCGGGGCGCCATGTTGGTTTTGTAGAGCCCTGGAGGTGCCAGTAAACTGGAATTCCCTAAGAAGTGACCCCATTTTGTAGGGGAAAATTTTAGGGTCTCGGCAAATATGACATGGTGTCCAAACACCAACAATCTAAATCTGCACTCCAAAAGCACATATCGCTCCTTCACATCTGCGCCCTGCTGTGTACCCAAATGGCGGTGTATGCCCACATGTATGACACTGGTGTACCCCGGATAACGGACTTAATGCCATGTGTGGGTAGAATCGGCTGTTTGGGTACAGCCGGGCACAGAAGGGAAGGAGCGCTATTTTGGGTTTTGGAGCACAGTTTGGTTTTTGGACGTCACTTTTGCAAAGCCCCTGAATTGCCAATAAAGTGGAATCTGCAGACATGTCACCCCATTTTGGACACTAGCCCACTGATGGGATTTATCAAGTGGCGTAGCGAGCATTTTTAACCCTTGAGTGTTGCATTTATTTAGTTTCCAGAAATGAAATTGCGGCTGATAATGAGAAGTTAAAAATGAAGTTTTCCAGAGATTCGCCATTTCAGTATCTGATATGTTGTGCCTAACTTATGTCAGCAGAGATACACACTCCAAAAACTGGTAAGCGGGTATCCCGGGCACAACAGCTTTTAGAGCGTTCATCTCTGATACAAGTCGGGCACAATATATTACGTACTGAAATGACGGTTTCTTGGAAAAATGGTCATTTTTACCTTTCACAATCATCTGCGTATTCATTTATGGATAATAAGTTATAGCAACATTTGGGGGTTAAAAATGCTCTCTGTACCCCTGGAGAAATCCTTCAGGGGTGTAGTTTCCAAAATAAGGTCACATATCAGGGGATTCCACTTTACTGGCGCTTCAGCTCTGCAAAAGTGTCATGGCATCCAAAAACCAAACCGTCTGTGCTCCAAAAACCCAATAACCCTTCTTCCCTTCTGTGTCCGGCTGTGCCCTAATATCAGTTTATACTCACATATGACATTACGTCCGTTATCACCAGTGTCATACATGTGTCATAAACTGCAGTTTGGGCGCACAGCAGGGCGCAGAAGGGAAGGAGCGCTATGCGACTTTTAGAGTACAGATTCAGATGTTTGGTATCCGGACGCCATGCCATGTTTGTAGAGCCTATAACGTACCAGAAAACTTGATTCCTCAAAGGAGTGACCCCATTTTGAAAACTGCACCCCTCAAAGAATGTATCAGGGGGTGTAGTGAGTATTAGTATCCCGGACGTGACTGCACAGCGGATGGCGAAGAGGGAATATATAAGCGGTGCGGAGTACATTGCAAACACCAAATTCCCTACTATGTCCCAGGAGCTCCTATGATTGGGGGAGTCACTCTGGGGGTCACTTTGGGGGTCATTTCTGGTGTCTGTTCCCTCCTAAGCTGTAAATATGGGGTGTCCCCTGATATACGCTTGCACAGCTTATATATTCCCTTCCTGACGCAGCCAGTCGTGTTCTAATGATTTGGCGATTTTGCGGGATTTTGTCTTCACATTACTAGATGCTATACTTTCTTTATTTTTCTGGTGACGCGGCCATATAAGGGCTTGTTGTTTGCGGGATGAGATGCATTTTGTAATGACACCATTTTTGGGTGCCTACAACTTATTGAATACATTTTATTAACTCTTTTTTGCTGGATTTTTTAAAGAAAAATCAATTCTGGCATTGCATTCTAACTTTTAAATTTTTTGCCATGTAGCGTACAATATAAGCAACATGTGTCCTTTATTCTGCGGGTCGGTACGGTTACGGCGATACCTCATTTATATTATTTTTTTATGCGATACTAATTCTGTAGAATAAAAACACATTTAGGGACATAAATTAATGTTTTTTGTATCGCCATCTTCTGAGAGGCGTAACATTTTTATTTTTTGGTTGACAGTGTTGGTTGAGGGCTTATTTTTTGCGGGACAATGTGCGCTTTTTATTGGTACTGTTGTGGGGTGATTATGACTTTTTGATCACTTTTTATAGCATATTTTGTAAGGTGAGATGGCGAAAAATCACTACTTCCGGCGGGTTTTTTCCGTTTTTTTTTCCCGACGTTCACCGTGTACATTAAATATTGTTGCAGTTTTATTGTACAGATTGTTACGGACGCGACAATACCAAATATGTATTGTTTTTATTAATTTTTAGGGTTTTTTTTAATATAATTCATTTTCTATAGAAAAAAGGGATTTTGGGGCTTTATAACTTTATTCATTTTTATCAGACACTTTATTTATTTATTTATTTATTTTTTTACTTTTTTCTCTTACTTTTTCATGTGTCCCTTTAGGACACTTGGATTAGTGATGCTTTGATAAAAGCATCACTAATTCTCTATTAGACGCTGCAGGACACAGCTGTCAGTGTCTTGCAGCGTCTGGAGGAAGTCAGACGCAGGGGCTGCCTGCGTCTGACTTCCTCTTCCCCGGGCAGGATCAACCAGGTATTGGGGGTCTCTTGGAGCTTGGGGTCACTGGCCAGACCCCAGGCTCCATGTTAGAGACATCGGCACCCCCCGATCTCGCCGCGGGGGGTGCCGATTCGGCCGGCACCGTCACGGAACCGCTTCAGTTCCATGATCATGTTTGATCACGGAACTGAAGGGGTTAAAAACCCCCGATCGGAGCCCCCTCCGATGGGGGGTTATGGAGCAAGGTCTTAGCTGTAAGATACAGCTAAGACTTGCTCCAATTACGTCGGCACTGACAGGGAATCCTTCCCTGACTGCCCGACGTAGTTTTCCTATAGGGCAGTCAGGAAGGACCTGCAAGTGCCGACGTAGATTCCCTATGGGCCGGTCGTTAAGGGGTTAAGGCTAATCTGGCATGGTAGGCAGAAAAAAAATGAGTTTTAATGATAGGATCCCTTTAAGTTTAGAAAAACTAAAGGATATGTTATAGTAGGACTCGGAGATTTTTTCGGTGGAAAATCCAAAGTGCATTGTGTTAAAAGTGGATAAGATCGTAGCAGATCTGCATCAAAATCCACATGTAAAACGTGTAATTTGTCAGATTTTGTTGCAGATTTTTCGATATTCGTATCTATTGGCAGATATATTGGAGTTTCTAATCCTTTGCTTGGTTACTGTTGTTAATCCTTCCGCTGCTCCATTATTCTATTTATTCTCCTTCTCGGATATGATGGATGACCTCCACCACCATGGGTACAGATTGTATACATTCCTCTTTACTCCGCAGTCGTCCTTGTGTTATCCAGCCAAGTCACGGTTTTTAGTCCCTCTCCTCTCTTCCTGTATGAGGAATTAGGAAATGATTTACAGTAATTTGTTGCATTCTTTCTCAGTGGGTAGTAAAACAGCCACTTATTTCCAGATCATGACACCTAGAATTACTATGGCTATAATACGGGCCAGTTGTACTATTATTCTCTTCCATTGTGTCATTTGCTTCTGTATTTCAATATTAACCATGTAATAGTCATTGTGCGTGAAAGGATCTTTTACCAATTCCACCAGTATGAACTCTCTTCATTCTTTGGTAGATTAATCCTAGGGCAGTTGCAGTTTTTCTCTCGCCCACACCATTCCTGATCAATCAGTGCAGTTAGTTTTGGTGCCTGATATGCTAGCTAGCCTCTCTAACATCCAGAGGATGGTGTGAGGCAGGGGCAGGTGAGGGGTGTGAATCTAAATCACACCTCCTTGCCTGCTCCTAACTGATTCCTATTCCTTGACATTAGAGAATCTAGTCGGCATATCGGGCATTAAAACTAACTGCACTAATTGTTTGGGAATGGTGTGGGAAGATAAAAAATTCTGACTACACCAGAATCCGTGGAGCGGGTCCTCTTTTAAGATTTGTCACCAGGTCTCAAAAACTCAATGACACACCTCATCTGATGGGCGCTGCCATCCTGAGTATTTTGGTGTGTTGTTTATCCAGATCCGTTGTTCCAAAGATATAAGCCCCATTAATCTTTATGCAAATTAAAAAAAAACAAACCTCAGAGACCGCGACTATCAGGTGAGATTTGTCAGTGGGCTTTTGAGAATTTGGTGACTTTGGTCATTTTTAATTCCAGATGATTTCCATTTACCAAGCAATCTCCGTGCTTGGTAGTGGCCAATGCTCCTCGTCTCATGGGACTTTTGTTAACCCTGCCCAACACCTACCCTTGAGCCATTATTGACAACATTAATATATTCTGGGCCAGTAATGGTTCTGTATGTACTCCTGGCTGCAGCCATCTCCCAGCAATTGTACAGTGCATGCGCTCCATCCATCATCCGCACACCAAGAAGATCTGGGAGATCACGAATGATGGATTTGGAGCATGCCCGGTATGTTTGTGAGGCCGTTGCCCACCGCAGGGAGCTTATCATTCATGCCAATTCATTCTCTGTCTAGAGAGTGACCACAAAGGCTTTCACCAGCAAAACTTGTCCGGATTGGCACCACCTCTAAGGTCCAAATCCCTTTCCTACTGGATTAGGAATGAACGGCGGTATGTGTCCACATGTTTCTACTAAGAACTGGGAGTCATAAATGGGTATAAATAATCTTCAATGTTTCTGTTCTGGGCAAATTCTGTTGTAGGACATTACAAAAACAGGAATCTTATCTAGAGGGAGGATTCATTGCTGCTTGTCTTAGGCTGGTCTTACACAACCGTAGTTTAAGACCGCAAATGGTCCGCAATTGAGGGTTTTCAATTGCGGACACATTATATTCAATGCGGCCTCTTACACCACCGAATATTTTATCCGTGGTGAGTCGGGCCGCAACCGAGGTCTAGAATCATTGTGGAAACATCTGGGTCAATAATTGTCATTGAACACACTGCCGCTAGGCTCAAACCTGCGTTCGGGTTTCCGTTCTTTGGGTCCGCTTGGGTACCTGAAGAACAGAAACCTAATCCACTTAAAAAGCGGTAACCCGACTATAGACTATAATGGGGTCTGCTGGGGTTTTTGCCCAAAAAAATGGGGAGAGAAAAGTTCTGCTTGCAGGTGTGAACCTAACCTTATAGGAGATAACCTTAGTTAGTTCAATGACATTGTGTACATCTCTCAAACTCTCCACGCCGTACACCTATTGGAAAATGTACTCTATCCGTTGTAAGTAAAGGTATGGGTAAACAGGACAGGATATTGGCATATGGCACATTTTGGTTTTTTTTTCCTTTCCTCGTCAATATTAAGTGCCTCATCCGTGAACCTCTCTCAGTGCTTCCTGTCGTTTATGGCAGTTGTATATGTCTTCATTTTGCATATGGTGTATTTTCGTTCAGTAAAATAAAATTGCTTTGCTTAAATTTTTCTGCTTCGTATTGTTCATTCATTGGTTTTACCAGTCTATTGTTTCTCCTTGCGGAGACCGCTGCTTGGTATTGGGAGTCTTATAGGCCAGGCAAGTATGCAAGTAAGATTTTATCCAAGAGAGAACGTTGCCTCTCTGCCACCCATTTTATAGCCGTCCTTCCAGTTCTTTTCCAAACCTCCAAATCATTCTAACAAGCCTGTTTATATGGCTGGATGTTGACTTAGGCGAGAGATCCTCTCCAATAGATGGCACTAGAGAGTCCATTTGCTTTTTCCTGTCTCAAAGCTTCTTTTCATATATTGCAGAGCTCTGGAGGTAGGCCAAACTCTAAGGGTAAGTTCAGACGGGTTTTTTTTGGTCCAGAACCTGAGGCGTTGGCTGCCTCAGGTTCCAGACCAAAAACCGGGTAGCCGCAACCGAAAACCGGTGCACTGTACCAGCATCCAGCCGTGCACTCCAATCCGGATTAGGCCCAATGAATGGGCCTAGTGCGGAGGAGGGAGTGTCTTCAGGCCGGATTGCGGTGCGAAATGGCCTGAAGAATGAGCAACTCGCTTATTTTTCCGGGAGCCGGAGCAAACCGGTACCCTTAAAAAAGACCTGAGCGGTTCCCATTGATTTTAATGGGAGACGTCTTTTTGGTCAGGATTTTGAGGCGTTACGGCCTCAAAATCCTGACCAATAATCTCTGTGTGAACTACATTCACATGATAGTGATTATTGGCCATGTGACATCCGTTTTTTTTTTTTTTTTTCCTGTCCTATTTTTGTCCTTTTTCACTCAAATGTATGGGGATCTGAGGAAAACTGGTTCCTCTCATGTGCAAGACAGACGTGAAAAATTTACTTTTTTGCGGCCATTTTGTACCTCGATATTCTGAATACAATCTTGCTCCAACTGCATGTGACTTGATACAGTTGAATGTCCGACCCCCTCGACATAAAGGCCCTGCTGGACTGAGCACATGAAATGAGTTTCTGTAAAATGAGAAAATAATTAAAATTGGATTTTTATTGTATCCTTGAATTTGTACAAGCTCAGGGGTGAGGTGGAACAATTTTTTTCCCCTTTTTGTTTCATACTAGGGGCGTGTTATCCTCTAAAGGGTTGAACTGGAAGGATTACAGTCTAAATAATTGACGCCACTTTATAAGTAGCTTATGCAGACTCTGGAAGTTCTCGCTTTGTGTCCTGATCAATGGAAATGCCAGCTTCTTAGTAACCTGTGGCCCGTATGCTGTGGATCAAAGCCATGGCACATGCTGTAAACTGTCTATTACTGAGAGTGCGTTTCCTTTATTTCGCCTTTATTTGTTTTACTTTATATTTTTTTCCATTCCATCATTGTCACTAGTAATATGCAATAAGTTCATATAATATGTAGGGTCTAAGAATTGTGGTCAAGTTCTTTTGTATCATATGCTCTGTATATGGTCCCACGTAAAAGCGTTTATTAGAATAAATCCCTGGTCAATTCACCATATCTCTGCTGTTACAGTAAAGAACCTTGTTCATTCTTTGCATAACACAGTATATACTCAGCAAAGAAGTTCTGCATCTGCCACTCTGCGAGTTTCTTTAGGAATGCCTATAGGAACCAGGTACTACGTCGTATGAAATTCCCAAGTAGCATGAACTCTTGGTATTTTGCATCTCACATTCCTCTGCCTAGATCAGGTCGTCCATATAATCCTAGTGAGGGCTCATGAAATGTTTGCCCTACGGAGTGCAAGAAAACCTGCACAGGAACTTGCAGTCCTGCTGGTAAATCCATATTTCCCTATAGCGTTCCTATACAATGCAGTTAGACATGTTCCCCGTGCGTTGCATCCATTGCATAATTCCCATTGCATGTTGAAATGAGGACACATTTTGTCTAATGACAAAGTAGCATTCACTGTTACTTGTGTCCCCAAACATCCGGATGCAACAGAGCTAGGCCAGCATTTATTGCATTCAGGACTGGGATTTGTTATGACAAAAGGTACAGAGAGGTGACAGAGTGTTAGTTGGCAGATCCACCGCATTGAGAGATCAGTCCTCTAATCCTGTTTTAGATAACATCATGTCTGGGGGCTAGAATGTTTTTGTGTCCATGTGTGTGTTTGGGAGGGAAGAGGGGATTGTTAGGCTGTATTTGTTTGTAAAGCCACTTGCTCTGTGAATAATACTTGCACTAACTTCTATTGAGGGAGTTCTACGAAACTCTGCAAAGTCCTTTCCCAAAGTGTCTTTGAAGCAAGGAACCCATTGAAAGACATAAAGGAAGGGAGAGGGGATTAGTGTGTTCAGCAGCTGTGAATTTCGGTGGGAGGTTGATGAACTCCAAAGTCTTTGTTTAAATACAGGTTGAGAAAAAAAACTTCTCCATCTCTGCTGGACTCAGACACACACAGGGACTACAAACTTAACTCCATTAGAAACAGTCTGCCGACTTCTCCATGTTCTCTGCCATTCCGGTTTCTTATCAATTACAGAATATAGCAAGACACTGCAAAGGCTCTAGTATAACTGCCAAGTTATCTGTGACATATACAGGTCTCCAAATAATAAGAATACATTCTTATTTATATAGCGGAAACCCGAACGCAGATGTGATCTTAGCCTAAGAAGAATTACTTTATCTATAAGACCTTTCCAAACTTACATTAGAATACACGTCTACCGAATGAACAATGTCAACCAAAACTATGGGTGAAATGAAACAACATTTTAGGTGCCCACCTACAGACAGATCCCTATCTGAACAGAAGTCAGTTGTGTTACAAAGATTTCTACTGATTAGTCGATAATAATTGACTTGGTATAGTCCAGTCCAAAAGCTGATTCTGCCTGTAATGTCTACATGCTGTGCCCCCCCTCCTCGAGTCTGGGGTATATAATCAATGTCACTTCGTACAGAGAACTAAATGATCCTGAAGTTTTTTATTTCTTTTTAGTTGCTATAACTTCTAGTATCTTCTTTATATGCTATTCTGTAGAGACCAAGAAGCAAAGGTCCGTAGTAGGAAGGAGACCCGTGCTCCCTGGTAATGGTATGACACAAGAACCGGGATATCCAGAAATAGGACCTTTTATTGAGGTAAATAAAACAGCACAACGCTTTTCGGGCCACATCGGGCCCTTTTTCAAACGCGAATATACAGGTCAGGTCAGATAAAAGTCCTATTTTTGGATATCCTGGTTCTTGTGTCATGCCATTACCAGCGAGCACAGGTCTCCTTCCCACTACAGACTTTTGGTTCTTGGTCTCTACGCGTTCCTCTTCCGGTTACCCTGTATACCATCAGATCCGCTGCCGCTCTCACCTGGACTCTACACAAAGCCATCAAAGGGGTTGTGACTACTCACAACCCTATCAGGTGAGAGGCCAACTGGTTATTTCATCATTCTTTACATCTCTACCACGTGTTATCCCAATACTGCACTCAGAGCACTCGGTGTCTTGTTTTGTTTTTTGCTCTATATGCTATTCTGAGCTTGTATGTGTTCTTTTCTTGCAATACACTGTCTACCAATAAGTATTTGGACACCCATGCAAATGAAGTTATCTGCGGTCGTGATGTATGCCCCACCTTCCGCCGTTAAATAGGAAATAGCATTGGCATTAGTCGCATACAAGATGTCACGAAGTGCAGAATTGTCCTATTTCGAGACAGGGTAATTGTTGGGTACCACAGTAATGGTCGATCCTTACAGGACATAGCAAGTGAACTGAATTACCCAAAATCGACAGTGACCTATGTGATTACGAAGTGGAAGGTGAACGGTGATTGTTGGAATGTGCCCTGTGTCGGCAGACCCCCGAAACTGGGAGATAGAGACCAACGAATGTTGGCCAGAGAAACCGCACCCAACCGATGGCTCACATACATCAGGAGTGTCACAAGGCATCCAAAAGTATTGTGCCGCTCAATACCATCCATTAGGAAGCATCTGCTGGTTCTACCAACTATTGTATAGGAATAAATGTTGTTTTTCTATTCTACCACAGGTGTCCAAATACTTATTGGTCGACCATGTATATTACTGTACTGTCCATACTGCTGTAACACTGAATTTCCCATAGTGGGAATATTAAAGGATTATCTTATGTTATTACAAATTATCTTTTTGTGAAAGAAGAATTGTTAAAATTTCCTGGACAACCCCTTTAATCCTTGTCCTGGTGCTATTCAACATTTACCACTAGTCTGAATATATTGCCCAGTATGGACTAAAATGTTTGTGGTTGCAATAGCATAATGATCAGACTGGCGCAGTCCATGACTGTTCAACCATCAACCTACTTCTATCTAAGGTGTATGACCACCATAAGTTGGCCAGGAAGGATCTGATGGACATTTCCATCAGATTGATCTTAGTGTCCTACAGAAAGGTGAAAATTCCCCCCTAGCAAACAATTTCTACCAACAACTCCCACAAGAATCGGACATCAATAAATACCATAAATTTACCAAGCCACGTTTGCCAATTACATTTTTATGGCTGCAGAAATTAAGATCACAATGAAACATTGCTTTCATGATCAATTCACACTGTCCAGTTACTCTTGGCTCCATTAGGACATTTATAGCTACATGTCACTGTTATTGATGCGATGGCGCCTTTAAAGGTTATGGGCCATTTCTACTGCTGAAATTCATGTATATTGGGCTAATAATCATTTTTCTAATTGTGATATTAAAAATTGACGGTAATTTTGGCTTCTACATCTTGTATGTAAACAGAACGTAGCAAGCTGTAGACCACATTCACTAGCCAATCCATCAGACTGGCTAACGTCACTGTTCCAAGCCCCTTTCTCGCTCCGAAATTGACCAAATAAAAATTCAACTTTTATTTGGCTATAAATTGGCTTAATATGCCATTCAAGAAGAGGAGAGCGGGACTAGAGGCTGAGCCTTAGACAACCGGCATTCTGCTGCTATGGAGTGTTTCTATAGGTGTCTAGACGCTTGATATTTGGGTGTCTGTTCGTTTAGGTCACTTATGTTCTGAACTGGAGGCAACGGGACATTTTATCGAAATGTGTTGTAAAGGCGAATCCCTTCTCTTACCAAGAAAGTGTTTACAATTTTCTTTTTTTATTTTTGTGTCATTCTTGGAGACCTGGTTTAGAAGAAAACCCATCCTTTTGTGGAGTTCTATGTGGAACATTCTTCAGAATTTCTTTGTGGTGATTTTGGCTGCTTTGCCCTTTGCCCCTTAAACTTCCCCCTTTAGTCTGTCACATTGTCTATGGGAAACAAATACCAGCACAACTGCATGACAAAGTCCGCAGCATGGTAATGGTTTGGTGAAGCTACAGGAGGGCTCATAGTGTTTTGCTCTTGGCAGCAGGTGCCTCCGCAGTGAATAGAAACCTCCATAGTAGGTTCACGTCACAAGAAAACATGACATAAAGAGATGGGCTACCAGGCACTGTATGAAAAGCATTGAGAGCTGCCCGCTGGCCAAGACAGGGAAACACAAACAGTGAATGAGTCGGATCATGAAAAGGGAATTTATGAGAGTTGATATGTGTTGTTTCCCCCTCCTTGGGCTTTGTGTTGTCTACTATCCAAATTCTTCCTCCCCGTACATGAAAGGTGTAAGAAAAGATGAATGTTCCTGTTAATGAGGAGGTTTCTGAAAGGCATGAAACTGACACATGCCTTGGGAAATGGAACATGATTGTGTTTTCTTTGCATAAGGGGAGTCTGTGTTATGAGTAGAGGAAGCGCTTAATGATGCCCAGCCAGTGAACCTTTCATTTGCTTTGTAGCCACTCTCTAAATGTACTGGATAATTATCCGGCTGCGGTCCTCGGAGGGAAGCCGAATCCCTGCTTACATTGATTAAAATGAAGTTATAATAATTAGAGATGAGCGAACAGTGTTCTATCGAACACATGTTCGATCGGATATCAGGGTGTTCGCCATGTTCGAATCGAATCGAACACCACGTGGTAAAGTGCGCCAAAATTCGATTCCCCTCCCACCTTCCCTGGCGCCTTTTTTGCACCAATAACAGCGCAGGGGAGGTGGGACAGGAACTACGACACTGGGGGCATTGAAAAAAATTGGAAAAAGTCATTGGCTGCCGAAATCAGGTGACCTCCATTTTAGACGAATAGTGGATTTCAAATCCGGGTCATATGAGAATGTGAACTTTGTGACTATGAGACAGGGATAGCTGTACAGGCAGGGATAGCTAGGGATAACCTTTATTTAGGGGGGAATGTTATTAAAAATAACTTTTTGGGGCTCTATCGGGTGTGTAATTGTGATTTTTGTGAGATAAACTTTTTCCCATAGGGATGCATTGGCCAGCGCTGATTGGCCGAATTCCGTACTCTGGCCAATCAGCGCTGGCCAATGCATTCTATTAGCTTGATGAAGCAGAGTGTGCACAAGGGTTCAAGCGCACCCTCGGCTCTGATGTAGCAGAGCCGAGGCTGCACAAGGGTTCAAGCGCACCCTCGGCTCTGATGTAGGAGAGCCGAGGGTGCACTTGAACCCTTGTGCACCCTCAGCTCTGCTACATCAGAGCCGAGGGTGCGCTTGAACCCTTGTGCACACTCTGCTTCATCAAGCTAATAGAATGCATTGGCCAGCGCTGATTGGCCAGAGTACGGAACTCGACCAATCAGCGCTGGCTCTGCTGGAGGAGGCGGAGTCTAAGATCGCTCCACACCAGTCTCCATTCAGGTCCGACCTTAGACTCCGCCTCCTCCGGCAGAGCCAGCGCTGATTGGCCGAAGGCTGGCCAATGCATTCCTATGCGAATGCAGAGACTTAGCAGTGCTGAGTCAGTTTTGCTCAACTACACATCTGATGCACACTCGGCACTGCTACATCAGATGTAGCAATCTGATGTAGCAGAGCCGAGGGTGCACTAGAACCCCTGTGCAAACTCAGTTCACGCTAATAGAATGCATTGTCCAGCGCTGATTGGCCAATGCATTCTATTAGCCCGATGAAGTAGAGCTGAATGTGTGTGCTAAGCACACACATTCAGCACTGCTTCATCACGCCAATACAATGCATTAGCCAGTGCTGATTGGCCAGAGTACGGAATTCGGCCAATCAGCGCTGGCTCTGCTGGAGGAGGCGGAGTCTAAGGTCGGACCTGAATGGAGACTGGTGTGGAGCGATCTTAGACTCCGCCTCCTCCAGCAGAGCCAGCGCTGATTGGTCGAGTTCCGTACTCTGGCCAATCAGCGCTGGCCAATGCATTCTATTAGCCCGATGAAGTAGAGCTGAATGTGTGTGCTTAGCACACACATTCAGCTCTACTTCATCAGGCTAATAGAATACATTGGCCAATCAGCGCTGGCCAATGCATTCTATTAGCTTGATGAAGCAGAGTGTGCACAAGGGTTCAAGCGCACCCTCGGCTCTGATGTAGCAGAGCTGAGGGTGCACAAGGGTTCAAGTGCACCCTCGGCTCTCCTACATCAGAGCCGAGGGTGCGCTTGAACCCTTGTGCAGCCTCGGCTCTGCTACATCAGAGCCGAGGGTGCGCTTGAACCCTTGTGCACACTCTGCTTCATCAAGCTAATAGAATGCATTGGCCAGCACTGATTGGCCAGAGTACGGAATTCGGCCAATCAGCGCTGGCCAATGCATTCTATTAGCCCGATGAAGTAGAGCTGAATGTGTGTGCTTAGCACACACATTCAGCTCTACTTCATCAGGCTAATAGAATACATTGGCCAATCAGCGCTGGCCAATGCATTCTATTAGCTTGATGAAGCAGAGTGTGCACAAGGGTTCAAGCGCACCCTCGGCTCTGATGTAGCAGAGCCGAGGCTGCACAAGGGTTCAAGCGCACCCTCGGCTCTGATGTAGGAGAGCCGAGGGTGCACTTGAACCCTTGTGCACCCTCAGCTCTGCTACATCAGAGCCGAGGGTGCGCTTGAACCCTTGTGCACACTCTGCTTCATCAAGCTAATAGAATGCATTGGCCAGCGCTGATTGGCCAGAGTACGGAACTCGACCAATCAGCGCTGGCTCTGCTGGAGGAGGCGGAGTCTAAGATCGCTCCACACCAGTCTCCATTCAGGTCCGACCTTAGACTCCGCCTCCTCCGGCAGAGCCAGCACTGATTGGCCGAAGGCTGGCCAATGCATTCCTATGCGAATGCAGAGACTTAGCAGTGCTGAGTCAGTTTTGCTCAACTACACATCTGATGCACACTCGGCACTGCTACATCAGATGTAGCAATCTGATGTAGCAGAGCCGAGGGTGCGCTTGAACCCTTGTGCAGCCTCGGCTCTGCTACATCAGAGCCGAGGGTGCGCTTGAACCCTTGTGCACACTCTGCTTCATCAAGCTAATAGAATGCATTGGCCAGCGCTGATTGGCCAGAGTACGGAATTCGGCCAATCAGCGCTGGCCAATGCATTCTATTAGCCCGATGAAGTAGAGCTGAATGTGTGTGCTTAGCACACACATTCAGCTCTACTTCATCAGGCTAATAGAATACATTGGCCAATCAGCGCTGGCCAATGCATTCTATTAGCTTGATGAAGCAGAGTGTGCACAAGGGTTCAAGTGCACCCTCGGCTCTGATGTAGCAGAGCTGAGGGTGCACAAGGGTTCAAGTGCACCCTCGGCTCTCCTACATCAGAGCCGAGGGTGCGCTTGAACCCTTGTGCACACTCTGCTTCATCAAGCTAATAGAATGCATTGGCCAGCGCTGATTGGCCAGAGTACGGAATTCGGCCAATCAGCGCTGGCCAATGCATTCTATTAGCCCGATGAAGTAGAGCTGAATGTGTGTGCTTAGCACACACATTCAGCTCTACTTCATCAGGCTAATAGAATACATTGGCCAATCAGCGCTGGCCAATGCATTCTATTAGCTTGATGAAGCAGAGTGTGCACAAGGGTTCAAGCGCACCCTCGGCTCTGATGTAGCAGAGCCGAGGCTGCACAAGGGTTCAAGTGCACCCTCGGCTCTCCTACATCAGAGCCGAGGGTGCGCTTGAACCCTTGTGCAGCCTCGGCTCTGCTACATCAGAGCCGAGGGTGCGCTTGAACCCTTGTGCACACTCTGCTTCATCAAGCTAATAGAATGCATTGGCCAGCACTGATTGGCCAGAGTACGGAATTCGGCCAATCAGCGCTGGCCAATGCATTCTATTAGCCCGATGAAGTAGAGCTGAATGTGTGTGCTAAGCACACACATTCAGCACTGCTTCATCACGCCAATACAATGCATTAGCCAGTGCTGATTGGCCAGAGTACGGAATTCGGCCAATCAGCGCTGGCTCTGCTGGAGGAGGCGGAGTCTAAGATCGCTCCACACCAGTCTCCATTCAGGTCCGACCTTAGACTCCGCCTCCTCCAGCAGAGCCAGCGCTGATTGGCCGAATTCCGTACTCTGGCCAATCAGCACTGGCTAATGCATTGTATTGGCTTGATGAAGCAGTGCTGAATGTGTGTGCTTAGCACACACATTCAGCTCTACTTCATCGGGCTAATAGAATGCATTGGCCAGCGCTGATTGGCCGAATTCCGTACTCTGGCCAATCAGCACTGGCTAATGCATTGTATTGGCTTGATGAAGCAGTGCTGAATGTGTGTGCTTAGCACACACATTCAGCTCTACTTCATCGGGCTAATAGAATGCATTGGCCAATCAGCGCTGGCCAATGCATTCTATTAGCGTGAACTGAGTTTGCACAGGGGTTCTAGTGCACCCTCGGCTCTGCTACATCAGATTGCTACATCTGATGTAGCAGTGCCGAGTGTGCATCAGATGTGTAGTTGAGCAAAACTGACTCAGCACTGCTAAGTCTGCATTCGCATAGGAATGCATTGGCCAGCCTTCGGCCAATCAGCGCTGGCTCTGCCGGAGGAGGCGGAGTCTAAGGTCGGACCTGAATGGAGACTGGTGTGGAGCGATCTTAGACTCCGCCTCCTCCAGCAGAGCCAGCGCTGATTGGTCGAGTTCCGTACTCTGGCCAATCAGCACTGGCCAATGCATTTCTATGGGGAAAAGTTAGCTTGCGAAAATCGCAAACTGACAGGGATTTCCATGAAATAAAGTGACTTTTATGCCCCCAGACATGCTTCCCCTGCTGTCCCAGTGTCATTCCAGGGTGTTGGTATCATTTCCTGGGGTGTCATAGTGGACTTGGTGACCCTCCAGACACGAATTTGGGTTTCCCCCTTAACGAGTTTATGTTCCCCATAGACTATAATGGGGTTCGAAACCCATTCGAACACTCGAACAGTGAGCGGCTGTTCGAATCGAATTTCGAACCTCGAACATTTTAGTGTTCGCTCATCTCTAATAATAATGTTATAATCTATCAGGAGCATAAAATTCACACGGCACTTGAACATTTACTCTTGGCTGGGTTCTGAAATGCAGATTTATTTATTTTTTTTACCCTTCGTCAGGACCGACAGAATCATTGTAATGAATTTGTAATATTAAAGTTGTCTTTTAAATGGCTCATATGTGGCTTCCAGTTATTATGAAGCCTATGACTGGATTGTGCAAAAGTGTCTATTAGTTCACTACTATGCAAGAGATTGGCTACCCTGGTTAGTCCTAGAGCACTCCCAATGCTGCCGTACTACACACGTGGACAAAATTGTTGGTCCCCCTCATTTAATAAAAGAAAAGCCCCCAATGGTGACAGAAATAACTTGAATCTGACCAAAGTAGTAATAAGTAAAAATTCTATAAAAAAGAACAAATGAAAGTCAGACATTGCTATTCAACCTTGCTTCAACAGACGCCATGTTTCAGCTCCTTCCAAAGATGCTCAATAGGATTTAGGTGCGGGTTCATAGAAGGCCACTTCAGAATAGTCCAATGTTTTCCTCTTATCCTTGGGTGTTTTTAGCTGTGTTTTGGGTCATTATCCTGTTGCAAGACCCGTAATCTGCGACTGAGACCGACACTGGGCAGCACATTTCTCTCTAGAATCCCTTGAAAGTCTTGAGATTTCATTGTACCCTGCACAGATTCAAGACACCCTGTGCCAGATGCCGCAAAGCAGCTCCAGAACACAACAGAGCCTCCTCCATGTTTCACAGTAGGGACAGTGTTCTTTTCAAGATATGTTTCATTTTTCCGTCTGTGAACATAGAGCTGATGTGCCTTGCCAAAAAGTTTGATTTTTGTCTCATCTGTCCATAGGACATTCTCCCAGAAGCTTTGTGGCTTGTCAACATGTAGTTTGGCTTTTATTACTTTTGTCAGATTCAAGTTATTTCTGTGACTGTTGTGGTTTTGTTTGTTCATTAAACGAGGGGTACCAACAATTTTGCCCACGTGTGTATAGTAGGTATATCAGACCTAGGCTGGGGTCTATGTCCAGATTTGGGTTTAGAAAAGCTAATATGGTTAATAATGAGGCGATAATAAGCCAAAAAAGTGTTTCTAATCATTGGCGTGTCACCATGTCTAGCAATTAGCCCATAAACTAAACTGTCTGGCTATGAACTACAGTCATGACCATAAACATTGGTTAGGCTAAATTTTTGTTTCCAGAAAATATCAGTATTTCTCCCAGAAAATTCTTGCAATTACACGTTTTGTTATACACATGTTTATTTCCTTTCTGTGTATTGGAACAATAGAAAAATTGAGAAAAGAAGGGAAATTGGACATTGTCACACAAAACTTAAAAAAAAAGTATTATGTGGATCGCAGGTTTCTCCTTCTCTTCTGGATCTGAGCGCATGTACTAGAGTGAGATTTGGAAGTGTACAATTGCTCAAAATGTTTTAGTATGCTTGAGGAGGCATTCACACGGAGTAACGCAGCGCTGATTCTGGCACGATAACTCGCGGCAGAATCAGCACTGATAAAAAGCCTCCCATTGGTTTCAATGTGTTACGAACGTTAAACGGAACCCATTGAAGTCAAAGGGAGTCTTTTTACAAGCGCCGATTCTGCCGCAAGTTATTGTGCCAGAATCAGTGCCGCTTTACTCCGTGTGAATGCCCTCTCAGGAGACTAGGAGAACCCCTGAATAAAAACACCCCAAATCATTCTCTCTACCACCAAATTTTACAGATGGCACAATGCAGTCAGATAGGTAATGTTCTGCAAGCGTTCACCAGACCCACACTCCTCCATCAGACTACCATATGTAGCTACTCATAATTCCAGAGAAGGTGTTTCCGAAGCTCCAGAGTCCATTGGTTGCGTCCATTGGTGGTGTTCTTTAGGT
Organism: Leptodactylus fuscus; assembly: GCF_031893055.1. NCBI lineage: Eukaryota > Metazoa > Chordata > Amphibia > Anura > Leptodactylidae > Leptodactylus > Leptodactylus fuscus. The sequence continues at coordinate 53,628,984 of NC_134274.1, forward strand.
CACTCACTTGGCGTTGTGCTTGATGATGTAAGGATTGCTTACAAATTCTCAGAAGTGGAAACCCATGTCATACTCTGACACACAATTTTTGTGCTTATATTAATGACCATGGAAGTTGGGATATATGCATTCCATTCACGTCTATGGGCGCTGCCAGAGATTACAGTCCTGGTAGCCCCATAGAAGTGAATGGAGCATCGGTTATGTAAGCACACTGGTGCTCCATTCACAAGGAGGCCTTAGGGAGACTCTTGGTCCACCATCCTTCTGATGACTTGGGGACTTGGTAATCAGGCTCCTAGTGATCAACATTTATCCCCTGTCCTGTGGATAGGGGAAAAGTGTCCATAATGGGACACACTCTTAAATAGGATACAGTGGTATCCCCTTAACATCTCACTTCTTTTAAGGTGGACATACATATTAGATGAATGTCATCCAAACCATCATGACTGGACAACACTCTGTTGTGTATGTTGCGGTTATTTGCTGCTATTTCTTATTCCAGGTTGTCTTACCGTTCTGTCGCTGTATTTTACTTTGTGTTTTTTCCTTTCTTGGTGGCCAGGCTGACGTTTATCATGGTGGCTCAGTGGTTAGCACTATTGCCTTGCAGAATCATTTTCACATAAATTGCTGTTTTATTCATAGGCATATGGGGGGAAAAGTGCTATGGGGCGTTCCTTACTTTGCCTGGTCTATGGTTTGTTCTAGATTCCTGGGAAAAACTGAGTTCCCATCATTTGCATATGAATAAAATGGGAATTTACATGAAAATGGGGCTCGTAGGTATATTTGTAGATTGTAGAATTGCCTCTACTAAGTAATGAAATTAGGTTTATAACTAGAGATAAGCGAGTAGTATTCGATCAAGTAGGTATTCGATCGAATACTACGGTATTCGAAATACTCGTACTCTATCGAATACTGCTGCTATTCACAGTAAATATTCGATTCAGAACTAGCATTGATTGGCCGAATGCTATACAGTGTATAGCATTCGGCAAATCAGCGCTGATTCTGCAGCAGGCTCGTCCTTGCTAGTCAGGAGAACTGGCAGCTTGCTGTTAGGAGGGAGCTTACTTTTTCTCATAGGAATGAATTGACCAGCGTTGATTGGGCAGTGTACAGCATTCGGCCAATCAACAATGGTTCCGCCGGAGGCTCGTCTGAGGAGGTGGAGTCTAAGATCGGACCACAGCAGTCTCCATTGTGGTCCAATTTTAGACTCCGCCTCCTCACAGACGAGCCTCTGGCAGAACCAGCGTTGATTGGCCGAATGCTGTACACTGGCCAATCAATGATGGTCAATTCATTCCTATGAGAAAAAGTCCGCTCCCTCCTAACAGCAAGCTGCCAGCTCTCCTGACTAGCAAGGACGAGCCTGCTGCAGAACCAGCGTTGATTTGCCGCAGGCTCATCTTTGCTAGTAGTCAGGAGAGCTGGCAGCTTGATGTTACAAGGGAGCTTACTTTTTTATCAGCGCAACTGCAAGCACTGTGCAGTTAAAGCGCACAGACCCCATAGACTATAATGGGGTCAGTTCACTTTAACTGCACAGCACTCCTCCTAACCACTTTCCTCCTGCTATTCATGGACTTGGTGACTCTCCTTTAGTTGAATAGTGGTTTCCCCTGAAACGAGCATTTTTTCCCATAGACTATTGATTTAATATTCGATCGAGTAGTCGAATATTGAGGCTCTACTTGAAATGAATATCGAATCTCGAATATTTCACTGTTCGCTCATCTCTATTTATAACCAATTTATTGCTTTCAGATTCCCTTTTAAAGGTGCTTTACCAAAATACAATTTTTTTTTAAAACTTGTACAACCATGCAGATAAACCATCTGCAGTATGCCTATGGCATCACCCACGTCCTATGTGCCCTCTGTTTCAAGATCTGCACCCCAATAACACCACTTCATTTTCGACCTTACTATGCAGTATATGACTTTGTGTCACTATGAAAACTCCATTTCCCAGGTGCATCGTGCTCTGTATAATTCTGTGGAGGATGTCAACTTGTGTCACCTCCATTTTGGATTCCAGGGCCATGTGGTGCCATGCCTGCAGCCATTTTACATTCCCGTTTGTTTAGAGAGCGCACATCCCCCCCCCCCCCAGCCTGTAATGGGATACGACTTCTCTCCAGTTTCTTATCCAATAGCCATGTGCCAGAGCTATTTTACAACCTTGCCACCGATCGTGTTATGCTAATTATACTAGTCCAACCTGTTATTTGTCTATACAATGTATTTACACTACATCTTTCCCTCCATTAAAGCAGAATCCACTATATACACCATAGCTGTGTATGAGAGTATGTTTCACTAAGAGCAGGGGTGGGCAATTAATTTTCCATGGGGCCACATGAGAAATTGTATTGGTTCTAGAGGGCAATGCGCATCGTGGCAAATTTAGCTCCACCCACTTCTCTGACTCCGCCCATTCTCAATCATTTTTCCGTGTGCCCCACAAAGTATAATCCTCCTACAGTCACCCTAACATTATACACCCCCACATTATAATGTTTTCCTCCAAATGTCCCACATCATTAAGTCCCTCTCCTGGTGCTCCAGTATAAACCAGCAGAAACTAGAGGGGACATTAAAATGGGGGCAACTAGAGGCAGACATGTCCCCCTCCAGCTACCCCCCATGGTTTAATATCCTCCAGCTGCCCCAGTTTAATGTCACCCTCCATCTGCCCCCTAGTTTAATGTCACCCCTACATGTGTATTCAGTTAAACTGCCCCCCTACATCTGCCCCTAGTTCCCCCCTCTTGCTCGCACATGCTGTCTCTTCTCTCTCTATCATCCAGCAGCCCCCATTGCCGGTAGCTTGCAGAAAGCACACAGTCCCGTGTGGCTCCTCCCATTAACGAGTCATAGCCTATCCTGGTGATTGACTATAATGACATCATCATAGGTCCTTCAAAAACCTTCCACTAGCTATGCGGGCCGGATAGAAGCAGTCAGAGGGCTGGATGTGGCCCGCGGGCCGCACATTGCCCAGGTCTGTCTAAGGGTATGTTCACACGGAGGAAAAGGTCGCAGAACCCTTTTCCGCCTTGCGAACATCCGATAGTCATAGTGTGAATACTATTTTAAGCATCCATACTTGAACCTGGCATACGCCTGCATCAATAAGACGCTAAAAATAAAGCCGTTTAAACCAGAGAAACCAATACAGATGATTTTATTGATTTTTCTATAAAACATACAATATCATGGTTATATTTTAGTCATTTACACAAATCCTACATATTTTACAAGCTGTAACAACAAACACTAACTTCTAACAGGCTTAGACAACTTGTCCCTGTAATGGTCTTATGACTGGTCCCTAGTTGGTTGCCATCTTGTTACACTATCTAGAGATGTGCTGCTACATCGCCTGTAGGGTGACGTATTCTAAATGACCGCTAAACACAGATTAAAGATCTAGAAAAAAAAACATCTACAGTACTTTATTCTGTACACAACAAGAGCACATACTGTGTAATATTCAGTAAACTCTGCAGCCGATGCTTCCAGTGCACCGATCATAGGATACAAACTATAGCCCAGTCTTTTCCAGCCAACATTCGTAATTGCAAAATCCTGACAAATGGAAGTCAAGCCCCCCCAATCTGTTCATGTGTTTATGCTCATTTCATGCCCATTGGTGATGTTCCTCCATCCTAATGTAAACTGAAGAATTATCGGGTATACATGATGTGAGAATGTCATCAACGTAACCCACCGCCCTATAGTACCTATTGCTGAATTAACCCTTTGTTACGCATACACTTCAGTGCCTGTGCAATAAATTAAACTCAAAAGTGCTTAACTTTCTATATACAAATTAATAAATTGCTTTGAGAACTTATCCAGGCAAATGTCAAAATGTAACTTTGCTCGGAGTGTTGGGGGTTCCGCTCCCCAGTATGTCCATTCTCAGCGGGAGTCACCTGTCTATTGTTTTATAGAGCGAGCTACATTGTAGGTTATTGGGATTTGATCTGTTTTTAACACTACATGGAGCCCCCGAAACTCGATATAAAGTCAAAATAAAATTACTTTTGCCTACAGGTTCTCCAAGGCAAATCCTTTGTTTGTTAGTATTAAAGTACAAAAATAAAATTCCCTCGGTAAAATTGGTCATCAGAAAAGACGGATTATTTCCGTAAAATGTTTAACATTGTTCCACTGTTACATCAAAATTCTAGATTTTCTCCTAAAACACGTTGTTGCACTTCAACAGTATTTTGTGGGAAAACCGTTCTGAGACGTAAGAGCAGTTTTCACTATATATTATGTACTGCATTTATTACTAAGAAAGTAATGACTGAAACAGAAGTTTCTTGACCTCACCGATATAATAATGTCAACCAATAATGAATAGGGAACACAATCGTAAGACACAAAATAATGGAATATATATCAACGCACCGGGTGTATGGTGTATGTATCCTGTTTCTTTCAAAATGACCAAACGCTAAAAACGTATAATATCTACAAATATCTATGTAGGCCTAAAAATAAAGAGGTTGTATTAAAGTCTCAAAATGGTACAAAAAAAAGGAAAATAAGTGATATTACTGATCGCTCTTAACATACCAGATATGACCACTCCGCATACCACTGGCCGTGGTACTGACCTGCCTTAACCAGTGATCGGGCGAGCAGCCATTTCCTGTTTGTTGAGAGGAAACAGGAAGTAAAGACCAGAAGAACCTGCAACAACAGATTTACTGTCATCTCGGTACCAAAAAGTTATCTGCAAGAACTATATATTATTCTAACTAATAATGGGGGCTACTAACTATTGTATATAGAACGTTATGACAGTGTTGTATTTTGAGGCCCCTGTAACAAAGCCATTTATAATACTGGTGTCTTAGCTGGTGGAAGAGCCTTTGGGCACAGATGTGACCGCCACCTCAGCGCCACTACACTCCTCATTGATGGTATATATTAAATTGTGACTTGTCCAGGCCAAATACTGGAGGTTGCAATGAACTGTAGTCTTTGTAATGATAGAATTGACACTTCGGGTCACAGCGCTCATAACCAACAATATAGAATCTAATATATTTTCAGTTTTGAAGAGGACCTTTTACACCCTCATCAATGTGTGGTACTATATACTGCTAGGAAGACGACAGTGAGCTGAATTCAGCGCAATGTCCGCTTTCTTGGCAGGAGATATCGGTGTCGTTAATTTTAGCACCGATATCTCCCCACTGTCAGAATGGCTGGCCTTTAAAGCCTATGTTATTGTAGGCTTGACAGTACTCTTCCATCGCCTTGTACTGTCAGTGACGGGTGTTCCTTACCGCTCATCAATGATTCTAGGCTGTAAGGCCAGTCCTTCTGACAGTGGGGAGATATCTGTGCCGAAACTAATGGCACCAATATCTCCAACACTGGGCGCATACTGAGAGCGTCAATTCAGCACACTGCTTTCTAGCGGTATATAATATCACACATCGATGAGGATGGGAAAGGTCCTCTTTAAGGAAGAAATTTAAGAGCTTTATGAGTAAGACAGATGAAGATTGTAGATATTTTTTCTAAAGCATGCATTGTGCTGGATGTATTACTGCTCAAAATCTTGCATGCTTTCATAGTATTAGACCAGTTAGTAATTGTTGCTGGACATTATATCGTCATATTGTGTCACCGGGTGACCAGATCCATTCTTCATTCCAGCTAAGTTTTTATATAAAAGTTATAGACCAGTTAGTGAGAATCTAAAACTTTTTTTTTAGCTTAGTTTCTTTCTTGCGTGTAATACCGCCTCCACTCCTTTCTCGCTTCTCCTTCTTGACGCAGAAGTATTTGGTTACGCTTTTTCGGCATTGCTCACATTTGACAGCACAGCACCAGTGGAACTTGCAGTTACAACTCGAGACCATATCTGCTCTTCTCTCCTCCACCGCCAGGCCACAGTCTCCGCACAGGCGCTTGCAACTTCTCTTCTCCCATTTGTTGAGTGTCTTGCCTCTTTTAAGACATTCTCTGCCCATTGTCCCCAGAAGACCCAGAGTTTTGTTTTCCAGGCAGTAATCTGGGGAATCTTCCAGGTGAACAAGCTCTTTTTTGGAAATAGAACTGAAGGTTTCGGCTATGGCACCCCTGCTGGCCGCACTGTTACCAGCTCCCTGCAGCAGATCCACCTTTAGAGCCTTGTGATATTTTTCCTTTAAGTAGCAGCCCACTTCTCTAAATTCAGGTAGCTGAAGCCAGCAAGTTTGGGTTGTGCAACTTCCAGAAACTCCATGACACTTACATGTTCTCTTCATTTTGGTTTTCACGGCCTGCACAGAACAGAGAAATACATGTAAACAATAATGTTTTTGCGGTCCTTTTTTGACCCTTAATGGAGTAGAAAATCTCATGGTCTTTAAAGGAGTTCTTCAAGGAGTCTGTGAATTCCAAGGGTTCTTTGCTGGTTCCAGTGGCATGACTACCAGGGTAGCAGCTGCCACAAGGCCCGGAACATTAGGGGCCCGGCGACAGCCGCTACCACTGCAGTGGGTTTTTTTTCTTAATAGGCCTTTACTGACTGGAGTAACTCCAGCCAGTAATGGGCCCTATTTACTTACTGATCCTGGCAGGGGCCGGGATCGGTAAGTGATGCCACGGGCCCCAGAAACACTATTATTATACTGGGGGGGGGGTCTTTTCAGACCACCCCGAGTATAATGTTCGGATGCCCAGGAGAGGTAAGGGAACATAAAAAACACTTACCTCTCCGCTCTCCATACAGGCATTGGGCCTAGTTGTGTGATGTCCCTGACATCACTTGACCGGGACCTGCATCCCGTGTCATGTGACGTCCTGACGTCATTGAAGATGGCCGACACCACCGAGGACTACAGTGAAGCGAGGGATAGGTAAGTGACACTGTTTTTTATGTTTGTATCCCCCTCGGTCTTCATTATGGGGCATAATACTGTGTGCAGGGGCCACTATTGGACATAATATGGTGTGCAGGGGCCACTATGGGGCATAATAGTATCTGCAGGGGCCACTATAGGGCATAATACTGTGTGCTGGGGCCACAATGGGGCATAATACTGTGTGCAGGGACCACTATGGGACTATGGGGCATAATACTGTGTCCAGGGGCCACTATGGGGCATAATACTGTGTGCAGGGGCCACTATGGATCATAATAGAGTGCGCAGGAATGCGGGGGGGGGGGGGAGGTCGGTGGGTTGAGGTCTTCGATGTCGGTTGGGGGGGGGCATGTCAAAAGTTCGCCACAGGGCCCCGCCATTCCTAGTTACGCTACTGGTTGGTTTTATGTCTGAGTTACATGATTGAAAGCAGACCCCAGCCCCTGAGACACTCCCCCTATTCTCCACCTGTTCACCTCTAGTTCCCATATAACAAATCCTATGAACATGGGAGAGAAGGGAGGAAGTGGAATAACCTAGGGGCTGGGGTCAGAGCTAGCTGGAAACCCCTGGGTTCGCCACCTAAAATTCCTGGAGGAAATAAGTACTTGCAGACAACCTGGGGAGCTCCTTTTAAGATGTTGCAGCATATAATTTAGCGAACCGTATCATCTGCTTTTTTTTGCAAATGGTTTTTACGTAGACTTGTGCGCAGCCTTGTGCATAGCCCTTTTAGGGTGTGTTCACACTGCTTTTTTTTTTTGTCAAACTTAAAAAATCGGCCTCACGCCGCAAAGCTGTTCGGTTTTTAAGCCATGTTATAATGAGCATTATTTTTATGATGTGTCCCATTGATTTCAATGAGAGGAAGGTCAAGGACATTTTGTTTCTTCAGCTAGCTGAAATAAAAGCCTCTAATAAAATAATCGACAAGATTCTCATTGAAATCAATATAATTTTCCGGAGTTTTTGGAGCTGTTTTTGAGACAGACGGGCCTCGTGAAACCACCTTAAATATGTGTTTTATCTATTATTGTGTTTTTATTGGTTGAGCGGTTTTGGGAACGGTATTTATGCATGTGTTAAGAAATTTTTTATAAAATCTTAATTTTTTCAGTTATAACTGGTGGCATGGATATCTTTACACTTGTAGTCTCCACCTGTCTGGTATTATTGACGTATTCAATGACAGATTTCCTTTAGTCTTCCTAATGATATGCGCTTGGTTTTTCGTACTGTTTAGTATATTACTAATGATTACTTTTATAATGGTACCTTCCTTCCTGCCTCATTGTTATGGAGATTCATGGCTGCTCTAGCATCTTGTCCCGTCTCTAACGCGTCCACAAACTGTTTAGAAATAGCTTCTCCGAATCCTACATTATCACTGCAGCCTCCCCACAGCCATCCTTGTCCTCCTGTAAAGTAAAGCAAAAAAAAAAAAGCCAATAAGTAATATATTCATCTGGGTTACAACATATATATGTATGCATACGGGCAACATGGTGGCTCAGTGGTTAGCACGGCAGTGGGGTTGAGCCGATCTTGAGATTTCAGGATCGTTTTTAAATCTGATTTCCGATCATTTTCCATCTGAACTCGATCCCCATTCCGATCCTAATGCAAGTCAATGGGATTTTTTTAATGATCGAAAACCGGATTTTAAAAACAATCCTATTCACTACACACTGTGTAGTGATTAAACAATCCGCCGGCTACTTAGTCCCCCTGCCCCCCGGTTACCTGCACAGAACCGCTGCCGCCTCCCCTCCAGGTGTGTACGCTGCTCCCCGGAGCTCCGGCCATTGTTCTCTATCCGTTTCTCTCCTCTCTCATTCACACACCGGCAGAGCGCCGTACGCGCCCCTGCCTCCCTAATTAATCACTCATGTCTCCCCGCCCTGTACCCGCCCACACTCTCCTAAGCCACAACAAGCCCCGCCTACTCCCAGCATCAGTAACACTAGCCTAGGGAGGTGGGGGCGCATGGCGCTCTGCCGACGTGTGAATTAGAGAGGAGAGGACGGAGAACAGCAGCGGTTAAGTGCAGGCTGCTAGGGTTGAGCGATCAGGATCGAAATGCCGTTCCCAATCTTTTTTAGGCAGGATCGAAACCCGATCGTGATCGTGAAATTTACCCGATCGCTGAACGGGATCCGATCTTTTCCGATCCCGATTGCTTAACCCTACACAGCAGCCTTGCAGTGCTGGAGTCCTGGGTTCAAAGCCTTCCAAGGACATCATCTGCAAGGAGCTTGTATGTTCTCCCCGTGTTTGCGTGGAGTTCTTCCCACACTCCAAAGACATACTGATAGGGAAAAAAGGAAGGAATATAGGATAAATAATCCCTTGTTTATGTAAATCATTCTTTAGTTCAAAAGATCTAGAATGCTTTAAACTATCAGTCATATGATTATTTTTCTGTCTTACCCAGTTGTCCATTTCTGGAATCATCACAACCACAGTTATCAAAGTCTCCGAGGCTGCAGTTCCGTGTCAAAGTGTACATGACACCGGCAGAGCTGATAGCATGCACAAAGGCAGTTTCTCGATTTGCTGCAACAAAAACAGAAGATCAGATTTAGAGTTTTATTTTTTATTGTTATTATCCATAATAGTACACCTGAATGTTGGGGTGTATTCAGATGAGCAGATTTTGTTGCAGAAAATCTGTGACTTAAAATTCTGCTCCAGGGGTTGCTTTAACAGCTAAGGCCCGGTTCACATCTGCATTTAGCAAATCCGTTTGAAATCGGTATTTAACATCTTCAAAAACTGATTTCAAACTGTCCAGATGAAAACTGTGTCAGGGCGGGTTCACACCAGCGCCCGACCTCCGCTTTATGGGTTTTCGTCTTCTGCCGACAGGAGACGGAAACCCGACATGCAGTGAGCATCTTCTGGTCTCTGCGGCGAAACCGTTTTTTTTTTTTTTTTTTTTTTTAACCGGACACAGTCATGCATGTCTGACTTTGTGTTCGGTTAAAAAAAAAAATGGTTTCGCCGCAGAGACCAGAAGACGCTCACGGGTGGACACTTTGCAAACCCATTCAAATAAATGGGTTCGAAAACTGCCTGCCGGTTTCCATCTGCTGTCCAGTTTCTCAGTCAGAAGATGGAAACCTGCAAAGCGGAGACCGGGCGCAGGTGTGAACCCGCCCTCAGTATGTAATCCGTTTTTGACCAGTTTTTCTTTTTCTTCCCCCTTCTTCATTCTGAGCATGTACAAAACAGACACAAGCTGATTGCTGTCAGTATGTAGTCAGTTTTCCTTAGACCTCAATGTTAAAACAAAACTGCTCGCTGTCCATCTGGAATCCTTATTCGGCGTTCACACTGCTGTCCGCCTTGGGGTGTCCGTGGTAAACCCCGGGGAAACCGGACAGCAGACTGCTTGTGAGCGGCCGTCTTAAAGACCCATTCATTTGACCACCCGTGAGCATTTTCAGCCTCTCTGCCTGGTGTCCATTTTTTTTCTGCAGGCACAAAATCTTCCATGTAGGATCTCCACGCAGATGTGAACCAGGCATAACACCTGAACTCCTGCAAGCCCCATTCGGATGAAAGGAAATTATTTTTCAGTTACAGGTTTTCTGCAACTATACCTGCCACGTGTGAAGCCACCCTTACAGTTCAAACTAAAACATATAAAATATAAAAAGAAATCTACATGTGCTTCAGGAGCACAGCCACGGTCCCCTCCTCATGTGCTAGCCCTTAAGACAAGTAGCAGTAGTTTTCTAAGACCCACCCAGTCAGCCAGACTCCACCTGAAGATGATGATCTGGAGATTAAGGCCCCACGTTGCGGAAACTCAGCTTTACCTCTCGTTCACATCTGCATTGGTATTCCGTTCGGGGGAGTGCGCATGGGGACCCCCCGAACGGAATACTAAACACAATTGCAAGCACTGTGCAGTAAAAACACACAGACCCCATAGACTATAATGGGGTCCGTGTGCTTTCCACCAGATCTCCGCACAGAACATGCGGACATGAAACTTGTTCACAATCTACTTTCCTGTCCGCATGGTTCGTGCAGGCAGCGCGCAGCAAGCACGCGGACTCCATTATAGTCAATGGGGATCCGTGTGCTTTTACTGCACAGCACTTGCAATTGCTTTTGGTATTCCATACGGGGGCTCCCCATGTGGACTCCGCCGGACGAAGTACCAACGCAGATGTGAACAAGGGGGTTTGTATTGTTGAAATGTTTGAGCCGAAGCTAAGAATGACGAGGTATGGTGTGATATATATTTCTACATTTTGGCTCAGCCCACTCCTGGACTTGGCTAAAAATAAATGCAACAAAATCTGCAATAGCAAAAGCTGTGTTTCCGCAACGTGGGGCCTAACTCAGATGAACCCTTGTACAAGACTTTGCTTCTTAATCCTGCAGAAAATGCTACGGATTGGCAAACAATGGAGGTGGTATTTTTCTGCGTACAGTATTCATTTAACGTATATAATTTTTTGAATTAATAAATAATTTTCAATTAATTTATAATTTAAACATTAAAAAAAAAAAAACATTTCTGGAGTTCTTATGTAAAAGGGATGTTGATAAGATTTTTAGTATTACACCTTATCCATACTGTGCTAAAATCTATCACCGTATGAAATTCAAAAAATTTGTAATATTTTTTTCATACACCCAGTTTTTACAAACATCTCAACAAATGGCAAAAGACGATAATAAAATGCAGCAATAAGAATGCAAAATGAGCACACAAAATGTAAAGAGAAGAAAACAAGAGGGGGAGACAAGGAGGGGAAAAATAACAATCGGTCAGTAACCTAGAAGCCCTGGAGTTTACAATACGTATCCCAATGCGACCAGATGGACTGGGATGTCTCCATAGTGCTATTGAGGATCGCCGTCAGATATTCGAGTACGAATAGCTCTCATCCTAGCGAGCAAGTCTGAGACCCCTTCCTCTAATTTCTTGCTATAAGGGTTTTGGCAGCTGTACAAAGAAAGAGGAAGAGCAGGGACGATGTCTTCCCAAGGTGTCTGGTGGAGAGGCCCCGGAGGTAAGTCAGTGGGTCTAATGGGACTCCACTTTGTTTCCTTGAGTACTGTAGTCCTATAGAAGTCATCAGGCAGGACGTAATTTAAAAAAAAAACTTTCATGTTGAAATTTCATGTTTGCATCAAAAACAGTTGTAGATGTAGAGGCAGATCCAGTTTAACACTGACTTCTTTCTCTGCAGCTGGATACAACAGGACTGTGTAGGAATTTTTCCAGGATAGACTTTGTATCTTCTTGAGTTTACTAGAAATGCTGCGGTTCTTCGACAAGGACAATGACATGGCCCTTCCGCTAGCCCGAGAACATTACACCTCCTTAATAATGAAAACTAGTTTTCCAGACCATTTCTGATCATGATATAATTTTCTTTCTTAAAAATTTTTAAAGATGGTTTGAGTAATCTAAGAAGACTTGACTTGTACGTTCCCCCTCTACCGATAAATTGGTAAGAAGTGAATAAAAAGAAGTGATAGTCGATAATGTAAAGACATTCGTGTTTGGACTGATCTGCCTGTTAGTATTAGCTGTATTTGTCCTAATACATATTGGTGTCTTGCACAAATTTCTGTTTCTGAAAACTAGAATGAAATGCTCAGCTGAGAGTCAAAGATTTTTATCACATAAGAACTGCCCAAAGCGGCGTGGGGGAATCACAAGTTGACAAAATGGCCCTATGGTATAAAAACCAATAAAATGTGTTAACAAAATGGTCCTATGAAAGAATATGAAATCTCTAACCTGGGGAAATGAATCCTGCTGAAAGAGAGCCTCCAGATGGTGGATAATTCGGTGGGAATGGAATCTGGAGACGAGATAAGAGAGTCCGGTTGTATTGAGATTCCAGTCTGGAGAAGAGGATCCTGTTGAAATGAGTGCTCCAGACTGGAGAAGAAGATCCAGATTCATAGTTACTGCTGCCTGTGGTAGAAGGTCCAGTAGAATGAGGATTCCAGTCTGGAAAAGAGGATACTTGGGAAATTGAGGGTCTTGAAACTTCAGTCACTTTATGCTGAACCTACTTTGAATGTTACTAATGAAGACTTGATATATTTCGAGAGTACAAAAAAGTTATCCGTGAAGTTGGAAAAAAGTCCAGTTGATCTCTAGATGAGAGAGGATTCCAACACCAGGAAAAGAAAAAAAAACACTAAAACTGACCAACAGCCCAGTCAGGATTGCCGAATCCAAGAAATTGCTCTCCAGGTTCCGAAAAACTAAAAGTTCATTCAATGCATGACCTTCAAGCACCTTTTAAGATTACTTCCAAGTTGTTATGGCCAACTATGGCTCATCAACTAGATTTGTCACCAAAGCTGCAACCAAAATGTCCAAAGTCAAAGGCAATTTTATAAAATCTAAAAGTATTTTGTAGAAAAATTTGTGTAGAAGACTAGCCAAGAAGGGATAATTCTGAGGTGTTACAATTGGTAAGCTTGAAAGCTTCTTACCACTACGTAGTCCACTATGACTGGAAAGCTGCAGTGTCCTCTCCGGACAATTCCACCGATCCCAAGCAAACTGGTATTTACACTCTTCAATCCCACTTTGTGCCCCAGCTGCCACACTACTTGAGTAGATAAGGTATGCCTGTAAGAAATGGAAATCAAGTGGTGATATCAGGAGGCCTGAAAACATGAGGGGGCCTCAAAGGACCCTCTGCCACATAAAAGCGGTAGGTGAGCAACCAACACGGCTGCTCCTCCAAATTGAAACTGGGTCACGAATTTCTTATATCAGAAAGCACTTGAATGTACGAGTGTGGACATAGGCAGCGACCACTGGCTAGCGCCTACTAGATAAATCTGGAGTCGTGTGGAATCGGAGAGAATTTTAGGGAATAAATTCCCAAAATTGTCAAGATATGCACTCTCTGAGAGTCTCTACACTGAGAAAACTGGCTAGGGTTGAGCAATCGGGAAACATCAGATCAAGATTGAGCGATCAAGAAACATCGGATTCCGATCGAGCAAATTTTGCAATCGAGATCAGCTGGAAAATGATTTAGAATCAGATTTTAAAAACGATCCTGAAATCTCAAGATTAGCTTAACCCTACTCCATGAACATAAAGTAACTAGGGTTGAATGATCGGGATCGGGAAAAATTGGATCCCAATCGTCGATCGGGCAAATTTCAGGATCGGCTGGAAAATGATCGAAAATCGGATTTTAAAAACGATCCTGAAATCTCAAGATCGGCTAGTACTTTGGATCTGATGAAGGGGTACGTCTGTGTAGTGTTTAATAAAGCGCTGAAACGCGTTATCCATACCAATAAAAGTCCTACGTTGTACTACGAGCGTATCGTGTCCTACTTCTCCGAGAGCGCATATCCTGGCAATTTTGTGAATTTAGTCCCTAAAATTCTCTCCCACATATATTTTTTATCATGTATATATGTTGATGAAGTTGCTTTTTGGGCCCTCCATTAATCTAGTTTTTGGTTATCGCAGCAATTATAGTAAATGCACAGGCTACAATACACTACATTCAGTACTGCACCCTAGAAGTCACTACACAAGACAAAGCCACAACCCGACTGCTGAATACAAATGAGATCTTGCACAGGCCAGAAATCATTTTACAAAGTCTACATGTAGATCAAAGGAATGTCTCTTACCTTGGGGCCGGTCATCAGAAAATTGTTCACTGACCTGCAAGAGTCAGAGCAAACCATTAATTGAAAGAAACAAACCCCGGCTTCGCCATTCAGATGATGCCAGGAATTTTTTTTTATTCACTTGTATAATTTTGAATGGATAGATCTGTGTGTAATATATTCAGACTTAAAGGGAAATGTTTCCTATTTTACATATGTCGTGTGGATGACGTCGTTTGTTAATATTTAAAGGGACACTGATTTTTCTTTGACTAATCTTATTACTTGTAAGGCCATCCTTTCAATAGTAATCAATGTCTACTCGGTGTCTTTGGCTTTCTTCTACAAGTCATATGATCACAGTATGACCTCTTTTTTTTTTCTAACATGGGTTGCTGTGTAAATAGGAGATCTTTCTCTTCTTCCTGCAGATACTATTAACAACTACTGGGTGACCTTAATTTATCAAAGCCCCCTCCCAGTTCTTCTGTAAAAATGGACAATTTCCACATAAACGTTTAGACAATCCAGGGAAAAAAATCCAATTTTTATTATGTTAAACCTATTTTGTAGATTACTTGGCTTTTTGATATTTAAAGGGAGACTCTGATGATTTTTCTTTTAGTAGCAGTCACATGATATTGGGTTTATCAATGGATGATATAAAAAAAGATATCTGGATGATTTAATTATGAAAACAATGGTGTCGATAGGGTTAAAAACAAAAGAATGTATACTTCTCACCGAACCTCCACCATCCTTCATCCCTATAATGTCTGCTCAGTCAGACAGCATGGGGGAAAGACAATGATGCCGTACATGATCTCAAATCTTGCCCTTTTATGCCTTCATTAGATATGGCAGCGTCCGCCTCAACCAGAAATTTGGTGAACTCCATTTCTTGTATGTAGAAATAAAACCCAGAAATGGAGACCAGCCGGGATCTGGGCGGCACTGAAACAACTGTGGATTGGTGAGGTGAGTATAGTGTTTTTAATTATAATTTTTTTTAACCCATTTTAAGACGACTCTATCAATTTTCGTCTGGCTGGAAACACTTTTAAGGTGATAAAAAATTTCAAATTGCAACAAGGAAATGATCCTGAAATTACTTTAAGGGAGCATTCACACGGCGTAACGTCCCGCGAGATTTGGCACGTGTACGCCGCGTGACCCTTTGCGTGCCGTACACGCTCCCATTCATTTCAATGGGAGCGGGGAGTGTATGCGCCGCGCTAGTTTGCGGCCGTGAATAAATGCACGGCCGCAAACTAGCGCGGCGCATACGCTCCCCGCTCCCATTGAAATGAATGGGAGCGTGTACGGCAGGCAAAGGGTCACGCGGCGTACACGTGCCAAATCTCGCGGGACGTTACGCTGTGTGAATGCTCCCTAAAGCGTAATTAATTTTTTGGACAATTTTTTGTGTCATTAATACATTTTGTAATATATTTTATTAACATATTTTGTCTCCTTTGTGTGAAATCCTGTATTTCTTTATTCTTTCCTTTGCTTCTGTATTGAGATCTGTTCCTGCCTCTCACTAAATGTTACTGTGTATGGAGCACAGGCTTAAAGTAGGGGGCTATGTAAAATGTAGAGAAAATTAGATATTGTGCAGCTGCATATCCTAATCCCAACCGTGTTATTAACCAGTGATATCTCCGGAAATAATGTAGCTAGCATTGCAAAGAGAATCTCCTCTTTCATATGACACCAAAAGCAAGTTTATATGTTTTATAATACCCGAGACATAACTGTTTGAATTGACCCTCCCCCACCCTCAGTCACAGCCCCCTACTCCATAGACTGTAACATTCAGGAACAGCACTCAATACAGAAACAAGGGAAAGAATAAAGAGATGCAGGAAGGAGACAAAATTTGTTAGTAAAATATATTACGAAATGTATCAATGACCCAAATACTGCATGAAAGGGGGCAACACGGTGGCTCAGTGGTTAGCACTGCAGCCTTGCAGCACTGGAGTTCTGGAGCTCTGGGTTCGAATCCCGCCAGGAACAACATCTGCAAGGAGTTTGTATGTTCTCCCTGTATATGGGGCTCACAATCTACATTTTAAAAAAAAAATTATTGCAAGGGTGTATTCATACGGAGTAATGTGCCGTGTGACCTGGCATGTATACGCCGTGTGAGATTTTGAACGCCGTATACGCTCCCATTGATTTCAATGGGAGCCTGGATCATATACGCTGCGTTATTTTGCAGCCCTGATTTTGCGGCCGCAAAATAACGCGGCGTATACGAGACTAACTCCCATTGAAATCAATGGGAGCGTATACAGCGCTCAAAATCTCACACTGCACGTTACTCCGTGTGAATGCAACCCAAGAAAGCAAAAGTTGTCCTGAAAGTTTAGTACTTTAATTTCAACCAATGGCCATGTTAGAGGAAACTCTGCCAAACTAATCCATGTTGTTGGGAAAGGAAAGACTCTAAGGTGTATGGGGATCACTAAAAAATGTCAGCATGTCCAACATTTTGTTCACTGCCAAAGGAGTGAGGTATTGGGGTATTCCCTTTTGAAATAAATAGGGGAGTTATGTAATGTGTATAGCCTATTAAGATGGCTTTCAATATCGCCAGAGGTGACTATATTTGAGCTGTAAGTATTCTGCAGAGATGACCAAACAGGATATAGGAATGTATCCAATATGTCAAATTGTATATCTTTCCTTACGTCAGTAAATTAACAGGTTTTTGATAGAAATATATCACATTACATTGTGGTTCTAATGTCTTCAATGGGAAAATCATTCAGAGACTTGGCTTAGCAAACGCTACCAAAACTACCCAAAAGCTCCAATCTCCATTACCCTGGGGGGTTTTACGCAGCTGATGCCTGGTCATAAAGTCCATTAAAAAGATATATACTGCATGGTATCCATTTTTTGTAATGCCTATGAATAGTACAGCATAGTGAATTAAATAAGTAAAATACAGTCACTCAGGACCACCCACTGAAAAAGCAAGGATTTCCAGTCATAAGATACAAGATATACTAAATCTTTATCTACATTCCAATCCACTCGGCTCCTTCTGCTCTATAATACACTGCTTGCAGATTTGACACATTCTTATTCTAGAAGACTTTAACTCTGCTTCATCCTGCATCACTTCTGTAGAGAACCACTATAACCTACAGTATAAATACTCAGTCTTATTTTTTTTTTTGGACATTTTCTTTTTACAGGTCATTCTAACATAGAGAAACTGAAGTAAGAAATTCCTAAATTCTTGGATTAAAGTTGACTGTTTCTCTCTTCCAGTTGTGTATTGTTTTTGGAGAGGGGGGGGACTCATTGAAATGGTCATCATAGAAAAATGTGTTGGCCACCTGCTATGTTCCCAACAGTTTAGGCCAATTGTCAAAATATGGATATGGCTTTCTTTTTGGAAAGGAAATTGGCGTAACTGAAAGTGATATTTTATTGGATACAGTGAAATCATTTACTATATAATTTAAGGATTTCTAGACAATTTTTGCATCTAGGCTACCCTTTAACCACTCTTATTAGTCAATTGTGAAAAATATTATTTTGGTTGTCTTTAAAATATCTCATTGAGCATTTGTTGGCTTTGAATGACTTATTTTACGTATTGCATTCCAATGAAGGAGCGTTCATCCTTGGGTCCCAAACCTTGGAGTCCAACAATCCGTCTGTAGACGATGCAACTTTCTGGTTGGGCTTTGACACTGTCAGTTGTGTCAAACTCTTGTCTCGAGGCCGGTTCCAAATAGCATTTAATTACGAAGAGGCTTAAAATTAAAACCCGCACACCACGTATTTTTGGAGTAACTTGGTAACCATTTCTATGGAGCTTTTCTACAACAGGATATTGAAAGAAGGGAGAACAGCCATTGCAGACCTGCATAATTCTAGTGTGAGTTTCCATTCAGAGACCATTCCAAGCACTTCATGTGACCTCTTGAAATCAAATGTATTTAGGTTGGGAAATGCTACGGGCTGTATTCCTGTAAAGCATTTAGGACCAAACAGGATACCAAGGGGATTAATTTGAAGAGGTAACCTCTGATACCACAGGACAAAAAGGGATAAAGAACATGTGCAAAAACATTGATGCTGGTGACCAGTTAACATTATCATAATCCTATTAACTCTAAACCCAGTCACACCTGGTATGAAGTGGATCTAAGGGTGAGGGAACTGTAGTGGTAATGCCAATATTCTCTAATCTGCAATTGGGCTATGTTAAAGGGAATGGATAGCTTTGAAGACACCAAATGTCCTTGTTTTAGACTTCACATATACAAACATTTGTTGACTGTTGGACCTCTACTCTACTATTTGTCTACAGCTAGGGTCATGTGAAGTGCATCTATACCCAGCTTTATGCTAAGACACATATATATGTTCTGCCATTAGATGAATAAAGATACTATACGTTCTGGAATGCTATGGGAGAAAACCGTGAAGGCGCTCTTGTCTAGACAAGACTGTGCAACACATCGGAGCTCTAGGTTTCCTGCTCATGAATAAATTCCACTCTCTATCTCCGTCCCTCTTTATGTTCATTCTCATGTCCAATTAACACAATTACTACAAGAATTTCCAGGTCTGGGCAAACACATTAGCAAAGTCTGTGATCACTCATGCCTTTTTAGAAAATCAGCAGCTGCCTTATCGAAATTGTTAATTTCTCAACGTACACTGGGTTAAGCTGACACCAGCAAATTTATCCAAGAAAAAAAAAAAACGGTATTAAAACAAGAAAATTGCTAGTGTAAGGATTCTGCCCCGTCATATAATTCATCCCAATAAATGAAATCACTTAGGTCAACTTTTCAGGAATGGCTTTTAACCTTGGCCATCTTTATTTTAGAGCATGTGAATACAGACAAAAAATGTGTCAAAGATGTTTTAAGATGATCAGATACGATAATCCTTTAATAGTCCCACAATGGGAAAATTCAGTGTGAAACAGCATCATGGATAGTATAATAGTATATAGCGAGGGCGAAACAGATACAAGCTCATAGCAGATAGAGAGATACTAGGAGTCATAGCAACTAAAACGAAAGAAACATAAGACAAACTTCAGGATCATTTAGTTCTCTGTGCAAAGTGATATTGATAATACAGCCCGACCATGGTTGGAGGACACGAGGAGGGGGCACAGCATGTAGACATAACAGGCAGTAACAGTTTTTTGCAGAGGTGGGGGACGTATGCAGCTATCACCATAACATGTGGTAGTTCCTTTGGTGATAGTTCGATATCTTGCATCAGAACTATTGTTCCTTAACCAAAAAATTGTCCTAAAAAGTACCCCATCTTTCATCGCAAGCCCTCCTATCTTCTTATAACTGTCATGTGTTCTATCCGCCCGAAGAAGTCTGAAGCCTTTCAGGGAGACAGGACGCCGTGTTCTTGCCATGCTTTTTTAATTCATGTGTGTGGGGTAGTGGTAGGTTACTAGGCTGTACCAGAGTCCCACGTGTCCACCGTAAAAGAAAGAAATACCAATCAGACGACCCTAGGCATCTTCCAAGCATAAGCTGTAGACACAAAATCATTTCCTTGAAAGAAGTCCCCAATTTCATGCAGGTTTCTCTTCCATGCTTTGTCTGCCTCATGTTGTCCATTCTTTCCTTAGCTTGTGGGGATATAGTAACAAGGCACATGTACACAGGAGATTCCAGCCAAGCAAGTAAATAGTCCGTAGGTTCTTCCATTCCATATAGTTAGGTAATTCATAGTGCTAGGTTGCCTGAGTAGAGGATTATTAAAGATACAGACAAAAAGAGTGAAAAAGGAAACCTAAAGGTCGCTCTCAGGTTGGAGCTGTGTATCAAGGCTGCCACTCATGCGGCACCATCTTGGAAAAAAAAAAATCAAAAATACTGGCCCAGATTTACTATTGTGGTTAAGATTAAGATGTGATCGTTTGAGCTTTCCTTTTTAGAAAAAGGGGACTTGAAGACGCCAAAATTGTGTCTCAAAATTTGGGTTCAATGTGGTATAAATATGGGCTAGACTGTCTACAGATATGCCAGATTTATCCTCCTCCATCAGCCACTGTGATAAATCTGGAAAATGTTCAGACTGCCTAAGTTTACACTGTCTATTTCTAAATTTGTGTCACTGTGTTTTTGAGGTTTTTGGGGGGGTTTCGCCTTAGACTATGCAAAATATGGATATGATCTGGCTAGGCTTAAGAACAAAATACAACTCTTCTTGACCTGGATATATACATATTGGGTTCCTACGATGGTAAACTCTATACCTCCATGGTTCTCAGATCTTATGTGGAGGAGGACAGGGTTTTACCATTATAATCTGAGACAAACGGTGACATGTTCCAACGAAGAGATATTCTTTGGGAAATTCAGGTGTGTCACTGTGGACAGGCTCTGTTCACATAGTAAAAGAGATTCATTAAAATAAAATTTTTCATGGTAAATGAACATTGGTTATTCTATATTAATTAAAGGGATTGTCCCATAATCGTGACATGACTTTGATACACTGGCAACCCTACTGATCTGAATTTTTAATTATTAGTATTATTATTTTTTTTATAACTTATTCTGGGGTTAGATGTAAAGTTATGAGTATTGTTCACTAGATTGTTGAGTTAAAATTGTGACAACATCCTCAAAAAGTACGTAGGAGCTTTTTATGGAAAAAATTAAAATGACATAATAAATGTACAAATTTGAGCACGAAAAATTATCCATAACATAACAGCAAAAATCAAGAGTTGTCCGCTTAGGACCCTCATCTTTTAGATTGCATTTGACTTGGGAAGACCAGGCGCCTCCATGCATTACATGGACATCACATTTCATGATTTCATTTGTATCATTCTATATTCCTACTGTGGTAAGCTCCTATTTCCATGTTCCGAGCAGATTATATCTGATCGCTGGTGGGTCCAAAAGTGATATTGTCAAAGAACCTTTCTAAGGGATTGTCAAGAAGACAACAACTTTAGGGTTTTGCAAAAGTGTAATTCCAAGTTTGTGGGTGATATAGAGAATGCATAGATAAAGCCTTCCTGTCAAGTAGTCATAACAATATTTAAAGGGGTATGTCCATATTGTAAAGTGATGGCATAACACTGGAATATACAATTAATATTTGATAGTTGAGCCTCTAAGGTTCAGTGATAGAACCAAAGTCCTAAATTCACTGTTTATAGCTGCACAGTGGTGGGTGCCCCAGCCACCCAGGTGTGCAAGGAACTTCATGCGGCCCTATTGACTTGATTGGAGATGTTCCCTTGCAAAGCGGATGGCTGGGCATCCCTGTACATGGATAACTGTAAAGAGGCCACAGCCCTGAAATTGCATTGCAGTCCCTTTATTTTCAAGATCAGTAGGAGTCCCAAAGGTCCAACTATCACTGATCATAAAGTGATAAAATATCCTTCCAATATGCCATCATGTTATTAAAGATGGGAATACTTTGCCCTTTAATATCCCATTGTAATACGCAGAAGAACTATAGAGGCGTTTCCAGAAATCCTATAATTTAGGCCATAACAGGCTTCAGTTTTGTGTTCACATACCAGTCATAAAACCAAGTATTCCCATCTCACGCTTCTACTGAACAGAATTACAATAGCTATGGCCATATTACAATTGTGAGAAGTTGGCCATACGCAGTTATTCTAATACCATTATTACATTTTCAGCAACAAATATAAGATAAGATTAGATATTTGTGTTCGTGGACTAGAGATTACCCGCCTTTACATTTTATTAAGATGGTTTCTGAGGATTCCCAGTCAACCAAAATAGAAGGTCTCCAACATTTGGCCAAACCACTAAGGCATCCTGGAAACCTCTGATGGTTATCACTAGGTCCCATAGCATACAAGCACATATCTGGTTTTCCAGAGGATTGCCTGCTTTTTATGACAGTCGTAAACTAAGGAAAGTCTTATCTGTTATCAGGGGAAAGGCTTAGTGTAATTCCTGTAAGCTCAGGGTCAGTCATATCAACATAAACAAGCTTCACATCCAGGCATAGCTTCACTTTCATCCCACAAATGCTTTGCACAGAGGGGAATTGCATTTGTTTCCCTACTAAAATGATCATTATGATTGGGCACTTGCTTTATGGTAACGGCTGTAAAAATTGTGACAACCATTTACTTTCTATGTCTATAAATATCAGGTTGTCATCGTAACCCAAGGATTCTTATTCAATTAATTTGTCCATGGGTCACGTCTAATATTCCATTTTGGAAATAAAGAAATTCCTAATTTTTAATCGGCCATATGTTTTTCTTCCTTAAACATTTCCAGTGGCACCAAGTGCTCATGCATTTTAAGGAAAGCAATGAGTAAGAATGTGAAGCCCATTATTTACTACTTATGTCCTATCTTGCAGGACTTTGACCTAAGGTGGAATCCTAATTACAAAAGTGACTTCAGATTCCATAAATTTCCAAGACATTCCATCCTAATAATAATGCTTAACTTGGTGGGAATTCCAAGTCAAAGGACCTTGGTGTGTGGTGGCCACTATTATTACTGGGTCACATCATGTTAATCCTAATACATGAGAAACCTGATCATTGGTGCGCACAGATAAAGAAATGATCCGGGCGGATTTATTATCATTGGTCTCCAGATTCAGATACAAAATATCTATGGGAAGGATGGACAGAATGAAAGGTCTTAGAGGAAGCTATGGTGCTAAACTGACTTGTATCTAAAATGTATTCTGTAAACCTAAGGGCGGACAAGTAAAATGTTTACAGACAACCAAGAAAACCAAAAATTTTGCATACAACTATGGTTTTATATACAGTATAAAAAGATTTCTTTTAGACACATTCCTTATTATATAACTCTATAAAAATGTATCAGCTATGAAAAAATTAAATTTTAGGAATACCTCCTGTATATCATTAGTAGTCTAAGATGTATTAAGATCTAAAACTGTAAAAGAAAATGTTTCTATTATTTGATGGAGTTATTTTAGTTCTGCTACTCATTTTGGTGCATAGAAAGAAATTCAATGGAGTTTGATATATATAAGTTGATAAATTTGTAAGAAAATAAGTAAAATAATAAATAATAAACTAAGATTTTTTTTTTTTTTTTTTGGTGTATATTAAAATCTTGAAGAACATATCCTGACGATTTCATTTAGGATATGAGCAATAGGCTGTTCTTTTGCAATTCTCATGAAGATATGAATAAGTAGAGATACATAATAACGGTGTCATAGATGAAACTATTAACATGAATCATCAAATTGATTTTATGATCATTGATGATTATTATGTCTGATCAATTCCAACCAATGCAAATCCAGTCCAGTGGTTTCAGCTCTTAAAATATCTTGATATTGTATGTTCACATTTGCAAAAAAATAAATAAATTATATATATATATATATATATATATATATATATATATATATATATATAGACATTTGCAAAAAAAAATTATATATATAAATTTTTTTGCAAATGTCTGTGTGTGTGTGTGTGTGTGTGTGTGTGTGTATATATATATATATATATATATATATATATATATATATACACACACACATATATTAAAGGAAAATATATATATATATATATATATATATATATATATAAAAAAAATCTGGTTAGCCTCTAGTTGTATATAGTTGGCCTTGAAGCCTAATTTTCTATTACGATGCCTTTACATATTACATATGACAGGAAACATTTGTCACCTACATAAGCCAATAATTAGCCTTGTTCCTGCAGATTATTGCTAGTGGGTTATTTCTGCAGAGCACCACACTATGTACTCCATGCCTAGAAAGGTAATCCTAACTTTATTGAAAATTATTTAAGATTATTTCAAATAGTTTGGATTAGTTTTCATATAAATTTGTAAATATACCAGTTTATAAGTATAATAATACATTTATGGACAAAAATAATATTTAAAAGAAGAAACTAATAAATATGTTTGGGTCATTCACCATACATGCTGGATTTTATTTTATGACACAATAGCAGTGAAAACAAACAATAATCCACATTCTTACAACTTGATAGCTAGTGTCAAGCACTTAATCTAAAACTTTCTGAACTGAAAGATGTGCAGAATGATGGCTGCCCATCCCATAGGATTTCCGTATAGAATACAGGCAGTGTGAAATCAGTCATCAATGAAAGGAGAGTCGTCTTAGTCAAAGCAAAAACTGATGTCTGCATTTCATGACCCAACATCACATGCTAGGAACCCAGCATGTGTCTAGAAGCGAGAGATGGATGGAATGTATCCCGGATTTGCAAGTCTGAGCTCTAGATATGAGAATGGAAAGTTAGACATATGAGAAGTTAGAATTATTGGAAGCTTCACGGAAATATTATTTATTATCTTGTTATATTCTTATATTATTTTTGTGTATTTTTAGATAGCTAATATATGTCCATCAATAATGGTCCATTAGCCTAAACTACAGGTTACCTGCGTACTTTGCTAATATGAGTAGAAAACCAACATGAGTGTAGTAGTGTCTATACATCCTACCCTAAAAAAGCGATAATCAGGCGCCACATGTCACATTCCGGTACTTACCATGTATTGCCAAAATGGACCAGAAGTAGGAGGAAGATGATCAACAGAGAGCCAATATACAACATAATCCAACACTAGAATACCCTGAGACTCTACAAGCAAAGACTGTTCTTCTGCAAGTTTAAGTCAGGACCAGTAAGGGATCCCAAGTGAGAACCAAGGGGGTAGAGAAATGGAACTGCAAACCTACTAAGAAGAGATTATCTACTTAATTAAAGATTTTCCCTCTAAACCCTTTAGCCAATCAGGACTCAAGTGCCAGAGAGAGATTGAGTTGATCAAAAGAACACCCCAGGCTCCAATAAAACAAACACCAAGACAGGACAGAAGACAGCAGCTAAGAGGGAGGAGGGAGCTCAAGGAAGAGGGATCCTATGTGTACAGTGCATGTGATAGCCGTGCAGCAGGACTTCAATAGTATTATCAATCTATACTGTCATATGTCAGGAATAACCCTATGGTCAGCCTGTATGGGTCATAAACTATACCGCCCCCATACACATTGCACATGATATTCAGAGATATATATGCTATTAACATTAAATCTAATTGATATCCCTTTAGTACTTTCTGTTGTGTCTTATGAGATACATATAATGCTTGTGTAATATGTTACGCAGCTGTTAGGATAGGTGATTTTTTTTTAATATATATATATATATATATATATATATATACACGTTTAGCTTTCAGATTTAAGATTATGCTTCTACTAAACATGGTGTCGGACTGGAGATTATATCCTGAGACAAAAAGTCCAGCATTTAGAAATCCAAGAACCTGAACCTTGTTTCCCTTGATATCTGCCAATGGGGAAAATTGGGATACTCCATACACAAAGATGATCAACTGGTCATGCTGAATTTGGTAGGTTCAGAAGACATTAATGTGCATGACCACTCTTATTATATGTGTGCCAAAGAATATACTATTGCTATGTCAAGGAATAATACTAATCGAAACTACATATATATGTCATATGAAAATGTTTGTTTTAATAAAGGCTGGACATGTACCTCCACTGCAATTGGGCTTTAGGTCTAAATGGGAATGCGACCTCAACCAGGCATTTTTCCAATGCTCAATGGACTTATGTATTTTCTTTGTCTACTAAGGTATCTCATGGCATTGACCATCTGGAGTCTTCCAGGAATTTGCTGTATAGATGGAATTAAACGCCCTCCAGATTAGCATTTATTTTTTCTACAGCATCCAAAAGTTGCTGGAGATGTGGCGAGGAAGTAGGTCCTTTGATGCACATATGGTGGTCTTGCCTGCGAATCACACACTTTTGGATCTAAATTTATGATGTATTTTGTACAGTTGTGCAATATCCATTCCCTGGGGGGCTACATGTTACTCTACTGTCATTGGGCATCCATTCCCGGCGAGCCACATATTACTCTACTGTCATTGGGCATCCATTCCCGGGGGGCCGCATATTACTCTACTGTCATTGGGCATCCATTCCCTGGGGGGCCACATGTTACTCTACTGTCATTGGGCATCCATTCCCGGGGGGCCGCATATTACTCTACTGTCATTGGGCATCCATTCCCTGGGGGGCCACATGTTACTCTACTGTCATTGGGCATCCATTCCCGAGGAGCCGCATATTACTCTACTGTTATTGGGCATCCATTCCCTGGGGGCCGCATATTACTCTACTGTTATTGGGCATCTATTCCCCGGGGGGCCGCATGTTACTCTACTGTCATTGGGCATAGAGACCTTACCTTTTGAGGATCAATGTATTATTTTCCATAGTCTGACTGTTATCAGGTCCAAAATAGCCAAGCTTTGGAAAAGTTCACAAATCCCTAATGTGCCTGAAATAATTCATGGGTTTACCTTTAATTGTACCATGGAACATTTATTATCATGTAGAATGGGTAATGTTCCCTCTTTCAGGGGTAAGTGGGTCTCATGGTCGAGTTTTGAGTGCTGACTCCTATATCTTGTATCATCCCTACGGCAACTCCGTCTTGACATGACAAAATATTTCTTTACTTAAGGACTGATAAACAGGAATCTTCATTACTGATATTATTGTTAGGACGATATTATTATTGTGTTTGTTGCTTTCGTGTCACATGACTGTTTCCCTATGTCCCTCCAGTCTGTACCCTCCCCATCCTTATCCCACCACTCCCCTCCCATGTATCCTATTTCAGTTTACACGACGTCCAGCGACGTCCTCCTGTCCTGGCTCTTCTCCACCTTCATCTTCTTTTGTTCCGGATATGAAGACGTTCGCGAGCGTACTGCGCATGCCCGAGTAGTTCTAAGGGATACTTAGAACTACTAAAAAATGGCGGCGGAGGGAGCGCTACTGCGCACGCGTGGGATTTGAACACAACCTGCCGGAAGAACACAAGATCAAGGAGGAGAAGAGCCAGAACAGGAGGACGTCGCTGGAAGAAGAAAGAAGAGGAAGGAGGGACTGAAGATGACGTCGTATTGTGCACGACCGCCCAGTGTGCACTTCAAGTATGATTTACATATATGTTTTTATAGTTTTATTTTAAAACGGGACGGGGGTTTAAAATAAGATTAGCGGTGCCTGAGTAACCTTTGTAAATGCTATTCACGCATATGTGGGGCTCATACGGCATAATTTTGCTGATAGAGCAAAGCTGTACTGGTAAAGGAGAGATAGTGAAGCCTTGAGAAACATTCATTACATCCAGCATGTATTAGGGGTATGTTCACACAGCGAAAAAGGTAACGGAAACCTTTTCTGCCTTGTGAACTTTCTGCACGGCTAACTGTTTTGTCGCGGCATCCTGCTCCTGTTTAGGCCTGAATGGATGGGCCTAAACAGGAACGTGTCTCGAGCCACTGACGCTGTGTCTGACTCATCTGCGGAATACATGGTAAGATAGGTCATGTTGCTTCTTTTTTCTGCTACAAGTTAGCGGGATAAAAAAGCGAGTGGCTCCCATTGAAGTCAACGTGGATTCCACGTCAAAATCCACCTGCAGAACACTCAGTGTGAACATACCCTTACTGGGTGCTACACGGCCACGTAAAAAGCACTGAAATTAGCAGCCAGTTGCAAACTGCATATCAAAGGGCTTGAAAATGGATGAAAGCATACAGATTGCAGCATGAAATGTGCAGCTTTATCTCAAGCTAAGTGCTAACAGAGCCATCTTGTGTTGACAGGCCTGTTATTTCTATGTGAGTGAAATCAGTACTGGCAGACGCCTCTGGAGCTGCTTATCTCCTAAAAACAATAGGATATGAGATTGAAATACAAGCTGTCTTATCGCTATTTCCCATTGGAAGCACCTGACAGTCAGCACACGGGCAGTATCCCTAGACATGACATACACGACCGTATTGAATGTACGTTCCACAAGTTGCTGATCAGCAACCTAGACGCCGCAGATGTCCGCGTCCTGCCGCACTCGACCATAGAGTTCATAGAGTTCTATGGGCGAATCCGTGCAGTGCCGCAATTCACGACCATTATGGACATGTTCTATAAATTGCGGACCACGGTTGCGGCCAAGCCACACCACGGATAAAATATCTGGTGCTGTAAGAGGTCACATTGAATATAATGTGTCCACAAATGGTCCACAATTGAAAACCCTCAATTGCGGACTTACATTACAGCCCTGCAAGGCCAGCCAAAATCTATGGAATCATTTGCACCCAAGGGCACCTATTACAATGCACCGTCCAAATATTGGCCATGTGAATAGCCCCCATTCATAGCCAGTGAAATGAATGCGGCCGTCACACAAACGATTTTCACAGTCAAGTGAACTTCCGCAAAGATCAATAGGAAAATAGTTTATTTTACAGTGAAGTTTTATATGTAAAAGCAGTAAAATCTAATAAAACCTATATAAATATGATATAGCGGTATCGTAATGCCCTGCCAAACAAAGCTGCCATGCCATTTTTAATGCAGAGGGAGTGCTGTAAAAACAAAATGCAAAAGACCAATGCCTACACCAAGACTGTAACCATTATATGTTGTTCTTTCAGTTGGAGTAGTCAAAATTTAACCCCTTCCTACCGCAGGCTTTTTTCGATTTTTGACTCCCTCCCCCCCCCCACCTCTTCCTTTCAAACCCCATAACTTTTTTATTTCTCCGCTCTCAGAACCATATAAGGTCTTAATTGTTCTTCACGATGCTGCCATTAATTATTCTGTACAATGTACTGGGAAGCTGTAAAAAAATTCAGAATGGCACATCTGTCAGCTTTGACCAAGGTGCCAGAAAGGTTAAGGCCCGAGATCAGTGCGGGCACCGATCGCGGACATTAGCGCTGGGTGTCTGCTGTTTAAAACACCAGACACCTGACATCCGCCCTTCTCTCCTACTTTCTGACCATAACCTTCTTTCTTTTACTATCAGAGTTTTCTCTCCTTCTCAGAACATACCAACCCATTACACATCCAGGAATCTACGTGCCATTAACGCCCAGCAGCTGTCAGATACTTTATAGTTATCAATGTCCTCCACCTCTTCATTCTCCTGTCCCAATCTGACCACCAGACACCTTGCACATACTCATCGATGTACAGTATTATATACTGCTAGAAAGACTACCTATATCTCTCCACTTTAAGAAGGGCTTACCTTACAGTCTATAGCGTCATTGCTGGGCTGGGAACGCCCCCCTGACAGTACTCTTCCATAACCTTGTACTGTCAGGTTGAGGGCGCTCCTTACCTTCCAATGATGACCCGTAAGGCACACCCTTCTGACAGGGAGAGATATTAGTGCTGAAATTAATAGCACTGATATATCCCGCACAGGGACACATACAAGGAAAGCCAACAATGCATGCTGTTGGCTTTCTAGCAATATATATTACCGCACATCAATGAGGACGTGAAAGGCACTCTTTAACCCCTTCCCGCCGATGGCACTTTTTGACTTCCTGACCAAGCTCGATTTTTCAAAACTGACGTGTCACTTTATGTGGCAATAACTTTGGAACACTTTAACCAAAGTGATTTTGAGATTGTTTTTTTCGTAACACATTATACTTCATGTTAGTGGTAAATTTTGGTTGATATGTTTTGTGTTTAATTATGAAAAAATAGGAAATTTGGTGGAAATTTTGAAAAATATGCATTTTATAAAGTTTGAAATGATGTGCATTGCATACAGATAGTCAGACCGCCAAAATTATATCATAAATCTCATGTCCCAGATCTCTGCTTTATGTCGGCATCAAACTTTAGTCACCCTTTTATTTTTTACAGACATTAGAAGATTTAGAAGTGAAACAACAATATTCAAAATTTTCAAGAAATTATCAAAACCCATTTTTTAAAGGGACTAATCCAGTTATGAAGGGGTTTTGAAAGACCCTTGTATTAAAGCCCCCCATAAATCACCCCATTTTCAAAACTGTACCCCTTAAATAAGCCAAAACAACATATACCTAGTATTTTAACCCTATAAGTGCTTAACAGGAATTAATACAAAATGGAGGTGAAATTTTCAAATTTTATTTTATTTTACTAATATTTTCGTTTCGCCCTAGAATTTGCACATTCACAAGGGGTTAAAGGAGAAAACGCATCGCACAATTTGTTATGCAAGTTCTCCCGACTACCACAGTACCCCAGTTGTGGGTGTAAACTAATATATGGACGCACAGCGAGATGCAGAAGGGAAGGAGCGCCAAAGAGCTTTTAGAGGGCAGATCTGGCTGTGATCAGTTTCAGGAACCATGTCACATTTACAAAGCCCTTCAGGTGTCAAAACAGTGGAAACCTCTAGAAAGTGACCCCATTTTGAAAACCGCACCCCTCAAAGAATTTATCAAGTGATGTAGTGAGCATAGTAACCCAGAAGTGAATATGTAAGCTTTGCGGAGTAAATTGGGTCACCAAATCCCATTCTATTTTCCCACCAGCTTCTATGACACGGACGGGGAAGAGGGGCATTCTGGGGAATCAGCGCTGGTGTCTTCTCTCTCATAAGCTCTAAATATGGGGTGTCCCCTGAAAACACTCGCACCGCTTATACATTTCCTTCTAGTCGCAGCCACTTACGTCCTAATGATTTGGCGACTTTTAGGGTTTTTGTCTTCACATTGTACAAGCTAGATTTTTATTTTTATATTCTGGAAATGTGGCCATATGAGGGCTTGGAGTTTGCGGTATTAGATGTACTTTTCAATGCCACCATTTTGGGGCCTGTAACTTATTGACTACATTTTATTAACTCTTTCTGGGTGGGATGTAAAAGGAAACATCAATTCTGGCATTGCTTTTTAGCATTTATTTTTTTCCCCATGCAGAGTACAGCATAAGTAACATGTTACCTTTATTCTGCGGGTTGGTACAGTTAAGGCGATACCTCATTATATAATCTTTTAATGCGTTGCTATTTGTGCAGAATAAAATTCAATTTAGGGAAAAAAATCAATTATTTTTGCATCGCCATCTTCTGAAAGGCATAACGTTTTTATTTTTCGCTAGACAGAGCTGGTTGAGGGCTTATTTTTTGCGGGAAGACCTCTTCTTTTTATTGGTACCATTTTGGTTTCCATCTGACCATTTGATTACTTTTTATTGAACATTTTGTAAGGGAAAGGTGGTGAATAATCATTATTTTGTGCGTTCTTCTACGTTTTTTTTTTTTTACGACGTTTGCCGTTCGGGTTAAATAATGTTTTAATTTTATTGTTGAGGTTATTACGGACGTGGTGATTCCAAATATGTAATGTTTTTTCTATTTTTCTTTATTTTACATAATAAAACATTTTATATGGGGAAAAAGGGATTTTTGGGGCTTTATTTATTTCGCTTTTTTATTTTTTTTCTGTCCCCATGGGGGATTGAAGCAGTGATCGGCTGATCACTGCTTCAATAGATATACGCTGCAATACACGTGTTACACGTGTATTGCAGTGTATAGGAAGCTATCAGCCTGTGTAGACGCATAGGCTGACAGCTTCCTTTTTGGGCAGGATCAACCAGGTGCGTGAAGGGGGTAAGTGATGGAGCAGACCCCAGGCTGCCCCCTACGAACACCTGCACCCCCCGAAACCGGCGCAGGGGGTGCCGATCGGCAGCATTTTAAAGCGAAACCCCGGAGATGCCGGCGGTCATGTAGGCCACCGGCATCTCAGGGGTTAAAACCCGCGATCAGACCCGGTTCCGACCGCGGGTGTTACGGTACATTGTCAGCCGTAACATACAGCTGACACCCGCAGGGTATGGTGCGCACACAGTTTCTGCAGCCACCGTACTAGTACGGTGGTTTGCGGGTAGTCCTTCCTGGCAGCGCCGTACTATTACGGTGGATGTCGGGAAGGGGTTAATAAATAACCCCTTCCCGACATCTCTTTCCAGTAACACAAAACGACTCTTTGATTCTTTTCAATCCTTACTTCCCCCAAGGTGCAGGAACCTATCACAGACCTCTGAGCTGAGGACCTGGCCACTTACTTCAAAGGCCACATTCACAACATCCATTATGAAACAACTGACCAGTCCCCAAACAACTCCCCTACTACATGTTTTCATTTTCATTCTCATCCTTTGATCCAGTTACAGCAGAAGTCTCCCAGCTCATTTCTTCTTCTCTCCTTACTACTAGAGATGAGCGAACAGTGAAATGTTTGAAGTTCGATATTCGATTCAAGTAGCCCCTCAAAACTTGACTGTTCAAATGAATATCGAACTCCATTATAGTTTATGGGGAAAAAATACTCGTTTAGGGGGAAACCAATATTCGACTCAGGAGGGTCACCAAGTCCACTATGACACCTCAGCAAATGATGACAACGCCTCTGGAATGCAAATGGGACAGCAGGGGAAGCATGTCTGGAGGCGTCTAACATGCCCAAGTCCCTGTATTACCCCAATATCACAGCCTAACAACTACAGACTTTCCACACTCAATACAACCTCTATGGAAAGTTCAAAAATACCTGGAAACCTTCTTTCCTCCTCAATAGTATGGACAGAAACCCAAATTTTAAACTAAAGAAACATTAGCATGCGCTCATCACAATCCCTGACTTGATAGCTGCGTTATGCAGGGTACCACACTAACCAGGCCCGAGCACCAGGAACAGGTGTTACAATGGCTAGCGGATAATGCTTACAGCTCCTTATCCATTAGCCAGTCAGCCACTACCTCAAGTCCACTTCCTTGCCAAGAGTCTGGTCCACCTTCCTCCCAACATGCACAATCTTCCCAAGACAGTCATCCCGCATTTCCCCCCTCCCAGGGGATGTTTTCAGGTCCTTTAACTGTCCCTCACTCTGTCCAACCACTTCACCAATCCCAGGAGCTACCACACCACTTTGTGTGTCCTGATGCACAAACACTGGAGCCTCTGCCATTTCCTGGCAATTTTGTGGTTGTGGACCAGTAACTCGGCCTCAGTGACACCAGTGCTGGCGATGCAGGCCAGATCACCAGCCAGGTCACCTCCGCCTCTGACACTTTGGGGAGTTCATCCTCATCCTCCCCTTTTCCTGCCACTGCTCCTTTTGTCTGCACCATCATGCGCTTCTTCCCAGCAACTCCCCATCTCCCAGGCCTTTCATCGCAGGCAGAAGTACAGCGCAACCCACCCACATGCCCAAGGCTTCAACGGCCTCATCTTAAAACTGCTGGCCCAGGAGATGTTCCAGCTTGTGGAGACTTGCTGACAACTGTGGCACCTCACTATGCTGTCCCTACTTCTCCCGGTGTGCTGTCCACGCCTTGCACCAGCATGTGTCCTGTAACATCAGGCGACCCTAAGTTCCGCGCTTTGCACAAATTTCCACTTGACCACCAAGGCATGGACAAGTGCATGCAGACAGGGACGCTACATTTCAATCACAGCACACTGGGTGAATGTAGTTTAGGCTGGGACGGGGTCGCAAACTGTGGCAGCCTGCCTTCACTCCCTGACATTTCTGGCAGGAGCGCTGAAACACCACCCTCCTCCGCCGTTAAATCGAGCCCAGCTACGAGCTGGAAACGCTGCAACACTGGCGTGGGGAGACGTCAGCAGGCAGTGCTGAAGATCATCAGCTTGGGGGACAGACAGCCATCTTGGATGATATGGCAATGTGGTTTTCGCCGCTGCACCTGGGCCTATGCATGTTTTTGCGTGTGATAATGGCCTGAACCTGGTAGCGGCTCTGGAGTTTGCCAGCCTCCAACATGGTTCATGCCTGGCCCACGTTTTCAACTTAGTGGTGCAACATTTTTTGAAAACGTACCCCAATGTTCACGAGCTACTGGTGAAAGTGCGGCGCTTGTGCGGCCACTTCTGTAAGTCTACAGTAGCCACTGCTAGCCTCAATACACTCCAGCAACGCCTACATCTGCCTGAAGCACCGGCTCTTTTTTCGAGGTCACCATACGCTGAAACCCTATGTAACGTGTTGAGCAGGGTGTGTGAGCAGCAGAGACCTTTGATGGAGTTCCAACTCCAAAACCCAAGGGTTCATCAAAGTCAGCTCCCTCAGTTTCTCAACCATGAGTGCCCATGGGTGGCAGACTTATGTGAAATCCTATCCCTATTTGCCCATCTCTACTTACTAACTTGTCTCCCCTCACACCTCATTCATTCTCTGGCCCAGGCTGTCACTACTTACCACACTAAAATATACAACCTCTATCTTTCTTCTGGAATCTTTCCTTCCTCTTTCAAACATGCTGTCATAACCTCTATACTGAAAAAAACCCTCTGTTGACCCATCCTGTGCTGCAACTATGGACCTGTCTCTAATCTCTGCGACTTCTCCGAGCAGAGCCGATTGCGCATGCGTAGAAGATTGAAAGCCAGGCCGGACGACAACATGTAGAGGCCGGTTCCTAAAGAAGATGGAGGCGGCACTGGAGAGTTCTCTTGCAGCACTAGGGACGCCCCCAGTGCTGTTTGAGTGCTGGGGCCCACCTCCAGTGCTGCGAGATAACTCATTTGCATAAAGACAGAAATCGGAATATCTACCGAACGACGTCGCGGAGAAGACATCTAAAGGTAGGAGAAGAATAGTCTTTCTTAAGGCTATTCCTACGTGTTAGAAAAAAAAGGGATTCTAATGATAGGATCACTTTAACTAACATAGCTTCCTGATAGCTAAATATAATGGTAATCAGGGCCACATGGTGGCTCAGTAATTATCACTGCAGCCTTGCAGCGCTGGAGTCCTGGGTTCGATTCCTGCCAA
The DNA here is from genome assembly GCF_031893055.1 of Leptodactylus fuscus. Classification (NCBI taxonomy): domain Eukaryota; kingdom Metazoa; phylum Chordata; class Amphibia; order Anura; family Leptodactylidae; genus Leptodactylus; species Leptodactylus fuscus. The sequence goes on from NC_134274.1 coordinate 53,664,233, forward strand.
GGACAAAAAAAAACCCATCTGCAAGCAGATTGTATGTTCTTCTCGTGTTTGCGTGGATTTCCATCCCATACTCAAAAGACATACTAATTGGGGGGGAAAAAAGTACATTGTGAGCCCTATGTGGGGCTTACAATCTACAAAAAAAAATAATGATAACCTATTCTTGCTAATCACTATTCAACATCGTAGTCCACCACCGTCTCCTCAGTACACTCTGCTATTGGCCTCATGAGCACTGCTCTCTATTTGGTTCTCTTCCTACCTCTCTGACCACACATTCATTATTTCATTTGCCCACTCTGTGTCTTTGCCTCTTCCCCTTGCTATCAGGACTTGGCACTAGGTCCTCAACTTTTCTTCCTCTTCGCAGTCCCTACTGGACAAACCATTAGCAGATTTATCTTTCAGTACAATCTTTACATGGACGACACTACTGGTGTTTCCATCAAACTACGCTTCCCAAACTAATCCTTCTTTGTTCACCTTCCCACCCCCACATTATCCCACTGGATATGATACCCGTATCTAAGCGTAAGCCTCTATGCCCAGAGACTTTCGATCTGTGCAAAAAAGGACACTGCCTGGTGACGGCTCATTTAGGTGTAGCCTTATCTCAAAAATGGCTGGTCCACTGTATAAGCCCTTCTACCCTTTGTCTCCCCTTTTACCTCTCACAAGCAGGGCCCTCACTCCTATTATTGTATGAATTTATTTATTACCCCTTAGTATTTCATTTTGATCACATGAACTCCATTATTTGTAAAGTGTTGCCATCACGTAAATCTTAATTACACCCGCCTCAGTACCTTTATATTGCGCACAGTGCTATCATTTTGTAATCTGTTTATAAAATGGGCACTTAATTTTGACAAAAAGTAACATTTTATTGCTGTGCAAGTGAGCTAATAGTGCGTCGGGGCGTGTTTTGGGGCGGCTCTTGCTTAATACCACTCCTAGGAGCGGTGATGTCATCGGAGCTTTCCCCGGCCTCCTCAAGAGTAAAATGAAGATCTTGCCGTGATGAAGTGTACTTCTTGGCTTAAAGGGCCTAAGTGCCTGAAACGCGTTGTGCCTTAATAAACATATCGTTATCCAATTGGGTGAGCGCTTCTTCTTGCCAAACCTTCTGAAGATTTTGGTCCCAGTCTGTTGATACTTCTTGGCTTGACACTGTGAGATGTACTAAGAGTCTTATAATAATTTATGACACTGTAAGGGCCCGTTCATACGGGGTGCAGATAGCGGATTTTGGTCCTGATTCTGACGCGGGAAGCTGTGTCAGAAAAGGTCCAAAATCCACCTGCTGTGACTTCTGTCGGTCGCGGCAATCCGGTCCGGCGTAGGCCCAAATGAATGGACCTGATCCGGAGCATGTTACCGCGAGGTGAACGCTGCAGCTGAATCAGTCGCAGAATCCACGTGAAGAAAGAGCAGCTCGTTTCTTTTTTCCGTGAGCGACAACATGCCGCTCACGGAAAAAAGAGCGCTAGCAATCTACATAGACCTCTATTGTGAGGGGGCGGATTATGTCGTGGAAACAGCCCCTTCTTGCCCCGTGTGAACGGGGCCGAAATTTCAGCTCTTCTGTCCTGCATTCAGTGTGAATAGAGAGCAGTGGTGACTACAGGGATAAAAACCTTTTTAACCCATTCTAAGGGTTAATTCACATGGTGGAAACCTTTTCCGCTGTGTGGATTTTTTGTGCGGCTAGCCCCGATGGGATGCCGATGCCCATTGCAGTATCCCGCTCATGATTAGAACCAAATGAATGGGTCTAATTGGGAGGGAGTCTCGAGCCGTGGACGCTGCAGCTGACTCAGCCATGGAATCCTCCTCAATCGCTAGCGGAAAAAAACTGCCAGTGACTCCCATTGAAATTAATGGGAGACAGTTTTTCAGGCAGATTTTGAGGCAGATTCTGCATTTATTATTGGCCACAGCTTTAGTAACAATTTTTAAATGAAGATAACGGTATAATATCTATGGTAAATTTGGAAGGAATCCAGCGTCACCAGGAACTTTAAAAAATCATCCTTTATTTCTTCATCTTTAAAAAAGTTTTAACAGCATACCGGAGATGGCAAGTACACGTATATAATATCTATACCTGTGTAACCCATATAGAATACCAGAACTTCTCTCTTCTGGTAGCCAGCCGGCATGTGGGCCATCTTCATTGATTCCTCTGAGCACCTTATGAGGCTTTCATTTCAGGTCATAGGAGATGTAGATGGACCAGCAAATACAGATAGACTGTTCCATGCTGTAAGGTGGTGTTCACACTTACGAATTTGATGCTTAACTTGTCAAACTGAGAATTTCTGCTTCAGGAATTTGAAGCAGATTTTTTTTTTTGACTTGACAAAAATTGATATGAATTCAATGTCAAATTGACAATTCATTTCAATGGGAGTTCTTAGGTGGAATGGATGCGTATTCTTTACACTAGATGAAAAACTCAGATAGCAGAAAGATATCATCTGTGAACTCAATAGGAGGCAGATTTCACATGGAATTTGAGGCGGATTCAATCTTAAATCCCATGTCAGGTTCCTACGTGTGAACACGCTCTAATCACTATGGAACAGTATTTCTCTGGGTATTATAAACTTTCTGTGCCTTGTCAAATCCAGAGGGTAGGGTTCAGTGATGTGGCTTCGGCTCCGTTATCATGTGAATATCAATACATGTGAACAGGGCTATACACATTTCCTATTCACTTTCTCACAGATCTATCAATATACTCAAACCTATGAAGGGTAATAAAAAGAGATGAGCGAACGCCGTTCGATCGAATAGGTATTCGATCAAATATCAGGCTGTTCGAGGTATTCTATTCCAATCGAACACCACGCGCCAAACGCAGTAAAAATTCGTATCCCCTCCCACCTTCCCTGGCGCATTTTTTGCACCAATAACTGTGCAGGGGAGGCGGGACAGGAACTATGACAACGAAGGCATCGAAAAAGAATTGAAAAAAACCCATTGGCTGCCAAAAACATGTGACCTTGGATTTATAAGAATAGCGGCCGCCATCTTCGATTCATTTTCCGGCTTTGAGACATAGGGACAGACGTGCTGCTGAGGGCTAGATAGGGATTAGCTTCAGATAGGCAGGGGAAAATGGAAGAAAAACAACAAGTGAATTTTGGAAGGTCTCACCACATCACACACACACACACACAATGACAGTTCAAGGTGGGTACTGTTGGATTTCCCATTGTCTATTCCATCTGTGGTTGTCATGGGCAACGTGATTTAAAGAGGTGCTTGTTAATGTTTCTTTAGCTTAAATTGGGGTTTCTGTCCATTCAATTGGTGAGGAAAGAAGATTTCCAGGTATTTTCCCACTTTCATAGAGGTTTTTTTGAGTGTGGAAAGTGTCTAGTTGATAGGCTGTGATGGTGGGGTAAAACAGTGACTTGGGCTTGTTAGATGCCCCCAGGCATGCTTCCCCTGCTGTCCCAGTTGCATTGCAGAGGTGTTATCATCATTTCCTGGGGTATCACAGTGGACTTGGTGACTCTCCTGAGTCGAATGGTGTTCCCTTGAAACAAGCATTTTTCCCCATAGACTGTAATGAGGTTCGATATTCATTTGAATAGTCAAATATTGAGCGGCTATTGGAAACGAATATCGAATATTTCACTGTTTGCTCATCTCTAGTAATAAACCATACCACCATGTCGTGTCAAGAGCCTCTGGCTTATAGGCTTATACAACCCAGGAGGCCTGCAAGAGTTAAAGTCGCTGCTGTAGATTTTTTTCTGGTCTTCCATATTCTGGCCCCATTCCTATTTGCAGTTTACATGAATACTGATGCACAATACTGACTGTGTGAAAAGAGACTTGAATAGAAAGGTGAAATTTAGCTTCCACTTTATGTCAGTAAATCTCAAGTACAATAGTACTAAAGGTCATAGACATGGAGTGGACATGTATAGAGATGAGCGAACACTAAAATGTTCGAGGTTCGAAATTCGATTCGAACAGCCGCTCACTGTTCGAGTGTTCGAATGGGTTTCGAACCCCATTATAGTCTATGGGGAACATAAACTCGTTAAGGGGGAAACCCAAATTCGTGTCTGGAGGGTCACCAAGTCCACTATGACACCCCAGGAAATGATACCAACACCCTGGAATGACACTGGGACAGCAGGGGAAGCATGTCTGGGGGCATAAAAGTCACTTTATTTCATGGAAATCCCTGTCAGTTTGCGATTTTCGCAAGCTAACTTTTCCCCATAGAAATGCATTGGCCAGTGCTGATTGGCCAGAGTACGGAACTCGACCAATCAGCGCTGGCTCTGCTGGAGGAGGCGGAGTCTAAGATAGCTCCACACCAGTCTCCATTCAGGTCCGACCTTAGACTCCGCCTCCTCCGGCAGAGCCAGCGCTGATTGGCCGAAGGCTGGCCAATGCATTCCTATGCGAATGCAGACTTAGCAGTGCTGAGTCAGTTTTGCTCAACTACACATCTGATGCACACTCGGCACTGCTACATCAGATGTAGCAATCTGATGTAGCAGAGCCGAGGGTGCACTAGAACCCCTGTGCAAACTCAGTTCACGCTAATAGAATGCATTGGCCAGCGCTGATTGGCCAATGCATTCTATTAGCCCGATGAAGTAGAGCTGAATGTGTGTGCTAAGCACACACATTCAGCACTGCTTCATCAAGCCAATACAATGCATTAGCCAGTGCTGATTGGCCAGAGTACGGAATTCGGCCAATCAGCGCTGGCCAATGCATTCTATTAGCCCGATGAAGTAGAGCTGAATGTGTGTGCTAAGCACACACATTCAGCACTGCTTCATCAAGCCAATACAATGCATTAGCCAGTGCTGATTGGCCAGAGTACGGAATTCGGCCAATCAGCGCTGGCTCTGCTGGAGGAGGCGGAGTCTAAGGTCGCTCCACACCAGTCTCCATTCAGGTCCGACCTTAGACTCCGCCTCCTCCGGCAGAGCCAGCGCTGATTGGCCGAAGGCTGGCCAATGCATTCCTATGCGAATGCAGACTTAGCAGTGCTGAGTCAGTTTTGCTCAACTACACATCTGATGCACACTCGGCACTGCTACATCAGATGTAGCAATCTGATGTAGCAGAGCCGAGGGTGCACTAGAACCCCTGTGCAAACTCAGTTCACGCTAATAGAATGCATTGGCCAGCGCTGATTGGCCAATGCATTCTATTAGCCCGATGAAGTAGAGCTGAATGTGTGTGCTAAGCACACACATTCAGCACTGCTTCATCAAGCCAATACAATGCATTAGCCAGTGCTGATTGGCCAGAGTACGGAATTCGGCCAATCAGCGCTGGCCAATGCATTCTATTAGCCCGATGAAGTAGAGCTGAATGTGTGTGCTAAGCACACACATTCAGCACTGCTTCATCAAGCCAATACAATGCATTAGCCAGTGCTGATTGGCCAGAGTACGGAATTCGGCCAATCAGCGCTGGCTCTGCTGGAGGAGGCGGAGTCTAAGGTCGCTCCACACCAGTCTCCATTCAGGTCCGACCTTAGACTCCGCCTCCTCCGGCAGAGCCAGCGCTGATTGGCCGAAGGCTGGCCAATGCATTCCTATGCGAATGCAGACTTAGCAGTGCTGAGTCAGTTTTGCTCAACTACACATCTGATGCACACTCGGCACTGCTACATCAGATGTAGCAATCTGATGTAGCAGAGCCGAGGGTGCACTAGAACCCCTGTGCAAACTCAGTTCACGCTAATAGAATGCATTGGCCAGCGCTGATTGGCCAATGCATTCTATTAGCCCGATGAAGTAGAGCTGAATGTGTGTGCTAAGCACACACATTCAGCACTGCTTCATCAAGCCAATACAATGCATTAGCCAGTGCTGATTGGCCAGAGTACGGAATTCGGCCAATCAGCGCTGGCCAATGCATTCTATTAGCCCGATGAAGTAGAGCTGAATGTGTGTGCTAAGCACACACATTCAGCACTGCTTCATCAAGCCAATACAATGCATTAGCCAGTGCTGATTGGCCAGAGTACGGAATTCGGCCAATCAGCGCTGGCTCTGCTGGAGGAGGCGGAGTCTAAGGTCGCTCCACACCAGTCTCCATTCAGGTCCGACCTTAGACTCCGCCTCCTCCGGCAGAGCCAGCGCTGATTGGCCGAAGGCTGGCCAATGCATTCCTATGCGAATGCAGACTTAGCAGTGCTGAGTCAGTTTTGCTCAACTACACATCTGATGCACACTCGGCACTGCTACATCAGATGTAGCAATCTGATGTAGCAGAGCCGAGGGTGCACTAGAACCCCTGTGCAAACTCAGTTCACGCTAATAGAATGCATTGGCCAGCGCTGATTGGCCAATGCATTCTATTAGCCCGATGAAGTAGAGCTGAATGTGTGTGCTAAGCACACACATTCAGCACTGCTTCATCAAGCCAATACAATGCATTAGCCAGTGCTGATTGGCCAGAGTACGGAATTCGGCCAATCAGCGCTGGCCAATGCATTCTATTAGCCCGATGAAGTAGAGCTGAATGTGTGTGCTAAGCACACACATTCAGCACTGCTTCATCAAGCCAATACAATGCATTAGCCAGTGCTGATTGGCCAGAGTACGGAATTCGGCCAATCAGCGCTGGCTCTGCTGGAGGAGGCGGAGTCTAAGGTCGCTCCACACCAGTCTCCATTCAGGTCCGACCTTAGACTCCGCCTCCTCCGGCAGAGCCAGCGCTGATTGGCCGAAGGCTGGCCAATGCATTCCTATGCGAATGCAGACTTAGCAGTGCTGAGTCAGTTTTGCTCAACTACACATCTGATGCACACTCGGCACTGCTACATCAGATGTAGCAATCTGATGTAGCAGAGCCGAGGGTGCACTAGAACCCCTGTGCAAACTCAGTTCACGCTAATAGAATGCATTGGCCAGCGCTGATTGGCCAATGCATTCTATTAGCCCGATGAAGTAGAGCTGAATGTGTGTGCTAAGCACACACATTCAGCACTGCTTCATCAAGCCAATACAATGCATTAGCCAGTGCTGATTGGCCAGAGTACGGAATTCGGCCAATCAGCGCTGGCCAATGCATTCTATTAGCCCGATGAAGTAGAGCTGAATGTGTGTGCTAAGCACACACATTCAGCTCTACTTCATCGGGCTAATAGAATGCATTGGCCAGCGCTGATTGGCCAGAGTACGGAACTCGACCAATCAGCGCTGGCTCTGCTGGAGGAGGCGGAGTCTAAGGTCGGACCTGAATGGAGACTGGTGTGGAGCGATCTTAGACTCCGCCTCCTCCAGCAGAGCCAGCGCTGATTGGCCGAATTCCGTACTCTGGCCAATCAGCACTGGCTAATGCATTGTATTGGCGTGATGAAGCAGTGCTGAATGTGTGTGCTTAGCACACACATTCAGCTCTACTTCATCGGGCTAATAGAATGCATTGGCCAGCGCTGATTGGCCGAATTCCGTACTCTGGCCAATCAGTGCTGGCCAATGCATTCTATTAGCTTGATGAAGCAGAGTGTGCACAAGGGTTCAAGCGCACCCTCGGCTCTGATGTAGGAGAGCCGAGGGTGCACTTGAACCCTTGTGCACCCTCAGCTCTGCTACATCAGAGCCGAGGGTGCGCTTGAACCCTTGTGCACACTCTGCTTCATCAAGCTAATAGAATGCATTGGCCAGCGCTGATTGGCCAATGTATTCTATTAGCCTGATGAAGTAGAGCTGAATGTGTGTGCTAAGCACACACATTCAGCTCTACTTCATCGGGCTAATAGAATGCATTGGCCAGCGCTGATTGGCCAGAGTACGGAACTCGACCAATCAGCGCTGGCTCTGCTGGAGGAGGCGGAGTCTAAGATCGCTCCACACCAGTCTCCATTCAGGTCCGACCTTAGACTCCGCCTCCTCCAGCAGAGCCAGCGCTGATTGGCCGAATTCCGTACTCTGGCCAATCAGCACTGGCTAATGCATTGTATTGGCTTGATGAAGCAGTGCTGAATGTGTGTGCTTAGCACACACATTCAGCTCTACTTCATCGGGCTAATAGAATGCATTGGCCAATCAGCGCTGGCCAATGCATTCTATTAGCGTGAACTGAGTTTGCACAGGGGTTCTAGTGCACCCTCGGCTCTGCTACATCAGATTGCTACATCTGATGTAGCAGTGCCGAGTGTGCATCAGATGTGTAGTTGAGCAAAACTGACTCAGCACTGCTAAGTATGCATTCGCATAGGAATGCATTGGCCAGCCTTCGGCCAATCAGCGCTGGCTCTGCCGGAGGAGGCGGAGTCTAAGGTCGGACCTGAATGGAGACTGGTGTGGAGCGACCTTAGACTCCGCCTCCTCCAGCAGAGCCAGCGCTGATTGGCCGAATTCCGTACTCTGGCCAATCAGCACTGGCTAATGCATTGTATTGGCTTGATGAAGCAGTGCTGAATGTGTGTGCTTAGCACACACATTCAGCTCTACTTCATCGGGCTAATAGAATGCATTGGCCAATCAGCGCTGGCCAATGCATTCTATTAGCGTGAACTGAGTTTGCACAGGGGTTCTAGTGCACCCTCGGCTCTGCTACATCAGATTGCTACATCTGATGTAGCAGTGCCGAGTGTGCATCAGATGTGTAGTTGAGCAAAACTGACTCAGCACTGCTAAGTCTCTGCATTCGCATAGGAATGCATTGGCCAGCCTTCGGCCAATCAGCGCTGGCTCTGCCGGAGGAGGCGGAGTCTAAGGTCGGACCTGAATGGAGACTGGTGTGGAGCGATCTTAGACTCCGCCTCCTCCAGCAGAGCCAGCGCTGATTGGTCGAGTTCCGTACTCTGGCCAATCAGCGCTGGCCAATGCATTCTATTAGCCCGATGAAGTAGAGCTGAATGTGTGTGCTTAGCACACACATTCAGCTCTACTTCATCAGGCTAATAGAATACATTGGCCAATCAGCGCTGGCCAATGCATTCTATTAGCTTGATGAAGCAGAGTGTGCACAAGGGTTCAAGCGCACCCTCGGCTCTGATGTAGCAGAGCTGAGGGTGCACAAGGGTTCAAGTGCACCCTCGGCTCTCCTACATCAGAGCCGAGGGTGCGCTTGAACCCTTGTGCAGCCTCGGCTCTGCTACATCAGAGCCGAGGGTGCGCTTGAACCCTTGTGCACACTCTGCTTCATCAAGCTAATAGAATGCATTGGCCAGCACTGATTGGCCAGAGTACGGAATTCGGCCAATCAGCGCTGGCCAATGCATCCCTATGGGAAAAAGTTTATCTCACAAAAATCACAATTACACACCCGATAGAGCCCCAAAAAGTTATTTTTAATAACATTCCCCCCTAAATAAAGGTTATCCCTAGCTATCCCTGCCTGTACAGCTATCCCTGTCTCATAGTCACAAAGTTCACATTCTCATATGACCCGGATTTGAAATCCACTATTCGTCTAAAATGGAGGTCACCTGATTTCGGCAGCCAATGACTTTTTCCAATTTTTTTCAATGCCCCCAGTGTCGTAGTTCCTGTCCCACCTCCCCTGCGCTGTTATTGGTGCAAAAAAGGCGCCAGGGAAGGTGGGAGGGGAATCGAATTTTGGCGCACTTTACCACGTGGTGTTCGATTCGATTCGAACATGGCGAACACCCTGATATCCGATCGAACATGTGTTCGATAGAACACTGTTCGCTCATCTCTAGACATGTATACAGCCCGTGGTCTGCAGCACCTGACAGAAGATTACAGCCATGTTTACTGCAGCCTAGCAGTTGAGGAGAATCATGTGACCTGAGCTGTCCTGACACAGGTGGACACACTGAGGGGATATGGAGTCACTTCCAGCTTCTGGGGAAGGTTCTGCTAGCACAAGGAATTCTAGTATGCATGGCTGAGATGAGCAAATTGAACATGCAGAAGTGGAATTCGATCCGAATTTCAGGAAATCTTCGATTTGCCAAGAATCCCTTCGATGCATCAAATCACATTTACATTTTTTTAAATAAAATGGCTGCTGCACATGTTCGGACAAGGGGTAGGGAACTCTGGGAACGCGGGATCACCCACAATGCCAATCGTGCAGCTAATCAACAGCCAGCCGGCCCAGTGATGTCACTGGTGTTTATCGGTGGGGAAATAAATTAGGGACATATTCGCCTTAAAGGGGCTATATCAGCAAAATCATGCTCGCGAACTGACATTGATATATAAAAATGGCCTGGGCGTATGCGCAGTAGCATGCGGCTTCTACTACGGCTACTGCGCATGCTCCCAGGCCATTTTTTTATATCAATGTCAGTTCGCGAGTGCCGGAGGAGGACGGGACCCGAGAACATCGGAGGAAGAAGAGGTGTGGATGAAAATGAAGACACACCCTGAATGCCCGCCCAGCGTGCATGATGGGTAAGTAGATAACATTCTTTTTTAGGGTTTTATTTTAAAACTGGGGGGTAGTTTAATATAACATTTATGGTGCCTGAATAGCCTTTTTGAAGGCTATTCACACATATGTGGGGCTCTATCAGCATGATTTTGCTGATAGAGCCGCTTTAATGTTTCTGGTTCAGGCACAGTTCACAGCAGAGTAAGGGGACGTGGCAGAAGGGGTTAGTTACAGAAGCCTGAGCTCCCAGTGTCAAGTCGCGGTTGTGTCTTGACCAGCAGCTCAACAATTGAAGACTGGTTGACTCAGTCATCCTCTTCATCCCAAGTCACATTAGACACCCCCAGCCAAGAGTCAATGGGTTTGTCATATATAACCCTTAGTTGCCCGGGGGCAGGCCCTGTGCCGTCAGGTGTTCTGAACCTGCCTCTGTCTTTTTCTGTTCCCTCAGCTAGAGAATTACACTATGCTGTGGGCTCAGATACACTATGCTGTGGGCTCAGATACACTATACTGTGAGGGTGAGATACTATAGGACAGTCAGCAGCTAGTGCCCAGCCAAGATCTGGAGGAGACATCCGCCGCTTCCTTCTGTAGTAGTGATGAGGAGAGTGACGTTTGAGCTGGTGTTGTGAGCAGTCAGGCTCCTGGAGTAGAGACCATTGGGGAGGACATCAGTGACCTGCAGACATTATTGGATGATGATGTAGCCAATCACAATAGTGATGACTACTGGCTCTCTACAATGTTAGACCCTCGCTAATGAGGAAAAATGGGGGCCTTTTTTACACCCGCTGAGAGGGAGGACAAACTGAACTACTATAAAGACATGCTGTGTAGCAAGATGGCCGCTGGGCATGCTGGCTGGCGGCCATTTTGGGGAGGCTGCTCCTGCCTTGAACTACAAGAGCAAGAGCGGCCTTCCAAAAATGGCCACCGGCCGGCATGTGCAGAGCCAACTGCACAGGCGTCGGAGGTGACGCAGGAGGAAGACGACAGAGAAGGGGAGGATCCAGACAAAGATAGAGGCGTCGCAGGATCGTGTTCTCGAGCTGCAGTGGGGATGCCCCCATCGTATTTTCAGCGCTGGGGCCCGCCCCCATCGCTGCCAGAGAACTAATTTGCATACTGGTAAAAACCAGTATTTCTAAGAAATGGTGCGGCGGAGATCACATCTAAAGGTAAGAGACGAATAGCCTTTCTAAAGGCTATTCCGACGTCTTATCCACAAAAAAAGAGGTTTTAATGGTAGAATCCCTTTAAAGGAGTGCGCTGTTTGATGCTACAGTAGAATCTTGAGCCTCTGGTCAGTTGTTTATATCTGGCACTAACACTGAGGTGTAAGGCTGAGTTCACACTTGAGTTAATTGGTCAGTTTTGGCCCCGTAACTGCCTGTATAAGTGAGGTGAGCGACGTCTGTCATGTGCGTGTCATACTGACTTACTGTATTGTGTGACTACCACAGCAGACTCCCCATGTGTGTTACAAGGCACAGTGTACTACACCACTATACAGGCTCTCTGCAGCCAGGAAATAGCTGGTTTTTAACATTATTCACTGCAAATTAATTCAGAGAGAATTTAATCTTTTTGGGAAATTCGGAGAAGCGACTGAATCGAATTTTCCAAAACTTCGCTCATCTCTAGTTGTGAGCAGTCTAGTGGAGAAACAGAAAAAAATTTACCAGACTTTGTATCTATTTCTGATGTATTAGTCAGATGTAGGACCTGAATGCTTTGTGAGCTGTTATTTAGCTAGTGGGGCTGACAAACTGCAATGTCTGTTCAGTCACTCTACTGCCCCCTACTGATGTGATCACATAACCAGTTTAAGATACAATCTGCAAGTTTATGTCTTAACACAAGATGGAGCAATTGTGCAGCACATCTCATTTTTGTACGTCACAAAGCTTTATTGATAGAATGGCAGGACAGCTCCATCTGAAAGCTGTATACTGGAGCTTTATGTAAAAGGTGCAATCTAATGCCATTACAGGAATGTTGGAGCAGCTTTCCAAAGGAAATGGTTGCAAAAGATTTTCAGAGTTTACACTGAATCAAAATGTATGACTAAATAACTTCTACAAATCAATCATTTATTTTTTATTTGTCCTAGACAACACAAGCATTTCCGCAGGTATAATTGACATATATAGTGTGGGGACAAAAACTGTGCAGCAAACTGGTTTATTTAGAAAAAAAACTGTAACATTAATAAACCTTGACTTCAGGCACAAATGAGCAAAACAAAATACAGCCTTAACTTCAGGCAAAATAAACAAATTCCTGCTCGTCCGAGTGACTAACTAAATAGAAGTGATAACCTAACAATACTTGTGGCTTACTACCAGCCACATGAAAAACACAAGCACAAATTGGACTCACCAGACTCAGGGTTACAGGACAGACCCAGGCACTTCCTCTCCTCCCAGGATCTGCCTTGAAGTGCAGGCTACCTTTTATGGGCCAGTAATGAGCCCAGGACCCACACCTGGGGCTAAAGCCTACACAAGACCTGCACTGGGCCACACATAAGGGCCCCTTCACATGGCGTAAGCGTGCCGCTCATTTAGAAACGTATATACGTGACCGAGCGCGGCGCTTCAAAACAGAGCGCTTCCCATTGAAATCAATGGGTTCTGTTTTGAAGTGCCCCGCTCTGACATGTGTATACGTGTCTACATGAGCGGCGCACTTACGCCGTGTGAAGGGGCCCTAAGTCAGGAATCTGGGGCTGATATAGCGGGACTCCAGCATTTTGCATTTCACCTTCTCACAATAGATATATAGATTTTCTACAGTGTTTTTTTTTTTTTTTTTTATTTCTGCAATTTGTGGATGGGATTGGACAGAATCTCATTTACTTTGCAGGTACTGTAAAATGCAGCGTTTCTTTCTGCAGCAGGAAAATGCTGCATTTCCGCAACGTGGGGCTTTAGCTTAACAGGGACTTCATTTTGTGACCAAAGATTGCAATGTCACCCTGAAATTCCTTCACCAATGCAACCAGAGAGGGTCATATAACTGTGGCATATAGTTACATAAAAATGTAACACTTTTTTTTTTTTCCGCGACTACAAGTCACAGTATCCTTAGGCCCATGTATTGTGCAGGGTTGCAGTCCTTGGTTATATGATGAGCCAGTAAATGTAAGCCCAGTATATGTAAACTAATCTTTGAGGGTCTGACTTCCAATACCAATGGGTAAAATGCTGATTTTGCTGGAGGAATCTGCTGCTAGTTAAAGTTGGCCTGTACAAGGCCCTGTAAGATTTGTAAACAGCTTGGTAACGTACCTCATATAACTATAATTCACATTGCTGTTATAGATAGGTGGCATGTGACTAGGGAATGTCTTTCTAGGCAGCAGTCCAACTGATAGGTGTTATCTAAGGGCTAGTTCACACGTGGGCAAAGGGGAGGTTTTTGACAGCGGAATTCGCTTCAAAAACCTCTCCTTTAACATGGTGGTCTATGTAGACCACTAGCTTTTTTTTTCCTCCTAGCGTTTTCCGCCTGAAGAAGCGACATGACCTTTCTTCAGGCGGAAAACGCCTGAAGAATTGCATAGAAGTGAATGGGAGGCGAAAACCGCGTGGTAAAAAACCGCGCGGTTTTTTGCACACAAAACCGCGCGTTTTTTTGCAAAAAACCGCGCGGTTTTCGCCTGCAGTTTCTATAGCACATATAGGAAAAAAAAACCCTAGCGAAAACCGCTAGCGAAAACCGCGTCAAAAACCTCGTCAAAAACCGCGTGGAATGCAAAAAACAGCGTCAAAAAAACTCCTCGAGGTTTTTTACCTCGCACAAATAAGCTAGGCGGTTTTCACGTGTGAACTGACCCTTAAGAGATTACAAGGAAAAACATCCTGTCCAGGTGCACTTTCACTGTCATTCTACCTACACGTGCCATGGATTTGCTCTTACCATTCACAATATGTTTACTCTAGTCACCTTTGATACATGACACTATACGTCAGAATATTATACCATGTGAGAGTTGAATTTCCACTTTCGTTGAAGTTTAACTGAATGCATGGAAGTTGAATCCTACACATGGTCACAACGTTCCATGCAGCTATCAGTGCAGTGCAAGTACAAACTGATAATGGGTAGGTGGTCTCACCCAAGGGAGAACCACAATCCTTGGCTTTTACATTATATGCAAAGTGGTTATCGTTAAAAAAATGTCATCACCATCTAGGAAAACATAAAAAAAAATGTATATTTTACTGCAGGGGAATGCAAAATGAATGGGGATGAATGACTTGTTCTTCCCCGTACGGTACGGCTGATCTGCCTCATGTTCATACAACAAACTATTGGGCAGTGATTATTGCCTCTTGTGATCCTATATGCCAGAAGTGAAATCTAAGTCGGGAAGTGGCCTAAATCTCAGGTATAACTCACACCAAGCCTTTGACGCAAAAAATGGCCTTGTGCTAAAGCTGCGCCACATTTATGCTCATCTGAAGAAGTTCTTTGTATGTTAAATATGGATGGGATCACCCAGCAATAGATTGTTTGCCTGATCCTTTGCACTTTCACATGGTGTTGCCGCCACAACTTAGCCATACTCTATGTTGGTCTGCTGCAGGTTTCACTCATAAGTAAGTGAATCTCCGAACCTTTGCGGGTCCTGAAGTTTTGCTATTTGCAGCACTAAATTCAGCTATGCTACAGCTGGAACACCGTGGGGTAATACCCTCAAACATGCCAGTTACCAGGAACAGTTCCTGCTGCAGGTGAGTGCATCGGTGCCCCCTGAACTGACCACGACTGTGAGTCATGCCCTACATGGTAACAGGCAAGGTGCGCCTCTCTGAAAATGCTCATTTCCTTCTCTGTTGAAATTGTGCCATCATTTTATGTAAATGTAAATCAGGATTACATGTACCGGCACCAGCCAGAGGTCAGGAAAATAGCATTCAGGTATCAGGGTTGGTAAAGATTTCCTTACTATTATTTTCGTTAAGGAACAAACAGCTATCTGACTAGCTTCAGTTCCTAATACCGGGACTGTACCTGGTAAACCATGACTCTACACTCTCATCCTTCTGTAAATGAAGCTCTCAGCAGACTACAGGCTGCCCTAAATAGCAGCAGCCATTCTGTATAGGCAGTGGGACAAATGCATCTATAGGAGAATTCTGTTCTTGCAGGTATCTGGCCTATGTGTACTAGTACAAGTATATCAGGGACCTGTCCTAAATAGCGACTTGTTAATATATAAGTACCCCTATGAGCATTGTTTCACCCCAGAATGTATACTCTTTAAGATATTTCATTCTTTTTACATTCTGTGGAAAGATACAGTTTCTCATCAAAGTGACCTTGTGAAGATTTACTGATATTTTATTAAATCCATTACCCCGCCAAGAGCTGTATCAACTACTAAGAACTATTGATTTTGTGTTGTATGTGAGACAGGAAGTTGTGTGGCTGAAAGAGAGGGAGGGAGCGGCCATCTCGGAGGAAAGTCCAATAAATTGGATAAAAGCGCTTGTGATGAGGATCCAATGCAGAACAACAAATCTTAGTCATATGGTAATAAAAACATAAAGTGATAAATATAATAACATAGTAAGGAATGTAAGATAAATGCTGCACTGTGGAACAGAGGCATAGATACGGGTACATAATCACTATACAACGACCATATAGTGGTACACAGGGTTCTAAGTGAACACAGGACTGGATACATGCAGGTGCTTACTGGTGATGTCTCTGACTGTAGGGCTAAGGCCCCACGGGCCGTATCCACAGCATTAAATCGCTGCGGGAAAAACCGCTGCGTGATCACATTGCGGTTCTTTCCGCAGCGCTTTGAAAAGAAAGTTCACAGAGTTTTCCTCTGCGGACTTTCTCTTCCCATTATATCTATGGGAAAGCCGCCGGCCTAATAATTCACCTTTCCCGTCTCTTCCATGACCAATTCTTCCAGTCATGACTTATCCCTGTAAGATTTGCAGCACAAAGACCAGAGATGCATCTCTGGTGTAGCAGAGCTCAGCGCACACTCAGCTCTGCTACATCTCTGGTGTAGCAGAGCTCAGCGCACACTCAGCTCTGCTACATCTCGAGTCTAGCAGAACTCAGCGCACACTCAGCTCTGCTACATCTCGGGTCTAGCAGAACTCAGCGCACACTCAGCTGTGCTACATCTCAGGTGTAGCAGAGCTCAGCACATGGCCAGCTCTGCTACATCTCCAGTGTAGCAGAACTGTGCGCGCAACACTGCTACATCTGAGATCGGACCACAATGGAGACTGCTGTGGACCGATCTTAGACTCCGCCTCCTCCAGCAGAAGCAGCGTTGATTGGCCGAATGCTGTACTCTGTATGGCATTCGGCCAATCAACGCTGGTCAATGCATTCCTATGGGAAAAAGTCAGCTCCCGCATATCGCAAGCTGACAGGGACACCACCTAAATAAAGGTAATAAACATTCCCATCTAAATAAAGGTAATCCCTAGCCTGTACATCTATCCCTGTCTTACAGTCACATAGTTCACAGTCTCATATGACCTGGATCTTAAATCCACTATTCATATAAATTGGAGGTCACCTGATTTTAGTCGACAATTACTTTTTCCGATTTTTTTTTCGATGCCTTCATTGTTGTAGTTCCTGTCCCATCTCCCCTGCCCAGTTATTGTTGCAAAAAAAGCGCCAGGGAAGGTGGGAGGGGGATACGAATTTTTAGTGCATTTGCCTCGTGGTATTTGATTGTAATCGAATACCTTGAATGGCCTGATATTCGATCAAATATCAATTCGATCGAATGCCATTCGCTCATCTCTATTAAAAACAAGATGGAAGCTTTCTTCTGTCTTGTTGTTTTAGCCCATGTTTAGGGTTGAGCCGATCGTGAGATTTCAGGATCGATTTTAAAATCCTGATTTCCGATCATTTTCCAGCCGATCGCGATCGTGAAATTTGCTTGATCGCTGATCGGAATCGAATCCAATCGCTCAACCCTAGTCAATGCTTCTCTATGAGAAAAGTCACTTTTAGGGTCGAGCCGATCTTGAGATAACCTCTGACCTCGATTCCGCTGGAAAAGATCGGGATCGGCATTCCGATCGTGAAATTTACTCGATCGCCGATCGGAATGTGATCTTCTCCGATCCCGATCGCTCAACCCTGCCCACGTTAGCTTTGAGTGTACAAGCCAAACCACTAGTCTGTAGACTCAAACTGATGATAGCTTGGACCTGTGGGTGAGAGAGTATACTTATCTGCCAACACCAGGAATTGTAGTACAGCCCCAGTCCCTGTTTTCTTTTTTATCCCAATCTAAAGAACCCCCCTTTAAGGCTTTCACTGCAAGCACCTGAAAATAAATGTTGTCTCAACAGAAATGGAGATGACATTGTAACCTGTACTAGCCATGCCGTTACATCAGGATCAGTTTTACATTCTATGTTGCAGGAATTTAGAGCAGAATATAAATGCTCCTCTGCAATGTTTTGCTTGCTGAGTAATGTAGGCAGCTATGGCACAATGAAGAGATAGACTGAGCTGGGAAGCACGAGGCTTCTCGGAGTACAATGGGCAGTGCTGTGGTCCATGAACAGCAGAATATTCATAACCCAGTACCAGGGCCTCTCTCTACCCTGTCCTGCTATTCAGAAGGGGTTTTGGGCAACACTACAAAATCTAAACTTAAGCTTAGGGACTCACAGTGCAAACATGCTGCTGAATTTCCGTCAGGGATGTCTAGCAGTGCATTCTCCTACTAGCTGCCACAGCAAATGGTGCCCAAATTCGGGTGGTTTTTACTGAGATTCACCTATTATTCAGCAATAATGGAAGTTGTATATAATTATTGCCCTAGGTTGTATACATTGTGTATAACTCTCAGCTACAATGCTGCAACTATAGATCAGTGTGGTGGAGCTAATCCACTGCGATCCTGTCATGTCTGCCTCCAACCTTAGGACACTACTGTAGAAATAATGACCGTATGTGAGAACCTGATGTCGCTCCAAATCAGTTTATCAGTAAGGCTGGAACCCACGTTGCAGAAACGCAGCTTTTTTTGTTGCGTTTTTTTGAGCCAAAGCCAGGAGAGGATTGAGCAGAGGGGAGACGTATAAGAACTTGCTAGATATTTCCCATTCCTTATGTAGCCATTCTTGGATTTGGCTCAAAAAAGTGCAGCAAAATCTGCAACAAAAGAAGTTGCATATCCACAACATGGGGCCTTAGCCTTAAAAGGGTCCTATCCTATCCCCTCTCCACAGAATTGATGAGGGGGGGGGGGGTGTCTGTCCACAGGGAACCCCACCAACCACAACAAAGTGGGGAGTTTTCCATTGTGAATGGCGTTGGTGTGTAGAGTTGGCCCTATTAGCACAGTAATAACCAGTTGTCAATTTATTCCGTTTTATCACCCACGGCTCTGCCTGAAATGGAAAAATAGAGACTGAGAATCGCAACAGCCTCTGATCCAACAGAACTAAATTTTTTTACATTTTGTAAACAGGTTTTATCCACGTTATGTGGAAAACGACCAAATACAAGGAGGGGTAATCCTAACCAAACCACCTCCCTATAGTGCCCTATAGCATGTCATAGAGCCGTGGCTCCAGATTGGGACCTACCATAAGCCAGAGCAGATACCCTCTGCTAAAAGCAGTTTGTATGGCCATCTAGTCATTTCATAGAGGGCGGTGTAATGCCACATGTGTCCTAGAGAGGACGCAACTTCCCCGTTGTTTACAGCTCATCACTGCGGGGTTGAACTGTCAGACTTGTCATTTTCATACAATCAGGTTAAAGAACATTTCTTAGAAATAAATTTCCTTTAAAGATTTGTCCTGATAATCAGGACATGAAATCTGACATGCAGGTGTTCTTGCTGAGAGTTTTGGAGGGTTAATGGTGCAGTTATGAACTTTACCACTCCAGCTACATGATGGTGTGTGAATGAGGCCTCATGTATTCAATGAAGCGCTACATACTGTCAAGCAGTCAAGCTCAGGAGACATCCAGCACCCCCATGGATAAGCAGCCGATACACAGAGAATGCAGCAGGAAGCAGATAGCTCCGTTCTCTGTGTAGTGGCCAGATTAGGTACTACACATCAGCTCCCTTTTACTTTGAATGGGACCTAAGCTGCAGTGATTCAGTTCTGCCACTAGGAGAACAGAGCTGTCTGCTTCCTGCTCTATTTTCTGTATATCAGCGACTGAGAAGAGCTAATTCCTCAGGGTGCTGGATGTTGGATCCTCACTAATCTGATATTAGTGGCTTTCCTTAAAGATATATATTTTTAGCCCAGTAACCCCCTTCTTAAGATCTTGTACATTGTACACCAACTGTGATGTCACCTGGTATCTGTGATTTCATAAATCTTGTGATGTCATCATAACTATGATGAATTTGATATAAAAGAAGAGAAAGGATTAATTATAAACTGTTTATTTTACAAATTGGTACGAGCAGGGCTATTCTAATACATTAGGGCTCCCTATTCAAACTTTCAATAATGTAATATCCCCATAACTAGCTCCCTAATTTAGACTTCTACTTTGACTCGACTTATTCCCATACATAGTGGCGTAACTAGGAACGGCGGGGCCACGTGGTGAATTTTTGACATGGGCCCCCCTTCTCCCACCGAAGACCCCAACCGATACCTCCCCGCATTCCTGCGCTCTCTATTATGCCCCATAGTGGCCCTTGTACACAGTATTATCCCCCATAGTGGCCCCTGCAGACCGTGTTATTGCCGCATAGTGGCCCCTGCTCACAGTATTATGCCCCACTGTGGACACCCATGAACAATTATTAGACTCTGGGGTCTTTTCAGACCCCAGAGTATAATAATCGGAGACCGAAAGGGGGTACTAACATTAAAAAAAAAAAAGCCTAGCCCCGGCTCCGCTACGGTCCTCGGTGGTGTCGGCCATCTTTAATGACGTCTGGGACGTCACATGACCCAGGATGCAGTGACGTCATGTGACGTCAGGGTTTTTTATGTTACCTTACCTCCCCTGGACCTCCGATCATTATAATCGAGGGTCTGAAAAGACCCCTGAGTATAATAATGATGTTTGTGGGGCCCATGGCGTCACTTACCGATCCTGGCATTATGGAATACATTCCAGTGATGGACAACACGGTTTTGGAATTTGTGTCACTTTTGTGGATTGAGACAAAAGTCACTTAGAAGTGTTATGAATTGAGGCATTTGGTGCACTGCGGACGTACATATCTGGGAGCATTGCTCATAGGTAATGGGGAGAATTAACTCTTAGTGCAAGGGATGGTGTAAGTAGGAGATAATAGGGATCTGCATGTTCCAGGAAGCTGAAGTTCCGCCCCTAGTGCACCAAATGCCTCATTTGCATAAGACTTCAAAGTTGTTATTCCCCAAATCTACAAAAGTAATATATATATAACAAAGGTATATTAATCAATGTAATGTGCTCTGTAATATGGTGATGACAGTAGAATATGCTTGTGGAAGGTGACAGACTCCCTTTAATATACACAATAATCTGCACAAATTCCCCTAAAAAATCATGGATGATTCACTTTTTTTTTACTATTATAAAGTAACCTCTTCACAGAGCGTGCAGAAATTCACAGATGGTTGGCAACCCCCCCTCTATGTTTCAGAATTGAGAGTACCTCAGTAAGAGCAGACCCCATCCTTACAGACTCGTGCAGCTTTGCCTACAATGATGGCTATTCATCCAAGTGGCTGCTATGTAATACTACATTCTTCTGGCTGATCATGGTTTGCCTTTGTAAAATCAGATGTTTGTCAGGGGTTCTCAAGAGTGCCTGCCCTTGTTGTAATGTTGTGCAGGTGCAGTGAGGACAGACACTGGAGGTTAAGTCTAAGGCTACACGGGGACTTTGGCACTTGACCAAAGATGGCTGTGTTGTCCTGCGACTCCTTAACTAATGTAATGAAGAGAGTCTCACTGTGGCCCCAAAGGAATAATACAGTGTGTAGGGGCCACTACGGGACATAATACTGTATGCAGGGGCCACTATGGGGCATAATACTTTGTACAGGGTCCACGATGGGGCATAATACATAGTGGCCCCTGCACACAGTATTATGTCCCATAGTGGCCCCAGTACACAGTATTATGCCCCATAATGGCTCCTGCACACAGTATTATGACCCATAGTGGCCCCTGTACACAGTATTATGTGTTATAGTGGCCTTCACACAGTATTATGACCCATAGTGGCCCCTGCACACAGTATTATGTCCCTTAGTGGCCCCTGCACACAGTATTATTCCCCATAGTGGCCCCTGCACACAGTATTATTCCCCATAGTGGCTCCTGTACAAAGTATTATGACCCATAGTGAACCACCTATAAACAATTATTATACTCTCGGGTCTTTTCAGACCCCAGAGTATAATGATCGGAGACCCAGGGTAGGATACATAGAAAATAGTGTTACTTACATCTTCTTGGTTCTGACACACTCCCCACTTTTTGGACATCTTCAATGATGGACGGGACGTCACGTGAGCCGGGCTTGCGTCATGACGCATAAGAATGCAAGTCCCAGCCCACGTGACGTCACCAAGTGGGCCCAAAGCCTTCTGGAGTCCAGGAGAGGTAAGTAACAGTGTTTTTTATGTACCTCTGCTAGCCCTCCGGATCATTATACTCGGGGGTCTGAAAAGACCCCAAGTATAATGATTGCAATGTTTGTGGGGTTCGTGGGCCTGCAGCCTTACTTACAGATCCCCCTCCTGCTCACAGCCGCCTCCGCAGAAGGACAAGTGCAGGCAGCCATGAGCAGGAGCGAGGATCGGTAAGTAAATAGGGCCCGTTACCTTCTGGAGTTACTCCAGCAGGTAACAGCCTATTACAAAAGAAAAAAAACATTGGGGGTCTGCTGGGCTTCCTAATGTCCCAGGCCCTGTGGCAGCCGCTACCGCTGCTACCCCAGTAATTATGCCTCTGCTGAGAATGCAACTTTTAGATGAAAAAAAAAATCCATCAATGCTGAGCCTTCATGCAACTAGAAGCTGTATTTGCAACATCCATTAAGTCACGATATAACTTGATTCATTCACTGTACTGAAGAAATTGCAGGGCGACATGGTAATCTTTGATCTCGTGAAAGCAGTGGTACGGTAGTTTTATTGCAGCCTATTAATTTTTCACTATTGCCAAAATGCATATAAAGTTATTATAACCTTTAAAGGGATTCTGTCACGTAGGAATACCCTTAAGAAAAGCTATTCTTCCCCTACCTTTAGATGTTTTCTCCGCGCCGCCGTTCCTTAGATATACCGGTTTTCATCCATATGCTAATTGGTTTTTATTGCAGCACTGGGGGCGTTTTTAAGAAGACATGATGGGACAAGGAAGAAGAGGCAAAGAAGAAGAAGCCGGTGCTGGATAGTTTTCTCGCAGCACAGGAGACGCCTCCAGTGCTGTTTGAGTGCTGGGGACCGCACCAGTGCTGTGAGAAAACTAGTTAGCATATGGGCGAAAACTGGGATACCTAAGGAACGGCAGTGCAGAGAAGACATCTAAAAGTAGGGGAAGAATAGCCTTTCTTAAGGCCTTTCTTAAGGCTATTCCGGCATGGCTTTAGTGGTTAGCACTGCAGCCTTGCGGCGCTGAAGTCCTGGGTTCAAATCCCGCCAGGAACAACATTTGCAAGGAGTTTGTATGTTCTCCCCGTGTTTACATGGATTTCCTCCCATTCTACAAAGAAATACTGATAGACAAAAAAATGTATTTTGTGATCCCTATATGGGGATCACAATCTACATTACCAAAAAAAACAAACAAAAAACCTTTAAGTATACTGAGCCCTATTGTTCTACTTCTACTTTTTTTTTCTTCCTATAAGAGGAAACAAGTCATGTCCATAATAAACCAACTGCCAAATTTCCATGGTTTTTTTCGTTTCCAGAACCGTTTGGTTATTATCACCTTGTTTTATTAATATAAGTGTATAACAGTTTATTTTTGTCATTTAAGTGAATGAAGAAAAGAGAAATGTAAATCCCATCAATATTCGGTGTGACCTGTCTTTGTTCTTAGGGGTACATTCGTGCACATTTAGTGGATAGAACTCCGCAGGAAGGTTGTTCCCAAACATCTTGGAGAACTAAGCTGAGATCTTCTGTGGATGTAATGTTTGCTGAAATCCGTCTCTCTTCATGTAATCCCAGACAGACTGGATGACGTTGAGATTGGGGCTCTGTGGGGGCCACATCATCACTGCTGTGACTCATTGCTCTTCTTTAAAAATAATAATACATTTTATTTATATAGTGGCAACATATTCTGCAGCACTGTACAATTTGTAGGGTTCAAGTACAGACAAAAAGATTCATTATAGAGAAATAGTCAATTCATGCTATGGGATTGGAGCCCTGTTCGCAAAAGCTTACAATCTATGAGGTAGAGGGGGTGACACAGGAGATGGCTGTAATGACATTGGCTGTATGTTTGGAGTCCTTCTCCTGCTGCAGGATAAATTTGGAGCCATTCAGACAGCTCCCTGTATTGCATAAGATGGGGGCTGGCAATCCTTTATTTGTACAATGTGCTGAATTAAAAGCATAAAATTTCAGATGAGGTGTTCGGTGTGCTGTGCAATAATTGAAAGGTTTGCTAAATGGACGTTATATAATGGGATTTACAGCTGTAATACAGAGCGTCGGTATGTCAGTATTACAGGCCTGTGAAGCTGGCCTAATGCTGCGTTCATATGCGCACTGGATGCTATTAAAAGCATCCATTATTGCTTAAAAAACCTAGTGTGCTTTTTATGTGATACAATGGCGTGCATCTCTACGATGCCCTGCACCCCTCCATCTCTAAGGGCCCCTGTACACGGCGTAAGCGCGCTGCTCATTTAGACACATATACACGTGTCCGAGCGCAGCGCTTCAAAACAGAGCCCATTGATTTCAATGGAAAGTGCGCGTATATGCCGATATACGCGCACTTCCCATTGAAATCAATGGGCTCTGTTTTGAAGCGCCGCACTCGAGACATGTGTATACGTGTCTAAATGAGCAGCGCGCTTACGCCGTGTGAAGGGGCCCTTAAACAGGCCTACTGCATCCTCTTTATCCCTTACATGTGTATGGAATGAAGGGGATGCAGCAGTGTGTGGAAGAATGAAGGAGTGCCGGTTTCAGCAGCCCTATGTACAGAAAGAAGAGGGTCTAGGCTCCTGGCAACAGCAGTCCTGTGCAAAATATAATACACAAGGCCGGTGTGGCCGGGAGTAAAGGTCAGCTTCTTTCCAAAGACTGCCCCTGTCCCTCCTTAGTTTACACAAGACATAATACCCATACCAATAAATAAATGACTTACCTGCTGTAGCTGTATACAGACTGGGCCAGGTCAACTGTGGCACACTGAGCACAAGGGAGGTGAGGGGACAAGGGCAGGTGAGTTAATTGAATAGAACCATCCTGCGTCAGGTTCAGGGCCGATGATTTATTAATTGGTTTGCTCCTTCCTGACCTGACGCAGCTAGTTGTCTGTCCGCTGGCACGGTCCTTGTCCGGTCATTGTCAGTGGAGTCAACCCTTGCTGGAATTTACTTACATCTTCACAGCACAGTCTGCCATACCAAGCAAATATAACTTGTCGGGGGTTGTCATTGGAACGTTCTTCAGCCCTTTTCATGAATAAACTGCCTTCTGTTATAGTCAAATATTTCAAATTTTAGATTTATCAGCCCAGAGCACCTGCTGCCATTTTTCTCCACCTCACTTCCTATGTTTTAAAGCACTGTCGAGTCACTCAGCTTTGTTTTTACGTCATAGATATGTCTTTCTCCAATTCTTCCATGAAGACCACTTCTGGCCAGTGTTCTCTGAACAGTAAATGGTTATACCCCTGCCCAATCTCTATGCCATATTCTTGATGGCGCCAGCTGTGTGCTGTCCATTATCAAGACTATAGCAAATAAGCAGCCCAGCACCCTGCATATAAACAATGTGTGCTCTGGGCAACTGCTGATCTGATGTGTGAACAGGTTGTGACACTCATGCAAGCACCATGACCCCTTTACTGTTTTTATTGCAGGTCGCTTGTTTTATAGTGTGTGTAGCCTTGTCCCATTCAGTATAGATAAGGAGCCTGCGGCAAGTAGAAGAACTTTCCTCATTTCACAATCATAACAGTGGTGAAAGTAAGACCGATGATAACCTGACTAGTGTCTTCACGATGGATGCTAGAATGGAATGAGTAAAATCAAGTGCTGCTTGGTATACTGTGAATCTAGGTGGCGCTGTTTCCTGTGACCGCTAGTATGAGGCAGCACATTCTATGTCCACTTCACACCAGGTGGACTAGGCTTAGGCCTAGTTCACATCTGCGTTTGTAATCTGTTCAGGGGAGTCCGCATGGGGATTTGGGGATTTTTTTTTAACCATAGCCAATAGTGGTTGAAAAAGGAATAAGCAATATATATGGAGTTCTTATACTTCTTACTTTTGCTCAATCCACTCCTGACTTCGGCTCAACGAACCGCAACAAAATCTGCAACAAAAAAAGCTGCATTTCCGCACCGTGGGGCCTTAGCCTAACACTTATTTTTATGTCTCTTCATTTCTCCTGGGCCTTCAATCATTGCTAGAGATGAGCGAACACTGTTTGGAACAGCCGTTCCGAACAACACGCTCCTATAGAAATGAATGGATGTAGCCGGCACGCGGGGGGTTAAGCGACCGGCCGCCGGCAAAGTGTACGTGCCAGCTGCTTCCATTCATTTCTATGGGAGCGTGCTGTTCGGAACAGCTGAGTGCTCATCTCTAGTCATTACCATTATACCCTGGGGTCGGATAACCCAAGGCAAAGGGCTACCATGGACCTCTGTTTATGATATCAACCCGCCCCATTATCAATCCCAAGGTATACTTGCCATGTAACCCCTTAGGTGCTGCAGTCAGTATTGACCACAACAAATAAGTCATTTTACAGAATAAAATGTACACACAATTGATATCTATAAAAGCTATAAAATAGTATGCTATTTATTCTCCAGGATAAACACTATAAACCTTAAAATTCAGATGCCAGAATTGACATTTTCTGTTCCTCTCACCTCTCAGAAAAACAAAAAGTAATAAAAACGCAACAAAAAGTCCCCCCAGAATACAATGTCTCATAAAGCATCATTGAGATAAAATGTAATAAAGTTATGAAGTTGGGGAATGCAGAGAGGGATAAAATGTGTGAGGTTGCTAAAGGGTTAAACTTGCACCGAGGGCACGAGAGGCACGTTGCCAGGATTATTTATTGGAGCCGTAACATCAACATGATATTTTTAGGAGGATTTTTGCAGCATTTTCTCCACGCCTGCCTAATATTTCTGTGTGTATAATCTATATAGAATCTGATTTCGGATATTCAGTCTCTGCATCTTGTATATAAACGCCTCTCTATAGAACCGGTCTGGTAAGTTTGCGCCTGTTACTAGGGAAGCAGAGGATGGAAGGGTTAAGTGGAGCATCTGCCAGTGTAACGTTTAGAGCAGAAGAGGCGGGAAATCCCGGTGATTGCTGATTGGTTAATTAGGATCAGACAAGTGAGCAGTGTGCTGTGATTGGCCAGAGGCGGGTCAGGAGCTGTAGGCTGTTCACAGACGTGTAGTCTATGACCTACAGTTACCTCAAGCAGACTAGTTCACAGGTTTGGCTCCAGTGCTGTCTCTTATTGGTCAGCTCACACGGCGTGTTCCCTGACAGCCAGTGACTGTACACTCTTCAGGCCTCAGTGCACAGAAGTAGTGTGGGACGTGTTCAATAACAGTTGTCTGTAATGTTAGAAATATGTGTAATCACCACAGACGCCCCTGCAACACATTGCTAAACAAATCTGATGCAAGGTGTAAAATGCACACGCCCTGCTCTTATATGTGGATACATAATGTGTATGAATGTCCGTGCAAGCCTGCACGTCAATGGCCTCTGCACAAAATGGCGACTGAAATGTGCAGATCTATTGCAGAGAATATACTATAATGGGACAGGATAAAAGTAGCTAAAAAATTGCAACATTTTTAAAAACTTTGACACCTTCCTGAAACGGCAGGGAAAAGGGGCTTTGAAGACTAGCTTTGGTCTTTATAAATCAGCCCCACTGTGTCTATGCCCACTTCAGGCACTCCACGAACACCGTCGTACAGTTAGGGCCAGAAATATTTGGACAGTGACTAGAGATGAGCGAACAGTGTTCTATCGAACACATGTTCGATTGGATATCAGGGTGTTCGCCATGTTCGAATCGAATCGAACACCACGTGGTAAAGTGCGCCAAAATTCGATTCCCCTCCCACCTTCCCTGGCGCCTTTTTTGCACCAATAACAGCGCAGGGGAGGTGGGACAGGAACTACGACACCGGGGGCATTGAAAAAAAATGGAAAAAGTCATTGGCTGCCGAAATCAGGTGACCTCCATTTTAGACGAATAGTGGATTTCAAATCCGGGTCATATGAGAATGTGAACTTTGTGACTATGAGACAGGGATAGCTGTACAGGCAGGGATAGCTAGGGATAACCTTTATTTAGGGGGGAATGTTATTAAAAATAACTTTTTGGGGCTCTATCGGGTGTGTAATTGTGATTTTTGTGAGATAAACTTTTTCCCATAGGGATGCATTGGCCAGCGCTGATTGGCCGAATTCCGTACTCTGGCCAATCAGTGCTGGCCAATGCATTCTATTAGCTTGATGAAGCAGAGTGTGCACAAGGGTTCAAGCGCACCCTCGGCTCTGATGTAGCAGAGCCGAGGGTGCACAAGGGTTCAAGTGCACCCTCGGCTCTCCTACATCAGAGCCGAGGGTGCGCTTGAACCCTTGTGCAGCCTCGGCTCTGCTACATCAGAGCCGAGGGTGCGCTTGAACCCTTGTGCACACTCTGCTTCATCAAGCTAATAGAATGCATTGGCCAGCGCTGATTGGCCAATGTATTCTATTAGCCTGATGAAGTAGAGCTGAATGTGTGTGCTAAGCACACACATTCAGCTCTACTTCATTGGGCTAATAGAATGCATTGGCCAGCGCTGATTGGCCAGAGTACGGAACTCGACCAATCAGCGCTGGCTCTGCTGGAGGAGGCGGAGTCTAAGATCGCTCCACACCAGTCTCCATTCAGGTCCGACCTTAGACTCCGCCTCCTCCGGCAGAGCCAGCGCTGATTGGCCGAAGGCTGGCCAATGCATTCCTATGCGAATGCAGAGACTTAGCAGTGCTGAGTCAGTTTTGCTCAACTACACATCTGATGCACACTCGGCACTGCTACATCAGATGTAGCAATCTGATGTAGCAGAGCCAAGGGTGCACTAGAACCCCTGTGCAAACTCAGTTCACGCTAATAGAATGCATTGGCCAGCGCTGATTGGCCAATGCATTCTATTAGCCCGATGAAGTAGAGCTGAATGTGTGTGCTAAGCACACACATTCAGCACTGCTTCATCACGCCAATACAATGCATTAGCCAGTGCTGATTGGCCAGAGTACGGAATTCGGCCAATCAGCGCTGGCCAATGCATTCTATTAGCCCGATGAAGTAGAGCTGAATGTGTGTGCTAAGCACACACATTCAGCACTGCTTCATCACGCCAATACAATGCATTAGCCAGTGCTGATTGGCCAGAGTACGGAATTCGGCCAATCAGCGCTGGCTCTGCTGGAGGAGGCGGAGTCTAAGGTCGGACCTGAATGGAGACTGGTGTGGAGCGATCTTAGACTCCGCCTCCTCCAGCAGAGCCAGCGCTGATTGGTCGAGTTCCGTACTCTGGCCAATCAGCGCTGGCCAATGCATTCTATTAGCCCGATGAAGTAGAGCTGAATGTGTGTGCTTAGCACACACATTCAGCTCTACTTCATCAGGCTAATAGAATACATTGGCCAATCAGCGCTGGCCAATGCATTCTATTAGCTTGATGAAGCAGAGTGTGCACAAGGGTTCAAGCGCACCCTCGGCTCTGATGTAGCAGAGCTGAGGGTGCACAAGGGTTCAAGTGCACCCTCGGCTCTCCTACATCAGAGCCGAGGGTGCGCTTGAACCCTTGTGCAGCCTCGGCTCTGCTACATCAGAGCCGAGGGTGCGCTTGAACCCTTGTGCACACTCTGCTTCATCAAGCTAATAGAATGCATTGGCCAGCACTGATTGGCCAGAGTACGGAATTCGGCCAATCAGCGCTGGCCAATGCATTCTATTAGCCCGATGAAGTAGAGCTGAATGTGTGTGCTAAGCACACACATTCAGCACTGCTTCATCACGCCAATACAATGCATTAGCCAGTGCTGATTGGCCAGAGTACGGAATTCGGCCAATCAGCGCTGGCTCTGCTGGAGGAGGCGGAGTCTAAGATCGCTCCACACCAGTCTCCATTCAGGTCCGACCTTAGACTCCGCCTCCTCCAGCAGAGCCAGCGCTGATTGGCCGAATTCCGTACTCTGGCCAATCAGCACTGGCTAATGCATTGCATTGGCGTGATGAAGCAGTGCTGAATGTGTGTGCTTAGCACACACATTCAGCTCTACTTCATCAGGCTAATAGAATACATTGGCCAATCAGCGCTGGCCAATGCATTCTATTAGCGTGAACTGAGTTTGCACAGGGGTTCTAGTGCACCCTCGGCTCTGCTACATCAGATTGCTACATCTGATGTAGCAGTGCCGAGTGTGCATCAGATGTGTAGTTGAGCAAAACTGACTCAGCACTGCTAAGTCTGCATTCGCATAGGAATGCATTGGCCAGCCTTCGGCCAATCAGCGCTGGCTCTGCCGGAGGAGGCGGAGTCTAAGGTCGGACCTGAATGGAGACTGGTGTGGAGCGATCTTAGACTCCGCCTCCTCCAGCAGAGCCAGCGCTGATTGGTCGAGTTCCGTACTCTGGCCAATCAGCACTGGCCAATGCATTTCTATGGGGAAAAGTTAGCTTGCGAAAATCGCAAACTGACAGGGATTTCCATGAAATAAAGTGACTTTTATGCCCCCAGACATGCTTCCCCTGCTGTCCCAGTGTCATTCCAGGGTGTTGGTATCATTTCCTGGGGTGTCATAGTGGACTTGGTGACCCTCCAGACACGAATTTGGGTTTCCCCCTTAACGAGTTTATGTTCCCCATAGACTATAATGGGGTTCGAAACCCATTCGAACACTCGAACAGTGAGCGGCTGTTCGAATCGAATTTCGAACCTCGAACATTTTAGTGTTCGCTCATCTCTAACAGTGACACAATTTTCGCGAGTTGGGCTCTGCATGCCACCACATTGGTTTTGAAATGAAACCTCTACAACAGAATTCAAGTGCAGATTGTAACGTTTAATTTGAAGGGTTGAACAAAAATATCTGATAGAAAATGTAGGAATTGTACACATTTCTTTACAAACACTCCACATTTTAGGAGCTCAAAAGTAATTGGACAAATAAACATAACCCAAACAAAATATTTTTATTTTCAATATTTTGTTGCGAATCCTTTGGAGGCAATCACTGCCTTAAGTCTGGAACCCATGGACATCACCAAACGCTGGGTTTCCTCCTTCTTAATGCTTTGCCAGGCCTTTACAGCCGCAGCCTTCAGGTCTTGCTTGTTTGTGGGTCTTTCCGCCTTAAGTCTGGATTTGAGCAAGTGAAATGCATGCTCAATTGGGTTAAGATCTGGTGATTGACTTGGCCATTGCAGAATGTTCCACTTTTTTGCACTCATGAACTCCTGGGTAGCTTTGGCTGTATGCTTGGGGTCATTGTCCATCTGTACTATGAAGCGCCGTCCGATCAACTTGGCAGCATTTGGCTGAATCTGGGCTGAAAGTATATCCCGGTACACTTCAGAATTCATCCGGCTACTCTTGTCTGCTGTTATGTCATCAATAAACACAAGTGACCCAGTGCCATTGAAAGCCATGCATGCCCATGCCATCACGTTGCCTCCACCATGTTTTACAGAGGATGTGGTGTGCCTTGGATCATGTGCCGTTCCCTTTCTTCTCCAAACTTTTTTCTTCCCATCATTCTGGTACAGGTTGATCTTTGTCTCATCTGTCCATAGAATACTTTTCCAGAACTGAGCTGGCTTCTTGAGGTGTTTTTCAGCAAATTTAACTCTGGCCTGTCTATTTTTGGAATTGATGAATGGTTTGCATCTAGATGTGAACCCTTTGTATTTACTTTCATGGAGTCTTCTCTTTACTGTTGACTTAGAGACAGATACACCTACTTCACTGAGAGTGTTCTGGACTTCAGTTGATGTTGTGAACGGGTTCTTCTTGACCAAAGAAAGTATGCGGCGATCATCCACCACTGTTGTCATCCATGGACGCCCAGGCCTTTTTGAGTTCCCAAGCTCACCAGTCAATTCCTTTTTTCTTAGAATGTACCCGACTGTTGATTTTGCTACTCCAAGCATGTCTGCTATCTCTCTGATGGATTTTTTCTTTTTTTTCAGCCTCAGGATGTTCTGCTTCACCTCAATTGAGAGTTCCTTTGACTGCATGTTGTCTGGTCACAGCAACAGCTTCCAAATGCAAAACCACACACCTGGAATCAACCCCAGACCTTTTAACTACTTCATTGATTACAGGTTTACGAGGGAGACGCCTTCAGAGTTAATTGCAGCCCTTAGAGTCCATTGTCCAATTACTTTTGGTCCCTTGAAAAAGAGGAGGCTATGCATTACAGAGCTATGATTCCTAAACCCTTTCTCCGATTTGGATGTGGAAACTCTCATATTGCAGCTGGGAGTGTGCACTTTCAGCCCATATTATATATATAATTGTATTTCTGAACATGTTTTAGTAAACAGCTAAAATAACAAAACTTGTGTCACTGTCCAAATATTTCTGGCCCTAACTGTATATGGTGCAACTGATCCCAACCAGTTTAGTTCTTCATTCTTGGCTTTGGCTCAAAAAAATGCAGCAAAATCTGCACCAAAAAATAGCTGCATTTCTACAACGTGGGGCCTCAGCCTTGAATCGCATTTCCCATTTACGACAAGGGTAAAAGTTTTAGTCATCTCAGTTTCCAACACTGTGTACAAAGCCCTGCTAATATGCAGATACTAGTCAAGCATTACTAGTAACATAATGCGGCAATATTGGTGAACAGTAGAGATGAGCGAACAGTGAAATATTCGAGATTCGATATTTGTTTCGAATAGCCCCTCAATATTCGACTACACCCAAGATGTAGCAGAGCTGAGTGTGCGTTGAGCTCTGCTACACCTGAGATGTAGCAGAGCTGAGTGTGGGCTGAGCTCTGCTATACCAGAGTTGCATCTCTAGTGTAGCAGAGCTCAGCGCACACTCAGCTCTGCTACATCTCTGGTGTAGCAGAGCTCAGAACACGGCCAGCTCTGCTACATCTCGGATGTAGCAGAGCTCAGCGCATGGCCAGCTCTGCTACACCTGTGCGCTCAACACTGCTACATCTGAGATTGGACCAGAATGGAGACTGCTGTGGACCGATCTTAGACTCTGCCTCCTCCGGCAGAATTGCGTTGATTGGCCGAATGCTATACTCTGTATGGTATTCGGCCAATCAACGCTGGTCAATGCATTCCTATGGGAAAAAGTCAGCTCCCGCATATCGCAAGCTGACAGGGATTCCGATGAGATAAAGCCCCATAGAACAGTGTGAGTAACATTCCCCCCTAAATAAAGGTAATCCCTAGCTAACGCTGCCAGTACATCTATCCCTGTCTCACAGTCACATAGTTCACAGTCTCCTATGTCCCGAATCTGAAATCCACTATTCGTATAAATTGGAGGTCACCTGATTTAGCCAGCCAATTACTTTTTCCGATTTTTTTTGATGCCTCCGTTGTCGTTGTTCCTGTCCCACCTCCCCTGCGCAGTAATTGGTGCAAACAAAGCACCAGGGAAGGTGGGAGGGGATACGAATTTTTAGTGCGTTTGCCTTGTGGTATTTGATTGTAATCGAATACCTCGAACGGCCTGATATTCGTTCGAATATCAATGCGATCGAACGCTGTTCGCTCATCTCTAATGAACAGGCTTTTGGAAACAACCAGGTTGCATTTTAATCATCCTGTCCACAGTATAGGGGATGTGTCCAATTGCTTTGGGATCTGAATGTTGGACCTTTTTATCAATCGTGAGAATGAGGAGCAGTAATACATTTCAGTAACCAGTGCTCCATTCCAGAGCGCAACCTCCCATCAGTACCATAGAAAGGAATAAACTGGTGATAATGTGTGCACACTACGGCTCCATTCACAGGGGAGTAAGGGACCCTCGGATTGTTGGCAGTCCTGACAGCACCAGCAGTCAAACCCCGATTGATCAGACACTTATTCCCTACAAGGTGGTTAGAGGATAAGGATGTATTCAGATGGTGTATCTTTTAGGAGAAGACTCTACCACTGCTGATTTCAATGTGTAGCGCGCGTAAGCCAGCACCCATTGAAGTCAATGGGATCTGTTTTGAAACACCTCAATCTGACACGTGTTTATGAGTGGCGCGTTACTTCGTGGGAACAGAGCCTATATGATGTCTGAAATGTAGTTGAGCAGGAAGCTATCATAGATTTCACTATGGGCACAGACCCCACTCCATCATACACTGTCTACCAATAAGTATTTGGACAAACATGCAAATGAAGATATCTGCGGTCGTGATGTATGTCACGCCTTCCACCATTAAATAGGAAAGACCATTGGCATTAGTTGTATGCAAGATGTCACGAAGTGCAGAGTTGTCCAATTTCAAGAAAGGGGTAATTGTGGGGTACCATCAAAATGGTCGATCCTTAAGGGACATAGCAAGCAAACTGAATTACCCAAAATTGACAGTGACCTATGTGATTACGAAGTGGAAGGCGAACGGTGATTGCCAGAATGTGCCCCGAGTCGGCAGCCCCCTGAAATTGGGAGATAGAGACCGATGAGTGCTGGCCAGAGATACCGCACCCAACCGATGGCGCACATACACCAGGAGTCTCACCAGGCATCCGGGAGTATTGTGTCGATCAATACCATCCGTAAAGAAGCATCTGCTGGGTTCTACGACCTATTGGATAGGAATAAATGTTGTTTTTCTATTCTACCACTGGTGTCCAAATACTTATTGGTAGACAGTGTATAACGGAAAACAGAAGTCTTAAAAAATCTCTTGAAAAGATGCAACAGACACTAAGCGAAAAGAGGACACACTAAGTTTATAAAGCCGCATTTCACAGTCATTTACACTAGTAAAGCCTGGCCAATCTAATACAAACTGAATATGTATATGTATGATACTGATGACATATGCTTAGAATAAACTATCTACATCCAATCCGTGGGGTCTGACCTCTCTTGCAGCGGATTCTGCAGCTGATTCAGCCATGGCGTCCGCGGCTGAAGAAATGCTCCTGTTTAGACCTAATCAGGAGCGGGATGCCGCGATGGAATGTTCACAAGGCGGAAAATGTTTCTGTAACCTCCGTGTGAACATACGCTTAGCGTGGATCTGTTGTATCTTTCTACATCTATCTACATCTTTCAGAGGCCATACTATATACGCATGCAGTAAATAATTCAGTCATGCAGCGCAGCCTATAACTAACCGTGTAATAATGGGAAATGGCATGAACTTTGTCTTAACAGGTTTTTATTAATAGAAAACATTATCTTTTGTTGCACATTTAAACACTTTTGTTGGAACAGTATACAAACAGCTTCACATTTCAATGTCACTTTTATTAGGGTGTCCAATGTTTGTCCCCTAGTTTATCTCCCTTGCGATTTCTTGACGACGACCCCCAGAAGCCTGTATTTAACTGGATATTCCCAAATCAAGAAATCTAGACAAAGACACACAGTTGTTTTTCCAACAAAATCACAAGACAACATACTATACTGAAATGACACAAATGTTCTTTTTCTACACATGTATGAAAGCAGTTGCCTTAAAAGAGTCTCTAATGTTTAACAAAAAATGTCCATTGCTGTCTCTATAAAGTCCCTGAAAGTCCTCATTGTATTTATTGGCTTCCCTTTCATGGTAGTATAATAATTGAAGATTCTCTCTGTGTTTCGAAGAATATATCGCTAACATACTAATATGTTCTTGAGCATCTTGCTTGGCTAAAAAACACACTGGACTTCCAAAGCCTGAAGTAGAGAATATAGCAACCTATTCGGACCAAAAAGCATGTTATTCTAAGTACACGTGAACGTCTTAAGGTTAGTGTTGCCACAGTGTCAAGTCATGAGAACCCAAGTTTTATATGACCAATTTTTTTTTTTTTTTTTTAATTATTGATGGGCTTCTTGACTTCAGTGCTAAGCTATATTCGGGATACCACAACCAAAAAATAGTCATTAGAAAAATCCTACCAGCAGATGAGCTAAGAAACACAACGTTAAGCCCAACATACCAAAACACGCTCGCGAGCACACACACAAACCGGCCTTGCGTCATATCTACCCTAGCTTTACGGTTCACCAAAGAAAAGATGTGACGTAGCAGAGAAGGCACCTCAAACACAAAATGATGTGAGTAGAGTACAGAATTCATCACAAGCAGAGAGTAATAGTTTTATTCACATAACGTCTTGGCGTGTAAACGTGTACCACTTCAGTTCAAGTGTAGTACCACACCATAGCTGAGGACTGTATGCCAGTTTGCCTGAAGTTCAAGTCATCAAAACATTGCAGAGACTGGCATTTTATGGAAATCTAGCTTATCCATTCATTACAAATGTGCAACAGGGCACTTTGGTTCATCTCACACAATGCCTCTTTCTATTATGCGTACGTAACATCGTGCAACAGCTGAAGCGATACCATGCCAAAGACAGCTAAAGCAAAAAACAAAAATAGTCTACATCTTACCAAGAATAAGTGCTGTACACATGCAAGTCAATCTAAAATTAAGTAAAAATATCCTATTCATCCAGGTTAGAAGTTTGTAAGCACCTACAGAGTTTACCTGTTGATACTTCGTGTATATTCAACCGAGCTAACCTTTTCAAGGTTCCCTTCCCCATTTTTTGTCTCCCTTTCATGTTAACCATATTTTTGTGAAAATAAAGAGCAGCATGGGTGCCATTTTAGTGGCAATTCTAACCTTGAGCTAATTTTACATTGGTCATATGCAATAGATGTAGAACAGCTGACCCTATAATCAGTATGGGAACTCTCCCTCGATAACAGATTTGAGGGGGGAGAAGGTTTGGGCATGTTGGCTTTCAACATGTTCAATCCTATTGTTCTTAGCCTTCCATTCTCCCCATTCAGGACACATCCATGCCATGTATATAGGCAAGGCTCAGGAGAGAGAGTTGATGTCATGCTGCCAACTATTGGCTAATTTGCACAGACCAGTTTCAAGGACATGAAAATCCCTATTGGGAAAATGATTGTTGGCTTGTATGTCCTTAGCAACCAACTGTTGGACATGACTTGGCTTTTCATTTCAAACAGACCATGTGTTGGTTGAGAAAACCAGTTTAACACTAGCCAATGATGGCCAACCCAACAGAAATATTGGGCTCCTTACAGAAACAGCTTGACCCCATCATACTTCTGACTACCTACAAGAACAGGTCTAGATTCCCCATTCCATTTCCATGACTTAAAAATTTTTCCTCTTCCATGCTTGCTTATTACAGCATCTATGGAGATCACGTACTTGAGCATGTTCTACCCACCCACTAAAATGTGGTCATGACCAACCTGAATGTTCCCGAGAAGTGACACCATAGAAGCTCTAAGGTCTGTCTTTATGGTTCCTATGCCATTGACACCAGGTAAACCATATCTATTGCTTTCTCTGACAGTGATATTAATCAGATTTTTGTAAAATTGAACTTGGCTGAAGAGCCTTGAGCACCTACAACCTTCCCCACCCTGCTATCCAATGCATTGACCAAGTTAGTTTTCTTTAGAAGGTGAAGGTCATCCACGTCCAACATTCACCCTGTGCTACTCTATTGCTATTAATGTTTAGTGCCCCTGTTATTTACCCTGCCCTATATTATTCTATAATATATTAACACTGTATAGTTGGGATCATATTGATGTTACCTTTGAAGAAGACATAGATATTATATGAGTTGAATTTCGGGGGAGGTAGTTACTTCCAGGGGGGCATTTATTTTGAGCAGTTTACATTGATCACATTGTTTTAAGTGCTTCTGTTCAAATATGTCAAATATTTTGACAAGAAAGTGCATTTGGTATACAATATAACCAATACCTCCATTTACGCTTGCTCGAGTCTAGTGTAAGGCCAAGATTTTTGGTATAATAACTTTTTTTTTTTTTTATTAATTCTGATTTAAAAATTGTCATAAAATACAAATCTAATCTGTTCATGTGCAGCACCGGGTTCATTTGAAGCATCCCCTACCATGTTTGGCTTTCTCTATAGGGATAACTAATATTCAGCACTAAGGGAGTGCATGCTTAGATTAGGTGTTAGCCTATCAAGCCAAGCACTAAAAGCGTTTAGCCGTGCATATAGTCAAAAACCTACTAAGTCTTGGATTTTAGTAGGTACATTTAGGAGAAGAACATTATCACATGGCACTATTTATTTTTTTACTAGGTTTCAAGCTTGTAGAAATTCAGAATATGAATGTACTGTCATTTACTATACTATGTTTAAGATTACATACAGTAACTAGCTAACACACATTCAATGTTTAACATTAACATGAGTGGCTGCTCAACATAACACACTTTGATGGTATTGGTGCCAGAAAAAAAAAGGTGACTTAAAAAGGTGAAAATATGACTTAATGGAGAGGAAAGTAGCCTGACTTCTTTAGTAAACCCACTTTATGTGTAACAGAGTACGTCTCTCATTTCTGGCCCTCATCTATTAGATAAGGAAGTCTCTCACTTTGGAGGACTTGACATGTCCCTTTTTTATACGGACAGCACTTTGATTTCAATGGACCCTGTGTAATGCTCAATTCCCCCTGTGGTGGCGCTGCAGGGGAATGATACACTTACTGCCCAATCCTTTCATAGCTTACATATTACAAATAGTGTTCAAGTAGTGTTGGCTTATTCTATAGGGACCACTGTTACCAAAAAGGGATAATCTCAAGTGGACAGCCCATTTAAGTCATCTTATATCAGTCTATTTTACTATATCTGTTTAGGAGCTTCAGATGTAGTCATCTTTAATAGGCACACAAGATGACGCCAGAAAATACATCAAAGTTTTTAGAACCATTTGGTCAATTTGCTTTGTGTGTAGCAGTTTCCATCCATATCCTATGAGGACCGGTTTTCAATTTTCTTTTCGTATTGATTTGATAAGGAGGATAATAAAATCTGTGTGCCGTGCCATTGTATTCTCATGCCTTCACACAGGACTAAGACCTAGTTTATTTCTGCACAAAGTTTTATTGGTTGGTGCACAGAATTTATCTTTTGTTTGTCGTGGCAAAAAAAAAAAATCACATTTTTTTTTGTGTGCAAATCGTTTAAGTGCTTCTTGTTCATATAAGGTACATGTTAAAGTTCACTTGAGAATATCAAGATGGAAATCGCAATAAGTGCTATGAGCATTATTAGCAAGTACTTCAAAAACTATGTTATAAATATGCCATACAGTAGCGAAAGAAATGTCATAATAATATACAAAATGAGGACGACCAAAGCCATGCCCCAGTACACACTATCAAACACTACCAAAACAAGCTACAGTAATCTAGTTTGCAGTGCCTATCAGGACCAATACGTCAAGCTATATAACCAAGTAACCTTGTCAACATTTCATCCCAGCATGTAATGAAATGGAATAAGAGATGTACTTGCTCTTCTATTCCTGAGCTAAATATTTACTAGCAATGCCACGCTACCACTA
The DNA here is from genome assembly GCF_031893055.1 of Leptodactylus fuscus. Classification (NCBI taxonomy): domain Eukaryota; kingdom Metazoa; phylum Chordata; class Amphibia; order Anura; family Leptodactylidae; genus Leptodactylus; species Leptodactylus fuscus. Next base: position 53,703,391 of record NC_134274.1, read on the forward strand.
TACACTTAACATCGAGGTTGGCTACTTGAGGCGTGTTATCAATGTTAGTTGACGATGCCTAATAGATATTGTTATGGCTGAAAGGCAACAAGTTGGGTTCTACAATTCTAGACTGGTAAGAGATGGAGAACATGTTGATGGGTGAACATAAGCCCCTATATTAACTTTATATAGGCCTGTAGCAACCATAAGATAAAGCTAATAGTTCTACTGATGAAGCCAACGGAAAAAAAAATAGATAATTCCTCTACCTCTGTATTGTACATATCCATTGAGGTGTCTATGCAAACGGTATTATGCATACTGCCACAACTCACATACAGCATGTACTGTTTCCTAAATTCTGCAACCCACCACTACGTCCAAGCAAGACCCAGTGGTGGGGCAGCCAGTAGCTTCAACAAGCAAGACAGCGAAGGAACTGTCTAAACTCCACTCTGTTTGTACAAGAGTAAATGAAATAGATACAAAACTGATTTAGCTTTTATCCCTTATGTACAAATTGTTAAAAATGGCACTTGTAAGTTTTTTTTTTCTCTTATTGGATTTCATTCGTTCTGCAGAAAGCCTGAGAGCAGTCAATAAAAACTGAAGAGAGAGCTGGAGTTGTGGTCAGTGCTTAAAGAAAAAAATACAGTAGGTACAGATCTCGTCGGCTCGGGACGACAGCCTATACCGACTGTAAGTAAATGAAAATTTGGAGAAAAAAAAACCAAAATGACACCATATAAATATTAAAAAATAAAAATAATTAACCAAACATACAAAAGCCAAACATTACACAGAGGAAAGCAAATGGAAGAAGAAATGAAAAATCAAGGTAGAGATATAATTACTTTAAGTACATAATGGAAAGAACATTGTTCTGGGTCATGTTATAAAGTAATCATATTTAGCCTTGCACTATATTTCTTGTTGGTTTGTTAAATGTATTAGAAAATGTCATCCTTTCTATGGATGTTGTTTTCAGCCACTCCTGTAGCTTCCGTCTCCCGTGCGTTGCTGGCGAGCCACTATAGTCTCTTTTGATACTCTCTTGCAGTCACTGGCCAGGCCCAGAAAGCACATAAGGTTGATAAAGCATGTGGTGAGGTTGTACCGGATTCCAAATTCACTGGCGGTGTAGTCATAGGGGAAAGTGTGATGGTAGTTATGAAAACCTTCACCTGGGAAGAGAAGAACAAATTATCCAGCAAACAATATAGAAAGTATATACAAGGATATAGAAACTCAATAATAGCTCTCGTTAGTTCGCTCCTGTAGAACGTGATATTTTAAGTAAGCATGGCCCAGGAATGTGAATGAATCAATATGGAACTACTGCAACAAGCTCCTTCCCCGTGGAGATCTGGCAACCCAGACATGGAATCGGTCATCTGACGATAATCGTATCATAGTATCAAGGTTTTATCTGATATCGTAAACGGCAATGTTAGCGTCTGTTAGAAGAAGTTGATAATCTTGTAACGTAGACCTATACTAGGCGACTTTGAGCAGTCTTTTATCCTCATAAGGAAACCTGAATGATCTGATTATTTCAGGGAGGGACATTGTACAGAATTTTTGAGTATGGAGGGCATCTTGATTCAGAATTGGGGGTAAAAGTCTGATGCAATGGCCTATGAGTGGGATGATGATATTACAATTAGAGATGAGCGAGTAGTATTCGATCGAATACCTCCCCGCCATAGGTATTTGTGTAAGCGGCCAAACACCAAGGGGTTAAACCTATTGAATATTCAATCCGCTTAACCCCTGGGTGTACGGCCGCTTACACGAATACCTATGGCGGGGAGGTATTCGATAAAATACTACTCGCTCATCTCTAATTACAATCGTACCTTTGGATGGCTTTATATCTTTTATAGAGTTTATTTGACTTCTCGCACCAACAACACCTCTGGAGTCCGGAGAGTTGCTACCTTTAGTGCTAAATAAAACCTAAGTGCTAGAGTATAGACACACTTTAGAAATGGGTGAGTCTTCATTTACATGAATTTACATTAGTTACTAGGTCAGCAATAACCATTAGAATAGAGGAATTTTCCATTTTTGTTAGTTGCTTACATAGAAAAGCCCTGGGTAATAGGTGGTGGAGATTTAAGGTCCTTCTAGGTTCCTTTTTTGCAGATTCAACAATATTGCCTAGACTTTACATAGACTAAACAGTGAAATGTTTGAAGAGTGATGTCATCAGTTTGGAAGAGATAAGCTGTATTGCCAGACATTTTGGCTTATGTCCACATGTTCAGCGAGTAATTGAAAAGTATTGTCTGGTGTCACGTTCCCTCGAGAGGTAACTGAGTTTTGTTTCAAACCAATAAATGCCAAATAGATTGTCAAGTTCTTGTAGGATAAAACTACATTGGGTTAGTCAAGTGAAACCGTGGTCCGCTGAATAAGCATTTATCTGACTGTCAAGCGTTTGGAATAAACTTGAATTGACTGAGCATGCATGAGCACTACATAGGGAGGAGAGAGTAAGCCATGCCGTACATCCCTGACAGTGGATTATCTCTGCTAAGAATGTTGGAATCCAATGGCCTGATTGTTCTCCTTCCATACATGGTGTACGTTTGTCAAGGATTAATCTGCATATGGCCCCCCCCAGTACTCGTCTATGGATGGGTACTATCAGGAGGGGAGGGGGGCATTCTTCACCTCTCTTACAGTACAGCACTGTGAGAAGGGCGTTGTTGACTGACTGTCACGAATGCCCTTCTGCAGGTGAAGAGCTGCGGTACTGGCACCTATCACTCTTAAACGGGGGCACAGATCGTGAAAGCCGACAGTGTGCTGAATTCAGCGCACTATCGGCTTTCTAGCGGTATAGAAAACCGTATGTGCCCTAGGAGGTGAAAGGTCCTCTTTAAAGGAGTTCTCTGAGACTCCAGTTTACTTTTTGGTTACCTATGAGTTAAGGATGGTGTTGTTGCACCGAGATTTCTTTGTCTCATCAGATTCTGAGGGCCCACCCTCCAAGGAAATAGACCATAGTACCCTTTAAATTTCTACTGGGCCATTATTGTTTGCTCTGTATTGCTACATTGCATTATATTGCTCTGGGGTACCAAAGAATTGAGCAATTGTAATCTTCCCTCACTTAAAATCTTCCGTCGCTGGGGTAAGGGGGGGGGGGGGTGGAGGGTTTGTGAAACCCCCGACATGTAAGATAGTGGTTCGGTTTAATCGTCAGGCTCAGCTGATGTTCCTCTTATGTGTATGGAGGCCTTAAGTTTTACTGCCACTCCGGTTCATATCTTATGACCTTTTAGTATTAATCAGATATTGTACTTTATTACCAATGTAAAAACTTACCAATTGCTCCTAGTGCAACAAATTTGTTTTCTCTGGGGTTGATATGCTTGTCATATGGTCGGTTTCCATACATATGAGCTGCACTGTTCACCAGCCATGTTGCATTTAGAACTAATGCATAACGCAAGAGGCAGGGTACATAGAATGCTGTATACAGGGATTCACCCCAGAAATACCAAGGAACCACAGTGGGAACTATAAAGCACATCACCAGGATCAATTTCTTGTAGTGCCTGATGGGAAGAAGAAAAATTGAAATGAATTACGGACATAACTGTACTCTACTCTGCTCTTCATCTCAGTTTGTGTTGACATTATCGAGGAAGACTTGCCAAATGCTTATACTTTCTATAAGGTATTGGAAATAAATCTGATCAGGATGTATTAACACTAAATATAGTGTAGGTCGATAATCTCACTTCCGTCACTGACTGCAACAAAGCCCAAGGGACTCTGTTCTGATTTAGCCATTGAGTCAGAAACTGGAAGATAATGACTTGGCCCTCCATTCATGCAGCAGGCTCTGTTAGCATCATGTCTCAGCCTTCCGTCAGATGTATACAGTACATCAGGGGTATTCTGACATATACCACAGATTAAAAATACTGTATTGATGTCTATATACTGACATATGCCACATGGGTTAAAAAAAAGAAAAACCCTCCTTTTTGGTGAGTGGGGCCATATAGATACTTAGCTGAAGCTGGTCATACACTTTAGCTAGTTGTTGCAGCCAATAGCTATTCCTTTTGCTCTCCTCATATACATGCATGTCTGACTTGCCATGTGCTTTCATTGAGGAGAGGGGAGTAAGCGACAGCCAGACACTTCCTAGGGACAATGGCTCCAGTATACACATTACAAGGTTCCCCAGTCCTGCCATAATTGCGGTTTTTGTCTGGCATTTATTTAATGCATGGCCTTCTTGAGTTTAGTAGGACCCAAGCACTCAGCTAGGCCCCATGCACATGGCTCTAAGTTGTATTGCACCTCAATGCTGAACTATAAGGTGCCTATGTGTTGTATGTTCTTATATGGAGTTATAGGTCACATGTACTGAGACACGTCTTATCCACCAGAGATCACGAGCAATGCAGCCGTGACCCTGCCAGAAATCTTACCTTCTCTGGAACATCACCACTTTGTCTGCATGAAGATCTTTTAAGTCCAGCTTCTTGCCCTTTTCTATTACATCTGGGTGTTTCCTCATCAGCAGCCAACCAATGTGAGCAAAGAAAAAACCTCTCATTGCATTATGAGGGTCTGCATCAGTCTCGGAGTACTTGTGATGTGCACGGTGGTCTCTTGCCCATTCATAGATATCATTCTAGAACGGTATAAAGGCATAAAAATGTAAGAATGAAGAAGACACGTTGTATGCAAGAAGTTTGTCCAATATCTTGAACAACTGCTTTATGCCATTTTCTCCCTAGTATTAACATGTACATGAAAGTTCTGAATATTTCATATTCTGTACATATAACAGTCTTCTGATTTTTGTTCCCCTCCCCCCCCCCCCCCCCCCCCCCCCCCCCCCCCCCCCAAGAGGCTTACAATGCTACACAATGACAAAATGAGTACAACTCTGCTTCTTAATCCCTTGCTACTCCCAGGTCCACCGCAAGTTTCCGTTCACCCAGTTCCAGCGATGGATGACAAAACATGTGATGTTAGTGTCCCTGACAAGTTATTGCTACAAGCGGTGACTGACAACTTGTGTTAACACGCCATCCCTGGAGCCTGGTGACAAGAGACCAAGGGGGTAGTCAGTAGGCTTTACCATGGAAGCAGCAGGGGATTGGTAAACCCAATATTGCACCTTACTTTATAGCACTGTAACCTCTTATAAATTGAAAAAAATCAATGTCCTGGACAATCCCTTTTACACAAATTTATCAAGGCTTCCGACCTGTCTTTGACCAGCGACCACCATTTTCTACTATAGTTCTATAATGGCTGACTGTCATCAAAACCCAATAAAACGTGGGAAGAAGCCTAGATGAGTTACCCTGAGTATGCTCTTTCCACTTCATGGTAATCTCCGTGAGGAGTGCAAGTTATTCGGGACAGGATTAAGTTAATATTACTTGTTTTAACTCCAGTCTATGGGGTACAATTTGCCGCCTCTAATATGGAGCCCATGTACGTAGAGCAATATTTTATTATACCATATAGTATCTTTAAGGGAGTGAATTTTTGAAACCACAATATTGGTTTATTCCAATTTTTTAAGTGTAGGCGTGCTAAAAAAAATGGTAATTTCACAAAATCTGCTCCCAAAGCAGAACTAAAACACAACAAATATTTGTGTATATTACTGAAACGGACAAATTGGGAAGTTTAGGTTATCCTGAAATGGAAGTTTGAAGGGCAGACATGTTTACTCTTATATACCAGTTACACACAACCTTCTTTTATCATGTCCCTTGATAAGCCTGATATACGGGGGCGAAAATAGTAACATCAACAACTAGATTATATGTATTATGAAGGATAAATGATGGTTTTCATTGCCTTCTAGAGAGATGATTATAATGGAAGTTGTTTACTCCCTTTAGTATGCTGAGCCGTTGTGTGATTTACTGCCTCCATGTTTTTATAGATAGGTGGATGGCTGTGGACCATTACTTACTATTACAATGGCTCCTCAATGATAATCTGCAAGGAACAGGGCAGCAAATATACACTTCCCCCGTGTTACCACTGCATTCTACATTGAGTAGTTGTCTATGTAACATCCCAGATCCTCTAGTATGAGAAATACTCTTTGATACACCTCTCTCTGCTCTGTTCTCTACTCACAATTTTTAATATTTGACATTTGGAGAAAAAAAAATCTCTTGAGGAGCACGGAATAAGGATCCGCTGGCATAGGAATGCGTGTAATCGGCCGAACACCAAGGGGTTAAACACATTCAACCGATTACACGCATTCCTATGCCGGCGAGGTATTCGATCGACTACTACTGGCTCAACACTAGTGGTATCATCTAAATCATTTATGACACATCAAGAGGATATTCTGCAAATGCCTGGTGCTAACCATAGATGATGATGGAGTCTGCCATAAAGTGTATGTGCGATAATCTCTACTGAATAAGAATTATTTACTGCTATGGCAATGTAAGATCCAAGAAAATGTTTACCTGAAATGCCATAGTGTTTGCAACAGCCAAAAATATCCTTAGAGGCATCTTGGCTTTAAAGGATCGATGACTCCAGAGGCGATGGGCACCGGCAGTCACTCCCAGGGCACTCAGCATGAAACAACAGACGGCTGTGGGAACAATTAGATTCATTATTGGAATGAAAGTCGAGTCTGAAGTTATTGTTGAATGCCTAGCGAGTACCTAGCAAGCTAAAGGGGAAGTTCAGGGTTAGAAAAATGGCTGCTTTTGTTTAGAAACTGTGTCACGCCTGCCATGGGTTATATCTGACATTGCAGCTCTGCCTCATTCACGACAACAATGTAACCTGTGGACAGGTGTGGAGCTGTATGTGAAAGAAGGGAGCCTTGTTTTTCTAATCCTGCACGACCCCATTACCTTAGTGGGTAATTGTAGTTTAGCATCAGTTATCTTTTGGAGTTTTTTCCCAGAAGGTTTTTCTGACCTCATTGCAATTAACTACTTAAGGTAAAAGATGGGCATTTTACACCCACCAGGATTAAGATAATATCTGGAAATATACACAAGCATCGGGTTTTGTTTTTTTTTTTCACACTGAAAACAGAAAGCAACCCACTGTGACAAAACAATCTAGACTTTGCTCAACAGCCAAAAAAAAGGATATTTAGGCCAACTATTATTTAGTCTGCTGACATAAGGTTAATACATTTTTCCCAGCCACACAGAACTGCTTTTTCATGACATCAGGAAGGGCTGAATAATTGAATTAGCAGGATAATGCATCGAACAATTGAGATACCAGGAAAATACACTCCATTAGTTCTTTATAGACAGTGACTTTATGACCTTGTGGCCATTTGTTACATTCTATATGGCTTTATATCAAACTCCTGTCCTGCTGTAGCTTGCATTTCACCATACAGTACTAGACTATTGTAAGGACTAAATTCATTCTATATTTTTGGAGTCTTTTTAATAGGGGCTCCATGAATGACAATTCATAGAAGATGGAGCTCAAAATTTGTATTATTTTTTTTTTGCGCACCCTCCATCCTTGGACAAGACAATTTGTGCTCCCTCTCTTCCCATCCCTTGTATTTTTTATCATGCCTGATCCTCTTTTTCCTTGGTATAAGTTACCAGGGGTGTAATATGAAGCTCTTAGGCACCAATACAAATCTGTACAGGATCCCGCACTTACCATATGCTGTCCAGAATACTGGTATCTATTTCTGTTGTTGAGAGGTCTTTGGCCCCTCCAGGCTCCAGGGCCCAGTAGAGATTGCCACCTCTGCACCCCTCCCCATAGCTATGCCCCTGGACATTGGTGTGTAGCAGCCTGCTATCCTATCCACATTGCAAACTCATGCATGCCTAGCCAAGCCAAAGTGCATAGATTGTAGGATTATAGGTTGAACTTGATGGACTGATGTCTTGATCCAACCTCATCTACTATGTAACTGTGTATGAACTACCATCTGTTCTCCACTGTCTCCATAACATTCATTCAGGCTGTGTCTTTAGTGTATACCCTAGCTAATATTTGGGGTTCATGTATGGATACAATTCCGCCACCACTTTAACCTTTTAATAAAGTCTAGCAGTCTTTGCTTTAATGACCATTAGATCTGCCCTTACAATCAATGCTGACTTCCTGTCCCTGAATCTGGGCCAGCTTCTGCTTAATAAATAATAGTATACACTTTATTACGCTCCTTGTATTCTCAGCAATAGCTCCACACCAGATGACATTGCTAAAATCAATGTTCTTATGAAAGATAGAGATGTATGTTATATAAACAGCCTGTGGATATGTCGCTGTTATACCTGTTACATATTCCTATAGCCAAAATACAGTGAACGACGTGTCAAAGACAAATGGCTATTGCGCTGCTTTAGAAATACAACTGCATACTAGAAAAATCAAATGACATTTTTTCCACTTGAGCTTAAGGTCTAATGAGATTCGTGCCATCAACACTAATTGGATTTCCACCATTATTTTCTAGATTCTAGAGTGCTCTTTATTAAGATAGATAGCTTGGATAACTATTGAACAAGCCAGTAGTAATACTGACGGATAAAGGGTTTTTAGTCTACAAACACTCCCCATAAATCATGAGAACAGAAATCCGTAAGGCTTCTGTGTGAATGGACGGTAGCACACATGTGATCACCACTGAAAGAGTGCGGCACATGTAGTGGCGTAACTAAAGTCTTGTGGCCCTGGTGCATTCTTTTGTCCGGGCCCCTTACCTCATCCCTACTGCGAATTCTTGATAGTATTGAGCTAAGGAGTTAATGACCCTTAGGATAATCTGTGGGTCTCCTTGATTTATGGGCCAGATGGAAGCTGCAATCTCAATAGTGATGTCAGTGCTTATGGGCCCCCTAAGATTCCTGAGCCCAGTGCGACTGCACCCTCTGCACCCCATCAAGTTACACCCCTGGGTACATGGCTATCTTCGTCAGTCATACAGGTGACTCAAAGACCCTTATTCTTGTGATTCTAGACCCTTATCCTTTGTTTTGTGGATGGAAATAAGTGTTGTCTGATGCCTACAAAAGGCTGCACTTTATCTTTCCTGCAAAACTCCTTTTTTGGTGAAGGCCATGACCAAACAGACTATAAATGGCAAGGCCACAACTAAAATAACCCGACTGAAAGTCTTACTGACCTTTTGCTTGACATTTGAAATGTCCAGAACTCTGTTTACACCTCTGCCGTGACCTGATTTGCAGATTTTGTCGTTTTACAGGAAAAATTGCTTTGCATGCAGAGCTATTTTTCCAATGAAAACGGCCAACACCTCGATGGAATCGGAGGAGCCCATTATAAATCATTAGGGTCTCTTGGGCGTCACTGGTGTCTATCATATGATGGATCCAGCAAAGGGTTGTGGTTTCCATAACAAACAGGCTCAAAATACACCTGATATTTGATGAGACTCTTGTACAAACAAAGACGAGCAACGTCACCACCAAAAGCCAACAATTTTGTCTGATTTTATTCTATGGGATCTACCATTACTGCCTGCCACGATGAAGAATTACATGAGTCATAAGATATGTTGGTAATCGGGGGACCTTCAAAGGGTTGCTCGACGGAACTTCAATACCAGACAAAGCTCAAAGTAGAGAGTGGTACTATTTCTGGAAACAAGAGCAGAGTCTTTTTTTTTTCCAGACAAAGCTCTCAGTTTATCTGATGCAAGTGATTGAAATCTCCTGAAAATAAATTCACTGTAACAAGGAATATCCATTTGTTGGTGAAAATAATGAAGAGGACCTGATGGCTCTCCTGATTTGTTTGTAGTGGTATCTACTTGTAACACTAATTTCGTTTTATATCTCTACGTTGTACTCTTCCTCTATTATGCCTACTAAAAATTTATGAAAAAACTGACAACTGGTTGTTACCAGTCATGGACGTTTGTCCACTGTCCGATGTTTCAGTGCTGAACATAGCAATGCACAAGGGGAAAAGTTCATATAGTTTGGTTTTACCATTCTTCTACATTTCTAGGAGGAATAACAGCAAAACAGCCTAAGGCTGCATTCACACAGAGTAACGCCAGGCGTCATTTGTGTGTAATTTGTGTGTCTTTTACGGCCGTCATAAAACGTTTACATAGAGTTCTATAGGAAAAGACGTCCGTAATTTACTGCCGTCATTTACGGCCGTCATTACAATGACGGCCGTAAATGACGGCCGTAAATGACGGCCGTCTTTTCCTATAGAACTCTATGTAAACGTTTTATGACGGCCGTAAAAGACACACAAATTACACACAAATGACGCCTGGCGTTACTCTGTGTGAATGCAGCCTAAAGCCGAGGCCCCATGTTGCGTAAATGCAGCTTTTTTGTTGTTGTTGTTGCAGGTTCTGCTGTGTTTGTTTGAGCCAAAGCCAAGATTGGCTACAAAAGGAACGAGAAATATATAGGACGTTCTTATTCTTCTACCTTCTGCTGGCTTTGGCTCAAAATAAGAATCCACCAGCAAAATCTGTAACCAAATAAGCTGCAATCCCGCAGTGTGGGTCGTTGGCCTAAGACTGAGTTCTAAGATGCTCCAGAATGATGCAGTTGGAACGTATTCTTCCAAGTAATCACTTCAGTGACTTTCTGCACACACCTCCTCTCTTCTGTCAGGTGGGCGGATCTTGGCTGGAGCAGACAGAAAAGGACCACCAACCTGATAGAGAAACTAACAGCAATGATTACTCAGGAATGGCAAGGGCTAGAGAAACGTTTCCAACTGTGCCAGAATCCATCGAGCGTTACCCAGTGAAGGGAAGCAAAAGAGTCGGAGTTGGTGTAAACAGAGATAGAAAAAGTATAAACCGAGAGGGAAAAGTTTCTTACCCCAAACTAGAGTGGCAAATTTTGCAGATGATATAAAAAAGACCCCATACAGAGCTCCAATATGTAGCATAGACATCAGAATGACATTTCTCCACACTATTTTCATTGGAGGTTTTGGACCTTTCTTCTCTCTATAAGTGGTGTCAAATACGTCATCTCTCATCTCATGTTCTTGTCCGTCGTCCTCGATTTTTGGTTTGGGCGTTTCAACATATGTGCCCACAGTCTGACTCCCCCGATACATCATGTTGAAGGTGGGTCAATACTAAGAAAAACAAAATGGAAAATAAATGGTACAACATTTCCATTCTCTTTCTGAAAGACAATATTTGCAATTGGCACGATTAAGATCCAGTACAATACAATACAATACAATACAATACAATACAATGTCTATGATGTTTTCTAAGGCTCAGTAATCAAATTGTTGCTATGTGTTAGTAATTTCTGTGGGGCAGAGAAAACACATTGACTATGCCACTAACAGCCCCTGTGACAGTGTATATAGGTGGTTTACAAATTATATTGGTGGTGATAGACTCCCTTGTTTAAGAAACATTCAGATACTTTATGGCTCCATACACTGCCATATGGGCTACATGCACACAGAGGCTGTATGGCTCCATACACTACCATATGGGCTACATGCCCACAGAGGCTGTATGGCTCCATACACTGCCATATGGGCTACATGCACACAGAGGCTGTATGGCTCCATACACTGCCATATGGGCTACATGCACACAGAGGCTGTATGGCTCCATACACTGACATATGGGCTACATGCACACAGAAGCTGTATGGCTCCATACACTGCCATATGGGCTACATGCACACAGAGGCAGTATGGCTCCATACACTGCCATATGGGCTACATGCACACAGAGTCTGCATGGCTCCATACACTGCCATATGGGCTACATGCACACAGAGGCTGCATGGCTCCATACACTGCCATATGGGCTACATGCACACAGAGGCTGTATGGCTCCATACACTAACATATGGGCTACATGCACACAGAGACTGTATGGCTCCATACACTGCCATATGGGCTACATGCACACAGAGGCTGTATGGCTCCATACACTGCCATATGGGCTACATGCACACAGAGGCTGTATGGCTCCATACACTGCCATATCGGATACATGCACACAGCTTTATGGTACTTTCATTTACTGGTACTTTTGATTTTTTTTTTCTTTACAAAAGCAAAAAAAAAAAGGAGCATTTTTATAGCAGACTTCATGTCATTTCACAGCAGCATTAAAATGAACTTACTGCACAAGTTATAAAGCTTTGATGTATGTTTATTGAAGTGATATAACTCCTAGTGGCGTGTTTGGCCATCAAAGAGCAATTCCAACCAGATATAATTTATACATGGAGGCAATCGGCATCTATTTATATATATATATAGTGCTAGGGGCTACTAAATGGTTCCTTAATGGTCATGCAATTCAGAACTAGGATACTTTGACGGATGGCTCCACTTCCAAAGTTCTTCAGGCCTGAACAGGCATTTGGGCCATTTCCTTTCCCTAGCGTTAGGGTGAAGCTTAGGGGGCGTGCATGCAGGGTTTTTCTGTCCGCTTGAGAAGTCGGACATCTTCTCTTGCGGACAGGAAAGGACGGGCACGGAGTGCAAAAGAACGCACCCGATGCCCATTCAAGTGAATGACAGGTGTCACGGACACATCTAGTGTCCGCTCCTAGTGTCCGTGACAGACTTTGAGCGGACACTAGGAGCGGACACTACATGTCGGACACCGACGGTAGTGTGAACGCTCCCTTAGTAACAATTTCCCTGTGAAAAGTGTTTGATTTTACTTCTTGTCACCTCTTTTAGGCAATCTACTGGCTGTCATTCTTATTGTACACTATGGCATTGGTACTATGTATTATGTATCAAATGTAGGTTATAATTCCTTCAACACTTCCAATTCTAGTGCAGGAGGTTGAGTCATACCTCCTGTTCCTTGACAAATTCCCCTAAAGTTACATTGAATATTGAAACTGTCAGTTTTCTCCTAACCTCTGATGGGCGGCTGTAGGGTAATACTTGGTTAACTAAGGAAGGGACAGCCCTATCCTCAAGCATAGATTGTCTACCTGTGGATGCAAATGAAAACCATATTGCTGTTTATCCATGGCTGTACATTGTCCTTTCAGAGGTAACTTTGACATAGAAGGCTTCAAGGGGTGTCTGGCAGGATAACATTTTTTGTGAAAAGGGAAGAATGGATTTAAAAATTAAAATAGGCATAATCCACCAACTTAATCCTGTATTACTAATCCTGTTAATTGTTATAAATGGAATAGATTGCATAAAGGGAAACAACAAACCTCTAAAATACCAATAATTGAAGAAACAAATGGCTGCAGACAATGGAGTGACGTCACATGAACCGTCACCTGTGCCAAGAATGAACAAGCTGAAAAGGATAGCAACTAGGCAAGGCTCCATTCACACTGGAGTCATAGCCTGATATAGCTTAGTCACACGTACCATGATTCCTGGTAAAGCAGGCGCTATAGCACTAGTGTAAACTATAGGTGGCGATGATATTGTAAATCAGTACTAAAAAGATGAGTTTACACAGCATGATTGTAATATGTTTCCAAGCAAAGTATTCCAGATTATTAGTGCAGCACAGGAGAAGTCTATAAGGAGGAGGGTGGGAAGAAGGAATATTACTCGGTGCTCCGTAGGAGAGCAGGAGTAAGTTGTTGGACGCAGGGAGGAGACTTCTGAAGGTGGAGCCCTATGGAACGTTTTGTGGACACATTAAAAAAAAAATTATTCTAGAAGAACTAACCAGTGAACCAGTTATCAATCACTGATCAGGCCCGCCCATCGGACTCCAAAGCTTGGAATAAGCTGAGAATCAAATTAATAAAATACAAGTTAGGCTATTTGCACGTGACCATGTGCGGCCCGATGGCCGTGATTGAATGGCAAGGGTGGCACATGGCTGTCATCCGTGTTTTACCTGTGCGAAAGCACGGCCGCAAAACCAGGCATGAATAGGACCTGTCCTGAGTTTTGCAGCCCAGACTGTGAGCCCGCATACTGATCCCTATAATACACGTATATGTATGGGCCAACAGAAATGAATGGGTCAATGTGCTATTCGGGTTTTAAACCCCCTTGCAAATGGTTGTGTACAAATGGCTTTAAACTGAACCTTTTCCCACAAAACTATAGATCCAGTCTTCTGAGCTATTCCTGCTCTATAACATACTACCAGTCGCTTGTACTACATTTCCATGATGACGTCAGGTTCCCTCTAAGCAAGCCCAGTTTATGAGCCACATTCGTAAAAGGGACAAGTATTTTAGCAGCTTCGATAGTGAGTTGAGAACATGAAACAAAATGTCATTCAAAGCACAAGATGACCTGAACAAGCCCTTCTGTGCTCACATAAAGCCTTCCCTGATAGAACTACAGTAAACCGCATTGTCTACTTTACGATAAATTTGGACTGATAACAAACATAAACCGAGGTTACTCTGAGCACATAGTCATGCCGTTCTTCTCTTCCTACTGGTTGGGTTACTGGAGTTCAAGACTTGCACTGCATATGGTATGATGTGGTTAAGAATAACTAGGTCACTGGGCTAAAGTGCAATATATTCTTATGACTTCATTTCTAGTATGTATATGCACCACATATCCTACTTTATCCAGCTGTAGACTACTAAAGACTGGATGAATGTATGGCAACATTTGTTCTGGCCACCTCTATCCCTGATAATATTCTGAATATTATAAATGCAGGTTCGGTCCCGATCTGTTTTATTGATGACATCATGTGAAGCAGTTCCTCAACCTCTAGATGGGTTCTCTGGAGTCCCAGTTTGACATTTTTCGTGGGTAGAGAAAAATTACTATTATTATGAGAAATAATTGATGACTGTTATATTGGAGAGTATATAGGGAAGGTTATTATCTCGGGATGACACATGAAGAATTAAGGCACTTCAAGGAAGGCTGAAGTATTCTACAAGTAATAGTCTATTACATTCAAGGTATTTATAACAAGAAGGGTATCGAAAAGGAGACTTGAGACATGATATTGTATGTATCCAGTAGCCCATGTATGCCAATTCTAGCAAACTACGTAGTCCTAGAGAAACCGTTAGGAAGAGTGTGTGTGTATATAATACATAGTATATATCTTAGTGTCCAGTGACTAAGGATCCCATTGGTACCAATGAACATGAAATCTAATAATATAGTTCCCAGTCAGTGGGACATGTCTAAACATGTTCCTTACCTGGTGTGTAATATTTGTCCAATATCCTGCAATATCAGGATTATGGGATTTAACCTTTGACTACAGATTAGGATTTTCTTCTGGGCACTACAATAAAGATGACTCCTGAATTGTCTGTTTAGTAAATATCTGTATTCTGTAGAATCATTTCCTCCTCTGTTACTCTTCCTAGAAACGTATAAATACATTGACAACTGGGTGTTACCATTGCCTTTGTTTTAGGCACTGACTGGATAATGTATAATGGAGAATGAATACTTCCCCAACTGGTAACACCCACTTATTAATGGCTCATAAGTTCCTTGAAGTAATACCTAAGGGGCAGTGCAATACTCGTTCATGGGAAAAGATGTTCCAGAATTCTTATTTCATAAAGAGTAATATTTACTAAAATAGACATGAAAGGAGAGCTGACTAGCATGCTAAACCAACCACAGGTCTTTATGGATCGAGGATTTAGTGTTCCAAATATTCCTGTAGTAAATAATAATAATAATAATAATAATAATAATAATAATAATAATAATAAAACCAACCTTTTATACTTGCCTAGAGATGAGTCGCATTGGACTTATTGCTAGTGGTTCAATGAAACCATGTGCAGCATGGCGCATGCGCAGTGATGTTATGTTGTACAAACGCCAGGTATCAAGGGTTTGTTTTTTTTCCAAAACTGTCACTGACCACTTTACAAAAGGGCTATTCGAGACACTCCCCCTTCCCCCCTCCCCCGTCCCAATTCATGAAGACTTTGGGGGAATTTAGTGTCCCAAATTCATCAGCCTGGGGCTCTGTGGTGCTTTGAAGGCACTGTGAGAAGTATACTAAAGAATAGAGCACGTACTACAGGCTATTATTTTTATCAAATGTGATGGAATGTACTTCAGAGCCTCTGAGGCAGATGTGAACATGGCCTAACAAATTTTTCTGAAATATTCTGCACATCCATTAACATTATCAATGTTCTCAATACATTAAGCTGTCCTTGTTTAATAAAAAGCCTCTATAACTAGCTCTTAGCGCTGTGTTTCGCTGTGTAGTACCTCCTCCTACCACTGGAGGCGCCATTTTAAAGCATGCACCATATGCTAATTTGGCGCTCCCTGCTCTGATTGGCCAAAAGGTTTGCAACAAAGAAAGTGGCAGCTGCGTCCAATCCTGCATTTGAATGAAGTCCCGAAATGAAGGCTCTTGCTGTAACCCTTTCCTTCTATTACAGCACAACTGTGAACACATCACAAACTAATATATACATATATATATATATATATATATATATATATATATATATATATATATATATGAATCTGATGCTCATACAAGTAGATGAATAAGCCTCCCAGGCTGCTGGAATCAAATGTACCAATGCTGCATTGCCAACCTGTCAGAATAATGCAGGCTGCGATTTAACACCTAGTAACTGCAAACTGGACCGCAGCAGAGAATTGAAGTTGCCTGCGGCTTATCTGCTCAATTATTGATCGCTCCCTCTTCTAAACAGAAGATTAATACATATTCAGGAACTGAAGTTTCCAAAAATAATACCGTATATTTGTCCAAGCCAATACACCCTTCTATCTGAAAGCACATACCGACTAGTGTAAATACCTAGATTTTGTAGCTCCTCTAAAGATAGGACCCATATCTGCTTTGTGAATTGTCGATTATATTTCCACTCTGCCGACCACTGCCATGTTCTATAAATAGTTCTTCCTATTAGCAGTGTATATTGTAAAAGACATAAGCCTATGGTTCCAGCATTGACAGATGTTGTGCTGTGGGGTGAACTCCCACCGATGTTAGATGCTGCATGCAGTAATCCTGACACATGATGTCGCATCACAACAATTAGCACAAATGAAAAAAAAAAAATGACTGCAACGCAGTAACATAAGAAGGTCCATGAACAAAGGCCTGCTCTGCACAGCTCTCCCTGCACAAACATGGTCTCCATATCAATCTATGCGCAAGTCTACATGACGGAGCAAGCGAATGCAAACACAACCTAACCAAACTTTCCTGAAATGTATCATTGTTTCTTGTAGACATCATTTATTTAATCTGCAAACTAACCCACCTCCCCAGCGGGCCAGCCAGCCTGTTGTTAAGGGCGACAGAAAAGGGTGAACGCTCGCACAGTCGGAGTCTATGCACAATAACGCATTCTGAATCCTATGTAGGACATGTTGTCAGGTTTTATAATGAAACGGTTACATTCTAATTTCATTCTGTGCCTTATGCCAGTCAATTCCCCTGAAAGGGGTGTGACGGTGAAGGCAGACATGTCTTATACAGTATGTCTTATATGCGAAGCAGCAATATGATTCTGCACCCATTCTAAGATGCTGCACATTCATGCGCACTTTGTATAGCAAGGAGAATTGCAGGCTAATATAAAACAGCGAGCACTCGCTTACATAAATTACCATCCAGACACCACTGTCTCCTATATAGACAAGCTCCATTTATCTGCCATCCTACAAATATTCGATACTTAGAATAAATACATAGATACATTGTAACAATCCATATATACATCATCTATATTGCAGCTCACCCTAGTGGAGCATCCATATAACATTAGATGGCTATAGAAAAGGGATTATTAATAATGCCAGAGCACCAGGGAAATTACGACTGTGCCCTAGATTTATTATGCCCTCATGGCCTTATTCAATTAATACAAAGCAAGTAACGAAAAAATCGCCCTATGCGTTATACAGTGCTGCGGAATATGTGGGTGCTATATAAATAAAGATCATTATTATTAGTAAAAGAAAAAGCATAAAGAATAAGATGGGCTTCATCTCTCCCTAGGATATCTTAAGGAGAAATGGCACAAAGGAATCTAAGCAATGTCGTCAGCCTGTGTGCCAGGCAGTCGGTGCTTTGGTACCTGCTTTGTGCTGGATCCTGCAGCTCCTGGCTTTGCAGCACTGCAGGGATGGATGCTGCACAGACGATGCACAGACTCTTCTGCAGCTATTGGTTAAGGAGATGAAGGCTGCTGCTAGGTGCATGTGATTCCCAGTAGATCTGGCCCCTGCTGCCTCTGCTGCTGCTGCTGCTGCTGACAGTGAGGGGATTGAAATGATAATGATGTCTGTACATTATTCCAGTAAGAGCAGGGCCATTCTATTGGCGTAGTGAAATTTGGTGCCACATGATCTGCACCCTTCCATTGGACGCCAGCAATCTGCTGACTGCTGACTGCTCTACAAGCCGGAATTTGAGAACACACACACCTCCAGCTTTTAACCCTCTATCACCCAGAACCTGGCAATGATGTGCAATTCACCGACGGATAGAGAGGAAACTAGCAATACAAGTCAAACCCTTTAGATTGTATGAGACATTAAAACTACAGTAATATCTGAAGCTTTTCTGACCACAACCATGTATCAACCTGGTCATGATAACTCTCTGGATGGTCAAAGAGGATCACTTATGGTTCATTATGTGAAAGAGCTAGTTTCTATACATGTGAACTGTATTAATGGAATATAGGAGTATAATACACCAAATTATGAAATCATTTACTATTTGGTATCCAATACGCAGTTGCTTTCCATCTACAGCAATACAGTAGAAGTGTGAAAATAAATCTAGTGATCGGGTCAAAAAGAGGGACGTTCAAGGACTAAAGGGGGGCTTGGGGGCTAATCCTCTACTACAGCAACACTGCAAGGTATTACAATAAAACAGGTGAACTGTCCGCTAATGTCGAATCTTCCAAATTGTTACAATATAGTGGATGTGATATTTCAGGACCCCTCTGTTGTTAGAGTAGGGGGCTGAAGAGAACACTAATAGAAGTGGTGGGAAGAGAATTTATAAATATAAAACCTATTAGAGAATATGGGGCAGATTTACTAATATTGTCAAAAGACACAAACCTAGACTAGACAATCTAAAAGTGTCTGCTGCTGTTTTATACACCTGTCACATTATTAGACTATTTAGTGTAACTTTACACCTGCTAATAGTTGTCTGTTACTGAATGGAGTCATATTGTGACTTGAGAGTCCTGCGACTCCAAGTAGAATATTTATCGACTATATTTGTCAATAGCAGTTGTGGAACTCTTGGGGTTGCAATGCGACTCCATTCACTAACATGAGTGTAGGAGTCGCAAGGCAACCCAGCGATCTTTGGTCACAAGATGGGAATTGTGGCCATAATCGATGTATAGACCTAGCCAGAAAACGTGCATTATTTTCTGACCATATCCACTGTTCACTAAACCACGTCCCTTCCGCATGATACCAGAACCCCTTTTTATATAAGGGTAAGAGCACATGTTATTTTTTTGGGTCCAGAACCTGAGGTGGAGGCCGCCTCAGGATCCGGACCAAAATACGGGTAGCTGCAACTGGATGCCGGTGCACTTCACCGGCATCCAGTCGCGCACTCCACTCTGGATTAAGCCCAAATGCATGGGCCTAGTCGGGAGGGAGTGTCTTCAGGCGGATGTCGCAAGGTGAATCCGCCTGAAAGAATGAGCATCTCGCTTCTTTTTCCGGGAGCCAGAACAAACGGCTCCCGGAAAAAAAGAACTGACCGGCTCCCATTGATTTCTATTGGAACCGTCTTTTTGGTCAGGATTTTGAGGCGGATACCGCCTAAAAATCCCTGTGTGAACTTACCTTTAGTTGTAAAAGTGTCCAAAACAGTCTAAAACAGCAGATGAATGTGGCACAATTATGATATGGATTTTGTGCAGCCTAAGCAATGTACGGGGTGAAATATGTAGCAATTGTGCACCAAAACGTGCAGGTGCTGTTGCAGATTTCGTGCAACATTTGCTATACGCCACAGTACACACTATAACACATCACAGCATAATGAAGATAAATGGAGTCACGTCTAAATAAATGGAGTCTACTCTTGGATTACTACGACACTACTTTTTCAAGTAGCTATAATGTTATGGTCATAACCACCTGTAAGTTGCACCCTGGCCCCTCTTTGCTTTTATTATCATGCGACGTGGCATAGTAAAAGCATAATCCTTAGTCATGTGACTTACAGTACCCCTTGGCCTAAACTGACACTTGGGTGTCAGCAGGTGTGTTCCTACATATTTTGACACCGTCATATCGGTGCTGACCGTATCAGACAGTAGGCACTCGCCCCTTTGAAATCTTGTCAATATATTCGTATGTTTCCAGGAAGAATAACAGAGGAACAGTATTCAGATTTATTGGAAAATATACTCTAGAATTATTTCATGCAAAATTCCAGTATTTACTAGTATTTCCAGTATTTATGTCTGCACGTGTTAATTTTGGATCGAAATTTGTCAAAGACCTTCAATTTTAGCTATGTTTTTTCTGTATCCTTACCCATATGTTCTGTATTTTAATTCTGTCCCCTCCTAGACTAGCTGAGATGACCCATACGATCCGTATGACATCATGTCTATGCAGTCACATAAAATAATCATGTGGCCACGCCATCATCGGATCACCTTTACGCATACAAAGACATAGCGGTGTCACGGATGAGAGCGTCTGCACATGAACTGCCGTCATAGGACTATTGAAAGGGTTAACCTTCATTAATTCTGGCGATTATTCCCGGGGCCTTGTAGCGAGAGGGGTTGGCTTGCCCGATTATTCTCACCCTCATGGTGCAATGTTCGCTGTGGCTAAAAAACCTGTGATCTGAACCGCGTCAGAATTGTCAGTGATTTTAATAGCTGATGATTTCATTTCATTGCTGGCTTCCTCTGTCTTTTTTTTTTTTTTTTTCATTGCTCTACAAGTCCTGGCTCTGTCTGTGGGAATGGAGCATGCGCCTAAAGCCGGACTGTAAGCTGCAGCCTGGGGGGGGAATTTAATAGGAAATGATTCAAGCATGCTGTGCTGATGTGTCAAATGGCTCCTGACCTGTAGTTACCTCCTGAGCAGTGCGGGGCGTGCTCAGTCTTCACGTATCACATGTCGTCCTGAGGTCACATAATGTGTTATTGGTGCCGTCAAGTGTGTGAATGTGTGTGCTTATACGTATACTGAACATGCAAAGAATCCTGATCTTCTGCATAGGATGTGCAGATTACATGGAGCTGTATACAGCGCGGTCTGCGTCCGGCTCCGTGCACTGCGCACATAGCACGGACCTCCCCGAATCTCACACTCATGACCTTTCCTAAGGATAAGAGCATCAATATGTCATCTTCAACAATTCTCTTAATTTTTAATGAAATGTCAACATAAGAAAGAGCAAAACAACTAGTAATTGTAACGCCAAATGTATTCCGGACCGCAAAATAGTGATAAACCTGCAGCCTCTGCGGTTGGATAAATGTGTCTGTAATGTTACGGGCCACCCCAAATCTACTTTTTATCATGAGTAGAGATGAGCAAGTAGTATTCGGTCGAATACCTCCCTCCATAGGTATGCGTGTAAGCGGCCGAACACCAAGGGGTTAAACGCATCGAATATTCGTTTCAATGGGCTCATACACACAACCATACATTTCATGGATGTGAGTTCAGGATGACATACCGGGCTGCAAAATATAGAACAGGTCCTATTTTGTGGCCCTTGCTTCCATGGCTCCTATTCATTTAATGAAAGGAGTCGCGGAAGAACAGCCCGTGTGTCCCCCGTGTGCTGCCCATTCTTTTAATTCAGTTGCTGCATGGCCATCTGCAACTAGCCTAAGGGTGAGTCCACATTTAGCCACCAAATGGTATTTGTGCTGCATCAACATCCAATATTGCCACAAAAAAGTTGGCGCCACGTTTGACGTATATTCACAGTCACTGCTATTTATTACAAAATGTATACTAAGTTGTGACAAAGTCATGATGAGGCAGTTTTTGAGGATCAATTGGGCTGAGGCCCACATTGCGGAAACGCAGCTTTTTTGTCGCAGATTTTGCTGCATTTTTTTGGAGCCAAAGCCAAGAATGAGTACAATAGGAATGGGAAATATCTAGATAGTTGTTCTACTTCTCCTTCCTTAATCAACTTCTGACTTTGGTTCAAAAAACCGCAGCAAAATCTGCAACAAAAAAAGCTGTGTTTCCGCATCATGGTTTTTTGTTTGTTTTTTTTTAACAATGATCAAATATATGGGGAAATCTCTGAATAATGTCTTATCAGGAAAATGCTAAAGCAAAGGATAAAAGGAGAAATAAACCACAAAAATCAATGGAAAATTCCAGAATGTTTTTGGTCCATTTCTAATACTAAGTAAATGTCATATCTGGCCAATAAGGCCTACAACACATGATATAATGTTTGCGTGTTTGCGTAGGATTGTTGCTTTGTCTTGTGCTTTGTGTATTCCATATTTTACAAGTGCATTGCTTAATCCGCACTAACCTAAAAGCTGCTCCCTATTTGCTTTGTGGTGTTTTTGTTTGTGTCTCCTTGTAGGAGCGGCACTTGTAAGGAAAGGTTTATTTTTCTCTTTAAATATTTCATAACTGAAAGCTTCTTATGATACAGACTGGTGTTTGCTGTTTTATGCAGTTTCCTTGTATCCTCTATAAACAGCCCCAAACCTTAGCTCATTGTTCGAGCCTATTAAGTATTGCAACGCTCAGTGTGCTTGGAAACTTCTTTACTGAGATGCTGTGAATGCGGCGGCAGCGTACATGGGAAACCTACAATAGGCTCACACTTTTTTACTTTTTCCCTCCCTGATAGATCCAAATGTATAGGACAATGAAAATAGTTTTGTGCATTCAAAGCATTTTGGAAAAAAAAAAGAGTTTTAAACAAATGTACATTGCATGTATGTACAGAGGGGAAAACATTAGTACAGATATATCTCCACAAGTTAAAGGGATTTTCTGGATAAAAACTAATTTTTCAAAAAAAGGTCGGTTAGTGCTATTATTAGATTAATAAATTCAACCAAATACCTTTTTAGCTATATTTTGAGTAGTTTTCGGGTTTCTCTGGGAGGTCCTGGCATAACCTGCATTTGTTTACATGCATTTACTTCACTCAGAGCTGACTACTTCCCCTTCCCTCTCTCACTCCCCCTTCCCTCTCTCTCTCTCTCTCCACTTATTTGCATATTCCACATTATTCCACACTTACCGTTTGTATGTAAATCGCCTCAGTAGTTTTTGAATGAGCTCGCTTTTATTCATATGCTAAATAGCCAGCAATGAGCACCGGAAGTCTCAGTGAGCACTGTCAGCTATGTGTGAGGACGGGGAGATGAGTCATCAGCAGCAGCCTGTGCTGTACACACACATAGGAGAGAGACAGTGCTCGCTGAGACTTCCGATGCTCACTGGAGGCTAATTAGCATATGAATAAAAGCGGGTTCATTCAAAACTACTGAGGCAATTTACATATAAAAGGTAGGTGTGAAATAGCCTTTTAAAGCCTATGCAAGGATGTGCTTAGTTAAAAATGACTTTTCCCAATGATAGAGCCCCTTTAAATATCAGACGCAGACAAAGGCCCCTCTGTTGGGGTGGGGGGGTCATCTGCATTCACCCCAATTAAAAAAAAAAAAACTGATGGAAGCTTTCCTTCGTGCATGCAGAACTGTTTCCTCCATTACAAAAGTTAAAAAAAACACGAAAAAAGAAAGTGTCAGTCATATTGTTTGCATTATAGTCAATGGGAGCAGACCCAGATGTAGGGGGATCAGTGTGTCCATTACTCTGCTACAGTTAATGTCCATTGCTGTCATCCTATGATGGAAGACAGTAACAGACATTAATAACAGCAGTGTGAGTGTCTTCTCTAGAAGCAATTCATACAATATTTATCAATCTGCCACATTTTTCTTTTTCTGTTAAATTATTATGAGAGATCAAAAGCATCCGGAGGTGCGGTAGAGCTGTATACACCCCTGCAACTGTAAAATTGTGTGCAGAGCTGTAATACAGTTATATGCATGAGACCTTATACTGTAGTACTAGGCTGAAAAATACCTACCAGACTTAAAGCCCCAGCTGTCCAGCCTGTCCTCTACTGACCTTGACATTAAGTCACACTGCAACCTGAACTGCCTATTAGATCTGGAATAAGATCTTTAATTAAAATGTACTTGGAACGCAGGTACAGAAGTTGTATACTGTCTATTAACAATGGGCAGGGTGAATAAGGGCTAGTAAGTAGCAGCAGTGCACAAGGGAGCTTATGCTTATACATATTCAGTTCTTTATTTTTGTACGTATTGTTTCTGCCATGTCACTTTATTATTCTCCTATTCCTATTTTGAGTCCTACCCTATTTCCTCGAAAATAGGACAGTGTCTTATATTAAATTTTCTTCCGAAATATATGACCTGTCTTATTTTCGGGGGATGTCTTATGCAGCGGCTGGAGCCAGGGACAATCGGCGATTCCTTAGCGGAGCGCCGACATGACTGCCGGTTGTAGGTGGTCCAGGAGGTGAAGGGGGGGATGTCTTATTTTCGGGGAAACAGGGTATTTCTATACATCACTTGGCAATCTGCATGTTGTACTTACCTTTGTTGGGTTTGCCATTTGGTATCCTTTGTGTTGATATTCTAAATTGCTTGTTGGATTTTTGTTTGTTTTTGTGCTGTGTAATATGTATGGTGTGCAAGCATCGTAATATAGACCTCACTTTGTCCACCCTTGTCCCCATAAATGTGAAAGCTGGGATTCCTCTCCTTGCCATTCCCATGGTAACATTTAACATAATATAACATATTAGAATACAGTATGTCAGTACCATGACCCTATAGGATGGGAAATTGTGTGTTTGTTCTTTAGGCTGTACTATTGACAAGATGCTTGTTTTTACTAAGAACTTAACAAGTTGAATATGTGTGATCTGTGAGCATGTTATAGAGCTGAGAAGATAGTTTTATGAGAAAATAATCAATATACCTTATTCATTGTGCATTTAAGAGTCCAGTGGACCGCCTACTGGACTCCTCAGCCCAGACTTATAACAATCCTGTATATTATACTGCTCAGTTTTGCTGAGGTTTCCTATAAGGATGCATGTGCTCTATATGGAGATTAGAGATGAGCGAGTACTGTTCGGATCAGCCGATCTGAACAGCACGCTCGCATAGAAATGAATGGACATAGCCGGCACACGGGGGGTTAAGCGGCCGGCCGCCGTCAAAGCGGAAGTACCAGGTGCACCCATTCATTTCTATGGAGCGTGCTGTTTGGATCGACTGATCCGAACAGTACTCGCTCATCTCTAATGGAGATGTGAAAGTAACTAGAGTCCTAGACATTGTTATTTTAGTATTTAGTAACTAGAAGTGAATATAAATAAAATTTACCCTATTAGTATTAAATCATCAAGATCCAGTGACTAAACCACCAATGTAACTTCCCCAGGATGTGGCTGATACATGTATTTGTAAGTAATGGGTTATAAGAACCTATAAATAGTAAAGCAACATCATAAAAAAGTAGGAAATTGTTAGAAATATTAACACATAAAATAAAAGTTGTGACTACTCACCCAAACCTAATGCAGCAGGAGGTGAAAGTGCTGGACCACAGTGTGGAGACAGTGTCAGAGCTGCCCCTGATTCAGATAGTGACAAGCAGTGACCAGCTCACCAGCTTTATACACCAGGACTCTTATCTACAAGTCCATCCTCCTGGCACCATGGCATCACTGACCTTGTCATACACTTGATAAGAAAGCTATAGATTGCTAAACTACAGATCTCTGATATAGATTATTGCTGTGATAAAAAAAAAAGCATTACATAAATGGTAATCTCATTCTTATACTCAGAAAATCAAATTGTCTGTTTTTAATTTATTAGAATATTTTGAATAAGTTTGAATATATTATGTGTATTGTACAAGTATCTACATATAGGAAATGGAAGAACTTGTAAATGAGTGGTACAGGGTTAGAAAAACAAGGCTGCTTTCTGGAGCTTAGGTGCAATACCAGGCAGATCCTGTGGACAGGTGTGGCTCTATTTCTCAATGCGAGTGTAACTCGAAGGGGTGCAGAGGCTACAGTGATTTTAGGGGGCCCATAAGCACTGGCATCACTACTGAGGTTGCAGCTGCCATGTGGCTCATAAGTCAAGGGGACCCACAGGTTACCCTCACCACATTAAAGATAGAATAACCTTCTCTGATCTCGTTTTACATTTCCAGGGGCATAGCTATAGGGGATGCAGCGCTAGCAGTCTGTTCTGGCCCTGAACCCTGCTATATAATATATACCACTATTATAAAATTTTCACTGGGAACTTCATTATACTTTTTATGTAGATTGTGAGCCCCATATAGGCAATAAAATAGTTAAAAGAAAAAAGCTTTAAAAAAATAAAATAAATAAAACTTCTAAATCACCTCCTTTCGCTGGAACACATATAAAAGTAGAAAATTACTGTGAAACACATACACATTAGGAATCCCTTAGTCCGAAAATGCCCGGTCTACTGATATTTTTCAAACCACTGTGTTTTTTTTTCACCGTTTTGCCTCTGATTTAAATAAAAGGTGAATCCATGCAAACACAGGGAGAACATACAAACTCCTTGCAGATGTTGTTCCTGGTGGTTTTCAAACCCAGGACTCTGGCACTGCAAGGCTACAGTGCTAACCACTGAGCCACCATGTTGCCCCATCACACTTGTTTTCTAAATCTAATCAAGCACTTAATATTGTGAGAAGGTGAAAGAAGTCCCGCTATATCAGCCCAAGATTCCTGACTTATGTATAGTCCAGGGTGGGTCTGGAATAGGCTTCAGCCCCAGGTGTAGTTCCTGAGGCTCATGACTGACCCATAAAAGGTTGCAGAGCCTGCACTTCAGAGCAGATCCTGGCAGGAGAGGAAGTGCCTGGGTCTGTCCTGTAACCCTGAGTCCGGTGAGTCCAATTTGTGCTTGTGTTTTTCATGTGGCTGCTAATAAGCCACACGTATAGTTAGGTTATTACTTCTGTTTAGTTAGTCATTCGGACGAGCAGGAATTCGTTTTATTTTTGCCTGAAGTTAAGGCTGTATTTTTTCTCATTTGTGCCTGAAGTGAAGGTTTACATATTTTCCTGTTTTTTCTAAATAAACCCATTTGCTGCACAGTTTTCGGTTGGGTCCGCACCACTGCATCTACCGAGCTACCTTCTCCAATATCAAAAATATTATTGGATTCATACAGGACATATATTATGGCTGTATGTCAAATTGCATGTGTTGTATGGCACACAGTATAAAGCTACTGTTCAGATTTGCAGAAGAGGTTCTGTTGTACAGCTTGTATTACATTGCTATTACTGCCTTCTAAAATACCCCAAACCCTGTTGCCTATATTAAGAATTTTAATATTTTGAAGAATTTTTCAAGTTACTATCTATTTTTTACAAAGTAATAAATCCTGAAATTTTTAGTCTGGCCACTAAGCTTCATAATACCCTGACAGTTGCCAGTTCTGTCTGATCTCATTTACATCACAGATAATATTACAATACGAGATAAAACCTCGGACCCATCATTGTATCCACTAGTATATCTACTTCCCCCATACTGAACACTGCATGTCTAGAAAATTCTCCCATAGACCTCAATAAGTCAGGTCCAGTCTATTGCTCCTCATGGGCATGACAGTGCTGTAAAGCATATCTCTAAATGCTGTTAACCATGCGAGGAAAAGTTCAGACAAGTTGGCAAACCCAAAAGTCATGTGCAGAAAAAAATAAATAAATAAATCTACAGTCAGAAAACAAAAAGAATTATTAGAAAGGAATATATTTTATTTTAATAAATTTAGAATATTAGCTGTACATTCCCGTTTAAGCTTCATGTCAATGCCATGGCCAAAATAGCAACTATTGTGGTTACCATCTCCCAAAATAGAAAGGGTAGGGTGATCTGACTGGTCTATTATATAGAGCAAGGGAGAAACTTTTTCTTTTTTTGCCTCGGTCAGCACATTATGAAAGAACTTTCCAAAATTCTGTTGGCGTGATTGTTATTCCTAAACATTAGTTTGCTGACTGCTGTGTCCATTGAAATTGCTTGTCTGGTTTCCAGCATTTCCCTTGCGACATATAACTGTCCATTTCTTATTTGATCATTTAGTGTCATGCCAGAGTATGTCCGTGTGATGAAATGTTTTGTCACCGCTCACCAGACATTACAAAGTTCAGAGCCAAGTGATGGTGCTCAGGAGGAACCTCCCGATGTCTCCTGAGAAGAGTAAAGGTTACATTTGTCCCCCTAACCTAAAACTATAATATCCTCATTTTCTATAGCTCTGAAAGATATAACAGTATAGTATAATACATGTAACTATGTAACTATACACACTGAGTATGGTTATATATTCATAATCTAAACTTTGTTAACCTCAAGTCTTTCTATGGTATCATCACATGTCTACACGTCATCAACTGAAGACAACAGTGCAAAATATTGACTAGTGAGTGAGTAGATCCAATTGACTTCAGTTTTGCTGACTTGATTGTATGCGTCTTTATCATTAAAGGCAGTCTACTACCACCAAAACTGCTTGCCCATCTGCACCCTGTTTCCTGAGCATGAAGATTAATAGATGTCGATGAACAGTTACTACTGAGATAAACAAGTGTTCTGGCAGACATGGTCATGCCCAGGGTGCAACCGTACAGGTCATTTGCAAATGGATTTCAAGATTATTTTCTTGGCAGCCAGAATGTACTTTGGCACAAAGCCACGTGATCACTGTGCCATTAACCCCCTCACAACAGTATATAAGAGGTTCAGAAGATCTGTCTGGTCTAACAACGCCTCTCAAACTAATAAAAATGCCATTTTGGGGTCTTTATTAGAAACAAACTTTGTGACTGTAAACTGGTGAAGCAATGCAAAGATGATCATAGGCACTTAGATGGTTGATAGCAGAAACCACATGACCCATTTTATCTCTGGATAGACATCGGTTTGCAATAGACATGCTTTAAGGGATCCTATCATTAAAACTCAGTTTTTTTGTCTCTAACACGTAGGAATAGCCTTAAGAAAGGCTATTCTTCTCCTATCTTTATATGTCTTCTCTGTGCTGCCGTTCCATAGAAATCCCGGTTTTAGTTAGTATGCAAATGAGTTCTCCCGCAGCACTGGGGGCACCCCCAATGCTGCGATAGAACTCTCCAGCGCCGCCTCCATCTTCTTCAGGAATGGACTCTCTTCACGTCTTCTTCCGGTGGTGGCTTCAAACTTTTAGGTCTCAGGCCTAGGCCAAAGCCGACTGCTCATGCCTGCCGGCCACAAGAAAATGGCCGCTTACACAGTATTGTAAGAAGCCATTTTCTTGTGGCTGTCAAGCATGCGCAGTCGGCTGCCCGAGGTCTAGAAGTTTGAAGCCATCGCCGGAAGAAGATGCGAAGAGAGCCCGTTCCTGAAGAAGATGGCGGCAGCGCTGGAGAGTTCTCTCGCAGCATTGGGGATTCCCCTAGTACTGTTTGAGTGCTGTGGCCCACCCCCAGTGCTGCGAGAGAACTCATTTGCATACTGACGAAAATCGGGATTTCTACCGAACAGCGGCGCGGAGAAGACATCTAGAGGTAGGAGAAGAATAGCCTTTCTTAAGGCTATTCCTACGTGTTAGGGGCAAAAAATTGAGTTTTAATGATAGGATCCCTTTAAATTCTCTTTCTACACATTTTCCAACCACGATTGCTGGAAGTTTATTTCAAGCCTCAACCACTCTTTCGGTGAACGATTTCCTGACATTGCTTCTGATCTGCCTTCCAAGTAATCATCTTTTTATTGATATGTAAATCGGCCTATACGTGTGTCAGAGGTGTATCAGAGTCGCCTAGGACCTACACACCGCCACAAGTGCTCTGGCACTCCTCTGGAATTACATCCCGCCACTAACCCCTTAGCTATGATTCACACTCCTTGCCTCTGCTGGATGGCAAGATTGATATGGTTGTGAACATATAGACCATGAATGATATTCTTATTTGACAGCCAGATTTCTTGGGTACGGTGGTTTACCTCTGTTTCTTTACATGTAGAGGTATTGTTGTGGTCCTATTAATATTAGGGGCCTGAGGTTCCCAGATGTGTGGGCGCCTGGGATCTCATAGATGGCCTTATTGTTAAGCAAGTTCTTCTCACAGCTCATTATCAAGGTCTCCTGATAAGATGGTCCGCTGTCCGTCGCACTCCCATACTCCCTTCATGTGGGAAACAAGATACAAGTGCTAGGCCTTATTGTGAAACATTCCAAGGTCTACTCACAGTGAGCCAGTGTTGGCAGGTGCACAAGATGGCGGACACGGGTATTCATGAGTTAACTAATGTGTTGTCCACGTGCTCATCATATGTAAACGCCCATTTTATTCTTTAACCAATTATAACATGCATTTCTATATGATGTATTGTGTGATGAGTAAATTGGCATGAAACCATTATTTCCTTTTATAATCCCGTGGGCAGCCTCAATAAACTTGAGAGAAATATCATAGAGAACACACGTTGTGTCCTGGTGATCTTTCTTTTCTGAGTTCGTAATAATGAATTAATTTGGACATCTCCTGACAATCTGAGACTGGAACCACTTGGGTTCCGATAACAATTCTAAGCTGCAGGATATTTGATTTCCCTACTGCTGCTTTGCTCTAGCTTTGTATTACTGCTGCTGCTTAGAAATGCATGTTGGGAATTATATACATATATATTGTATAAATCTGATCTTGTAATCCAGGTCCTTCTGAAGGTTATATGTTAATTCCTCATTACCATGCACTTGGCATTAATTTTACAGTACATTGTTAGCAGTCAGCAGTATGTTCATGCATTTTCGTCTGTTTGCATATTGTACTATCAATCAGCAGTAAATTCAAGGTATTTTTCAGAACTGCCTTTCATCTCCTAAATCCCATCCTCCTCTCTGTGTGTCTCTGTCCATAGGATAGACTACAGCATTGACGTGAGAAGGAGGGATGGTATCTGCATCCACAAAGGGTTTGGCTACTTTTCGCACAGCTGCATTCACTATGGGGGTAAAGCACCCCCCGTTCTCAGGATAGATGGGGGGTCTCCACACATGACCCACATACTAGAAATTTATCCTTTATCCTATGGTTGTTGTAATAGGCGTTGTTCCTCGTATTGTGGCATAGATTGATTTTTTTTTTCCCCTGTAGCTCCCACCATTCAGAAATAAGTGCTGTTAGTTTTGGTGCCTGATATACTATTTAGGTTCTGTCCTAAGAAGGGTGATATCGGGCAGGAACAGGGGTGTGATTCTGAGCTCTGACACGTCTGCTTCTGACTGGAGCTCTGAATCATGTTCACTTACCTATTGCTACCTGATACCTCCCCCATTGACAGTACAGAGCCTAAGTAGCATAACAGACACCAAAACTAACAGAACTGATTGCTCAGGAGTGGTGGGGGCTAGAGCAAAATTAGAACTATGCTGGAATCGGTGCAGCGGCACAAGATGGTAAGAACTGGAGTTGCTGGAGATGATGAATAGTCCTCTTTACATTTATGATCAGTTGAAAGGTACTACCATCATCATCATCACAGAGATTCTTTTCTATGTTACAAGAAATGTATATGGCCACATTAGCCATCTATTGTTTGTGGAGGCCTTACAACATTCCTTTGATAGTAGAGGGGAAAAAGGACCAGTCTTTTAGGCTAAGGCCCCATGGGATGACCCACAGCGCTTTATAGCTCTATAAAGCGCTGCAGGGAAAAACGCAGCAGGAACGCATCGCGGTTTTTCCTGCAGTGCTTTAAACAGAAAGTTCACTGAGTTTTGCTCCACAGACTTTGTTACAATTATATCTTCGGAGAAGCCGCCAGGGTTTCCGTAGATATTATTGACGTGCTGCGATTTCCAAAACCATGCCATTCCCGCATTAACAGGGGTGTAACTTGAGGGGGTGCAGAGGGTGTAGTCGCACCAGAGCTCAGGAGCCTTAGGGGGCCCATAAGCACTGGCATCAGTATTAAGGTTGCAGCTTCCATCTGGCCCATAAGCCAAGGAGATCCACAGATTACCCTAACCACACTAAGGTGGATTAAACTCCTTAGCTCCCGTAACCATCACTAACAAGAATTTGCTGTAGGGATGAGGTAGCAGGTCCTGGACAGAAGATTGCACCAGGGCCCACAAGACTTTAGTTATACCACTGCCCATTAATGAGAACTTAGGGCAAGTGGCTCATATAGGCCCACAACATCCATGATAAAGTGTGGAGATGTGTTTGTGCTCTTTCGGTGACAACCTTGATACTGTTAGTTGTCTGCTAGCTCTGGGTGACTCTGAATAACCTTTCTGTTGATATCACAGTGTGCCTTACAATAACCTCTGCTGGCCATGCCATTTGTGAATGAACTTTGTTTGTTGTATCTGTCTAGTCTTTGAAACCTCAGAACATACTTTGTACCTTTTATGAAATGCAAACCATGATGTAACCAATATGGCTGATCTTGAGATACCGTAGCTGCTTTTATTATGTTTCCTCTCTGCAGACAAAGGAACATAGATAAATACTTAAAGCATGATAGTATTCAGAATAAAGTCGCACTGATGATCAGCTGACCACCATTGCTTTAGCGTCAGACTCCTTGATAGAGCTAACATTAGGTTTGCACTTCTGTCAGTGTTACAGAGGACCAGAAGAACAGATCCATTGTATGAGCTGTACACACCGAGTCTGTTGGACCCCATTAACAATGGGTCCATTGCATGTCCGTTCTTTTTAACTGAAATTGGGATTAGAGGGAGTGTCGTAACAAGTGTCTTGTGGGCTCGGGTGCAAACTTTGTCCACCTCCCCCCCCCCCCCTCCACAGTGCTGCCCCCCTCCCACCCAGTGGTGGCCTCCACACAGTATTATATTCCCAGCAGTGTCCCCACACACACACAGTATTATATGCCGACAGTGTTCCCCCCACAATATTATATATCCAGCATTGTCTCCCCCACACACAGTATTATATGCCAACAGTGTCCCCCACACACAGTATTATATGCCCAGTGGTGTCCCTCCACAGTATTATATACCAAGCAATGTCACCCCCACACACAGTATTATAGGCCAGCAGTGTCCCCCCACAGTATTACATGCCCAGTAGTGTCCCCCCCTCACAGTATTATATGTCCAGAAGTCCCCCCCCCACCCCCACAGTATTATCTCATAGATTGTAAGCCCTCGCGGGCAGGGCCTCTACCCCACTGTGCCAGTTGGTCATTGTTAGTATCATATCTGTTTGTATATTTTGTGTACTGTATGTGAACCCTCAAATGTAAAGCACCATAGAATTAATGGTGCTAAATAAATAAATAAATAAATAAATAATAATAATATTTGCACAGGAGTGTCTTCCCCATTTTCGGCCATTTTCCATTTTAATTGGTCCTCAGTGGTCACGTGGGGACGCACTGACGTCATTATGCTACTGTGATCCATGTGACTGCTGGGGCCTAATCACAGGCCTCAGTCACATGACGGAAGATGCCAGAGAGGTGAGTGTATCTATTTATTATTTTAAGTCACCTCCAAGGGCTAGTATCTATTGAAAAGAGGCTCGGCAACATGCCAGGGCCCCTTTTTATTTTCAGTATGTATAGTGGTCAGGGAGCTAGGCTTTCCCCGACCGCTGTCATAGTGGTACTGGGCCCCAGCCATCTCCAGCTGGCCGTGGGCCTTGTACCTTGTCGGGGCCAGTTGCGGTTGCACTCCCTGCAACCACGATAATTGCGTGCAGGACTTTTCCATCTTGCCATTTCAACAGATAAGCGCCAGAGACTCAAAACGGTGACTCAACACAAATGTGAGCATAGCCTAAGCTGATATATCATTTACCAAGTTTTATAAAATGCAAATTAGACATCTTATAAAGCTGTGACCAGGACTGCTGAAAATCAGGAACCTAGGATCCCTTGTTCATAGAATCAGTGGGAAATTCTCTTTTTTGGATACCCACCAGTGTTTAGAACAGAGTTTTCCTGCTTTTATACCCCCAGTAAAGAAAAAAAAAAGAAACCCTATATACCCCATTATATGCTCCCTCAAACAATCACTGGTGAAACAGGTCGCCGCAATGGTCAGTGAGCATTCTCAAACATTCTTTCTGTGTTGCGAATAGAGATCAGCAAACCAGTTCATAACAAGCCGGGTTCATTATAAATTTTCGAAATTTGCGATTTTGGGGGTTTGCCATCCATGCCTTATTATCTCACTCCAGATGTAAGAATATAATAAGTGTAGGCCCAAGGGAAGTGCAGAAAATAAAAACCAGTCACCTTTGCCTTTCCTAGGACCCCCTGCAATACCACAAAAAGGGAGAAAATTGCTGTAGGGGTCCGAAGCAGGACTTTTGCACCAGGGCCCTTAAGCCTCTAGATACACCACTGTATCCACTGTATGTAAGTAATATATTCTTACAAATTCACTAAACTTCTTCTATAGATTTTAAAAGTAAAATCCTGAACTTTTTCTAGCAGAAACCATCTGAATGCTTTCTTATAATGTTGTCCAGTTTAAGGGAAAAATGTACCTATGACGCTGTACACTGCGCTTTATGACATCGCAGACTCGTGGTATATCGGTCCAGAAAATGTATGCAGCATTCTCTAAGCTCGCTCTTCTGGTGCCCTTGATGAACTTTTTCCCTCCTCTCAGATATATAACGTTGTCTCTTTGTAAAACTTGATGCTTTGCCAATGACTTTTGTAACCAGTCTGTAAAAGGGGGAAGACTGACGACAATATACTGTAGCACTCAATGCTCTCATGATCAGCTGGGTTTGCAACATTCAGAAGCAAAGTCCATTTTGTTGCCTGTTTAGGAAGATTTAGATTCTGTTCTCATTTTTTGGTGAGAATAGTGCTGTCGGCAGTGCAACCTTTACTGTCAGGATTCGTCAATATCCTTTGGAAAGCATCTCAGCAAGATGCAAATGTAACCAGAGCTGCATATACAATATCAAATCATATGGCAAATAACAGTCTTGCATAGGGAAGATAGGATCTCATAGCTAGTATCCATATGTGAACTTATTGTTATATAGTACTTCCATATTGTGCATTGCTGTATGGCCCACATCATGTAAACAGCCTCAAGTAAAGGGGTTTTGTTATTAAAGTCAGTTATCACCTATCCACAGGATAGAGATTAAGGGCTAGTTCACACGTGAACTGCCCGCGCGGGTTTTGACACAGAGAGAGACGCGGCGAGCCGCGTCTCTCTCTTGTCAAAACCCGCCCGCCGCGACCATCGCTGTCGCGGCTTAACCCTCTGCTGTCGGCTCAAATGAATGAGCCGACATAGGAGGGAGCTGCGGGGGGCGGAAGCCGCGCGACTGAGACAGCGCGGCTTCCGCCTGAAGAAAGGACATGTCCTTTCTTTTCTCCGCTAGCAGCAGCTCGCCGCTAGCGGAGAACAGAAGCCCGGCGGTCTCCATAGACCACCATTATAAGGGGAGGTTTTGGACGCGAAATCCGCTGTCAAAAACCTCCCCTTATACTCACGTGTGAACTAGCCCTAAGTGTCAGACTGCTAGGGGCCCAAAAGTCCACCTGAATTGTCTATGTGAATAAAATGCAAGTGTGTTTCATGACCAATGCCCCATTCACTTTATGGGGATTCTCAGACTACATTCTCTCGAGACAGAATTGAATGGATTGCTGGCCGCGCAATGACAAAGAACCCTTTAAAGAGAATGTCATCTGTTTCTTGCAGAACAATACTGTAAAGTGAACACATCATCTATACTCGTATAAGAAGCATTGCATATTCATTAAAACATTACATTAACTATGCTAAGACAGCTTCAAAGGACACTTGAATAAAAATATAATCCTGGTTTAATACACAGTGCCATATTAGAGTAGGGTGCGAAAATGGCTTCATAGCTAGAGACGGGTGAATATTTCTGCTCAGTTTATGACTTGTAGCAGCTGACACATTTTCAGTGAATCCTGGACAATCCCAGTGGTATGATGTCATAGTGGGCATTATCCCTCTACTGTGACATCACTATGGGTATAATTCCTATATTATGACATCACTTTCTGCATTATCTGTACTGGTAAATCTCAATGTGTGTTATTCCTATGTATAAAGGAGACCAAAATAAAGATATATGTTTCAAACTTTCAGCTTAAAGGGGTTGCCCCATCTCAAGGATCCTATCTTTACTGGTAGCTTGTGTAAATTGAAGACTTTCCCGAAATGTATTGCTTTAGAAATGCTGCTTTGTTTGTGACCTTATTCCTCCCATTATTTACGTAGTGTTTCCTACAGACCTGTGTGATAGGACAAGTGACGTCACTCACTGCTCTGCCGGCAGGACAATCCGTTCAGCT
The DNA here is from genome assembly GCF_031893055.1 of Leptodactylus fuscus. Lineage (NCBI taxonomy): Eukaryota > Metazoa > Chordata > Amphibia > Anura > Leptodactylidae > Leptodactylus > Leptodactylus fuscus. Next base: position 53,739,743 of record NC_134274.1, read on the forward strand.
AATTGCAGTTTGCTGATAAAGCTGAGTCTGTTATCTCTCTATGTAAACACACAGATAACACGGAGTCCTTTCTCTACAAGCATATGCATATTATCTGATCTGCATAAGTATTGTGATACTTCATAGTGTCCTGTTCAGCAAGGTGGTGGTGGTGGGATACAGGAAGTTAGAAGAAGAGACAGCAGGAGAACTGCTAAAATAGTGAGATGGGAAAACTCCTTTAAGGTGATTATGGTAAAAAGAGACTCCATTATATTGGTTCTGCTATGGCACCCCATGGTTAGTTAACTCTCTTCAGACTCCATAGTATAATTAACCAAGATGCGGGGAAGATGAGCATATATAACAGTTAATCATATCCTCTAGGCTCTGGCACAGGTCCTTATCCTTTTCAAGCCTCTTCTGGCCTCCTGAATGACATCATGGACCGCTGACACCTGCGATTGGGTCACACGGTGTCAAGAGTGACACAGAGCAACCAAATACTACATAGCCATCTATTCATTTGCATGAGGGCCAAGTAATATCACGTGCTCAAGAGAGGATGCAACTTCCCAAGTGATCACAGCTGATCGCTGGATCCTTGAGCTGCCAGACATATGACCATTAGCTAATCACCAGCAAGGCTTCATTTAGAACAGGGGTTGCCCCACTTGCACAACCGTTGTAAGGCTGGGTACACATGTAGCATATTTTAGTTGTAAAGGGGTAAAAACTGTGTCCAAAATCTTCATAGAATCAGGTTGCGGAATATTTCTTAGAAATAGCTTTCCTTTAAAGAATCATCCTGATAATCAGAGCAAGAAACTTGCCACAAGCATTCTTCCTGAGATCTTTGGACAATTAATGGTTCCATTCTGAACTTGACCACACGATGTGTGAATGAGGCCTAAGATGAACATTCTGTCCTCTTCAAACTCTGGTTTACAGGACAGAATTTAATTTCACACATTTTACACCAATTGTGATGTCAAGTGGTATGTATGAGGTCTTATGACCTGCGATTACATAACTGCTCTACATATTAAGTTTACAACGTTAACTTTTTCCAACTGCAACCAGTTTTGGCCATTCAGACAAAGTCCTATTTATCAAATCTGATGTGTCACTTTATATGGGCAGTGTTCAATGACACCGCCCTGCAATGATTTTGCTACTGAGAGAAAAACATATGATTTATCCTAAAATGAGAGCGCTGATTCCAAATATGAACTTGGACTCTGCCTGACACATCTAGATTTTAAGTTATAGATGTAAAGCCTATTCAGTTATAATATTAATGCATTATATATTGGAAATATTCCAATGGACATGCCCAGATCTGTCCAGACACACTCAGGCTGATGTCAGCAGTAAGTATATAAGGCAAGGTGGACAGATTTCAATAAAGTGATCTGTTATAGCGCTGTCAGTTTTGAAATTTAAGATGGATAAATGCAAATGTGTTAATAATCCGATTTCTGATACGTAAGTGGCAGCGCAAGAATCTGATAAAGCGACTGCGTCTTGCTTACAAGTACAATATTAATTTGTCAAATTGGAGATCAAGAAGCTGGGCACCTCATATTTGTTACACTGTGTGTTACAGTCTTGGTTGATATTTTAAATTGCTTGTTGGATTTTTTTGTTTTTGTGCTGTGTAATATGAATGGTGTGCAAGCATCTTAATATAGACCTCACTTTGTCCACCCATGTCCCCATAAATGTGAAAGCTGGGAGTCCTTTTAACATAAAATAATATAACATGTTAGAATACAGTAGGTCAGTACCATGCGGTCATACTGGTAGCGGACCAAACAGCAGGCAGGTGGCACTAGACGGTGGCCGCTTGCTGTTTGGCTTTAATTCTATCCAATAGTAATAGCCTATCCAAGATAGCCCCTGATGAGCCAGATAGCACCACCTGGCGTAGGGAGGGCTCTGAACAGATGATAGGATTATGATATATACCCCTATACAGGCTTGAGGAGAGGGGCAATTTGGGCAATAGATCGTCAGCATGAGTGTCTAGCTAGCGAGGAGTATATCCTATCTGTCTCTCTATAGAGTCTGCTTACTTGATGGAGTGCTGGTATCTTTATTCCTCGTCAGGGATACATCTCGGGGAGGTACCGATATGTTGCGGCTAGTCTCTGGGTTTACATCTGCAGTGCCTGATATTATCTCCACACCCAAGCCTGTCAGTACCAGAATATACCCATTGTCATGCTATACATGGGGAGCACGGATCCATTTTTAGTATATACCAGGGATCATTTGTCTATATTGTAACATGCCACATTGCCACTACTTTATATTGGACGGCAAATGAGGTGATTTTATGTGAATCCTTGCCAGATCTGGAATTTACCCTCTAGGGATTTTTTTTATTTTAGACGTAGATGCTAACAGGTGTTGCAGCATTTGTGGTTAGTTGCGACACCTTGATACATTAACGATCCCTATCGTTAACTAAGCATTGATATATTTTTAGCTCTTTTATATTTTTTAGGGCACATAAGGCTACATACCTTAAAGAAATGTATGTACACATTATTCATTCCACCTTTTCCATATGGGGAAACTCTAGTGGAAATATTCCATAACTATTCTATTTCGCCAGTTCACATCTGCATTTGTTATTCCGTTGGGGGGGGGGGTCTTATACGCATTAAAAAGCGGTTAGCTAAGAACGGGGGGGGTAACATGGTGTCACAATTCACTTAAAACAAGTAGTATCCACGCCTTTAGGTATTCTACAAAAAACAATGAAAATGGCGTCTGCTCTTCACTTCCGTTTTCTAGTGTTCTGTCCATTTCACTTTCAGCCATAATTGTGAATACTTGGCCTTGAATTCTGGGCACATAATGACCTAAAGGGTATGTGCTTGTCGTTTGTCTTAGGAGCCCTCATAATACAAACCTAATGCATCTGTCACTATACATGACCATTGTTCTAGTTCAAGCTCAGGCTGATCACTGTGTAATGATGATAAGTGACAACAAGCCCACAAGCCTCCCAGCTAGGGTGTGCTCTGATTTTACCATTTTATCCATCTCTGGTTTATCCCTTTCATTTTTGAATGTTCCTTCCTTTGCAAGCTTATGCAACACACCCTGACAATAATAACCTGCTGTTTAGACGGTTTAGACAGTCGAAAGACTCGCTCATAAAAGATCACCTCATATATTTTTTTCTCAGGATTGATCTAATGAAGAAAAATGAATGCTTGCTAGTAAATCGCTTCATGATCTACATTAGATTTTGTTGCATTGAGTGAGTTACAAAGTCACGTTTTGCATGAATTACTTTCTGTGCATTTTGTTACTGTATCAGTATTTTTGGTAACCTAATTGATCCTTCTTTTTTTTTCCTAGGACTAGGGTTGAGTGATCAGGATCGGAAAAGATCGGATTACAATCGGCGATCGAGCAAATTTCACGATCGCGATCGGAATTCCGATCCCGATCTGTTTCAGCGGGATCGAGGTCAGAGGTTATCTCAAGATCGGCTCAACCCTATTCATGTATATATCATTAATGACGGTAAATTAAGAAGAAATCCAGCGTCTCCAGGAACTTTTTTAAAAAATCAATCCTTTATTTCTTCATCTTTAAAAAAAAGTTTTAACAGCATACCGAAGATGGCAAGTACTCTTACATGGAGCTATTGCTTGAGCTACGCGTTTCAGAACTGCATCGTTTCCTTCGTCATGGTTAGCCATGACGGTTAGCCATGCCATGACGAAGGAACCGATGCAGTTCCGAAACGCGTAGCTCAAGCAATAGCTCCATGTAAGAGTACTTGCCATCTTCAGTATGCTGTTAAAACTTTTTTTAAAGATGAAGAAATAAAGGATTGATTTTTTAAAAAAGTTCCTGGAGACGCTGGATTTCTTCCTAATTTACCATCTTTATTCATTGGATTGAAGTCCGTCCACGTCCGAGCAGCCCGGGAACCATCTAATACATCAAGAAGGGTGAGCTGGATATCTGTTTTTCTACATATATCATTAACAGGATTGAGGGATCGAGAAAGATCGGATCCTGATCGGTGACCGAGCAAATTTCACGATCGGGATCAGCTGGAAAATGATCAGAAATTGGATTTTGAAATCAATCCTGAAATCTCAAGATTGGCTTAACCCTACCTAGGACCACAATGAATACATCAATGCCAAATAAGCTCGGTGTGAGAAGTCTGACATTCATTCTTGTGGGGCTGCCGGACATATTGTTTGGATAAGTGGAAATACGTATCTATTTAACTATGTTTTTTTCTTTTGCTTCCCCAGAGGACGTTTACAGTACAGAGCTTTAAGATGCATTGTATTTCAAAGGATTACAATGCCAGGCAAAGGTTTAGACTGTGTCTAGCATGGTCTCATAGGAAAATACATATGGAAGATTTGGAGGTCTTTATCATAGTAGAGTGCCCCCAGCAACTTCATTGTAGACTAACGCAGAGCCCGCTTCCACTGTCACATAACTTGGCTGGAAAATGCGTGTTTGTGGAAGGTAGTCCCTGTATAGCTTTTTATAATGTGAAAACCATTCAGGTTCCTACGTTTGGGAAACTCTTGAAGTAGTTATTCTTCTTCATAATAGGACACTTGATCAATGATGTTCATCCCAAGGCAGTAGTAGCTGACAGACGCTACTCTTGTAATGGTAAATCTCTGTTCACAATTCAATTCCTTAATCATAAGATGACACTAAATAGGCCCTGTCACTACTTTTGACAAATCTTTTTTCTTAAGTACATGAAATAATTCTGTAGCATCTTGTCATAGAACTTTGTGTTGTACTATCCCTCTGTTATTACTCTTAGAGATGTATAATCTTTCTGGTACTGCCCAATTCTGACTCTGGGAACAAACCTCTTTGATAAAGGAAATGTTAAGACAAAGGACCTGTTAATATACTCACAAAGGTGATCGTGCACAATAAGGCTGAGCCCAAAAGCTGTATATTTGTTTTAGATTTTGTTACATTTTTGGTGTCAAAGTCAAAGCACATATACTCCTTTCTGCTTAAAGGGATCCTATCATTAAAATGCAATTTTTTTTGTGACTAACATGTAGGGATAGCCTTAAGAAAGGCTATTCTTCTCCTACCTTTGAATGTCTTCTCTGTGCTGCCATTCCGTAAAAATCTCAGTTTTCGTCGCTATGCAAATGAGTTCTCTCGCAGCACTGGGGTCTGTCCATAGTGCTCAAACAGCACTGGGGGCATCCCAAATGCTGCGAGAGAACTCTCCAGCGCCGTCTCCATCTTCTTCAGGAACTGCCTCTTCACGCATCTTCTTCCGGCGCTGGGGGTCAAACTTCTAGGCCTCAGACAGAGCCGACTGCACATGCCCGTGGCCACAAGAAAAATGGCCACTTACACAGTAAGTAAGCGTCCATTTTCTTGTGGCCTGTGGGCATGCGCAGTCAGCTCTGCCCAAGGCCAAGAAGTTTGACCCCAGCGCAGGAAGAAGATGCGTGAAGAGGCCATTCCTGAAGAAGATGGTGGCGGCGCTGGAGAGGCAGTGAGCAGGCCCAGGGAGGTAGATTAATAGGCCGCTACCTACTGGGGATACTCCGGCAGGTAACGGCCTATTATAAAACAAACAAACAAAAAAATATGTTACTTACCGACTTCGCCGCTGCTCCCACTCCTCTTCACCCGGCAATAAGACGTCTGCGTCTCAGTGGTGGCAGCGTGATGACGCTGCCTGCGCTGAGACGCATAGGTCTAAACCAGCGCAGAAGAAGGCCGCTCTGAAAACAAACTGAAAAAAAAAAAGTTGAAAAAAATTGATGCAGCTGCCGCCTTCCTTCGGAGTACCACCTGGCCGTCGCCTCACCTCACCTCATTAGAGGTGCGGCACTGCTGGGATCATCAGTTGCTAGTTAACTCCAGGATCTTGGGAGTATAAGAAGACCCAGATCAGCTCTGCAGTGAGTCTCAAGCAGTTGTATTTCCACCTTATCTAGAGCTAATATATCAGCTGCAATTACAAGAAGAGAAGATAAAAATGCTACCACTAGCTCACACTGGTATGTTAACTAAAGATGCTCACAGGGCTTTCAAAACTGCATTTACAAAGAAAAAAACCCTTAAAATTTGTTCTTGAACTGGTTAATTCATTGAGATGAACTTTGTAATGAAGACTAAAAACGGACACAAAAAACGATTGAAATTGATTTACAGCCAGCAATGTTTGAGAACGATCCAAACCAAATACTGTAACTGTATAACTGTTTGACCCAGACAGATCATGTTGTTCCTGACTCAGAGGTCTACATGAAACAGATTTAGATTCTAATGTAATCGCTGTGGTTTCGACACTTGTATCAAATGTTGAAAAGTCACAAGAAGATCACACATCTAAAGAAAAAAAATTGATAGAATCAGAGGGTAATCGCACATTTAGCAAATCAATCCACGAGGCAATTGGCGCCATTTTCCCAAGTATGAACCACAATGCTGGAGAAATTGGTGCCAATGATTTCGGCACTGATGTCTCCCCACTGTCAGAAGGGCAGCTTTACAGCTCAACGTCATCGCTGGGCTGTGAGGAACGCCCCCGATAGAACAAGTCTTGCAAGAGTATAGTCAGGGCAGGCGTGCCTCACAACACAGCAAAGACGCTGATCTGTAAGCAGGGCCAGATTTAGGAAAAGTGTGGCCCTGAGCAAAATTAAAAGCAAGAACCCAAATCCACCCCCTCTTACCCGCATAAACAGGGCCTAATACCTCTATACAAAGCCTAGATAGTACATGAACCCCACACTGTGACTATGTCCATTACGTTACACTAATACTCAATACTTCTATCCTAACAAACATCAGATCAATTGATTTTTTGGTTTTATACTGATAACCTATGCACAGGACAGGTCATCAGTATGTGATCTGTCAGGATTCGACACCCCAAACACCAAACCTGGGGGAAAATTTCTTAAGTAAAACACTAAAGAGACAAAGCAGGACATGCAGGAAGCTGCGTGGGACCAGAGTATAAAAGCGGGACATGCACGGAGCTATGCTTTTATCCCACAAGCTATGCGGGCTGGACAGAATCAGTCAGAAGGCCGGATATGAGTCGCGGGCTGTACATTGCCCAGGTCTGCTCCAGAGGCTTAGCTAGTGGGAGGGCACTGATTCTGTGGGGCCCACCCCCGGGCCGCCATTAATACATACTTTACTTTTAAATTAGATTAGTGTCTACAATCTGCACAGGTGGCGCGATGACGTCATAGCATCACGATTCCTGCGCTGAGACACAGACGTCCTGCGGCGGTTCCATTCATCAGGATCGCAGGTAGGTGAGTAGAACCAGGGGTGTAACCTGAGGGGGTGCAGAGAGTGCAATCACACCTGGGCCCAGGAGCTTTAGGGGGCCCATAAGCCCTGGCATAACTTAAATGGTTGACAGCGGTCTCATCTACCTCTGGGTTCATAGGTCACCCTCATGACAGAAAAGCAATTAAACTTCTTTGATCACCTTTCTGTATCCCTCTAATCACTGGCATTTTGCACATTGTGAATTTATTACCTATGTCCTTTGGTGAACTGAAGTGAGAAAATTTATGACACTTGGCCTTTCACTATAAAAACAGAGAAAATTAAACTTTACATGTCAAACGGAGCAATTGGTCAGAGTATAGTCAAGCACGGATTCTGGGGGGAAGGGGAGGTCTGCAAACTACCCGTGCAAAGCGATGCAGGAAGAACTGTGATGCCTCACTGCTGCAGTTTTTCCTGCAGCACTTTTTTGCTGCAGGACGCCACGTGGGGTCTTAAGGAGTTTTCCAGCTCATTTTTATTGATGATTTATCCTCAGAATAAATCATCAATAAGAGATAAGTGATCAGCTGTATAAAGGGGCCATGGCGCCTGTGTATATCACACGCTGTCTGTTTATAGTGACTGTGTCATGTAATTCCAGCTTTGCGACATAGACATGTATAAGACAAAGTTGTAGTTACATGACATGGTCGCTAAGAGATGTATGACACTATATAAACAGAGAAGGGGTCACGGCACTTGCACAGGTACCACAGTTCATTCACAGAGCTGATCCTGAGGGTCCCGGGTATTGGAACCCCAATAATTTTTTTTTACCTTTTCATTAAGAAACACCTGGGGCATTATTAATAAGAGGCACTATTTACAGGGGTGCACAGGGAAGTTATTAATATATAGATGCACTTGGGGGTATTATTCATTATGGGGGGTTATGTTATATATTTTATAATTGGGGGTAGCAGCAGGATGGGGGCTTTGTGGGAAGGTGGGAGGGGAATTGAATTTTTAGCGAGTTTGCCACCTGGTGTTCAACTGGAATCGAACATCTCGAACAGCCTGATATCCGATCGAACATGTACTCGATCGAACGCTGTTCACTCATCTCTAACCATAATATTATTAATAGCTCCTTTAATATATATATATATATATATATATATATATATATATATATATATATATATATAGTGGGGCAGGTACCTCGGTAGAAGCAGTGGTACCGACCTAACCAGTCATGAGACAGGGACACAAATCTTGCAGCAAAAACTGATTTATAAAAAAAGAAACAAAACACCAACCTACCGCACATACGGGAGTTTACAGGCTTCTAAACGCAGAGCACCTCTCAGACACCTTACAATCATCACTGTCTCCCATCTCTTCTCATTCCTGTCCTGGACTGGCCACCAAACATTACAATGAGACACTCAAAACCACCCTGGATAAGGTAGCACCCTTGACCATCCGAAACTCCTGACACAGACACCACCACCTTGGCACACTCCTCAAACACATTTTCTTCAGTGGTACTGAATTTTCTTGAATTCAAGTTTGTGCTCTAAGCCTACAACTCTGCCCTTTACCACGAAAAACATGCCTACTTTACCACTCTCCTCGTTTCTCTCTCCAACCTTTCACTCCATGTGAAGCATATCTCCCAACTTTCAAAGGAAAGAAAGAGGGACAAAATGAGTGGCACACTATGCGTGCCACTGCAAATTTAGCTGCGCCCACTTCTATATCGACTCCACCCATTTTTATTTGTGCCCCTGCACAGTATAATGCTCTTAGGGTCCATTCACACAGAGTTTTTTGGCTAGGAAAAAATAAGCTCCAGGAATTAGGAAATTATTTTTTGAAGCGTTTTTTGGAGCATTTTTTTTAGGCTTTTTTTTTTCCCCTCTAGCACAATGTATGGACCTTGAAAAAACCACTTGCATTTTTTCCACGCAGTTTTTGCCAAATCCGCGACGTGGATTTTCTGCCTCCCATTGACTGTGTTGTTTTTTGCAGGCGGAATCCACCTGAAGGAAGCTTTTTGTTCTGCTAGTGGAAAAATTCCGCGAGCGGAAGCATAGAACTCTATGGGGAGGCGTTTTTTCCACGTGGATTCTGATGTGGAATCAGTGTCAAAATCAGTGCCAAAATACTCTGTGTGAATGGACCCTAACAGACACCCTAACATTATATGACCCCCACATTAGAATGTTCCCCTCCAATTGCACCACAGTATGAAGTCCCTCGTCTCATGCCCCAGTTTAAACTGGGGACAAATAGAGGGGTACATTAAATTGGAATAATTGAAGGCAGACATGTCCCCCCTCAAGCTACCCTCATGATTTAATATCCTCCTCCATTTGCCCCCACTTTAATGTCACCCTCCATCTGTTCCCAGTTTAATGTATCTTCTACATCCGCAACCAATTTAATGCACCCCTTCATCTGCCCCTATTTTAATGCCCCCCTACCCATCTGCCCCCAGTTTATTTACTCTCTACATCTGCCACCAGTTTAACGCCCCCCTTTATCTGTCCCCCAGTCTAATGACCCCCCCGTTTAAAATAATAAAATCACTTATACTCACCTCTCCACGCTCCTCTGCTGTTGTCTCTTTTCCTTAAGTCTACAGGGTGATACAGGCACAATTTGAGTGATGTCATTACATCGCACCTACAGCTCCCGGAGCTGGATCATAAGAAGGGGAACAGTGGTGAAGCAAGAGCTGTCTGCAAATGCTTCCTGCTTCACCATTGTATTCAACTCATCTGTGTCCTCTCCGGGAATTCGGGACTGTCCTGCAAAATCCAGGATAGGTGAGAGATATGCAAGAGATTTTAGCCTTTCTCTGGAGCCTGGGGCAGGCTAAGATGTTAGGGGGCTAAACAGGATGGACATGCAGTATGTATCAGTTACTAAGGCTCAGAAACAATGTTGCTGGGTTACCATAAATCCCCCACTAAATGTAAATCCTTTTCAGCAACGTCATTCCCAGTTTATTCGTTTCTGTAACAATCTGGGACAATCCCAAGGTAGATGCTGCGTCCTAATAGTGGAATTCCAGGCAGGTAGGTGATTAGAACAGAGGAAAAAAGACAAAATTAGAATGTCAATGTTGTAGGCGATGTCAGCAGCACGGGCACACGCCTCTTCTCACTTTTGTATGCAGTTGTCTCCCTCTTGTGGGCTGTAAATGGAAGCAAGTTGTTATGAGAAAATTGGCAACCGTAATCCAAGATGGCGGCCCCCGGAGAAAAGTAAGGCTAAGCTGCCTAGGTAGAAAGAACATTGAGTGTGTCAGAATAAGACTGACTCTTTCTCTGGGGCTGATATCTTGGATTTCTGCTGCCAGCCGGGTTGCTATAGGCAACCTTTCCTCTCAAAAATCCTCCTCATCCTCCAAGATAGAGTTTAGGCAAGAAACCTGGTCGGAGTTAGGTATGCTGTTCCCAAGGTGGATGTCGTGCCCACATTCTTAATCTTAACATAGCGACCAGAGTCATCTGTGCAACTGTCCACAAACTGAAAGGCAACATGTCAGACAACCAGTAGATAAATGCGTGCAGAGTGGTAGACATCGGGAACAGGAGGGTTGGTGAGGTATACTGAGAGAAGACAGAAAAAGGGGGTCTGACAAAAATAAGTGAATAAGAGGAGAGAAGGAACATAAACAAGAGTTACCATGATCAGAAGTGACAAAGGTCTGATAGAAAAGATAGGGAATGGAACAATAGGTAAAAAGAGAAGATATAGGACAGAAGCAACAATGTAACACCATAAATAAAACACAAGAAAACTTTTTCATTACAGCCCAAAACAAGCCCATCACAGGGGAGAGGGTATGGGATGAGAGGGAATTGGGGGAGAAGGGGTCGGAGGGAAGGACAAATAGGGCCTGGTGGAGTGGAGTAGGATGCGAGCAGTTGAAAAAAGTAAAGGAGGGGGTTAGGGGAAAGAGTTCTCCAAAAAAAAGGAAAATAAATAATTCCTTAGAGTCCATGACCATCCAGAAGCAGCCCTGAAAATAAGAATATGAAATATGATGGCCAGTGATGGAAGGGGGATCCTGGGGTCCACAGTCACCAACTGCAGTACATAAGGACAGGTAATGAGAGACTAGCACTGGGACAGCTAGGGCCTACGCAGATGGCAAGGTGCAGCAAGGAGAGGTGTATCAGCCTCCAAGCAGGTAGGAAGGGAGTATATATCTAAGCACATACAAGCATGAACAGCAAGAGTGATATACAACATATAGTTCAAATATGTGGGAGAGGGAAATCCAGGGATACAAGATGTATAGTCACAGTCATGATGACTGTGTGAGCTGCCATGATGAGACTCCCCTATGACCCAGCGGTCATATGATATGCCATGGATAAGAGCCAGTAAAATCTGCTGGGTCTTAGAATACTTAGATACTGCATTCCTCCAAGTAACTGCGGCTATAGATATCAGCCCCAGTTACAGGGAAATTCGGCCCACCCCGTCTATTATGAACTTATGGGGACACAATATAAAAAGTAAATAAATAAGTCAAAAATTAAAAACTACTATAGCCTCATCCCCAATGACACAATACAAAATAAAAATTACCATAACAGAGAGGGAAAACAATTAAAAAAAAAAAAAAGTGAAAGCTGAAAACAGGTATTTATTCCCTCCTCCTCCTTTTTATACCACAAATAATAAAATAAAATGCAAAAATAACATAAAAATAAAGCCCTATGTGTCACTGAAAAAAGACAGGAAAATTAGTTAGTTAACCCAAATGCTAAAAATGTTATAAGCTCTCAAAACTGCATATGTGAAAAAACCTAAAAATGTGTCTGGTCCTCAACTAGAGAAAGTGGCTTGGTACTTAAAGAGGACCTTTCACCATATCCGGGCACAGGCAGTTCTATATACTGCCAGAAAGCTGACAGTGCGCTGAATTCAGCGCACTGTCGGCTTTCCCGATCTGTGCCCGGTGTGAAGACCTTACGGCCCGGTACCGTAGCTCTTCTATGGTCAGAAGGGCGTTTCTGACCATTAGCCAGAGACGTCCTTCTGCCTCGCGGCGCTAATCGCGCTGTGCTGTGGAGCGGAGAGGAATGCCCCCTCCCTCTGCTCACACAGCTTGTCCGTAGACTAGCATTATCAGGAGAGGGCGTTCCTCCCGGCTCCACAGCACAGCGCGATTGGCGCCGCGAGGCAGAAGGACGTCTCTGGCTAATGGTCAGAAACGCCCTTCTGACTGTAAAGCGCTACGGTACCGGGACCGATAGCGCTTTACACCGGGCACGGATCGGGAAAGCCGACAGTGCGCTGAATTCAGCGCACTGTCAGCTTTCTGGCAGTATATAACACTGCCTGTGCCCAGATATGGTGAAAGGTCCTCTTTAAGTGCAGTGGCGTAACTACCAGGGTAGCAGCTGCTGAAAGGCCTGGGACATTAGGGGGCCCAGCGATGGCCGCTACACTGCATTTATTTATTTTTTCCTTAATAGGCCGTTACTTTTGGCCAACACTGTATCTGTAGTAACTACAGACTACACAGAGACCATGAACCTACCTATAGTAACTACAGAATACACCGAGACCATGAACCTACCTATAGTAACTACAGAATACACCGAGACCATGAACCTACCTACAGTAACTACAGAGTACACAGAGACCATGAACCTTCCTACAGTAACTACAGAATATACCCAGACCATGAACCTACCTACAGTAACTACAGAATATACCCAGACCATGAACCTACCTACAGTGTTGGCCAAACGTATTGGCCCCCCTGCAATTCTGTCAGACAATACCACCTTTTCTTCCAGAAAATGATTGCAATCACAAATTCTTTGGTATTATTATCTTCATTTAATTTGTCTTCAATGGAAAACCACAAAAAGAATTGTCAAAAAGCCAAATTGGATATAATTCCACAGCAAACATAAAAAGGGGTGGACAAAAGTACTGGCACTGTTTGAAAAATCATGTGATGCTTCTCTAATTTGTTTGGATGTTAGTCGAACCTACCTATAGTAACTACAGAGTACACCGAGACCATGAACCTACCTATAGTAACTACTAAATACACCCAGACCATGAACCTACCTGCAGCAACTCCATTCTAGTCAGTTTAGTAGTGAGACTGCTAGAAATAGTATGGAGGACCTACTTAAAAAAGGCGCACAGCCATACCTCAGAATTGAGATCTATGCCAGGTAGGAACTGTCATAGATTTCCATTATATCTCATAACAGGAAACTAGCAACAATAGCAATGGGTAACAATAAATATGTCAGGACACGGCAAACATGTCATTGCCCTGCTCAGACCAGATATGCAGAATTCTTTGACACAAAAATAAATTTCTAATTTTAACATACACACATATAAATATATATCTTTGGTAGCCATGCTTTATGAATGAATACATGCACACATATATATATATATATATAGGCCTGGGAATGTATCCTCTCTATGGACAATCCAATAGCTTGTCCTGTAGTGAGGGGACTAGATTGCAGTTTCTTGTGACAGCTCCTGTAAACATCTCCATTCCAGTCATTTCACTAGAGAACAGTGTAGATTAGAGATGGTCCCAGCAGGTCCTCCCTCCATTTTACAACGCTCATTAGTGAGGTGACTAGATTAGCTGTGGTCACAGGTAATAATAGACTATTATCTTCTAGGTAGATTGAGACCACAAGAAAATGGCTGCCACACTTTAACTATCTGACCAATGAAGGGCAGGGGGTGTGGTCTAGCGTCTTTAGAGAGAGGAAATAGTGTCACAACTTCCGGGTTAGAGGTAAGGGGGCGGGAATAAGGAGCCGGTGCTGAGGTACATTGATTAGACTGGTACTGGGTAATGTGTTTACCCTTATTACATGTCATATACAGGAGGAGCAGACTGTGGTGTCCTGTCTGTGTATTATTATTATACAGGAGGAGCAGACTGTGGTGTCCTGTCTGTGTATTATTATTATACAGGAGGAGCAGACTGTGGTGTCCTGTCTGTGTATTATTATTATTATACAGGAGGAGCAGACTGTGATGTCCTGTCTGTGTATTATTATTATTATACCGGAGAAGCAGACTGTAGTGTCCTGTCTGTGTATTATTATTATTCAGGAGGAGCAGACTGTAGTGTCCTGTCTGTGTATTATTATTATACAGGAGGAGCAGACTGTGGTGTCCTGTCTGTGTATTATTATTATACAGGAGGAGCAGACTGTGGTGTCCTGTCTGTGTATTCTTATTATACAGGAGGAGCAGACTGTGGTGTCCTGTCTGTGTATTATTATTATTATACAGGAGGAGCAGACTGTGGTGTCCTGTCTGTGTATTATTATTATTATACAGGAGGAGCAGACTGTGATGTCCTGTCTGTGTATTATTATTATTATACAGGAGGAGCAGACTGTGGTGTCCTGTCTGTGTATTATTATTATACAGGAGGAGCAGACTGTGGTGTCCTGTCTGTGTATTATTATTATTATACAGGAGGAGCAGACTGTGGTGTCCTGTCTGTGTATTATTATTATACAGGAGGAGCAGACTGTGGTGTCCTGTCTGGGTATTATTATTATACAGGAGGAGCAGACTGTGGTGTCCTGTCTGTGTATTATTATTATTATACAGGAGGAGCAGACTGTGGTGTCCTGTCTGGGTATTATTATTATACAGGAGGAGCAGACTGTGGTGTCCTGTCTGTGTATTATTATTATTATACAGGAGGAGCAGACTGTGGTGTCCTGTCTGTGTATTATTATTATTATACAGGAGGAGCAGACTGTGGTGTCCTGTCTGTGTATTATTATTATACAGGAGGAGCAGACTGTGGTGTCCTGTCTGTGTATTATTATTATTATACAGGAGGAGCAGACTGTGGTGTCCTGTCTGTGTATTATTATTATTATACAGGAGGAGCAGACTGTGGTGTCCTGTCTGTGTATTATTATTATTATACAGGAGGAGCAGACTGTGGTGTCCTGTCTGTGTATTATTATTATTATACAGGAGGAGCAGACTGTGATGTCCTGTCTGTGTATTATTATTATTATACAGGAGGAGCAGACTGTGGTGTCCTGTCTGTGTATTATTATTATTATTATACAGGAGGAGCAGACTGTGGTATCCTGTCTGTGTATTATTATTATTATACAGGAGGAGCAGACTGTGGTGTCCTGTCTGTGTATTATTATTATTATACAGGAGGAGCAGACTGTGGTGTCCTGTCTGTGTATTATTATTATACAGGAGGAGCAGACTGTGGTATCCTGTCTGTGTATTATTATTATTATTATTATACAGGAGGAGCAGACTGTGGTGTCCTGTCTGGGTATTATTATTATACAGGAGGAGCAGACTGTGGTGTCCTGTCTGTGTATTATTATTATTATACCGGAGGAGCAGACTGTAGTGTCCTGTCTGTGTATTATTATTATACAGGAGGAGCAGACTGTGGTGTCCTGTCTGTGTATTATTATACAGGAGGAGCAGACTGTGGTGTCCTGTCTGTGTATTATTATTATACAGGAGGAGCAGACTGTGGTGTCCTGTCTGTGTATTATTATTATACAGGAGGAGCAGACTGTGGTGTCCTGTCTGTGTATTATTATTATACAGGAGGAGCAGACTGTGGTGTCCTGTCTGTGTATTATTATACAGGAGGAGCAGACTGTGGTGTCCTGTCTGTGTATTATTATACAGGAGGAGCAGACTGTGGTGTCCTGTCTGGGTATTATTATTATACAGGAGGAGCAGACTGTGGTGTCCTGTCTGTGTATTATTATTATACAGGAGGAGCAGACTGTGGTGTCCTGTCTGTGTATTATTATTATTATTATACAGGAGGAGCAGACTGTGGTGTCCTGTCTGGGTATTATTATTATTATACAGGAGGAGCAGACTGTGGTGTCCTGTCTGTGCATTATTATTATTATACCGGAGGAGCAGACTGTAGTGTCCTGTCTGTGTATTATTATTATTATTATACAGGAGAAGCAGACTGTGGTGTCCTGTCTGGGTATTATTATTATACAGGAGGAGCAGACTGTGGTGTCCTGTCTGTGTATTATTATTATTATACCGGAGGAGCAGACTGTAGTGTCCTGTCTGTGTATTATTATTATACAGGAAGAGCAGACTGTGGTGTCCTGTCTGTGTATTATTATTATTATACAGGAGGAGCAGACTGTGGTGTCCTGTCTGTGTATTATTATTATTATACAGGAGGAGCAGACTGTGATGTCCTGTCTGTGTATTATTATTATTATACAGGAGGAGCAGACTGTGGTGTCCTGTCTGTGTATTATTATTATTATACAGGAGGAGCAGACTGTGATGTCCTGTCTGTGTATTATTATTATTATACAGGAGGAGCAGACTGTAGTGTCCTGTCTGTGTATTATTATACAGGAGCAGCAAACTGTGGTGTCCTGTCTGTGTAATATTATTATACAGGAGGAGCAGACTGTGGTGTCCTGTCTGTGTATTATTATTATACAGGAGGAGCAGACTGTGGTGTCCTGTCTGTGTATTATTATTATACAGGAGGAGCAGACTGTGGTGTCCTGTCTGTGTATTATTATTATTATACAGGAGGAGCAGACTGTGGTGTCCTGTCTGTGTATTATTATACAGGAGGAGCAGACTGTGGTGTCCTGTCTGTGTATTATTATACAGGAGGAGCAGACTGTGGTGTCCTGTCTGTGTATTATTATTATACAGGAGGAGCAGACTGTGGTGTCCTGTCTGTGTAGTATTATTATACAGGAGGAGCAGACTGTGGTGTCCTGTCTGTGTATTATTATTATTATTATTATACAGGAGGAGCAGACTGTGGTGTCCTGTCTGGGTATTATTATTATACAGGAGGAGCAGACTGTGGTGTCCTGTCTGTGTATTATTATTATTATACCGGAGGAGCAGACTGTAGTGTCCTGTCTGTGTATTATTATTATACAGGAGGAGCAGACTGTGGTGTCCTGTCTGTGTATTATTATTATTATTATACAGGAGGAGCAGACTGTGGTGTCCTGTCTGTGTATTATTATTATTATACAGGAGGAGCAGACTGTGGTGTCCTGTCTGTGTATTATTATTATTATACAGGAGGAGTAGACTGTGGTGTCCTGTCTGTTTATTATTATTATACAGGAGGAGCAGACTGTGGTGTCCTGTCTGTGTATTATTATACAGGAGGAGCAGACTGTGGTGTCCTGTCTGTGTAGTATTATTATACAGGAGGAGCAGACTGTGGTGTCCTGTCTGTGTATTATTATTATACAGGAGGAACAGACTGTGGTGTTCTGTCTGTGTATTATTATTATACAGGAGGAGCAGACTGTGGTGTCCTGTCTGTGTATTATTATTATACAGGAGGAACAGACTGTGGTGTCCTGTCTGTGTATTATTATTATTATACAGGAGGAGCAGACTGTGGTGTCCTGTCTGTGTATTATTATACAGGAGGAGCAGACTGTGGTGTCCTGTATGTGTATTATTATTATTATTATACAGGAGGAGCAGACTGTGGTGTCCTGTCTGTGTATTATGATTATTATTATTATTATTATTATACAGGAGGAGCAGACTGTGGTGTCCTGTCTGGGTATTATTATTATACAGGAGGAGCAGACTGTGGTGTCCTGTCTGGGTATTATTATTATACAGGAGGAGCAGACTGTGGTGTCCTGTCTGTGTATTATTATTATACAGGAGGAGCAGACTGTGGTGTCCTGTCTGTGTATTATTATTATACAGGAGGAGCAGACTGTGGTGTCCTGTCTGTGTATTATTATTATACAGGAGGAGCAGACTGTGGTGTCCTGTCTGTGTATTATTATACAGGAGGAGCAGACTGTGGTGTCCTGTCTGTGTATTATTATTATACAGGAGGAGCAGACTGTGGTGGCCTGTCTGTGTATTATTATTATTATACAGGAGGAGCAGACTGTGGTGGCCTGTCTGTGTAGTATTATTATACAGGAGGAGCAGACTGTGGTGTCCTGTCTGTGTAGTATTATTATACAGGAGGAGCAGACTGTGGTGTCCTGTCTGGGTATTATTATTATACAGGAGGAGCAGACTGTGGTGTCCTGTCTGTGTATTATTATTATTATACAGGGGGAGCAGACTGTGGTGTCCTGTCTGTGTAGTATTATTATACAGGAGGAGCAGACTGTGGTGTCCTGTCTGTGTATTATTATTATACAGGAGGAGCAGACTGTGGTGTCCTGTCTGTGTATTATTATACAGGAGGAGCAGACTGTGGTGTCCTGTCTGTGTATTATTATTATACAGGAGGAGCAGACTGTGGTGTCCTGTCTGTGTATTATTATTATACAGGAGGAGCAGACTGTGGTGTCCTGTCTGTGTATTATTATTATACAGGAGGAGCAGACTGTGGTGTCCTGTCTGTGTATTATTATTATTATTATTATTATTATTATACAGGAGGAGCAGACTGTGGTGTCCTGTCTGTGTATTATTATTATACAGGAGGAGCAGACTGTGGTGTCCTGTCTGTGTATTATTATACAGGAGGAGCAGACTGTGGTGTCCTGTCTGTGTATTATTATACAGGAGGAGCAGACTGTGGTGTCCTGTCTGTGTATTATTATTATACAGGAGGAGCAGACTGTGGTGTCCTGTCTGTGTATTATTATTATACAGGAGGAGCAGACTGTGGTGTCCTGTCTGTGTACTATTATTATACAGGAGGAGCAGACTGTGGTGTCCTGTCTGTGTATTATTATTATACAGGAGGAGCAGACTGTGGTGTCCTGTCTGTGTATTATTATTATTATACAGGAAGAGCAGACTGTGGTGTCCTGTCTGTGTATTATTATTATACAGGAGGAGCAGACTGTGGTGTCCTGTCTGTGTATTATTATTATTATACAGGAGGAGCAGACTGTGGTGTCCTGTCTGTGTATTATTATTATTATACAGGAGGAGCAGACTGTGGTGTCCTGTCTGTGTATTATTATTATACAGGAGGAGCAGACTGTGGTGTCCTGTCTGTGTATTATTATTATACAGGAGGAGCAGACTGTGGTGTCCTGTCTGTGTATTATTATTATACAGGAGGAGCAGACTGTGGTGGCCTGTCTGTGTATTATTATTATTATACAGGAGGAGCAGACTGTGGTGTCCTGTCTGTGTAGTATTATTATACAGGAGGAGCAGACTGTGGTGTCCTGTCTGTGTATTATTATTATTATACAGGAGGAGCAGACTGTGGTGTCATGTCTGTGTAGTATTATTATACAGGAGGAGCAGACTGTGGTGTCCTGTCTGGGTATTATTATTATACAGGAGGAGCAGACTGTGGTGTCCTGTCTGTGTATTATTATTATTATACAGGGGGAGCAGACTGTGGTGTCCTGTCTGTGTAGTATTATTATACAGGAGGAGCAGACTGTGGTGTCCTGTCTGTGTAGTATTATTATACAGGAGGAGCAGACTGTGGTGTCCTGTCTGTGTATTATTATACAGGAGGAGCAGACTGTGGTGTCCTGTCTGTGTATTATTATACAGGAGGAGCAGACTGTGGTGTCCTGTCTGTGTATTATTATTATACAGGAGGAGCAGACTGTAGTGTCCTGTCTGTGTATTATTATTATACAGGAGGAGCAGACTGTGGTGTCCTGTCTGTGTATTATTATTATACAGGAGGAGCAGACTGTGGTGTCCTGCCTGTGTATTATTATTATTATACCGGAGGAGCAGACTGTGGTGTCCTGTCTGTGTATTATTATTATTATTATTATTATTATACAGGAGGAGCAGACTGTGGTGTCCTGTCTGTGTATTATTATTATTATTATACAGGAGGAGCAGACTGTGGTGTCCTGTCTGGGTATTATTATTATACAGGAGGAGCAGACTGTGGTGTCCTGTCTGGGTATTATTATTATACAGGAGGAGCAGACTGTGGTATCCTGTCTGTGTATTATTATTATACAGGAGGAGCAGACTGTGGTGTCCTGTCTGTGTACTATTATTATACAGGAGGAGCAGACTGTGGTGTCCTGTCTGTGTATTATTATTATACAGGAGGAGCAGACTGTGGTGTCCTGTCTGTGTATTATTATTATTATTATTATTTATTATTATACAGGAGGAGCAGACTGTGGTGTCCTGTCTGTGTATTATTATTATTATTATTATACAGGAGGAGCAGACTGTGGTGTCCTGTCTGGGTATTATTATTATACAGGAGGAGCAGACTGTGGTGTCCTGTCTGGGTATTATTATTATACAGGAGGAGCAGACTGTGGTGTCCTGTCTGTGTATTATTATTATACAGGAGGAGCAGACTGTGGTGTCCTGTCTGTGTACTATTATTATACAGGAGGAGCAGACTGTGGTGTCCTGTCTGTGTATTATTATTATACAGGAGGAGCAGACTGTGGTGTCCTGTCTGTGTACTATTATTATACAGGAGGAGCAGACTGTGGTGTCCTGTCTGTGTATTATTATTATACAGGAGGAGCAGACTGTGGTGTCCTGTCTGTGTATTATTATTATTGTACAGGAAGAGCAGACTGTGGTGTCCTGTCTGTGTATTATTATTATACAGGAGGAGCAGACTGTGGTGTCCTGTCTGTGTATTATTATTATTATTATTATACAGGAGGAGCAGACTGTGGTGTCCTGTCTGTGTATTATTATTATTATACAGGAGGAGCAGACTGTGGTGTCCTGTCTGTGTATTATTATACAGGAGGAGCAGACTGTGGTGTCCTGTCTGTGTATTATTATTATTATACAGGAGGAGCAGACTGTGGTGTCCTGTCTGTGTAGTATTATTATACAGGAGGAGCAGACTGTGGTGTCCTGTCTGTGTAGTATTATTATACAGGAGGAGCAGACTGTGGTGTCCTGTCTGTGTATTATTATTATACAGGAGGAGCAGACTGTGGTGTCCTGTCTGTGTATTATTATTATACAGGAGGAGCAGACTGTGGTGTCCTGTCTGTGTATTATTATTATACAGGAGGAGCAGACTGTGGTGTCCTGTCTGTGTATTATTATTATACAGGAGGAGCAGACTGTGGTGTCCTGTCTGTGTATTATTATTATACAGGAGGAGCAGACTGTGGTGTCCTGTCTGTGTATTATTATTATTATACAGGAGGAGCCGACTGTGGTGTCCTGTCTGTGTATTATTATTATACAGGAGGAGCAGACTGTGGTGTCCTGTCTGTGTATTATTATTATTATACAGGAGGAGCAGACTGTGATGTCCTGTCTGTGTATTATTATTATTATTATTATTATTATTATACAGGAGGAGCAGACTGTAGTGTCCTGTCTGTGTATTATTATACAGGAGGAGCAGACTGTGGTGTTCTGTCTGTGTATTATTATTATACAGGAGGAGCAGACTGTGGTGTCCTGTTTGTGTAATATTATTATACAGGAGGAGCAGACTGTGGTGTCCTGTCTGTGTATTATTATTATACAGGAGGAGCAGACTGTGGTGTCCTGTCTGTGTATTATTATTATACAGGAGGAGCAGACTGTGGTGTCCTGTCTGTGTATTATTATTATTATACAGGAGGAGCAGACTGTGGTGTCCTGTCTGTGTATTATTATACAGGAGGAGCAGACTGTGGTGTCCTGTCTGTGTATTATTATACAGGAGGAGCAGACTGTGGTGTCCTGTCTGTGTATTATTATTATACAGGAGGAGCAGACTGTGGTGTCCTGTCTGTGTAGTATTATTATACAGGAGGAGCAGACTGTAGTGTCCTGTCTGTGTATTATTATTATACAAGAGGAGCAGACTGTGGTGTTCTGTCTGTGTATTATTATTATACAGGAGGAGCAGACTGTGGTGTCCTGTCTGTGTATTATTATTATACAGGAGGAGCAGACTGTGATGTCCTGTCTGTGTATTATTATTATTATACCGGAGGAGCAGACTGTAGTGTCCTGTCTGTGTAGTATTATTATACAGGAGGAGCAGACTGTGGTGTCCTGTCTGTGTATTATTATTATACAGGAGGAGCAGACTGTGGTGTCCTGTCTGTGTAGTATTATTATACAGGAGGAGCAGACTGTGGTGTCCTGTCTGTGTAGTATTATTATACAGGAGGAGCAGACTGTGGTGTCCTGTCTGTGTAGTATTATTATACAGGAGGAGCAGACTGTGGTGTCCTGTTTGTGTATTATTATACAGGAGGAGCAGACTGTGGTGTCCTGTCTGTGTATTATTATACAGGAGGAGCAGACTGTGGTGTCCTGTCTGTGTATTATTATTATACAGGAGGAGCAGACTGTAGTGTCCTGTCTGTGTAGTATTATTATACAGGAGGAGCAGACTGTGGTGTCCTGTCTGTGTATTATTATTATACAGGAGGAGCAGACTGTGGTGTCCTGTCTGTGTATTATTATTGTACAGGAGGAGCAGACTGTGGTGTCCTGTTTGTGTATTATTATTATACAGGAGGAGCAGACTGTGGTGTCCTGTCTGTGTATTATTATTATACAGGAGGAGCAGACTGTGGTATCCTGTCTGTGTATTATTATTATACAGGAGGAGCAGACTGTGGTATCTTGTCTGTGTATTATTATTATTATACAGGAGGAGCAGACTGTAGTGTCCTGTCTGTGTATTATTATTATTATACAGGAGGAGCAGACTGTGGTGTCCTGTCTGTGTACTATTATTATACAGGAGGAGCAGACTGTGGTGTCCTGTCTGTGTACTATTATTATACAGGAGGAGCAGACTGTGGTGTCCTGTCTGTGTATTATTATACAGGAGGAGCAGACTGCGGTGTCCTGTCTGTGTATTATTATTATACAGGAGGAGCAGACTGTGGTGTCCTGTCTGTGTATTATTATTATACAGGAGGAGCAGACTGTGGTGTCCTGTCTGTGTATTATTATTATTATACAGGAGGAGCAGACTGTGGTGTCCTGTCTGTGTATTATTATTATACAGGAGGAGCAGACTGTGGTGTCCTGTCTGTGTATTATTATTATACAGGAGGAGCAGACTGTGGTGGCCTGTCTGTGTATTATTATTATTATACAGGAGGAGCAGACTGTGGTGTCCTGTCTGTGTAGTATTATTATACAGGAGGAGCAGACTGTGGTGTCCTGTCTGTGTATTATTATTATTATACAGGAGGAGCAGACTGTGGTGTCATGTCTGTGTAGTATTATTATACAGGAGGAGCAGACTGTGGTGTCCTGTCTGGGTATTATTATTATACAGGAGGAGCAGACTGTGGTGTCCTGTCTGTGTATTATTATTATTATACAGGGGGAGCAGACTGTGGTGTCCTGTCTGTGTAGTATTATTATACAGGAGGAGCAGACTGTGGTGTCCTGTCTGTGTAGTATTATTATACAGGAGGAGCAGACTGTGGTGTCCTGTCTGTGTATTATTATACAGGAGGAGCAGACTGTGGTGTCCTGTCTGTGTATTATTATACAGGAGGAGCAGACTGTGGTGTCCTGTCTGTGTATTATTATTATACAGGAGGAGCAGACTGTAGTGTCCTGTCTGTGTATTATTATTATACAGGAGGAGCAGACTGTGGTGTCCTGTCTGTGTATTATTATTATACAGGAGGAGCAGACTGTGGTGTCCTGCCTGTGTATTATTATTATTATACCGGAGGAGCAGACTGTGGTGTCCTGTCTGTGTATTATTATTATTATTATTATTATACAGGAGGAGCAGACTGTGGTGTCCTGTCTGTGTATTATTATTATTATTATACAGGAGGAGCAGACTGTGGTGTCCTGTCTGGGTATTATTATTATACAGGAGGAGCAGACTGTGGTGTCCTGTCTGGGTATTATTATTATACAGGAGGAGCAGACTGTGGTATCCTGTCTGTGTATTATTATTATACAGGAGGAGCAGACTGTGGTGTCCTGTCTGTGTACTATTATTATACAGGAGGAGCAGACTGTGGTGTCCTGTCTGTGTATTATTATTATACAGGAGGAGCAGACTGTGGTGTCCTGTCTGTGTATTATTATTATTATTATTATTTATTATTATACAGGAGGAGCAGACTGTGGTGTCCTGTCTGTGTATTATTATTATTATTATTATACAGGAGGAGCAGACTGTGGTGTCCTGTCTGGGTATTATTATTATACAGGAGGAGCAGACTGTGGTGTCCTGTCTGGGTATTATTATTATACAGGAGGAGCAGACTGTGGTGTCCTGTCTGTGTATTATTATTATACAGGAGGAGCAGACTGTGGTGTCCTGTCTGTGTACTATTATTATACAGGAGGAGCAGACTGTGGTGTCCTGTCTGTGTATTATTATTATACAGGAGGAGCAGACTGTGGTGTCCTGTCTGTGTACTATTATTATACAGGAGGAGCAGACTGTGGTGTCCTGTCTGTGTATTATTATTATACAGGAGGAGCAGACTGTGGTGTCCTGTCTGTGTATTATTATTATTGTACAGGAAGAGCAGACTGTGGTGTCCTGTCTGTGTATTATTATTATACAGGAGGAGCAGACTGTGGTGTCCTGTCTGTGTATTATTATTATACAGGAGGAGCAGACTGTGGTGTCCTGTCTGTGTATTATTATTGTACAGGAGGAGCAGACTGTGGTGTCCTGTCTGTGTATTATTATTATACAGGAGGAGCAGACTGTGGTGTCCTGTCTGTGTATTATTATTATTATACAGGAGGAGCCGACTGTGGTGTCCTGTCTGTGTATTATTATTATACAGGAGGAGCAGACTGTGGTGTCCTGTCTGTGTATTATTATTATTATACAGGAGGAGCAGACTGTGATGTCCTGTCTGTGTATTATTATTATTATTATTATACAGGAGGAGCAGACTGTAGTGTCCTGTCTGTGTATTATTATACAGGAGGAGCAGACTGTGGTGTTCTGTCTGTGTATTATTATTATACAGGAGGAGCAGACTGTGGTGTCCTGTTTGTGTAATATTATTATACAGGAGGAGCAGACTGTGGTGTCCTGTCTGTGTATTATTATTATACAGGAGGAGCAGACTGTGGTGTCCTGTCTGTGTATTATTATTATACAGGAGGAGCAGACTGTGGTGTCCTGTCTGTGTATTATTATTATTATACAGGAGGAGCAGACTGTGGTGTCCTCTCTGTGTATTATTATACAGGAGGAGCAGACTGTGGTGTCCTGTCTGTGTATTATTATACAGGAGGAGCAGACTGTGGTGTCCTGTCTGTGTATTATTATTATACAGGAGGAGCAGACTGTGGTGTCCTGTCTGTGTAGTATTATTATACAGGAGGAGCAGACTGTAGTGTCCTGTCTGTGTATTATTATTATACAAGAGGAGCAGACTGTGGTGTTCTGTCTGTGTATTATTATTATACAGGAGGAGCAGACTGTGGTGTCCTGTCTGTGTATTATTATTATACAGGAGGAGCAGACTGTGATGTCCTGTCTGTGTATTATTATTATTATACCGGAGAAGCAGACTGTAGTGTCCTGTCTGTGTAGTATTATTATACAGGAGGAGCAGACTGTGGTGTCCTGTCTGTGTATTATTATTATACAGGAGGAGCAGACTGTGGTGTCCTGTCTGTGTAGTATTATTATACAGGAGGAGCAGACTGTGGTGTCCTGTCTGTGTAGTATTATTATACAGGAGGAGCAGACTGTGGTGTCCTGTCTGTGTAGTATTATTATACAGGAGGAGCAGACTGTGGTGTCCTGTCTGTGTAGTATTATTATACAGGAGGAGCAGACTGTGGTGTCCTGTTTGTGTATTATTATACAGGAGGAGCAGACTGTGGTGTCCTGTCTGTGTATTATTATACAGGAGGAGCAGACTGTGGTGTCCTGTCTGTGTATTATTATTATACAGGAGGAGCAGACTGTAGTGTCCTGTCTGTGTAGTATTATTATACAGGAGGAGCAGACTGTGGTGTCCTGTCTGTGTATTATTATTATACAGGAGGAGCAGACTGTGGTGTCCTGTCTGTGTATTATTATTGTACAGGAGGAGCAGACTGTGGTGTCCTGTTTGTGTATTATTATTATACAGGAGGAGCAGACTGTGGTGTCCTGTCTGTGTATTATTATTATACAGGAGGAGCAGACTGTGGTATCCTGTCTGTGTATTATTATTATACAGGAGGAGCAGACTGTGGTATCCTGTCTGTGTATTATTATTATTATACAGGAGGAGCAGACTGTAGTGTCCTGTCTGTGTATTATTATTATTATACAGGAGGAGCAGACTGTGGTGTCCTGTCTGTGTACTATTATTATACAGGAGGAGCAGACTGTGGTGTCCTGTCTGTGTACTATTATTATACAGGAGGAGCAGACTGTGGTGTCCTGTCTGTGTATTATTATACAGGAGGAGCAGACTGCGGTGTCCTGTCTGTGTATTATTATTATACAGGAGGAGCAGACTGTGGTGTCCTGTCTGTGTATTATTATTATACAGGAGGAGCAGACTGTGGTGTCCTGTCTGTGTATTATTATTATTATACAGGAGGAGCAGACTGTGGTGTCCTGTCTGTGTAGTATTATTATACAGGAGGAGCAGACTGTGGTGTCCTGTCTGTGTAGTATTATTATACAGGAGGAGCAGACTGTGGTGTCCTGTCTGTGTAGTATTATTATACAGGAGGAGCAGACTGTGGTGTCCTGTCTGTGTATTATTATTATACAGGAGGAGCAGACTGTGGTGTCCTGTCTGTGTATTATTATTATTATACAGGAGGAGCAGACTGTGGTGTCCTGTCTGTGTAGTATTATTATACAGGAGGAGCAGACTGTGGTGTCCTGTCTGTGTATTATTATACAGGAGGAGCAGACTGTGGTGTCCTGTCTGTGTAGTATTATTATACAGGAGGAGCAGACTGTGGTGTCCTGTCTGTGTAGTATTATTATACAGGAGGAGCAGACTGTGGTGTCCTGTCTGTGTATTATTATTATACAGGAGGAGCAGACTGTGGTGTCCTGTCTGTGTATTATTATTATTATACAGGAGGAGCAGACTGTGGTATCCTGTCTGTGTAGTATTATTATACAGGAGGAGCAGACTGTGGTGTCCTGTCTGTGTAGTATTATTATACAGGAGGAGCAGACTGGTGTCCTGTCTGTGTAGTATTATTATACAGGAGGAGCAGACTATGGTGTCCTGTCTGTGTAGTATTATTATACAGGTGGAGCAGACTGTGGTGTCCTGTCTATGTATTATTATTATACAGGAGGAGCAGACTGTGGTGTCCTGTCTATGTATTATTATTATACAGGAGGAGCAGACTGTGGTGTCCTGTCTGTGTATTATTATTATACAGGAGGAGCAGACTGTGGTGTCCTGTCTGTGTATTATTATTATTATTATACAGGAGGAGCAGACTGTGGTGTCCTGTCTGTGTATTATTATTATTATTATACAGGAGGAGCAGACTGTGGTGTCCTGTCTGTGTATTATTATACAGGAGGAGCAGACTGTGGTGTCCTGTCTGTGTATTATTATTATTATACAGGAGGAGCAGACTGTGGTGTCCTGTCTGTGTATTATTATTATTATTATACAGGAGGAGCAGACTGTGGTGTCCTGTCTGTGTATTATTATTATTATACAGGAGGAGCAGACTGTGGTGTCCTTTCTGTGTACTATTATTATTATACAGGAGGAGCAGACTGTGGTGTCCTGTCTGTGTATTATTATTATTATACAGGAGGAGCAGACTGTGGTGTCCTGTCTGTGTATTATTATTATTATACAGGAGGAGCAGACTGTGGTGTCCTGTCTGTGTATTATTATTATTATACAGGAGGAGCAGACTGTGGTGTCCTGTCTGTGTATTATTATTATTATACAGGAGGAGCAGACTGTGGTGTCCTGTCTGTGTATTATTATTATTATACAGGAGGAGCAGACTGTGGTGTCCTGTCTGTGTATTATTATTATTCAGGAGGAGCAGACTGTGGTGTCCTGTCTGTGTATTATTATTATACAGGAGGAGCAGACTGTGGTGTCCTGTCTGTGTATTCTTATTATACAGGAGGAGCAGACTGTGGTGTCCTGTCTGTGTATTATTATTATTATACAGGAGGAGCAGACTGTGGTGTCCTGTCTGTGTATTCTTATTATTATACAGGAGGAGCAGACTGTGGTATCCTGTCTGTGTATTATTATTATACAGGAGGAGCAGACTGTGGTGTCCTGTCTGTGTATTATTATTATACAGGAGGAGCAGACTGTGGTGTCCTGTCTGTGTATTATTATTATACAGGAGGAGCAGACTGTGGTGTCCTGTCTGTGTATTCTTATTATACAGGAGGAGCAGACTGTGGTGTCCTGTCTGTGTATTCTTATTATACAGGAGGAGCAGACTGTGGTGTCCTGTCTGTGTATTATTATTATACAGGAGGAGCAGACTGTGGTGTCCTGTCTGTGTATTATTATTATACAGGAGGAGCAGACTGTGGTGTCCTGTCTGTGTATTATTATTATACAGGAGGAGCAGACTGTGGTGTCCTGTCTGTGTATTATTATTATTATACAGGAGGAGCAGACTGTGGTGTCCTGTCTGTGTATTATTATTATTATACAGGAGGAGCAGACTGTGGTGTCCTGTCTGTGTATTATTATTATTATACAGGAGGAGCAGACTGTGGTGTCCTGTCTGTGTATTATTATTATTATTATACAGGAGGAGCAGACTGTGGTGTCCTGTCTGTGTATTATTATTATTATTATACAGGAGGAGCAGACTGTGGTGTCCTGTCTGTGTATTATTATTATTATTGTTATACAGGAGGAGCAGACTGTGGTGTCCTGTCTGTGTATTATTATTATACAGGAGGAGCAGACTGTGGTGTCCTGTCTGTGTATTATTATTATACAGGAGGAGCAGACTGTGGTGTCCTGTCTGTGTATTATTATTATACAGGAGCAGCAGACTGTGGTGTCCTGTCTGTGTATTATTATTATACAGGAGGAGCAGACTGTGGTGTCCTGTCTGTGTATTATTATTATACAGGAGGAGCAGACTGTGGTGTCCTGTCTGTGTATTATTATTATACAGGAGGAGCAGACTGTGGTGTCCTATCTGTGTATTATTATTATACAGGAGGAGCAGACTGTGGTGTCCTGTCTGTGTATTATTATTATTATACAGGAGGAGCAGACTGTGGTGTCCTGTCTGTGTATTATTATTATTATACAGGAGGAGCAGACTGTGGTGTCCTGTCTGTGTATTATTATTATTATTATACAGGAGGAGCAGACTGTGGTGTCCTGTCTGTGTATTATTATTATTATACAGGAGGAGCAGACTGTGGTGTCCTGTCTGTGTATTATTATTATTATACAGGAGGAGCAGACTGTGGTGTCCTGTCTGTGTATTATTATTATTATACAGGAGGAGCAGACTGTGGTGTCCTGTCTGTGTATTATTATTATTATACAGGAGGAGCAGACTGTGGTGTCCTGTCTGTGTATTATTATTATTATACAGGAGGAGCAGACTGTGGTGTCCTGTCTGTGTATTATTATTATTATACAGGAGGAGCAGACTGTGGTGTCCTGTCTGTGTATTATTATTATTATACAGGAGGAGCAGACTGTGGTGTCCTGTCTGTGTATTATTATTATTATACAGGAGGAGCAGACTGTGGTGTCCGGTCTGTGTATTATTATTATTATACAGGAGGAGCAGACTGTGGTGTCCTGTCTGTGTATTATTATTATTATACAGGAGGAGCAGACTGTGGTGTCCTGTCTGTGTATTATTATTATACAGGAGGAGCAGACTGTGGTGTCCTGTCTGTGTATTATTATTATTATACAGGAGGAGCAGACTGTGGTGTCCTGTCTGTGTATTATTATTATTATACAGGAGGAGCAGACTGTGGTGTCCGGTCTGTGTATTATTATTATTATACAGGAGGAGCAGACTGTGGTGTCCTGTCTGTGTATTATTATTATTATACAGGAGGAGCAGACTGTGGTGTCCTGTCTGTGTATTATTATTATTATACAGGAGGAGCAGACTGTGGTGTCCTGTCTGTGTATTATTATTATTCAGGAGGAGCAGACTGTGGTGTCCTGTCTGTGTATTATTATTATACAGGAGGAGCAGACTGTGGTGTTCTGTCTGTGTATTATTATACAGGAGGAGCAGACTGTGGTGTCCTGTCTGTGTATTATTATTATTATAAAGGAGGAGCAGACTGTGGTGGCCTGTCTGTGTATTATTATACAGGAGGAGCAGACTGTGGTGTCCTGTATGTGTATTATTATTATACAGGAGGAGCAGACTGTGGTGTCCTGTCTGTGTATTCTTATTATACAGGAGGAGCAGACTGTGGTGTCCTGTCTGTGTATTATTATTATACAGGAGGAGCAGACTGTGGTGTCCTGTTTATTTAATATTGGTTAGTTGCTATTATTTTTTTTGCGGACAAATTATAACTAATAATTTTCTTTTTTGTTGTTTTTTTTCGTAAAACACGTTCATCTTTGATTTAGAGACCCTGCTTTTACAGAAATGTGCTCAGTAAATATTATACCTTAATTATTATTACCTTTATTAATAATCGGAAGGATTATAAATGGTAGGAAGGATAATGTAATATATAACTGCTATAAGATTGTGTTCACATTTGTGGGACTCTGTACATTTTTGCATTTTGGCAAAAAATGAAACTTAAAACAAGATGTCAGCTAAAGATGGGTCATTGATTTGATAGACACTAGTGGGACCTGACAGATTCCATTGAGTGTAATGGGGACAATGGGGATCTGGTTTGGAGTCTGTTCAACTCGCTTGTGAAACATAGCCTAATCTTACTCTCGTACACCTTGAATTACATACACCTTTTAGCCTCTGATCTAGTTCTTTTACTTTTATTTCTGGCAGGTCGAGGGTCAGCATGAAATACTCTATGGGAGATTGGGCTGATTCACTGAAAATGATTGAAGAAAAGAGAAGTAACAATGGGGTGATATTAAATCTAACTCTGGAAATTATTTACCTGTTGACTGGAGAGGTGAGGATTTCCATACTTACTAAAGTAATATTATATTAGCAAAAGTAATTCTTAGATAATATTTGGCTGCATAAGGGTTAAATAGCTACCAAAGCACAAAGGGCACCCAATAAGGCAATTGCAGAATTTCTGAGTGTATATCTGTTTCCACACTTGCTATAATGTTGTTTCAGTGACAGTATTTTGGCGGTGTGATTGGTTTTATTACAGCCCGGTTCCATCCATATATTTTGAACCCTTTCATTATGGACAGCCAGGTCAATTGATCTACAGGCTGAACACCAGATCATGGCTTTGTCCAAGAAGCTTCGGACCTGTAATCTTCAGGATGATATTATCATCTATGAAATTCCTCCTAGCAGCTTTCAGACCTCTTCTCTTCTCACCAGGTTCCACCCTTATTGTTTATCTGTATGTTTCCCTATATATAGAGTGTCACAGGGAATATAACTTTGCCCTTTCTAAAGGACCTGTAGTGCAGTGATATAGTATGGGTTCATAACTGTAGCTATAAAACTCCAGACCAGTGAAACCTGCTTGTACGATGTGTAGGAGCTGTGTATTTCTGCTACTTGAATCTTCACACTGCTGGTAAGAGCTGACAGGGAGAAACCTATGAGAAGCAGGATGGAGAGGAGACAGGTAGAAGCTGCATCACAGAGGATACACTTAGACTTTACAGCGTGAGATAGGGGACAGACAATCTCTAAAAGAGAACCCATCTCCAGTTCTGAAAAGCCTATACTTCACTACATTGGCACAAAAAAAAGCAATGGAGTGCCATTCCAGTGAATTGGCAGCATGAGAAAAATCGTGCAATTGGGGTGTGGGGGGGGGTATTTGGACTGCAGTGGATGTTTTTCATTGATCATTACAAAATTCAAAGCATGGTTAAGATAGAAGAGAGTGATAATGGCGGAGATGCAGGGAGGTGGAGGGCTATGGACATTGCTTATTTTTAAGAGCGTTACAACTTTGAATTGAATTCTAAAGGGAATGGGCAATCTAAGCAGTGACTGGCACAAGGTGGGTACATGGGTGTGTTTGGACAGAAAAGCCATCCTAGCTGCTGAAATCAGGGTAGATTGGAGAGGAGAGCATTTAATAAATTGGCTCATAGAACATTATACTATATGCATGTTCATTTTCTGTTTAATTACTAGAAATATCAACCTGTAAAGAAGTCCAGAAAAACCGTTACACCTATTTGGGAACCACATCTGTCACGCAGAAAGACCAAGACTATGATACATGAAGGAAACAATGAGCAGAAGATCCTGGAACTCACCAATAAGATCATTGCGCTGCTGACTGGAGAGGTGAGCGCTGCTAGCAATGCTGGGAAATTATATACTGACACAAGGGATGATGGGTCTGGATGATGACTGTATCATTGTATTGTCAGGTTCCTATAAGATATCAGGATGTCACTGTGTATTTCTCCATGGATGAGTGGGAGTATTTAGAAGGACACAAGGATCTGTACAAGGACATCATGATGGAGGATAACCAGTCCCTTATATCGCTGGGTAATAGTATATATTGTTATGAGATGAGGTTACGTTCATTAGGCATTTCTCGCTGTCAACACTTTTCAAAATAATAGTAATGGACAGGATCGCTAGGCTAAAGAGAGACAGGGAAGGGTGGGAGGGACTAGTAATGGGAGGGATCACTAGGCTAAAGAGAGACAGGGAAGGGTGGGAGGGGCTAGTAATGGGAAGGATCACTAGGCTAAAGAGAGACAGGGAGGGGCTAGTAATGGGAGGGATCACTAGGCTAAAGAGAGACAGGGAAGGGTGGGAGGGACTAGTAATGGGAGGGATCATTAGTCTAAAGAGAGACAGGGAAGGGTGGGAGGGGCTAGTAATGGGCAGGATCGCTAGGCTAAAGAGAGACGGAAGGATGGGAGGGGCTAGTAATGGGCAGGATCGCTAGGCTAAAGAGAGACGGAAGGGTGGAAGGGACTAGTAATGGGAGGGATCATTAGGCTAAAGAGAGACGGAAGAGTGGGAGGGGCTAGTAATGGGCAGGATCACTAGGCTAAAGAGAGGGTGGGAGGGGCTAGTAATGAGAGGGATCGCTAGGCTAAAGAGAGACAGGGAGGGGTGGGAGGGGCTAGTAACGGGAGGGATCGCTAGGCTAAGGAGAGACAGTGAAGGATGGGAGGGGCTAGTAATGGGCAGGATCTCTTGGTTAGTGAGACAGGGAGGGGGAGTGTAGGAGTGAGAGGGAACTAGTGCATCAGCTACGCAGGAAGCTAACCCCATGTAAACCAACACAGAGGATGCCAGAAGCTGCCAGAGAGACCTAGAAATAACTCCAAAGCCTGCTAAAGGTATATGGGTGTACTTCTTAACCCATTACTAGCACTAACAGACCTTTATATAAAAATAAATAAAATTGCCCTGAAAAACCCCTTTAAGCTATATATAAACATGAAGTTAATATGTCTGATGATGGTTTCTTTTAGGTGAATCCAGCTGTGCTAAGGCACCAGAAAATTGTTCCAGCCCTTCTTATTTAGAAGCTCATCTAAGGGAAAATTATGATATCCACCAGGATCATCAGGTAGATTAAACCTCAGCAAACACCAAAACATTGCCCCGGGTGTTCAGTAAGGGTATATGTTTTATATAGTTATGTGGTTATTCAGAATGAAGACTTTGTTGGGATAAAAGTTGAGGAAACCCATGAAAAAGATGTGATATATGTGAAGGATGGTCATAAGTATGAAGAGGAGGAACCCCCTACCTGTATCAGGACAGGTGAGTAATATTTTCAAAATGCAGGTATCTATGTATTCTCCTTGTTCATTAACCCTTTTACTGCCAGGGGTTTATGGACAGTCTGGGCAATTTCATGAGTCACGCTGGGTCTGGGTCTTGAAGGCCATACTTACCCAATACCTGATAATACATGGCTGTGCAGGACACAGGCAAACCCCATTACTGTAAATGATAGAGCCCACAAAACATCCACTCGCATAGCTACAATCCATGAAGAAGTTGCATGCCAGCATTTCAAATGTACACCGTCAAAATTTATACCATATACTGTCACATGATAATGAGGCGTACAGCCCACATGATCTAATGGTGTGGGGCATGACCAATAGCCTGTTCTTTGGCGCTGTGCGCCTCACATTATTATTGTGTGACAGTACGGGTTATAAGTTTTATGTGTGTGCATCTGAAGTGCAGACATCCACCCCCCTCTTGGCTTTTAGGATTTTTCTTGTCTGAGTCTTGGCATCAATAAATTCAGCCCAGTTACAGTACTCCTTCAGTCCCATGTAAGTCATTGGAGATGTGTGTGTGTCATTCACATAACAGACTTGAAGGTCAGGCAGAGTAAGAGCCACATAGAGAAGTATTTTGTCCCTCCTGTCACATAATTGATCCCAAAAAGTTGAAATTTAGTATAACAGCAGATATAGATGATATGAGGTCAGTAGTGGTCTGGCACCCGTACCGATCAGTTGGTCCCAGTAGCCTCCGTAGCTCGTAGCACAACTCTTGTTTTCAGACTAGTGGCTGGGTCAGGTTACTGCAGCTCCGCTCCCATAAAAGTAACTAATACCTGACTATTCACAGAGGGTTATGTTTTAGTACATTTATCGGTCTGATATCCAGAGTCAATCAGCCACTCTGTGTAACTAATACCTGAGCTGCAGTATTTCTGGAATCCACCGTACTGAGGATAGGTTATCAATATCTGTAACTTGAAAACCCCTTTATATCATAGAAGGAAACCCTTTTACTCTTAATACAAGATGATCACTTCCAGTTACAGATTTGGTTCTAAATTTGATTTCTGAATTTGATTTTCTCCATTTCAGCAGAAACGCAAAACAACCGTCTATATCCAGATTGCAAAGCTGAAGATGGGCACTTTGTGGGAAATCTTCCAGAAGTAAACACCGATATGCTAAATTTACACCCAGCTCTCCATGGCTTAGATGTCTCCTATGATCCCTCTATACATGGGGGTTTTCCCTCCGATCCATCACGTATCATCATGCACAGATCTCCTTATCTCAGTAACCCAATCTATACAGGTTCAGATTCTCACAAGTATTTCACACTGGTAAATGACCCTGTTGTGAAACAGTTTTCATCTTCTGAGTTTGGAAATTCATTTAGGTTGAAAATGTATCTCTCCAAACATCAGAGACTGCACAGAGCAGACAAACCATTTGCGTGCTACGAATGCGGTCGATGTTTTGCACAGAAATCCAATCTTGCAAATCATCTGAAGATTCATACAGGGGAAAAGCCATTTGAATGTCCTCAATGTGGGAAAAGGTTTACCAAAAAGTCCAATCTCCTTGAACACCTTCGAGTTCACACAGGGGAGAAGCCGTTTCCATGTTCTGAATGTGGGAAACGTTTCAAGAATAAATCTCATCTGGTGGAGCATCGGAGAACTCACACAGGGGAGAAGCCATATCCGTGTTCGGAATGCGGGAAAGGCTTCACAAACAAGTCCAGGCTTCTCGAACATCTCAGAATCCACACAGGCGAGAAGCCCTTTTCATGTTCCCAGTGTGGAAAGTCATTCACAAAGAAATCAAATCTTGTAATACATCAGAGAAGTCGCAATCATATATGAAGTCATTCTTGGCTGTATATGTAAATATATTTATGTATATATGTATTTTTGGCCAATAAAATGAGCAAAACTCAAAACACGTAGAAAAACTGCAGTGTTTGATAACAAAAGCTATTCTCTAAATAGTATACGAACATTGAAGCACCATCTGGGTGATGAATATGCAGGTATGTGTGGAAGTCAGTGTTGTTTAACGCGTTTTGCTTTACAGCCTCCTTTATTTAAGGCCTTTCTATCACACGTTAAAACATAGCTGAGAAAAACTGAGTCCATTCAAGCACAAAAGCAGGTCAGAAACTGATGTTTGGCAGTGTGACTATTTTATAAATTGGCATTTCAGTTGAACTCACTGTTGTTTAATGCTAGGGACACGTGGTGGACTCATCCATCGAGGGAATTCGGCACCGTATCTCATTCCAACAGAAATATGGTGGTTTTTGCTGTGACCCTCTTTCCCCAGCTTTAAACTTTGTATTACAAAGATTGAACCGCGCAGGTAATGCTGGCCAGAAGGATTGCATTAAACCCAAAGCACAGCTCACATTGTACTTTTGGTTTGATTCGCAACATGTGGGTAAAATTCGGATAATGGTACTAATTTTCTCCTTTATACAGCAACATAGCCTGCGTTGCTTTTACAGATATTGCTGTTATTTACTGTCTACTTTGGGGTTTGCAGGCTAAAATCTGTATGTCTTTGGAATGTGGGAAGAAACTGGAGTAAACCCACATGACCATGGGTCAAACTCCATGCAGATATTCCCCTTGGTTTTGAAGCCGGGGGCTCAGTGATTAGCACTGCAGCCTTGCAGCGCTGGAGTCCTAGGTTCAAATCCTGCCAAGGGCAACATCTGCAAGGAGTTTGTATGTTCTCCCCGTGTTTGCGTGGGTTTCCACCGGGTACTCCGGTTTCCTCCCACACACCAAAGACATACTGATAGGGAATGTAGATTGTGAGCCCTATATGGGACAGTGACTGACAATATCTGTAAAGCGCTGCGGAATATGATGGCGATATATAAGTAAGCATAATAAATAAATAATAAGCCAGGATATTGTCCTTCCAATGTAACAGTGCTAATCACTGAGCAACCGTGCAGCTATACGTCATGGTAGGATAGCCCTTGGTTAATTTGCAGTCCATCCCATGTGTCCCCGGCCTAATTGGATTTTTCTTCTGATGCAGATGCCCCTTCTAGTCTGCCTTGACTTAGAAGTATATTTCCACTGACTGCAGCAGTTCTGAAAAATGGTCTCTTGCCCCTTCTGTTCATTCAGTAAAATTATGCAGCCTCTCCCAAAGTATGTCCTCGAACCTGATATTCACATTGATGGACTGGGTCCAATAGTGTACCAGCGGAGTATGAAAAATATTGTACAGGGGGGCGGAGCCTAACCGTCAACACAGATGGACGTCTGAGCCTGCAGCTCCGTCTGTGAATCTGTCTTATCCACTCCAAACTTTGTGAACAGCAGCACAAATGGGGAAGAACGGGCGAGACAAGAGCCAGGAGACCCCCGGTACACCCAACGGGAGGAATCAGCAGGGGGAAATGCACAAATTCTTCAAGAAGAAACCAGCCCGGTCCCCGGCCTTGGCGCGCAAGATGGCGCAGGGGGAAGTGCAGGTGGAGTACACTGCCGAGGACTCGGATATGGAAAGCGTGACCAGCGCGGACAGGTCAGATACCAACTCTTCGGCTATAGTCACTAAGTCCTTTATGCGCAAACTACTCTCACACACGGTAGCCCCGATTATGTCGGAGTTAGCAACCCTCAGGGAAGACATGCAAAGTCTGGGGGGCAGAGTGTCGTCAGTGGAGTCGGCCTACTCGGCTCTCGCCACTCACTCCACCACCGTAGAACAGCATGTCGTGTTGCACCATGCTCATATTAGTAGAGCAAGTGACATGTTAGAGGACTTGGAAAATCGAAACAGACGCAGAAACATACGTCTGAAGGGATTGCCAAAGAACCCTGTATAAATCAGATTGCCTCAAGCAATCTGCAACTAACACTGCCAGTGTGTGAAACATGACTTAAAGCATGGTATAGCATGAGAAAAAGGAAAACCATAAACATATGCAGTACTGAACCACTCTGGGTGTGGGTCCATAACACAAGTTCAAAGAACTACAAAAAGGTGCCAGAGAAGTCCAGGGTCTGGGTGAATCCTAAACTCTAGGATCCTAAACTCTAGGGCTCAGGGGACAAGTGTCTTCCTCGCCTTGGGAGACTTTGGCTTATACGGGCGATGAGGCCCGGCGATGCTGGGAAGCGAAGGCCAAGCAGTTATGTCCATGTTGAGAGCCTGCCAAGAGGGGATGGGAATAGGCTGGATGCCCAACAGGGGCCACGCGGCTTCAAGGTCTGCAGGTGAGCAGTCTGAACTCATCCCCCTCCTTGCCAACTCGTGTAATGCCCTCCTTCAGGGTAAATCCCTCCCCAGCCAAGCTCAAGAGGCGCACATTACACTCCTACCCAAGGAGGGGAAGGATCCCCTGTCTTGTGGCAGCTATCGCCCCATATCCCTCCTCAACTTGGATCTTAAAATCTGGGCAAAAATATTGGCCACCAGAATCAAACCCCTAATCCCACATCTTATTCACCCAGACCAGGCGGGGTTCGTGACGGGGAGAGAGGGCAGGGATAACTCCCATCGCTTGCTCCATGCCATTGTACATGCCCGTAAGCATAGATCTAAAGTAGTTCTGCTTGGACTTGATGCGGAAAAAGCATTTGATAGAGTGGACTGGAGTTTTATGCACGCAACACTTGAAAAGTTTAGCTTCCCGCTCCAATTTATCAAGGCCATATTTTCACTTTACAATTCGCCTCATGCTAAACTCAAAATTAATGATACTTTGTCTCCGAGCTTCCACATCAAAAATGGTACGAGACAGGGCTGCCCTCTCTCTCCCTCGCTCTTCCTACTGGTGCTGGAGCCCCTCTTGCAAACTGTCCGCCTACATCCAGATGTGTCGGGTCTCCAAATAGGTGATTATCAACTTTATTCTGCAGCTTTTGCGGATGACGTATTATTTCTGGTCTCCAATCCAGAGAAAGGCTTGCCCACCATTATAAATTTGTTGTCCCAATACGGCTGGATCTCAGGCTATAAAGCCAATTTAGAAAAGTCGGAGGTTCTGAATGTTACCCTCCCGGGTTCCCAGGTCGCCTCTCTCGCATCCTCCTCTCCGTTCAAGTGGTCATCCAAATCCTTGAAATACCTAGGAATTACTCTGACGGCAGATCCTAGCAAATTATACACTTCTAATTTTGCCCCCTTGTTGAAAGATATTCGAGCTAAACTGGCCTCATATAGGAAGCTGCCATTTTCCTGGCTAGGCCGTAAGAATCTTCTTAAATCATATGTCCTCCCTAAAATACTTTATAATTTACACATGCTCCCCATAAAACTGCCCCCAATTTTCTTCAAAGAAATCAATTCCATGTTTGCGACATTCCTATGGAATGGCAAGAAATCCAGGCTCCCCCTCTCGCTCCTCATGAGGAAAAAGACGGAAGGAGGCATAGACATGCCGAGTGTCACCGACTATTATAAGGCGGTACAGCTGAAACGGTGGGTGGACCTGACCAATATCTCCACTCCCTCTCTGATTTCAAGCATTTCTTTGAATACTTTTGGGGTACGATCCCAGGCAGATCTCTGGCTCTATGGGTCACCTGGACATCGTCCAAAAGATATAGACCAACTTTTATTGGGAGCTTGCGAGACTTGGAGGGACATGAAGGGACAACTAGCCCCAGATTCCTCGATCATGTTCCCTGTAGGTCTTATTCCCTCAGTTAGGTCATTCTCACTCCTCCTATGGCGATATTTGGGAACGTCTTCTGCCACATAGGCTTGTTGATAATTTAGATAGCAACTCTAAGATTGATTGTGACGTGCTGGAATCGCGCCTGCCCCGTTCTACACTATCCTTTCTCCAAAAACATCACCTATCTAAGTTGACGGGTGATTGGTTACATGCTTACAGACCTCGTACGGCACTCACGCCATTTGAACGCTCGGTTTTGGCAAACAACTCACAGCTAAGCAAGACATCCTTTGTCTTGAAACACTACATTAGCCCAAAAGCGTTCTATAAACCTGCTTATATCTCGTCTTGGGAGTCCGATCTGGGGATCAAGCTAACGGACGAACAGGTCAGTGTAGTCCTGAGAAACTCCCATGGCTTCTCTCCATGTGTGCGCCTACAGGAAACACAATTTAAATTATTGACAAGATGGTATCACACCCCTGAACGCCTCTCACGCATGAAACTAGGTGTCTCAGAGTTATGCTGGAGATGTAAACTGCACACAGGTACCCTTTTCCACATCTGGTGGCAATGCCCACTAATTTGCGCCTTCTGGGATGACATCCAAGACACTGTTAGGAAAATTACCTCACAATCCTTCACTATTCTCCCCTCTATGGTTATTCTTTCATTACCTAGCTCCGACTATGTTCCATCCAGGTCCAACTTAGTCTCCTTTTTGTTGTCAGCAGCGAACTCTCTGATTCCGGGCAGATGGTTGAACTCTGAACCCCCAACCAGATCTGAGTGGATAGCTAAGGTAAATCAGATTGCCAGGTTCAAAGAACTCTCCAGCTGGTGACTGCGAAGGCACCAGGCTTTCCTTAACACCTGGGAGCCATGGAAACGTTTGAATTCATAATATACTAACAGCCATTCGGCGACCCCTTGGATTTTCAGGCCCTCCCTGCCCCCTTACCCACCCCCATACCTCTGGCCCCTCTCCCCTCCTACCCCTTCCCACTCCTTACCCCCATTTTTCTGGGTACGTTTTCTTTTGTCTCTTCTTAGTGACTTAGGTTCTCAAATACTGCTTGCCACGTCATTTTGGATTTTTCACTATATTCCTTAATTCCCCTTCATTTTATTGTTCATTTCCATAGGTAATGGTCATGTTGACCTTATTGGATTACCCTTTCCTTGTATGTAAATTTTTGGTATTCTTATTCCCTTATGTATGACGCCATGCATATGTATTTTTGTCATTGTATTCTCGCAGAAGTTGTGCCTTATTTATATATGCATGCTCAATTGTGTTATGTCTTTCAATTTTTTGAAATTCAATAAAAATTATTATAAAAAAAAAAAAAATATTGTACAAAGGCCCATTTTGTTACTGGTCAAACGAATATTACTTGTCAGGACCAGACCAGTGTGGGATATTTACTTTTGGTCTGAACATGCCCCAACACTGATTTTAGTCAGAGCATGTGGATTCAATTTTTAGTAAAGTGTAGTAATCCCACTATGCTGCTACTGCACCCCAAAGATAGAGCCTCATAATTGCCTAGAATGTTGTATTCTTTCAATGAAAGATGTGATATAAAAAGGCAAAAAACAATCTTTTCATGTTGCACCAAACCTTAGAGGAGGAAGGAATATCCTATCTTCAAAACCCAAAGTATTGATAAGAATACGAAGTATAAGCTATTATCACTCCGGAAAATGTGTTTCCACTGGTTCAGATAGCAGCAGCTTTAAGTCCGGTTAAGGACCGCTGGCTGTAAATTTACGGCCAGCGGTCCTGGTCTATAAAGACCGGCCCATTGTACGACCTACAGTAACCATCCCCTCAACAATGTTCCGACTGGACGTTTTAACCCTTTTGATCGTGCCGTGAAACATCACAGCGCGATCGAAAGGGATCCGCCGACAATCGGCACCCCCCTCCGTGGCGAGATCGGGGGTGTCGATATCAGTAAAAGGTAGCCTGGGGTCTGGCCAGTTACCCCAGGCTACTGGAGCCCCCACATACCTGGTTGATCCTGCCGGCCGATGGAGGAAGTGAGCGATGCAGCTCACTTCCTCTGTAGCTTGCAGGACACTGAATGCTGTGTCCTGCAAGCTACAATGCAAAAATCAGTTGATGCTTTCATCAAAGCATCAACTGATTCAAGTGTCCTAAAGGGACACATGAAAAAATAAAATAAAGTGTATGAAAAAAGTAATAAAGTTATAAAGACCAAAAATCACTTTTTTTTTTTCTATACAAAATGAATTGTATAAAAAAAAAAAACACTAAAAATAAATAAAAACAATGCATATTTGGTATCGCCGCATCCGTAACAACCTGTACAATAAAACTGAATTAATATTCAATGTATACGGTGAACATCTGAAAAAAAAAAAAAAACCCCGGAAAAAACCCGCCGGAAGTAATGATTTTTCGCCATATCACCTTACAAATACTCACCAAACCCCTAGATAAATTCTATGAGGGGTGTAGTTTCGAAAATGGGGTCACTTTTAGGGGGGCTTCCACTGTATTGGTACTCTAGGGGCTCTGCAAATGCGACATGGGACCTAAAAATTATTCTAGCAAAATCTGCCATCCAAAAGCCAAATAGCGCTCCTTCCATTTTGAGCCCCGCCATGTACCCATACAGCATACTATGGCCACATATGGGGTATTGCCGTGTTCAGGAGAAATTGTTTAACAAACTGGGGGGGGGGTTTACTCCTTTAACCCCTTGTGAAAATGAAAACTTTGGGGATAAAGTGACATTTTAGTAATTTTTCATTTACACATCCCAATGTTCGTAAAATCTGTGAAACAACTGTAGGGTCAAAATGCTCACTATACCC
Organism: Leptodactylus fuscus; assembly: GCF_031893055.1. Lineage (NCBI taxonomy): Eukaryota > Metazoa > Chordata > Amphibia > Anura > Leptodactylidae > Leptodactylus > Leptodactylus fuscus. The sequence continues at coordinate 53,782,262 of NC_134274.1, forward strand.
CTTGATGAATTCTGTGAAGGGTGTAGATTCTAAAATGGGGTCACTTTTGGGGGTTTCCATTGTTTTGGTACTCTAAGGGCACTGCAAATGAGGCATGGTGCATTAAAGCTATTCTAGCAAAATCTGCTGTTCAAACACCCAGTGTCGCTCCTTCCCTTCCATGCGCTGCTGTGTACCCAAAAATCAGTTTACACCCACATGTGGGGTATTTCTGTGCACGGGAGAAATTGCATAACAAAATCTGAGATGCATTTTCTCCTTTAACCCTTTGTGAATGTGTTAATTTTAGGGCTAAATGAATGTATTGGTGGAAAAAAAATGAAAAGTCTAAATTTCACCTCCATATTATTTTTATTCTTATGAAATGCTTAAAGGGTTAACAAACATCCCAAATGCTGTTTTGAATAATTTGAGGGGTGTAGTTTTGAAAATGGGGTGATTTATGGGGGGTTTCTATTATATAGGCCTTTATAATTCCTTACAGAACTGAAGCGGTCCCTAAAAAATTGGTTTGGGGAATTTTCTTGTAAATCCAGAAAATCGCTGTTACACTTGTAAGCCTTCTAACATCAAAAATAAATTAAAAGACAATCAAAAGATGATGCTGATATAAAGCAGAGATATGGGAGATAATATTTATTCATGTATTTGGATGGTATGACTATCTGCCTAAAAAGCAGAGAATTTCACATTTTGAAAATTGCAATTTTTTTTCCAAATTTCCATCAAATTTGCTAGTTTTTTTTTAAATAAATAAATACAAAAATATTGATTAGTGTTTACCACTAACATGAAGTATAATGTGTTACGAGAAAACAATCTCAAAATCACTTGTGTAAGTTAAAGCGTCTCAAAGTTATTGCCATTTAAAGTGACACATGTCAGTTTTGAAAAAAAAAAGGCCTGGTCCCTGAAGGGGTATTCCCACGTCGCATACTGAACTTCGCTGCTGTAAAATCTTCTTTCTTCCTGCTTTGTTGCGTCATTGGTGGGCGGGGTTACATATGCAAAGCCAGCGGCAAGAAGATGTCGCTTCTATGCCGCTGGCCCTGTGTGTGCGCTCCTGATGCAGCTAGGCATCAGACGTACAGCCTTCACAATGCAATACAGACCCGGTATCCGCTGTAATAGAGAGGCGGATGCCGGGGAGTGTTAGACGCCGGTACAGGGGGGTGGTCCGCTCCTCCGCCCCACCCCCCCTCCGGAATAGCAGCATCGGCTTCATGCAGGGCAGGAGCGTAGCGATGTCACAGGCACCTGTGCCGGCGTCTACACTCCCCAGCATCCGCCTCTTTATTACAGCGGATGCCGGGTCTGTATTGGCGGCCCCTTCCCCCAAAGTGTAAACTACCCCTCCAGGCTCGCTCCCATGCACTTAGCCCCTCCTCCCTCCCCCCTGAGAGCAGGCAGACACATCACTTGACTTTTGACCAGATAAGTCAAGGGCTGTGTCTACAAAGAATTGAATAAAGTAAGATAGTGGACAAACAAAGCAGTTTTGCTGAAGCAGTGTATTTAGGAAAAGTCTTACATCCACATTAACAAGAAGTATAGATAGGATCCTTGTGATGGGACAACCCCTTTAACCGGTTAAGAGTCTGTCACCAGGTAGAAGCATATTGAACCAGCAGCACCATTAGATAGGTCAGGCTCACCTTAATTTAAAGGGATCCTATCATTGAAATTCATTTTTTTTCTGCCTACCACATATACATGTGTCTGGCAGTGTATACAGGAAGGTCCTGGCAGGATCACCAGGTAACAAGGGGACATGTAGCAGCCTGGGGTCACTGACCCCAGACTGCATAATACAGATACTGGCACCCCCTGATTTTGCCATGGGGGTGTCGGGGGGAGGGGGGAAAGGACGATCGCGCAACCCATTAGATGCAGCAATTATGTTTGATCTCAGCATACAAGGGGTTACAGAGGACCTTTCACCACCTGGGGCAAATGCAGTGTAATACACCACTAGAAAGCAGACAGTGTGATGAATTCAGCACACTATTGGCTTTCACGTTCTGTGCCCCCGGTGAAGAGCTATCGGTGCCGGTACTGTAGCTCTTCACTGTCAGAAGGGTGTTTCTGACAGTAAGTCAGGAACGCCCTTCCTCACAGCAGCGTCTATAGCGCTGTACTGTCATCGCTGGGCGGTAAGCAACTCCCCCTCTCACAGTAAGGTTCTGTAACTTTCTGATCCATGTAGTATTCTCAGGGCAGGACCATCCTCTGATCTCCTACAATATAGGGGGTGACTACCTGACCTCACCACTAGGGAAATCCGGTTTGATAACTTATTAGTCAGGGTGCTTGTTGCTAGGCAACAGCACCTTCTATTTGGCATTGTGCGCCTCTCCTTTCACTAGAGGTATGAACACTGGCTTAGGGCATGCTGCGACTTGTAGTTCCACACTAGATGAAGTGAGATCTATAAGGATACAACTCCAAGTCTTCTCCCTGGAGAAGAGAGAACAAGACATCAGCCCCACACACAGATCTGTATATAGTAGCATAGTTCCCAACCGTCCCACATTTAGCGGGAATGTCCTGCTTTTATACTCCTGTCCCGTAGTTCCGTGCAGCTCCCTGCATGTCCCGCTATGTCCCTTTAGTGTTTTACTTAACAAACTTTCCTCTGATAACCCCCCACTCTTATAACAGCGATAAAAGTGTATTGGGTGATCGAGGGAAAGCTTGTACTATTGTAATCTGAAGGACCTGTGTGATGTCAGATGTCACGTGATTAGGGAGGCGTGTCTTACTGTGCCGGCCGGAAGATGGAGAGATGTGCTGTCAAAAGGTACTGAGAGGGGAATGTGAGATGCAGGGTGGAGAGTGTTTGTCTGTCTGCCTGTGTGTGTGTCTGTGTCTCTGTCTGTCTGTCTCTCAGTAACCTAGGGACAGAGATGGAAGGGGAACGTTATACTGGGGGCAGAGATGGAGGGGGGACATGAATCTAGGGCCACAGATGGAAGGGAAACATGAAACTGGGGGCAGATAGAGGGGGATATGAAAGTGGGGGAGAAATTGTGGGGAGAGATTAAACGGGGGGTAGATGAAGGGGGGCACTTAACCTGGGGGACATTAAACTGGAGCCCACTGGAGGGGGCATTAAACCGTGGGAGTAGCTGTAGGGGGACCTGTCTGCCTCTAGTTGCCCCTAGCTTAATGTCACCATCCAGCTACCTCTACGGTTTAGTGTCTCCTTCTAGCTACCCGAGTTTAAATTGGGGCACCAGGAGAGGGTCTTAATACTGTGGGGCAGTTGGAAGGGAACCTTATAATGTGGGGACATATAATGTACGGGTGACTGTAGGAGGATTATAATGTGTGGGGCACATGAAAAATGAATGGGTGGAGTCAACATAAAATTGGGAGGAGCTACATTTGCCACAAGGCGCTTTGCCGCCACACATTTTGTCCCTCTTTCTGGTCTTCAAAAGTTGGTAGGTATGAGAATGATGTATGTGACATCATTGCTATACGATATATGGGGACCATCAGAGCAGTGCTGGAGATGCAGGGGTTTCAATGAGGCTCCTAGACATACCATATCTGCCTCTAGAGTTAATCTATTTACATACCTCCCAACTTTTGAAGAAGCGAAAGAGGGAAAAAATGTGCGGGCAAATTTAGCCCTGCCCACTTTTGTGTTGACTCCGCCACTCGTTAATTTTTCATGTGTCCTGTGATAAAATACGACCATTCTGGGAACTAGTAGAATCACACATTGCACTCATCGTTGGGTCTTGCCCACCCCTTACCCCGGAACTAGTCCTTTTATCCCTACCGCAGAATGAGCTCACTCCCTCTTCAAAGAACTTACCAACAATCCTATTGGAGGCAGCAAAAACACTCATCCCTCTTTTTTGGTTACAACAACACCCACCCCCGATCAAACTCTGGCTAGAAAAAGTGTTCCAAATTTCTAAGTTTGAGGAAATTGTGAGCTGGACAAACAGAACGCATGATCGATATATTAAATTGTGGTCCCCATGGATCTCCTCTGTTGAAAGTCGTCGCTACCTACGACAGCTGATACTGGCCGACTGACCTTCTTTCTGCCTTACACCTATCTCTTCTCTCTCCCCTCGCCTTTTTTCTCCACACTCCTTCTCGCCCCCCCCCCCCCACACACATACCACTCTCCCCCTATATCTAAGCCAATCTACCCCGATTAACAACAGCCGTTGTCTAAGATGTAAAATACTGCATACCTCACTTTGCCTTAATACGTTAATACCTTTCTATGTTATTAACTTCTTATACTCCTGCTCTACTTATCTTATATATTGACTGTATTATTTCGCAACTTTATGACTCTGTAATGTTTCTTCATTGTTATTACTGTTTTTGTATGGAAAATGGAAAAACCTTGTTCAAAATAAAGTATATAAAAAAAAAATAAAATTTTTTTTAATGTGTCCGCACACAGTATAATTCTCCTACAGTCACCCGTAAATTATATGTCCCCCCTCTATCTCTCCCCCAGTTTCACATACTCCCTTCATCTGCCCCCAGTTTCATGTCCCCCTTCCATCTCTGCCTCCAGATTCATGTCCCCTCCATCTCTGCCCCCAGTTTCATGTCCCCTCCATCTCTGCCCCCAGTTTCATGTCCCCTCCATCTCTGCCCCCAGATTCATGTCCCCCATCTCTGCCTCCAGATTCATGTCCCCCCATATCTACCTCCAGATTCATGTCCCCCCATCACTGACCTCAGATTCATGTCCCTCCATCTCTGCCCCCAGATTCATGTCCCCTCCATCTTTGCCCCCAGATTCATGTCCCCTCCATCTCTGCCCCCAGATTCATGTCCCTCCATCTCTGCCCCCAGATTCATGTCCCCCATCTCTGCCCCCGGATTCATGTCCCCACATCTCTGCCCCCAGTGTCATGCCGTCCTCTCCATCTCTGCCCCCAGTGTCATGCCGTCCTCTCCATCTCTGCCCCCAGTGTCATGCCGTCCTCTCCATCTCTGCCCCAGTGTCATGCCGTCCTCTCCATCTCTGCCCCCAGTGTCATGCCATCCTCTCCATCTCTGCACCCTGTGTCATGCCGTCCTCTCCATCTCTGTCTACAAGCCAGTAGCCGGCGGCAGTGGCGAAGCGAGGAGCTGACACAGGTCAGCTCCCCGCTTCAGTCGCATATGTGTCAGCGAGAGAGGCGTGCAGTGGCGAAGCGAGGAGATGACCTGTGTCAGCTCCTTGCTTCAGCCGCATATGTGTCAGCGAGAGAGGTGCGCAGAGAGCTGCGAGGGAGCGGAGGAGAAAGTGTAATGTGGAGGTGGAACGTGAAACTGGGGGCAGATGGAGAGGACGGCATGACACTGGGGGCAGAGATGGAGAGGACGGCATGACACTGGGGGCAGAGATGTGGGGACATGAATCTGGGGGCAGAGATGGAGGGGACATGAATCTGGGGACAGAAATGGAGGGGACATGAATCTGGGGGCAGAGATGTGGGGACATGAATCTGGGGGCAGAGATGAAGAGGACATGAATCTGGGGGAAGAGATGTGGAGACATGAATCTGGGGGCAGAGATGGAGGGGGGACATGAATCTGGGGGCAGAGATGGAGGGGGGACATGAATCTGGGGGCAGAGATGGAGGGGGGACATGAATCCTGGGGCAGAGATGGAGGGGGGACATGAATCTGGGGGCAGAGATGGAGGGGACATGAAACTGGGGGCAGAGATGGAGGGGACATGAATCTAGGGGCAGAGATGGAGGGGACATGAATCTGGGGGCAGAGATGGGGGGACATGAATCTGGGGGCAGAGATGGAAGGGGGACAAGAAACTGGGGGCAGATGAAGGGTGTATATGAAACTGGGGGAGAGATAGAAGGGGGACATATAATTTACGGGTGACTGTAGGAGGATTATACTGTGTGCGGGCACATGAAACATTAACGAGTGGGCGGAGTCAACAAAAAAGTGGGTGGGGCTAAAATTGCCACGCGCGCGCCACACATTTTGTCCCTCTTTCGGTTCTTCAAAAGTTGGGAGGTATGCATACACACATTGCAATGAACATGCGGAGCGTAGGGTTAGGCTATAACTTTTACAAGACTTTTGGGGCAAATCTACAATGGATAACTGATATCAGACCAGGGCCAGTTTTAGACAAAGTGGGGCCACAAATGTTTAAATATTGTACCTGCTACACAGTGGCGTAACTAGGAAGAGGGCGTTGCTTACCGCCTAGCGATAATGCTGAGCAGTGAGGAACTCGTCTATGAACTATCAGGAGGGGCGGGGGGCGTTCCTCCCCAGTCTCACAGTACAGAGCTATAGGCACTACTGGGAGGAAGGGCATTCCTGAGTGACTGTCAGAAACGTCCTTCTGACAGTGAAGAGCTACGGTACCGGCACCGATAGCTCTTCACCTGGGGCACAGATCCAAAAAGATCAATACGATACATCATCTGATAGGTGCTGTCACCCTGATTTTTTTTTTTTTTTTTACTAATAAGAAGCCAAACCTAAAGTATACGAGAAAACAGCTACAGAAACATTTCCTATATGATAGTTTAATAAAGATAAAGAAAATGTTACATTTTAATGGATGGAAAGTAAAATAGTAGGTTGATTAGATGAGGACTGATGGAACCAGGATAGTTTGTAGAGGAAGCAGAGCCTAGTTGTAGAAGCACAGACTAGACCCATTTCTATATACACAGACTAGACCCAGTTCTAGATACACAGACTAGACCCAGTTTTGGCAAGTGAGCTGATACTTCTGGTGCGGAGCTTGTAATGATATAATTCTTAGACTACACTTTCATGTATCACTGACTACAGTTATAAACGTGAGGTTCTTGGCACACAATTTAGTAAATTGTGCGAGCCCATCTGCCACGTCACGGCGACCTCATTCAGATGGGTCCCTACACTAAGACTTTACTTCTAGAATAAATACTGACCCCCACCCTCTATACACCCCAGAGATCAAGTTTTTATAAACTGTCCTGTGACAGTGAGTCTATAAGAAGGTGATCTCCTGCCCTATATGTAAAGTGTTAGTATAGGGAACCATCGTAATAAGGCCACTAAGTGGTTGATGGGATCAAACATGTCATGCAGAATTTCTGTTCTAACATCTCTATGGCTAAAACATAGTAATATATGATAGGATACTAGTAATAGTAATGTAATATAACATCTGTCTATCTATTCAATTTGTTTAAATATACACCTTACACTTACTGTATATAGAGATACATTACATAAGTGGTACAACTTAAAACAGGTATATATACAGTATATAATCAGAGAAATATATACATGCAATACACACCTTACACATACTGTATATGGACAAATGGCAAAATGAAAGAAAGCACTACAAGGTATTGTGAAAAAATCTGTACTGAGCTCATTCAGCCATCATGTAGTGCGACCTTTGTAATAGTCAGTAAGTAGTATCCACTTATGTAATGTACCCGAAGTGTGTATGTATACATCCTAATAAGTGTACATATTAATTTATAGATATACACATATACACACACACACACACACACACTGGACAAAACATATATAAAATACAGACATCTGCACAAATTGTATATACAAATAAGTAAAATAGATAAAGACACGTCATATATAATTAGCACACACACCTTTACCTATATTGTTTACATAGATTCCTATAAGTATTATCATATTAAATGGGATATACTACAGTATTTATCTTCTATCCATAGGATAGAGGATATATTACACAACCTACTACCTCAGCTCTCTGTTTACCTCCCCTCTTCTCCTTTGCCTTCCCTCCTCCAACCTCCTCCTCCGCAGAACCCTTCTCTCCTCCTACACTAACCCCCTACCACTACTCTCCTCCTAGTATTCTACTATAGGATACTAATGATAACAATGTACTATAATGGATTACAGATATATGTATTCTATGTAATTAAATATATATTTAAATATACACAATACACAACTTATACTTACAGTATATAGTATATAATGCTTAAGTGACAAGTATGTAACTACAGATATATGTACATGCAGTACACAGCTTACAATAATTGGATTTACAACTCTATCTATCTATCTATCTATCTATATTTAGTACAAGCGTCTATAAATAGACTGTTTACATAGATACCTATAGGTATTATAGTATTAGATAGGTCTCCTTAAACTATCCCTACCTCCTCTACCCCTCTGTGCCTCTCTTCTCTACATCGCCGCACCTCATGCCTCTCCTCCCCTGAGCCTCCCTTCTCTACAACTCTGCATCTCTCTCCTCTACCTCTCTTCACCTCACACCTCTATTTTCACTACATTACCCCTCTGCACTTGCTCCTCTCTCCTCCACCTATTCCTCGTCTTGTGCCTCTCTGAGCTACCCTGCCGAACTTCACCCCTTTCTCCTCTACCGATTTGCACCAATTTCCTATTTCCTTCTCTGAATCTTTTGCCTTCTGCCTCCCTTCTCTATTCGCCACCTCCTACTTCTAACCCTTCTTCCCTCTCTCTGTCTCTGGGCTCCTCATGCCTCTTATCTATGTCTCTCTGTTATTTATGCTTTGTTTCTCTTTCCTCTACCCCTCCATCTCTGCGACTTTCATCTCTCTGTTACCTCAACCACTCCCTACCTCTCTACTCCTCCATACCTTTCATCTTTCTATCTATCCTACCCCTCCAGCTTTCTCTCTTCTACCCGTCACACCTCCTGCCTCTGCCTCCCTTACCACACACCTCTCTGCACCTCTGTCCTCCCTCTTCTATCCCTCCAGGCCTCACATCTCTCTCCCTCCAGGACTCACATCTCTCTCCTCTCTCCCTCCAGGCCTCACATCTCTCTCCCTCCAGGCCTCACATCTCTGCTCTCTCCCTCCAGGCCTCACATCTCTCTCCCTCCAGGCCTCACATGTCTCCTCTCTCCCTCCAGGCCTCACATCTCTCTCCCTCCAGGCCTCACATCTCTCTCCCTCCAGGCCTCACATCTCTCTCCTCTCTCCCTCCAGGCCTCACATCTCTCTCCCTCCAGGCCTCACATCTCTCTCCTCTCTCCCTCCAGGCCTCACATCTCTCTCCTCTCTCCCTCCAGGCCTCACATCTCTCTCCTCTCTCCCGCCAGGCCTCTCATCTCTCTCCTCTCTCCCTCCAGGCCTCACATCTCTCTCCTCTCTCTCTGCAGGCCTCACATCTCTCTCCTCTCTCCCTCCAGGCCTCACATCTCTCTCTTCTCTCCCTCCAGGCCTCACTCCTCTCTCCCTCCAGGCCTCACATCTCTCTCCTCTCTCCCTCCAGGTCTCACATCTCTCTCCTCTCTCCCTCCAGGCCTCACATCTCTCTCCTCTCTCCCTCCAGGCCTCACATCTCTCTCCTCTCTCCCTCCAGGCCTCTCATCTCTCTCCTCTCTCCCTCCAGGCCTCACATCTCTCCTCTCTCCCTCTAGGCCTCACATCTCTCTCCTCTCTCCCTCCAGGCCTCACATCTCTCTCCCTCCAGGCCTCACATCTCTCTCCCTCCAGGCCTCACATCTCTCTCCCTCCAGGCCTCACATGTCTCCTCTCTCCCTCCAGGCCTCACATCTCTCTCCCTCCAGGCCTCACATCTCTCTCCCTCCAGGCCTCACATCTCTCTCCTCTCTCCCTCCAGGCCTCACATCTCTCTCCCTCCAGGCCTCACATCTCTCTCCTCTCTCCCTCCAGGCCTCACATCTCTCTCCTCTCTCCCTCCAGGCCTCACATCTCTCTCCTCTCTCTCTGCAGGCCTCACATCTCTCTCCTCTCTCCCTCCAGGCCTCACATCTCTCTCCTCTCTCCTGGTCTCACATCTCTCTCCTCTCTCCCTCCAGGCCTCACATCTCTCTCCTCTCTCCTGGCCTCACATCTCTCTCCTCTCTCCCGCCCGGCCTCTCATCTCTCTCCTCTCTCCCTCCAGGCCTCACATCTCCCTCCTCTCTCTCTGCAGGCCTCACATCTCTCTCCTCTCTCCCTCCAGGCCTCACATCTCTCTCCTCTCTCCTGGTCTCACATCTCTCTCCTCTCTCCCTCCAGGCCTCACATCTCTCTCCTCTCTCCTGGCCTCACATCTCTCTCCTCTCTCCCGCCCGGCCTCTCATCTCTCTCCTCTCTCCCTCCAGGCCTCACATCTCCCTCCTCTCTCTCTGCAGGCCTCACATCTCTCTCCTCTCTCCCTCCAGGCCTCACATCTCTCTCCTCTCTCCTGGTCTCACATCTCTCTCCTCTCTCCCTCCAGGCCTCACATCTCTCTCCTCTCTCCTGGCCTCACATCTCTCTACTCTCTCCCTCCTGGCCTCACATCTCTCTCCTCTCTCCCTCCAGGCCTCACATCTCTCTCCTCTCTCCCTCCAGGCCTCACTTCTATCTCCTCACTCCCTCCTGGCCTCACATCTCTCTCCTCTCTCCCTCCAGGCCTCACATGTCTCCTCTCTCCCTCCAGGCCTCACATCTCTCTCCTCTCTCCCTCCAGGCCTCACATCTCTCTCCCTCCAGGCCTCACATCTCTCTCCTCTCTCCCTCCAGGCCTCACATCTCTCTCCCTCCAGGCCTCACATCTCTCTCCTCTCTCCCTCCAGGCCTCACATCTCTCTCCTCTCTCCCTCCAGGCCTCACATCTCTCTCCTCTCTCTCTCTGCAGGCCTCACATCTCTCTCCTCTCTCCCTCCAGGCCTCACATCTCTCTCCTCTCTCCTGGTCTCACATCTCTCTCCTCTCTCCCTCCAGGCCTCACATCTCTCTCCTCTCTCCTGACCTCACATCTCTCTCCTCTCTCCCGCCCGGCCTCTCATCTCTCTCCTCTCTCCCTCCAGGCCTCACATCTCTCTCATCTCTCTCTGCAGGCCTCACATCTCTCTCCGCTCTCCCTCCAGGCCTCACATCTCTCTCCTCTCTCCTGGTCTCACATCTCTCTCCTCTCTCCCTCCAGGCCTCACATCTCCTCTCTCCTGGCCTCACATCTCTCTCCTCTCTCCCTCCTGGCCTCATATCTCTCTCCTCTCTCCCTCCAGGCCTCACATCTCTCTCCTCTCTCCCTCCAGGCCTCACTTCTATCTCCTCACTCCCTCCCGGCCTCACATCTCTCTCCTCTCTCCTTCCAGGCCTCACGTCTCTCTCCCTTCAGGCCTCACATCTCTCTCCTCTATCCCTCCTGCCCTCACTCCTCTCTCCCTCCAGGCCTCATATCTCTCTCCTCTCTCCCTCCAGGCCTCACATCTCTCTCCTCTCTCCCTCCAGGCCTCACATCTCTCTCCTTTCTCCCTCCAGGCCTCACATTTCTCTACTCTCTCCCTCCAGGCCTCACATCTCTCTCCTCTCTCCCTTCAGGCCTCACATCTCTCTCCTCTCTCCCTCCAGGTCTCACATCTCTCCTCACTCCCTCCAGGCCTCACATCTCTCTCCTCTCTCCCTCTATGCCTCACTTCTCTCTTCTCTCTCCCTCCAGGCCTCTAGTCTCTCTCCTCTCTCCCTCTATGCCTCACATCTCTCTTCTCTCTCCCTCCAGGCCTCACATCTCTCTCCTCTCTCCCTCTATGCCTCACATCTCTCTCCTCTCTCCCTCCTGGCCTCTAGTCTCTCTCCTCTCTCCCTCTATGCCTCACATCTCTCTTCTCTCTCCCTCCAGGCCTCACATCTCTCTCCTCTCTCCCTCCAGGCCTCACATCTCTCTCCTCTCTCTCTTCAGGCCTCACATCTCTCTCCTCTCTCCCTCCTGGCCTCACATCTCTCTCCTCTCTCCCTCCAGGCCTCACATTTCTCTCCTCACTCCCTCCAGGCCTCACATCTCTCTCCTCTCTCTCTTCAGGCCTCACATCTCTCTCCCTCCAGGCCTCACATCTCTCTCCTCTCTCCCTCCAGGCCTCACATCTCTCTTCTCTCTCCCTCCAGGCCTCACATCTCTCTCCTCTCTCCCTCTAGGCCTCTCATCTCTCTCCTCTCTCCCTCCAGGCCTCACTCCTCTCTCCCTCCAGGCCTCACATCTCTCTCCTCTCTCCCTCCAGGCCTCACATCTCTCTCCTCTCTCTCTTCAGGCCTCACATCTCTCTCCTCTCTCCCTCCAGGCCTCACATCTCTCTCCTCTCTCCCTCCAGGCCTCACATCTCCCTCCTCTCTCCCTCCTGGCCTCACATCTCTCTTCTCTCTCCCTCCAGGCCTCACATCTCTCTCCTCTCTCCCTCTAGGCCTCTCATCTCTCTCCTCTCTCCCTCCAGGCCTCACTCCTCTCTCCCTCCAGGCCTCACATCTCTCTCCTCTCTCCCTCCAGGCCTCACTTTTCTCTCCTCTCTCCCTCCAGGCCTCAGATCTCTCTCCTCTCTCCCTCCAGGCCTCACATTTCTCTCCTCTCTCCGTCCAGGCCACACATCTCTCTCCTCACTCCCTCCTGGCCTCACATCTCTCCCTTCTGGCCTCACATCTCTCCCTCCTGGCCTCACATCTCTCCCTCCAGGCCTCACATCTCTCTCCTCTCTCCCTCCAGGCCTCACATCTCTCTCCTCTCTCCCTCCAGGCCTCACATCTCTCCCCTCTATCTATCTGTGACTTGCACCTCCATGCTTCTACCTCTTTGTGCTTTGCATAGTTACCCCTCCATTTCTTGTACCTCTTACCCTCTGTGTTTTGTGTCTCTCTCCCTCCATAAAGTTATATGCACCGACATAGAGATAATTTTATTTGGTACTTTGTGCATATTTGTAAAGGCATTGCAGAGTTCATGATCACAGTTGGATTGTGCCAGCAATTGCACTGCCAGGCAATTCATATGAACATATTTTTCTGTTTCCCCTACCCCTTCATCTATCCTGCTCCTATTCCTTCATGTATCTCGCACCCTGACCTACCCCTTCATGCCTCTTTTCTCATTGTCTATTAACCCTACCAAGTCTCAACCCTAGAATGTTCAATATACATAATACCTAAAGAAACTTAGCATATAAACCTATGTGGTATCCGTATCAATGTAATAACATAAATAAGAACAAATTAATTTTAACCCAAAAATAATTTTATTAATATTACAAATATTGAAAATGGAAAAACAAAACAGTTTAAAACAATTAAAAGAAAATCGAAATACGAGTGGAGGTCGCAGTGTCACATGTAAAATATGATAAACAGCACATGTATGACAGTGCTATCAATATATAATGCACAATACCTAGACAGAATAAGACCCATTTAGAACAAATGTAATTCGGGTGACAAAAGTAGTCATTCATGTATATGAGAACACCCAGCAAAACAAGAGTTAAATATGATGAAAGGTAAGTACTAAACAAATGTTAGTAGCATCATATAGTAAGGAAAGTCTTTAAAAAGTGCTACAGAAATATACCATATACATGTGAAGGGAATCAAAACCTGTCCAAATTGCGTAACTAAGTACAAAATAACTCCTAATAGAGCGTGTGTACCACTGCGACCTCCACCCAGAGCCCCATCCTCACTGACTACTCTACTCTGTGCCTCTTGCATCCAGCCCTCATGCCTCTACCACTCTTACCTTTCACCTCTACCCCTCTGTCTTCGTTCTTCTCTCCAGACCTCAGATCTCTCTACTCTACCCCTCCGTGCCTTTCGTCTCTCTCTATTACCTTTCTGGCCCTCTAGGCTCCCTCCTCTACCCATGTATGACTCGCGCCTTGTGCCTCTACCCCTCCATGCATCTACCTCTTTGTGCCTCGCTTATTTACCCCTCCGTGTGTTGTATCTCTATCACTCTGTGCTTCCAGCTTTCCATATCTAGAGTATATACAGTCCTTACACATACTGACCGTGGAGATGTTACATGACACATACGACTTTTACAGATACAGCTAAATACATAGATACATACAGAAAGACATGGATATATGTGTGTATGGAAACATATATATAATATACAAACATTACACATACTGTCTATACATATACTATTTGTAGACATACAATAGTGGACAATACATACAGGGTACCTTCACCTCTGACGTATTCTTTGTACTGTGTAGAAACAAGTACAAACCATGTAAGGTATCTACAAAGACGTGTATGGTAGAAGTAATAGTGGGCATACCTATGTTCTGTATCCATAGAGGGCCAGCATTGACTATAATGTCCTCTGGTGGGCCCGGGGACCCCCGTCTGTCACTTTATCACATATTACAGATATATAAAGTAAGATAATAGGGGATAATAAGCATTTCTATCAGGGCCAGGTGTATGGAGGGGCCAGGTAGGATCAGTTATCTGGACCTAATAGAATAGTGTCTGTACAATAGAAGTCACTGGCACAATAACAATATACATTGCTCTTATTTATTAGGAGACAATTAACCAATTAACCAGAAGATCTTCTAGTCCAGTGAAGTCCGTCATGGTAAGTCATGCAGCATTGAGATATATATAATATGACAGAATTGATATATTTAGGGGTCCCCCCCCCCTAAACCTAAATATGAGTCATGTATGGAGCCTATGTAATCACATTGTTATACATCTGATGTAATGTGATGATCTCCCACCAGCTTATACTGAAGCTCATACATTTGTCCTGGCCATACTGTCGCCTCTTTCCTACCTTTAAGGGAACCCCACAGGGAGCTGGGGGATGGGAGAGAAGCTACAAGTGTCCCATTGCACATGAAATCTTATTAAAAATGACTGGAGACATTAATGTAAATGTTTCCTATAAACAGGGAGAAGCTGATGTGAAGAGAGACTAATACTGGTCAGTTACTCACAGTCGCCCCCTAGTGTTCCCTGTAATACAGTCTGTGTAATGATCAGTCATGTCATAAGATCTTCAGTATTAGATCCCGGTCACTTACCAAAGTCCTCCCGTCTGCAGAGCGCTCACGTGGACGTCTTCTCTCATCTAATAACTGACGGCAGATAACTGATTTTTCTAATTCCTGTCCTGCAATCCTATTGGTTATGGCTGCGGTTACCATGGTGACATATGATGCAGCCGGAGGATTTAACCCTTTAAATGCCAACACTGTTTTATCAACAAGGCCTTTTTATCTGTCTATTCACATTACTGTATAAGGTCTTGTTTATTGCAGGATAAGACACATATTACTAACTCATTCACTTGTATTAACTCTTGAAGGAGCAGAATGTGAAGCACCAATTCCACTACTGATTTTGTATTTCACATTTTTTGCTCCATTCGCTATGTTTATTCATTTTATTCAATGGCTCAGTACAATTAAATTGATAATCAATATGTATAGATTATTTTTGTTTTTGCAACATAATAACCCATCTCAGAGAAAAAATAAAGTTTTATGTCACCAAAAGAGTCAGACATTTTTGTAGGGCAATTTATGTTATTTATTCTAACCATTCTGCAGTAGATATTATTATTATTATTGATTGGCTTTTAGTTTTGGGGTTGAAGAAAGAAGGGGGAAAAGAAATTCCCGTTTTTTTGGGGGGTTTTTTTCCCCAAAGGTGTATATAACATGTTAACTTTCTTATATGGGTCTTGATGAAGGTAGCTTTTTCAGTTTTACAAATAAATTCCTCTTATGTATAAGAATAAATAAATTATTGCAAATTTTTTAATAAAGTTTTTTACCATTTATACATTTTTCCCAGCATGACACTTTACAGTTCACAGTAGCACCCGGAGTCCGTTCTCAGCTTTCCGCCTTTGCATGCAGAAGTCGGAAAGCTGTCAGACCGGGTCCGGCTGTGGGCGCCGGTGAGTGTTTTATGCTCTCCGCCGCAAAACCGTTTTGTTTTTTTTTAAAACAGACACAGAGTACTGCATGTCCGACTCTGTGTCCGATTTAAAAAAAAAACGGTTTCGCGGCGGAGAGCATAAAACGCTCACCGGCGTTCATGGCCGGACATCTTTCAAACCCATTCAAATGAATGGGTATGAAAGAGTCCTGCAGGTTTCCGTCTCCTGCTCAGTTTTGTGCAGGAAATGGAAACCTGCATGAACGGAGACCGGGCGCAGATGTGAACGAGCCCTTACAATGTGGTCTTCTGATCAGTAATCTATTGCCTTTTACTATAGTCATTATTAATGCCAACTCCCGTGACCCCTTGACTGTCTATACGCACACTAAATTAATTCAGGCAATAGTCAACTTGGAGTACAGTCATGGCCTAAAGTTTGTTTGTCCGGGGTGTAAGCTATTAGCAGGAAGCTGTTGGGTGGGTCCCCAGGACATCTACCACTGGTGGGCCCTAAGCCTTTCAGTCTGAGAGTGTCAGATAGTGTACCCGCTTTGCCGCCTAACCAATTTGGTGTTGGGCCAATCCCAAGTGCATTATCTAAGTAGCCTTCCCAGTCTTCATCCTTTAACCCCCTATGGAGATATGATCTTCGGCATACAGGAAGGCTCTCTGGTTGCTACCTCTCGAAGTCGTGCTGGTGTAAATGGCAGCTGACCAGGGACTAGACAGACTCCAGACCAAAGCACCAGGGACACTGTGCTCACAAGTGCTACTGCTCTTCCCTGCGTCAATGATGTCACGTTTGTTGGTCACATTGCACAACAGCAACTAAGTCTCATGCAAGTGAATGGGTGAGAGCCACAATACCAAACACAGCCCTTAAAATATGTATCAAACTATTCTTAGTAGTTACTGACAAGTCAAATGCTGTGGCCTCTTCAACCAGCTGATCTTTGGAGGTCCCAAATGTTGGATCCCCACCAATCACATAGGTCCTCAATATAGAAGTCCCAGAAACCTCATTTTGGATAAGCTTTGGAAATGCTGATTTTTGTTGTTGCGGATTTTGCCTCAGTTTATCAAGCCATACCCAGTAGTGTCTGCAAAAGGAATGGGAAGTATAAAGAAGCTCTTATACTTCTCTATTCTGCTTTACCCATTCCTGGCTGGAATAAAGAAATCAGCTTTTCCACAACGTGGGGCTTTAGCCTTATACTGTAACCACTAATCCAGACCAGGCAAAAAAAAAAAATCCTCAACATCAATTTTTATAAGATTCCATGATTTAGTTATTGATGACCTAACAATAGGACCCTGCACAGGACATTTGTTCCTGCAGCCTCCCGTAAAAAAGTCATCAGTATAAAAATTCGATTTGGGGCCACAATTGACGTTAATATACACAAAATATTGTACAAAGGCCCATTTTGTTACTGGTCAAACGAATATGACTTGTCAGGACTATACCAAGCTAAGGAGTGTGGGATATTTACTTTTGGTCTGAACATGCCCCAACACTGATTTTAGTCAGAGCATGTGGATTCAATTTTTAGTAAAATGTAGTAATCCCACTATGCTGCTACTGCACCCCAAAGATAGAGCCTCAGAATTGCCTAGAATGTTGTATTCTTTCGATGAAAGATGTGATATAAAAAAAGCAGCAACAAACAATCCTTTCATGTTGCACCTAACCTTAGAGGAGGAAGGAATATCCTGGTATCTTCAAAACCCAAAGTATTGATAAGAATACGAAGTATAAGCTATTATCACTCCGGAAAATGTGTTTCCACTGGTCAGATGGCAGCAGCTTTAAGAGTCTGTCACCAGGTAGAAGCATATTGAACCAGCAGCACCATTAGATAGGTCAGGCTCACCTGAATTTAAAGGGATCCTATCATTGAAACTCATTTTTTTCTTCCTATCACGCGCATTTCGCCAAGTGGCTTCATCAGGGGGCCGTACACGGGTGGTAGGTATCTACATTATTATTATGGTGCCAGGGTCTGTTGTGTAAATCTCTATAGAGTGTTTTCTGTATTGCTTTGTGTGAGACCTGACTTGGTACACACTCTTTGTATTACAAACAGCATTGCAGACCTATGTGATTTCTCCACAACACATACAGCATACCAACCCTGGACTTATACAGTAAGTCATTTATTACCACTACCATCCGGTGTATGTTTGAAGCAATTATCCCCTGTTTTTTGTATTTGTATTTAATGTTTATCATTTGAGTACTATTTAATAAAAATTGTTATATTTTTATATATATATATTGAGATGCTTCTGTCTTTTTTTGACATAGTTATACTTTGATCACTTTTGAAGCTATCGTTTCTTTTTGTGCCTTGTGTTGCATGTATATTTGTATTTCCTACCTTTAGATGTCTTCTCCGCACCGCCGTTCGGTGTATAATCCGGTTTTCGGCTTAAAATGTAAATAAAACCATATAAATTTGCTCCCCCTGGAATCATACCGAAACATAGACTACAGGTGACATGTCATTTTGGCTCCATAGTGAACAGCCTAAAACAAAGCCTGTGAAAAATTTGCACAAATGCACTTTTTCTCCAGTTCCACCCCATTCAGAATTTTTTTTCAGCTTCTCCGTAAAATATATAGAATAATAAGTGGTGCCATCATCAAGAACAATTTGTGCTGCAAATATTAAGCCCTTATATGGCTCAGTGAACAGAAAAATAAAACACTTATGGGGTTTAGAAGGTGGGGAGTCGAAAAATGCCAAAAGACTTTCAAGTAAATCCGCAGTTGAGTGTCACCAGAGTCTATCACCATTCAACCTACACAACAGTCAGAACATATTCAGTGTTGCATAGTGTTGAAGAAACCAAGTTTAACCAGTGACTTTCTGCCATACATGTCTACAAGGAGATGCCAAGGTTATCCTGGGAGACTCTGTAGCAGGAGAGGGAGACTTCCTCCCTACAGGAGCACTGAAGACAGACTGAACATTTATAACAGTAGATTTACTATTTTATAGCAGTATTCTTTATAATACAGCCAAGTAAACTGTAATAAACCGCAGCTGAGTGTCCCCAGGGTCTGTCACCTTATAGCTGTACTGCGTTACCTATAAACGGAGACAGCAGCTAAGTGTGAATGTGACAGTGATGATGGCGTCTGCGCACCACACATTTGTTTTGTTGCATTGTGTTAGGAAAAAAGCAAAGTGCAGAAAATCTTTCCTATATGTCTATGATGTGTTTTCACATAATAGTGCTACATATTGCCATACATAGTGATATGACCAGGTGAAGTAAAACCACAATTGTTTGCTGCCCTATTCCTGCAACTAAACAGCCTGGCTAAAGCAAAGGGTCTTGTGTCCTGGGGGCCAGAGATGATGGAAACCTGACCACCTCCAACCCCCCCAGCTACACCCCCATAATAGAGTGCGAAATAACACCGCCAGACACATCCAAATCACAGCACCATACAATCCCAGGTGAGATATTATACCAAATCATACATATCCAGATAATATTGACATCACGGTCTAGATGACAGTGCCATATGCATCAATATATAGCAGTCTTACACAGTGCCATATGAAACAGTAGTTCCAAAGAATACCATGTAGTACCTTATAGTGCTAAAGAAACATTACAAGGACACATCATTTGTGGCACTATGCCATAAATAATACTGCTATATACTGTAGTGCCCAAATCAGCAACCAACCTACACTCATAGGCCAGAAGTTGTTGTGTCACATAATAGACACCGTGGGATCAGATGCTCATTTGGGGGGTGCACTGCATAGTCAGGGCATGGGGTGCCGCAGATGAAGTCACCTTGATGGTGAACACCCAGAGGTAATCGCCCTATTGCCCCCTCCTATAACTACTCCATATTTTCTATGCACATACAGGAGTTTACTTAGATAAAGCAGATGGTGAAGGAAATACAACATTCTCCATATTATAGGGACTCTGTCTGTATCCGCCTCAAAATCCTGACCAAAAAGACGGCTCACATTGAAATCAATGGGAGCCGGTCAGGTCATTTTTCCAGGAGCCGTTTGTTCCGGCTCCCAGAAAAAGAAGCGTGACGCTCATTCTTCAGGTCGATTTGCTTCGCGATTCAGCCTAAGGACACTCCCTCCTCCAGACTAGGCCCATTCATTGGGCCTAATCCGGAGCAGAGTGTGCGACTGGATGCTGGTGCAGTGCACTGGCATTCAGTCGTGGCAACCCGTTTTTTGGTCCACAACGCCGCTTCAGGTTCTGGACCAAAAAACAGTACGTGAACTTATGCTAAAGGTAATAACATATCAGGAGCCATACTGCTCAACCGCCATACGATGTGTAACACTGCACTATCTAAATCCACCGCTATATCCTGTATAGCAAGAGAGCAGCTTATCTCCTAGAATTGTCATCATTACCTGTAGCCGCACTGTCCTGGAAAAACTGATCTGCAGAGGTCCTAGCTGTCAGACTCCCACAGATGTAATATTGATGACCTATCCTAAGGACAGGCCATAAATATTTGAAACATGGAGAAATCCTTTAAAGATGTCCAGGAATTGGAGCAACCCATATGGCGGGCCAGGAGATGCAAGGGGGGGGGGGGAGGGATGTGAGATGCAGGGTGGAGAGTGCGTGTCTGTCTGTGTTGTGTGTGTGTGTCTCAGTAACCTAAAGGCAGAGATGGAAGGGGAATGTTATACTGGGGCACCAGGAGAGGGACTTGGGGCAGTTGGAAGGGAACCTTATAATGTGGGGACATGTAATGTACGGGTGACTGTAGGAGGATTATACTTTGTGGGGGCACATGAAAAGATAATTGAGAATGGGCGGGGTCAACGTAGAAGTGGGTGGAGCTAAATTTGCCACGGCGCGCTTGGCCCTCTAGAATAGTTTCAATTTCTTATGTGGCCCCAAGGGAAAATTAATTGCCCACACCTGGCTAAGTCGAATTGGGTACAGGATTTCCAGAAATGAGGTGTCGCCATGAGACTGGACAGAGTTGAACAGTTGAGTATGTTTTGGGTTTTTTGTTATTTTTTTAAACCTCCGTGGCAGCCTCAGGGGTCACTCCAATTTATGGACAACCCCTTCACTGGTCCCCCACATACAGTGGCTTCTTCATTGGTCCCCATACTGTATGGGGAACATTGATGGGGCCATTATATAATGTGGGGGCAGATATGGGGGCCAACATCCTGTGGGAGGACATTAAACAGTGTGGGACATATTAAAAGGGTTGTTCAGGATTAATGATTTTTATGGACTATGCTCAGGATAGACCATAAATACCTGATTGGTAGAAGGGGCTGACACGTGGCCCTATGAGCTGTATGGAGCGATTTCCGATGCACGTTCTGTACACAACAGAGGGCCAGGGGACCGGCTGAAGCTTAGGAGAGGAGAGGTAAGGTGAGAGAGGAGGGAAGGGGCTTCGATGGGTCAGGGGAGGAGAGCCTTGGGCAGGTCCCTGTCGGCTTTCTTAAGGCTATTCCGACGTGTCAACGACATTAAAAAAGTTTTTAATGGTAGAATCCCTTTCAATATTGTTTCAGTTATATTGTACAGATTATTACGGACGTGACAATACCAAATATGCATTGTTTTTATTAACAGGTAATGAGGGGACATGTAGCAGCCTGGGGTCACTGACCCCAGACTTCATAATACAGATACTGGCACCCCCTGATTTTGCCACGGGGATGTCGGAGGAATTTAGCCCCACCCACTTTTGTGTTGACTCCTCCCACTTGTTAATTTTTCATGTGCCCGCACACAGTATAATCCTCCTACAGTCACCCGTAAATTATATGTCCCCCCTCTATCTCTCCCCCAGTTTCACATACACCCTTCATCTGCCCCCAGGTTCATGTCCCCCTTCCATCTCTGCCCCCAGATTCATGTCCCCACATCTCTGCCCCCAGTTTCATGTCCCCTCCATCTCTGCCCCCAGATTCATGTCCCCTCCATCTCTGCCCCCAGATTCATGTCCCTCCATCTCTGCCCCCAGATTCATGTCTCCCCTCCATCTCTGCCCCCAGATTCATGTCCCCCATCCATCTCTGCCCCCAGATTCATGTCCCTCATCTCTGCCCCCAGATTCATGTCCCCCCATCTCTGCTCCCAGATTCATGTCCCCCCATCTCTTCCCCCAGATTCATGTCCCCTCCATCTCTGCCCCCAGATTCATGTTCCCTCCATCTCTGCCCCCAGATTCATGTCCCCACATCTCTGCCCCCAGTTTCATTTCCCCTCCATCTCTGCCCCCAGTTTCATGTCCCCTCCATCTCTGCCCCCAGATTCATGTCCCCCCTCCATTTCTGCCCCCAGATTCATGTCCCCCCTCCATCTCTGCCCCCATATTCATGAGTGACTGTCAGAAACGTCCTTCTGACAGTGAAGAGCTACGGTATCGGCACCGATAGCTCTTCACCTGGGGCACAGATCCAAAAAGATCAATACCATATATCATCTTTTTTTTATTATTTTTTTTTTACTAATAAGAAGCCAAACCTAAAGTATATGAGAAAACAGCTACAGAAACATTTCCTATATGATAGTTTAATAAAGATAAAGAAAATGTTGCACTTTAATGGATGGAAAGTAAAATAGCAGGTAGATTAGATGAGGACTGATGGAACAGGATAGTTTGTAGAGGAAGCAGAGCCTAGTTGTAGAAGCACAGACTAGACCCAGTTCTATATACACAGACTAGACCCAGTTCTAGATACACAGACTAGGCCCAGTTCTAGATACACAGACTAGACCCAGTTCTAGATACACAGACTAGACCCAGTTCTAGATACACAGACTAAACACAGTTCTAGATACACAGACTAGACCCAGTTCTAGATACACAGACTAAACACAGTTCTAGATACACAGACTAGACCCAGTTCTAGATACACAGACTAGACACAGTTCTAGATGAACAGACTAGACACAGTACTAGATACACAGACTAGACCCAGTTCTAGATACAGACTAGATCCAGTTCTAGATACACAGACTAGACACAGTTTTAGATACACAGACTAGACCCAGTTCTAGATACACAGACTAGCCCAGTTCTAGATACACAGACTAGACCCAGTACTAGACCCAGTTCTAGATACACAGACTAGACCCAGTCTTGACAAGTGAGCTGATACTTCTGGTGCGGAGCTTGTAATAATATAATTCTTAGACTACACTTTCATGTATCACTGACTACAGTTATAAACGTGAGGTTCTTGGCACACAATTTAGTAAATTGTGCGAGCCCATCTGCCACGTCACGGCGACCTCATTCAGATGGGTCCCTACACTAAGACTTTACTTCTAGAATAAATGCTGACCCCCACCCTCTATACACCCCAGAGATCAAGTTTTTATAAACTGCCCTGTGACAGTGAGTCTATAAGAAGGTGATCTCCTGCCCTATATGTAAAGTGTTAGTATAGGGACCCATCGTAATAAGGCCACTAAGTGGTTGATGAGATCAAACATGTCATGCAGAATTTCTGCTCTAACATCTCTATGGCTAAAACATAGTAAGGGTGCATGCACACTGAGTAACGCCGGGCGTGTATGAGAGCCGTACACGCCGGCGTTACAGCAGGGCTGCCGAACACTTCCCATTCACTTCAATGGGAGCGCTCGTAAACGCCGCTGTTACGAGCGCTCCCATTGAAGTGAATGGGAAGTGTTCGGCAGTCTGCCGTAATGCCGGCGTGTACGGCTCTCATACACGCCCGGCGTTACGTAGTGTGCATGCACCCTTATATATGATAGGACACTAGTAATAGTAATGTAATATAACATCTGTCTATCTATTCAATTTGTTTAAATATACACCTTACACTTACTGTATATAGAGATACATTACATAAGTGGTACAACTTAAAACAGGCATATATACAGTATATAATCAGAGAAATATATACATGCAATACACACCTTACACATACTGTATATGGACAAATGGCAAAATGAAAGAATGCACTACAAGGTATTGTGAAAAAATCTGTACTGAGCTCATTCACCCATCATGTAGTGCGACCTTTGTAATAGTCAGTAAGTAGTATCCACTTATGTAATGTACCCGAAGTGTGTATGTATACATCCTAATAAGTGTACATATTAAATTATATATATACACATACACACACACACACACACACTGGACAAAACATATATAAAATACAGACATCTGCACAAATTGTATATACAAATAAGTAAAATAGATAAAGACACGTCATATATAATTAGCACACACACCTTTACCTATATTGTTTACATAGATTCCTATAAGTATTATCATATTAAATGGGATATACTACAGTATTTATCTTCTATCCATAGGATAGAGGATATATTACACATCCTACTACCTCAGCTCTCTGTTTACCTCTCCTATTCTCCTTTGCCTTCCCTCCTCCAACCTCCTCCTCCACTGAACCCTTCTCTCCTCCTACACTAACCCCCTACCACTACTCTCCTCCTAGTAATCTACTATAGGATACTAATGATAATAATGTACTATAATGGATTACAGATATATGTATTCTATGTAATTACATATATGTTTAAATATACACAATACACAATTTATACTTACAGTATGTAGTATATAATGCTTAAGTGACAAGTATGTAACTACAGATATATGTACATGCAGTACACAGCTTACAATAATTGGATTTACAACTCTATCTATCTATCTATCTATCTATCTTTAGTACAAGCGTCTATAAATAGACTGTTTACATAGATACCTATAGGTATTATAGTATTAGGTAGGTCTCCTTAATCTATCCCTACCTCCTCTACCCCTCTGTGCCTCTCTTCTCTACATCGCGGCACCTCATGCCTCTCCTTCCCTGAGCCCCCTTCTCTACAACTCTGCACCTCTCTCCTCAACCCCTCTTCACCTCACACCTCTATTTTCACTACATTACCCCTCTGCACTTGCTCCTCTCTCCTCCACCTATTCCTCGTCTTGTGCCTCTCTGAGCTACCCTGCCGAACTTCGTCCCTTTCTCCTCTACTGATTTGCACCACTTTCCTATTTCCTTCTCTGAATCTTTTGCGTTCTGCTTCCCTTCTTCCCGCTCTCTGTCTCTGGGCTCCTCATGCCTCTTGTTTATGTCTCTCTGTTATTTATGCTTTGTTCCTCTTTTCTCTACCCCTCCATCTCTGCGCCTCTCATCTCTCTGTTACCTCTACCACTCCCTACCTCTCTACTCCTCCTTTCATCTTTCTATCTATCCTACCCCTCCAGCTTTCTCTCTTCTACCCGTCACACCTCCTGCATCTGCCTCTTTTACCACACACCTCTCTGCACCTCTATCCTCCCTCTTCTATCCCTCCAGGCCTCACATCTCTCTCCCTCCAGGCCTCACATCTCTCTCCCTCCAGGACTCACATCTCTCTCCTCTCTCCCTCCAGGCCTCACATCTCTCTCCCTCCAGGCCTCACATCTCTCTCCGTCCAGGCCTCACATGTCTCCTCTCTCCCTCCAGGCCTCACATCTCTCTCCTCTCTCCCTCCAGGCCTCACATCTCTCTCCTCTCTCCCTCCAGGCCTCACATCTCTCTCCTCTGTCCCTTCTGGCCTCACATCTCTCCCTCCAGGCCTCACATCTCTCTCCTTTCTCCCTCCAGGCCTCAAATCTCTCTACTCAATCCCTCCAGGCCTCACATCACCCTCCTCTCTACCTCCAGGCCTCACATCTCTCTCCTCTCTCCCTCCAGGCCTCACATCTCTCTCCTCACTCCCTCCAGGCCTCACATCTCTCTCCTCTCTCCCTCCAAGCCTCACATCTCTCTCCTCTCTCCCTCCAGGCCTCACATCTCTCTCCTCTCTCCCTCCAAGCCTCACATCTCTCTCCTCTCTCCCTCCAGGCCTCACATCTCTCTCCTCTCTCCCTCCAGGCCTCACATCTCTCTCCCTCCTGGCCTCACATCTCTCCCTCCAGGCCTCACATCTCTCTCCCTCCAGGCCTCACATCTCTCTCCTCTCTCCCTCCAGGCCTCACATCTCTCTCCTCTCTCCCTCCAGGCCTCACATCTCTCTCCTCTCTCCCTCCAGGCCTCACGACTCTCTCCTCTCTCTCTTCAGGCCTCAAATCTCTCTCCCTCCAGGCCTCACATCTCTCCTCACTCCCTCCAGGCCTCACATCTCTCTCCTCTCTCCTGGCCTCACATCTCTCTCCTCTCTCCCTTCAGGCCTCACATCTCTCTCCTCTCTCCCTCCAGGCCTCACATATCTCTCCTCTCTCCCTCCAGGCCTCACATCTCTCTCCCTCCAGGCCTCACATCTCTCCTCACTCCCTCCAGGCCTCACATCTCTCTCCTCTCTACCTCCAGGCCTCACATCTCTCTCCTCTCTCCCTCCAGGCCTCACATCTCTCTCCTCTCTCCCTCCAGGCCTCACATCTCTCCTCTCTCCCTTCTGGCCTCACATCTCTCTCCCTCCTGGCCTCACATCTCTCTCCCTCCAGGCCTCACATCTCTCTCCTCTCTCCCTCCAGGCCTCACATCTCTCTCCTCTCTCCCTCCAGGCCTCACATCTCTCTCCTCTCTCCCTCCAGGCCTCACATCTCTCTCCTCTCTCCCTCCAGGCCTCACATCTCTCTCCTCTCTCCCTCCAGGCCTCACATCTTTCTCCTCTCTCCCTCCAGGCCTCACATCTCTCTCCTCTCTCCCTCCAGGCCTCACAACTCTCTCCTCTCTCTCTTCAGGCCTCACATCTCTCTCCCTCCAGGCCTCACATCTCTCTCCTCTCTCCCTCCAGGCCTCACATCTCTCTCCCTCCAGGCCTCACATCTCTCTCTTCACTCCCTCCAGGCCTCACATCTCTCTCCTCTCTCCCTCCAGGCCTCACATCACTCTCCTCTCTCCCTCCAGGCCTCACATCTCTATCCTCTCTCCATCCAGGCCTCACATCTCTCTCCTCTCTTCCTCCAGGCCTCACATCTCTCTCTTCTCTCCCTCCAGGCCTCACATCTCTCTCCTCTCTCCCTCCAGGCCTCTCATCTCTCTCCTCTCTCCCTCCTGGCCTCACTCCTCTCTCCCTACAGGCCTCACATCTCTCTCCTCTCTCCCTCCAGGCCTCACATCTCTCTCCTCTCTCCCTCCAGGCCTCACATCTCTCCCCTCTCTCCCGCCAGGCCGCTCATCTCTCTCCCTCCAGGCCTCAAATCTCTCTCCTCCTTCTCTTCAGGCCTCACATCTCTCTCCTCTCTCCCTCCAGGCCTCACATCTCTCTCCTCTTACCTGGCCTCACATCTCTCTCCTCTCCCCCTCCAGGCCTCACATCTCTCTCCTCTTACCTGGCCTCACATCTCTCTCCTCTCTCCCTCCAGGCCTCACATCTCTCCTCACTCCCTCCAGGCCTCACATCTCTCTCCTCTCTCCTGGCCTCACATCTCTCTCCTCTCTCCCTCCAGGCCTCACATCTCTCTCCTCTCTCCCTCCAGGCCTCACATCTCTCTCCTCTCTCCCTCCAGGCCTCACACCTCTCCTCACTCCCTCCAGGCCTCACATCTCTCTCCTCACTCCCTCCAGGCCTCACATCTCTCTCCTCTCTCCCTCCAGGCCTCACATCTCTCTCCTCTCTCCCTCCAGGCCTCACATCTCTCTCCTCTCTCCCTCCAGGCCTCACATCTCTCTCCTCTCTCCCTCCAGGCCTCACATCTCTCTCTTCTCTCCCTCCAGGCCTCACATCTCTCTCCTCTCTCCCTCCTGGCCTCACATCTCTCCCTTCTGACCCCACATCTCTCTCCTCTCTCCCTCCTTGCTTCACATCTCTCCCTCCTGGCCTCACATCTCTCTCCTCACATCTCTCTCCTCTCTCCCTCCAGGCCTCACATCTTTCTCCTCTCTCCCTCCAGGCCTCACATCTCTCTCCCTTCAGGCCTCACATCTCTCTCCTCTCTCTTTCCAGGCCTCACATCTCTCTCCTCACTCCCTCCAGGCCTCACATCTCTCTCCTCTCTCCCTCCAGGACTCACATCTCTCTCCTCTCTCCTGGCCTCACATCTCTCTCCTCTCTCCCTCCAGGCCTCACATCTCTCTCCTCTCTCCCTCCAGGCCTCACATGTCTCTCCCTCCAGGCCTCACATCTCTCCTCACTCCCTCCAGGCCTCACATCTCTCTCCTCTCTACCTCCAGGCCTCACATCTCTCCTCACTCCCTCCAGGCCTCACATCTCTCTCCCTCCAGGCCTCACATCTCTCTCGTCTCTCTTTCCAGGCCTCACATCTCTGTCCTCTCTCCCTTTAGGCCTCAAATCTCTCTCCTCTCTCCATCCAGGCCTCACATCTCTCTCCTCTCTCCCTCCAGGCCTCACATCTCTCTCCTCTCTCCCTCCTGGCCTCACATCTCTCCCTCCAGGCCTCACATCTCTCTCCTCTCTCCCTCCAGGCCTCACATCTCTCTCCCTCCAGGCCTCACATCTCTCTCCTCTCTCCCTCCAGGCCTCACATCTCTCTCCTCACTCCCTCCAGGCCTCACATCTCACTCCTCTCTCCCTCCAGGCCTCACATCTCTCTCCTCTCTCCCTCCAGGCCTCACATCTCTCTCCTCTCTCCCTCCTGGCCTCACATCTCTCCCTTCTGATCCCACATCTCTCTCCTCTCTCCCTCCTGGCTTCACATCTCTCCCTCCTGGCCTCACATCTCTCTCCTCACTCCCTCCAGGCCTCACATCTCTCTCCTCTCTCCCTCCAGGCCTCACATCTCTCTCCTCTCTCCCTCCAGGCCTCACATCTCTCTCCTCTCTCCCTCCAGGCCTCACATCTCTCTCCTCTCTCCCTCCAGGCCTCACATCTCTCTCTTCTCTCCCTCCAGGCCTCACATCTCTCCCCTCTCTCCCTCCAGGCCTCTCATCTTTCTCCTCTCTCCCTCCTGGCCTCACTCCTCTCTCCCTACAGGCCTCACATCTCTCTCCTCTCTCCCTCCAGGCCTCACATCTCTCTCCTCTCTCCCTCCAGGCCTCACATCTCTCCCCTCTCTCCCGCCAGGCCTCTCATCTCTCTCCCTCCAGGCCTCAAATCTCTCTCCTCCTTCTCTTCAGGCTTCACATCTCTCTCCTCTCTCCCTCCAGGCCTCACATCTCTCTCCTCTTTCCTGGCCTCACATCTCTCTCCTCTCTCCCTCCAGGCCTCACATCTCTCTCCTCTCTCCCTCCTGGCCTCACATCTCTCTCCTCTCTCCCTCCAGGCCTCACATCTCTGTCCTCACTCCCTCCAGGCCTCACATCTCTCTCCTCTTTCCCTCCTGGCCTCACATCTCTCCCTTCTGGCCCCACATCTCTCTCCTCTCTCCCTCCTGGCTTCACATCTCTCCCTCATGGCCTCACATCTCTCTCTTCACTCCCTCCAGGCCTCACATCTCTCTCCTCTCTCCCTCCAGGCCTCACATCTATCTCCTCTCTCCCTCCAGGCCTCACATCTCTCTCCCTCCAGGCCTCACATCTCTCTCGTCTCTCTTTCCAGGCCTCACATCTCTCTCCTCACTCCCTCCAGGCCTCACATCTCTCTCCTCTCTCCCTCCTGGCCTCACATCTCTCCCTTCTGGCCCACATCTCTTTCCTCTCTCCCTCCTGGCTTCACATCTCTCCCTCCTGGCCTCACATCTCTCTCCTTACTCCCTCCAGGCCTCACTTCTTTTTCCTCTCTCCCTCCAGGCCTCACATGTCTCTCCTCTTTCCCTCCAGGCCTCACATCTCTCTCCTCTCTCCCTCCAGGCCTCACATGTCTCTCCTCTCTCCCACCTGGACTCACTCCTCTCTCCCTCCAGACCTCACATCTCTCTCCTCTCTCCCTCCAAGCCTCACATCTCTCTCCCTCCAGGCCTCACATCTCTCTCCTCTCTCCCTCCAGGCCTCACATCTTTTTCCTCTCTCCCTCCAGGCCTCACATCTCTCTCCTCTCTCTCTTCAAGCCTCACATCTCTCTCCTCTCTCCCTTTGGGCCTCACATCTCTCTCCTCTCCCCTGGCCTCACATCTCTCTCCTCACTCCCTCCAGGTCTCACATCTCTCTCCTCTCTCCCTCCTGGCCTCACTCCTCTCTCCCTCCAGGCCTCACATGTCTCTCCTCTCTCCCTCCAGGCCTCACATCTCTCTCCTCTCTCCCTCCAGGCCTCACATGTCTCTCCTCTCTCCCACCTGGACTCACTCCTCTCTCCCTCCAGACCTCACATCTCTCTCCTCTCTCCCTCCAAGCCTCACATCTCTCTCCTCTCTCCCTCCAGGCCTCACATCTCTCTCCTCTCTCCCTCCAGGCCTCACATCTCTCTCCTTTCTCCCTCCAGGCCTCACATCTCTCCCCTCTCTCCCGCCAGGCCTCTCATCTCTCTCCCTCCAGGCCTCAAATCTCTCTCCTCCTTCTCTTCAGGCCTCACATCTCTCTCCTCTCTCCCTCCAGGCCTCACATCTCTCTCCTCTTTCCTGGCCTCACATCTCTCTCCTCTCTCCCTCCAGGCCTCACATCTCTCTCCTCTCTCCCTCCTGAGCTCACATCTCTCTCCTCTCTCCCTCCAGGCCTCACATCTCTGTCCTCATTCCCTCCAGGCCTCACATCTCTCTCCTCTTTCCCTCCTGGCCTCACATCTCTCCCTTCTGGCCCCACATCTCTCTCCTCTCTCCCTCCTGGCTTCACATCTCTCCCTCCTGGCCTCACATCTCTCTCCTCACTCCCTCCAGGCCTCACATCTCTCTCCTCTCTCCCTCCAGGCCTCACATCTATCTCCTCTCTCCCTCCAGGCCTCACATCTCTCTCCCTCCAGGCCTCACATCTCTCTCGTCTCTCTTTCCAGGCCTCACATCTCTCTCCTCACTCCCTCCAGGCCTCACATCTCTCTCCTCTCTCCCTCCTGGCCTCACATCTCTCCTTTCTGGCCCACATCTCTTTCCTCTCTCCCTCCTGGCTTCACATCTCTCCCTCCTGGCCTCACATCTCTCTCCTCACTCCCTCCAGGCCTCACTTCTTTTTCCTCTCTCCCTCCAGGCCTCACATGTCTCTCCTCTCTCCCTCCAGGCCTCACATCTCTCTCCTCTCTCCCACCTGGACTCACTCCTCTCTCCCTCCAGACCTCACATCTCTCTCCTCTCTCCTTCCAAGCCTCACATCTCTCTCCTCTCTCCCTCCAGGCCTCACATCTCTCTCCTCTCTCCCTCCAGGCCTCACATCTTTTTCCTCTCTCCCTCCAGGCCTCACATCTCTCTCCTCTCTCTCTTCAAGCCTCACATCTCTCTCCTCTCTCCCTCCGGGCCTCACATCTCTCTCCTCTCCCCTGGCCTCACATCTCTCTCCTCTCTCCCTCCAGGCCTCACATCTCTCTCCTCTCTCCCTCCTGGCCTCACATCTCTCTCCTCTCTCCCTCCAGGCCTCACATCTCTCTCCTCTCTCCCTCCAGGCCTCACATCTCTCTCCTCTCTCCCTCCAGGCCTCACATCTCTCTCCTCACTCCCTCCAGGTCTCACATCTCTCTCCTCTCTCCCTCCTGGCCTCACTCCTCTCTCCCTCCAGGCCTGACATGTCTCTCCTCTCTCCCTCCAGGCCTCACATCTCTCTCCTCTCTCCCTCCAGGCCTCACATGTCTCTCCTCTCTCCCACCTGGACTCACTCCTCTCTCCCTCCAGACCTCACATCTCTCTCCTCTCTCCCTCCAAGCCTCACATCTCTCTCCTCTCTCCCTCCAGGCCTCACATCTCTCTCCTCTCTCCCTCCAGGCCTCACATCTCTCTCCTCTCTCTCTTCAAGCCTCACATCTCTCTCCTCTCTCCCTCCAGGCCTCACATCTCTCTCCTCTCCCCTGGCCTCACATCTCTCTCCTCTTACCTGGCCTCACATCTCTCTCCTCTCTTCCTCCAGGCCTCACATCTCTCCTCACTCCCTCCAGGCCTCACATCTCTCTCCTCTCTCCTGGCCTCACATCTCTCTCCTCTCTCCCTCCAGGCCTCACATCTCTCTCCTCTCTCCTGGCCTCACATCTCTCTCCTCTCTACCTCCAGGCCTCACATCTCTCCTCACTCCCTCCAGGCCTCACATCTCTGTCCTCTCTCCCTTTAGGCCTCAAATCTCTCTCCTCTCTCCATCCAGGCCTCACATCTCTCTCCTCTCTCCCTCCAGGCCTCACATCTCTCTCCTCTCTCCCTCCTGGCCTCACATCTCTCCCTCCAGGCCTCACATCTCTCTCCTCTCTCCCTCCAGGCCTCACATCTCTCTCCCTCCAGGCCTCACATCTCTCTCCTCTCTCCCTCCAGGCCTCACATCTCTCTCCTCACTCCCTCCAGGCCTCACATCTCACTCCTCTCTCCCTCCAGGCCTCACATCTCTCTCCTCTCTCCCTCCAGGCCTCACATCTCTCTCCTCTCTCCCTCCTGGCCTCACATCTCTCCCTTCTGATCCCACATCTCTCTCCTCTCTCCCTCCTGGCTTCACATCTCTCCCTCCTGGCCTCACATCTCTCTCCTCACTCCCTCCAGGCCTCACATCTCTCTCCTCTCTCCCTCCAGGCCTCACATCTCTCTCCTCTCTCCCTCCAGGCCTCACATCTCTCTCCTCTCTCCCTCCAGGCCTCACATCTCTCTCCTCTCTCCCTCCAGGCCTCACATCTCTCTCTTCTCTCCCTCCAGGCCTCACATCTCTCCCCTCTCTCCCTCCAGGCCTCTCATCTTTCTCCTCTCTCCCTCCTGGCCTCACTCCTCTCTCCCTACAGGCCTCACATCTCTCTCCTCTCTCCCTCCAGGCCTCACATCTCTCTCCTCTCTCCCTCCAGGCCTCACATCTCTCCCCTCTCTCCCGCCAGGCCTCTCATCTCTCTCCCTCCAGGCCTCAAATCTCTCTCCTCCTTCTCTTCAGGCTTCACATCTCTCTCCTCTCTCCCTCCAGGCCTCACATCTCTCTCCTCTTTCCTGGCCTCACATCTCTCTCCTCTCTCCCTCCAGGCCTCACATCTCTCTCCTCTCTCCCTCCTGGCCTCACATCTCTCTCCTCTCTCCCTCCAGGCCTCACATCTCTGTCCTCACTCCCTCCAGGCCTCACATCTCTCTCCTCTTTCCCTCCTGGCCTCACATCTCTCCCTTCTGGCCCTACATCTCTCTCCTCTCTCCCTCCTGGCTTCACATCTCTCCCTCATGGCCTCACATCTCTCTCTTCACTCCCTCCAGGCCTCACATCTCTCTCCTCTCTCCCTCCAGGCCTCACATCTATCTCCTCTCTCCCTCCAGGCCTCACATCTCTCTCCCTCCAGGCCTCACATCTCTCTCGTCTCTCTTTCCAGGCCTCACATCTCTCTCCTCACTCCCTCCAGGCCTCACATCTCTCTCCTCTCTCCCTCCTGGCCTCACATCTCTCCCTTCTGGCCCACATCTCTTTCCTCTCTCCCTCCTGGCTTCACATCTCTCCCTCCTGGCCTCACATCTCTCTCCTTACTCCCTCCAGGCCTCACTTCTTTTTCCTCTCTCCCTCCAGGCCTCACATGTCTCTCCTCTTTCCCTCCAGGCCTCACATCTCTCTCCTCTCTCCCTCCAGGCCTCACATGTCTCTCCTCTCTCCCACCTGGACTCACTCCTCTCTCCCTCCAGACCTCACATCTCTCTCCTCTCTCCCTCCAAGCCTCACATCTCTCTCCCTCCAGGCCTCACATCTCTCTCCTCTCTCCCTCCAGGCCTCACATCTTTTTCCTCTCTCCCTCCAGGCCTCACATCTCTCTCCTCTCTCTCTTCAAGCCTCACATCTCTCTCCTCTCTCCCTTTGGGCCTCACATCTCTCTCCTCTCCCCTGGCCTCACATCTCTCTCCTCTCTCCCTCCAGGCCTCACATCTCTCTCCTCTCTCCCTCCTGGCCTCACATCTCTCTCCTCTCTCCCTCCAGGCCTCACATCTCTCTCCTCTCTCCCTCCAGGCCTCACATCTCTCTCCTCTCTCCCTCCAGGCCTCACATCTCTCTCCTCACTCCCTCCAGGTCTCACATCTCTCTCCTCTCTCCCTCCTGGCCTCACTCCTCTCTCCCTCCAGGCCTCACATGTCTCTCCTCTCTCCCTCCAGGCCTCACATCTCTCTCCTCTCTCCCTCCAGGCCTCACATGTCTCTCCTCTCTCCCACCTGGACTCACTCCTCTCTCCCTCCAGACCTCACATCTCTCTCCTCTCTCCCTCCAAGCCTCACATCTCTCTCCTCTCTCCCTCCAGGCCTCACATCTCTCTCCTCTCTCCCTCCAGGCCTCACATCTCTCTCCTCTCTCTCTTCAAGCCTCACATCTCTCTCCTCTCTCCCTCCAGGCCTCACATCTCTCTCCTCTCCCCTGGCCTCACATCTCTCTCCTCTCTCCCTCCAGGCCTCACATCTCTCTCCTCTCTCCCTCCTGGCCTCACATCTCTCCCTTCTGACCCCACATCTCTCTCCTCTCTCCCTCCTGGCTTCACATCTCTCCCTCCTGGCCTCACATCTCTCTCCTCACTCCCTCCAGGCCTCACATCTCTCTCCTCTCTCCCTCCAGGCCTCACATCTCTCTCCTCTCTCCCTCCAGGCCTCACATCTCTCTCCTCTCTCCCTCCAGGCCTCACATCTCTCTCCTCTCTCCCTCCAGGCCTCACATCTCTCTCTTCTCTCCCTCCAGGCCTCACATCTCTCCCCTGTCTCCCTTCAGGCCTCTTATCTCTCTCCTCTCTCCCTCCTGGCCTCACTCCTCTCTCCCTACAGGCCTCACATCTCTCTCCTCTCTCCCTCCAGGCCTCACATCTCTCTCCTTTCTCCCTCCAGGCCTCACATCTCTCCCCTCTCTCCCGCCAGGCCTCTCATCTCTCTCCCTCCAGGCCTCAAATCTCTCTCCTCCTTCTCTTCAGGCCTCACATCTCTCTCCTCTCTCCCTCCAGGCCTCACATCTCTCTCCTCTTTCCTGGCCTCACATCTCTCTCCTCTCTCCCTCCAGGCCTCACATCTCTCTCCTCTCTCCCTCCTGGCCTCACATCTCTCTCCTCTCTCCCTCCAGGCCTCACATCTCTGTCCTCATTCCCTCCAGGCCTCACATCTCTCTCCTCTTTCCCTCCTGGCCTCACATCTCTCCCTTCTGGCCCCACATCTCTCTCCTCTCTCCCTCCTGGCTTCACATCTCTCCCTCCTGGCCTCACATCTCTCTCCTCACTCCCTCCAGGCCTCACATCTCTCTCCTCTCTCCCTCCAGGCCTCACATCTATCTCCTCTCTCCCTCCAGGCCTCACATCTCTCTCCCTCCAGGCCTCACATCTCTCTCGTCTCTCTTTCCAGGCCTCACATCTCTCTCCTCACTCCCTCCAGGCCTCACATCTCTCTCCTCTCTCCCTCCTGGCCTCACATCTCTCCTTTCTGGCCCACATCTCTTTCCTCTCTCCCTCCTGGCTTCACATCTCTCCCTCCTGGCCTCACATCTCTCTCCTCACTCCCTCCAGGCCTCACTTCTTTTTCCTCTCTCCCTCCAGGCCTCACATGTCTCTCCTCTCTCCCTCCAGGCCTCACATCTCTCTCCTCTCTCCCACCTGGACTCACTCCTCTCTCCCTCCAGACCTCACATCTCTCTCCTCTCTCCTTCCAAGCCTCACATCTCTCTCCTCTCTCCCTCCAGGCCTCACATCTCTCTCCTCTCTCCCTCCAGGCCTCACATCTTTTTCCTCTCTCCCTCCAGGCCTCACATCTCTCTCCTCTCTCTCTTCAAGCCTCACATCTCTCTCCTCTCTCCCTCCGGGCCTCACATCTCTCTCCTCTCCCCTGGCCTCACATCTCTCTCCTCTCTCCCTCCAGGCCTCACATCTCTCTCCTCTCTCCCTCCTGGCCTCACATCTTTCTCCTCTCTCCCTCCAGGCCTCACATCTCTCTCCTCTCTCCCTCCAGGCCTCACATCTCTCTCCTCTCTCCCTCCAGGCCTCACATCTCTCTCCTCACTCCCTCCAGGTCTCACATCTCTCTCCTCTCTCCCTCCTGGCCTCACTCCTCTCTCCCTCCAGGCCTCACATGTCTCTCCTCTCTCCCTCCAGGCCTCACATCTCTCTCCTCTCTCCCTCCAGGCCTCACATGTCTCTCCTCTCTCCCACCTGGACTCACTCCTCTCTCCCTCCAGACCTCACATCTCTCTCCTCTCTCCCTCCAAGCCTCACATCTCTCTCCTCTCTCCCTCCAGGCCTCACATCTCTCTCCTCTCTCCCTCCAGGCGTCACATCTCTCTCCTCTCTCTCTTCAAGCCTCACATCTCTCTCCTCTCTCCCTCCAGGCCTCACATCTCTCTCCTCTCCCCTGGCCTCACATCTCTCTCCTCTTACCTGGCCTCACATCTCTCTCCTCTCTTCCTCCAGGCCTCACATCTCTCCTCACTCCCTCCAGGCCTCACATCTCTCTCCTCTCTCCTGGCCTCACATCTCTCTCCTCTCTCCCTCCAGGCCTCACATCTCTCTCCTCTCTCCCTCCAGGCCTCACATCTCTCTCCTCTCTCCCTCCAGGCCTCACACCTCTCCTCACTCACTCCAGGCCTCACATCTCTCTCCTCTCTATCTCCAGGCCTCACATCTCTCTCCTCTCTATCTCCAGGCCTCACATCTCTCCTCACTCCCTCCAGGCCTCACATCTCTCTCCTCTCTCCCTCCAGGCCTCACATCTCTCTCCTCTCTCCCTCCAGGCCTCACATCTCTCTCCTCTCTCCCTCCAGGCCTCACATCTCTCTCCTCTCTCCCTCCTGGCCTCACATCTCTCCCTCCAGGCCTCACATCTCTCTCCTCTCTCCCTCCAGGCCTCACATCTCTCTCCCTCCAGGCCTCACATCTCTCTCCTCTCTCCCTCCAGGCCTCACATCTCTCTCCTCACTCCCTCCAGGCCTCACATCTCTCTCCTCTCTCCCTCCAGGCCTCACATCTCTCTCCTCTCTCCCTCCAGGCCTCACATCTCTCTCCTCTCTCCCTCCAGGCCTCACATCTCTCTCCTCTCTCCCTCCAGGCCTCAAATCTCTCTCTTCTCTCCCTCCAGGCCTCACATCTCTCTCCTCTCTCCCTCCTGGCCTCACATCTCTCCCTTCTGACCCCACATCTCTCTCCTCTCTCCCTCCTGGCTTCACATCTCTCCCTCCTGGCCTCACATCTCTCTCCTCACATCTCTCTCCTCTCTCCCTCCAGGCCTCACATCTTTCTCCTCTCTCCCTCCAGGCCTCACATCTCTCTCCCTTCAGGCCTCACATCTCTCTCCTCTCTCTTTCCAGGCCTCACATCTCTCTCCTCACTCCCTCCAGGCCTCACATCTCTCTCCTCTCTCCCTCCAGGACTCACATCTCTCTCCTCTCTCCTGGCCTCACATCTCTCTCCTCTCTCCCTCCAGGCCTCACATCTCTCTCCTCTCTCCCTCCAGGCCTCACATGTCTCTCCCTCCAGGCCTCACATCTCTCCTCACTCCCTCCAGGCCTCACATCTCTCTCCTCTCTACCTCCAGGCCTCACATCTCTCCTCACTCCCTCCAGGCCTCACATCTCTGTCCTCTCTCCCTTCAGGCCTCACATCTCTCTCCTCTCTCCATCCAGGCCTCACATCTCTCTCCTCTCTCCCTCCAGGCCTCACATCTCTCTCCTCTCTCCCTCCTGGCCTCACATCTCTCCCTCCAGGCTTCACATCTCTCTCCTCTCTCCCTCCAGGCCTCACATCTCTCTCCTCACTCCCTCCAGGCCTCACATCTCGCTCCTCTCTCCCTCCAGGCCTCACATCTCTCTCCTCTCTCCCTCCAGGCCTCACATCTCTCTCCTCTCTCCCTCCTGGCCTCACATCTCTCCCTTCTGATCCCACATCTCTCTCCTCTCTCCCTCCTGGCTTCACATCTCTCCCTCCTGGCCTCACATCTCTCTCCTCACTCCCTCCAGGCCTCACATCTCTCTCCTCTCTCCCTCCAGGCCTCACATCTCTCTTCTCTCTCCCTCCAGGCCTCACATCTCTCTCCTCTCTCCCTCCAGGCCTCACATCTCTCTCCTCTCTCCCTCCAGGCCTCACATCTCTCTCTTCTCTCCCTCCAGGCCTCACATCTCTCCCCTCTCTCCCTCCAGGCCTCTCATCTTTCTCCTCTCTCCCTCCTGGCCTCACTCCTCTCTCCCTACAGGCCTCACATCTCTCTCCTCTCTCCCTCCAGGCCTCACATCTCTCTCCTCTCTCCCTCCAGGCCTCACATCTCTCCCCTCTCTCCCGCCAGGCCTCTCATCTCTCTCCCTCCAGGCCTCAAATCTCTCTCCTCCTTCTCTTCAGGCCTCACATCTCTCTCCTCTCTCCCTCCAGGCCTCACATCTCTCTCCTCTTTCCTGGCCTCACATCTCTCTCCTCTCTCCCTCCAGGCCTCACATCTCTCTCCTCTCTCCCTCCTGGCCTCACATCTCTCTCCTCTCTCCCTCCAGGCCTCACATCTCTGTCCTCACTCCCTCCAGGCCTCACATCTCTCTCCTCTTTCCCTCCTGGCCTCACATCTCTCCCTTCTGGCCCCACATCTCTCTCCTCTCTCCCTCCTGGCTTCACATCTCTCCCTCATGGCCTCACATCTCTCTCCTCACTCCCTCCAGGCCTCACATCTCTCTCCTCTCTCCCTCCAGGCCTCACATCTATCTCCTCTCTCCCTCCAGGCCTCACATCTCTCTCCCTCCAGGCCTCACATCTCTCTCGTCTCTCTTTCCAGGCCTCACATCTCTCTCCTCACTCCCTCCAGGCCTCACATCTCTCTCCTCTCTCCCTCCTGGCCTCACATCTCTCCCTTCTGGCCCACATCTCTTTCCTCTCTCCCTCCTGGCTTCACATCTCTCTCTCCTGGCCTCACATCTCTCTCCTCACTCCCTCCAGGCCTCACTTCTTTTTCCTCTCTCCCTCCAGGCCTCACATGTCTCTCCTCTCTCCCTCCAGGCCTCACATCTCTCTCCTCTCTCCCTCCAGGCCTCACATGTCTCTCCTCTCTCCCACCTGGACTCACTCCTCTCTCCCTCCAGACCTCACATCTCTCTCCTCTCTCCCTCCAAGCCTCACATCTCTCTCCTCTCTCCCTCCAGGCCTCACATCTCTCTCCTCTCTCCCTCCAGGCCTCACATCTTTTTCCTCTCTCCCTCCAGGCCTCACATCTCTCTCCTCTCTCTCTTCAAGCCTCACATCTCTCTCCTCTCTCCCTCCGGGCCTCACATCTCTCTCCTCTCCCCTGGCCTCACATCTCTCTCCTCTCTCCCTCCAGGCCTCACATCTCTCTCCTCTCTCCCTCCTGGCCTCACATCTCTCTCCTCTCTCCCTCCAGGCCTCACATCTCTCCCCTCTCTCCCTCCAGGCCTCACATCTCTCTCCTCTCTCCCTCCAGGCCTCACATCTCTCTCCTCACTCCCTCCAGGTCTCACATCTCTCTTCTCTCTCCCTCCTGGCCTCACTCCTCTCTCCCTCCAGGCCTCACATGTCTCTCCTCTCTCCCTCCAGGCCTCACATCTCTCTCCTCTCTCCCTCCAGGCCTCACATGTCTCTCCTCTCTCCCACCTGGACTCACTCCTCTCTCCCTCCAGACCTCACATCTCTCTCCTCTCTCCCTCCAAGCCTCACATCTCTCTCCTCTCTCCCTCCAGGCCTCACATCTCTCTCCTCTCTCCCTCCAGGCCTCACATCTCTCTCCTCTCTCTCTTCAAGCCTCACATCTCTCTCCTCTCTCCCTCCAGGCCTCACATCTCTCTCCTCTCCCCTGGCCTCACATCTCTCTCCTCTCTCCCTCCAGGCCTCACATCTCTCTCCTCTCTCCCTCCTGGCCTCACATCTCTCCCTTCTGACCCCACATCTCTCTCCTCTCTCCCTCCTGGCTTCACATCTCTCCCTCCTGGCCTCACATCTCTCTCCTCACTCCCTCCAGGCCTCACATCTCTCTCCTCTCTCCCTCCAGGCCTCACATCTCTCTCCTCTCTCCCTCCAGGCCTCACATCTCTCTCCTCTCTCCCTCCAGGCCTCACATCTCTCTCCTCTCTCCCTCCAGGCCTCACATCTCTCTCTTCTCTCCCTCCAGGCCTCACATCTCTCCCCTCTCTCCCTCCAGGCCTCACATCTCTCTCCTCTCTCCCTCCTGGCCTCACTCCTCTCTCCCTACAGGCCTCACATCTCTCTCCTCTCTCCCTCCAGGCCTCACATCTCTCTCCTCTCTCCCTCCAGGCCTCACATCTCTCCCCTCTCTCCCGCCAGGCCTCTCATCTCTCTCCCTCCAGGCCTCAAATCTCTCTCCTCCTTCTCTTCAGGCCTCACATCTCTCTCCTCTCTCCCTCCAGGCCTCACATCTCTCTCCTCTTTCCTGGCCTCACATCTCTCTCCTCTCTCCCTCCAGGCCTCACATCTCTCTCCTCTCTCCCTCCAGGCCTCACATCTCTGTCCTCACTCCCTCCAGGCCTCACATCTCTCTCCTCTTTCCCTCCTGGCCTCACATCTCTCCCTTCTGGCCCCACATCTCTCTCCTCTCTCCCTCCTGGCTTCACATCTCTCCCTCCTGGCCTCACATCTCTCTCCTCACTCCCTCCAGGCCTCACATCTCTCTCCTCTCTCCCTCCAGGCCTCACATCTATCTCCTCTCTCCCTCCAGGCCTCACATCTCTCTCCCTCCAGGCCTCACATCTCTCTCGTCTCTCTTTCCAGGCCTCACATCTCTCTCCTCACTCCCTCCAGGCCTCACATCTCTCTCCTCTCTCCCTCCTGGCCTCACATCTCTCCCTTCTGGCCCACATCTCTTTCCTCTCTCCCTCCTGGCTTCACATCTCTCCCTCCTGGCCTCACATCTCTCTCCTCACTCCCTCCAGGCCTCACTTCTTTTTCCTCTCTCCCTCCAGGCCTCACATGTCTCTCCTCTCTCCCTCCAGGCCTCACATCTCTCTCCTCTCTCCCTCCAGGCCTCACATGTCTCTCCTCTCTCCCACCTGGACTCACTCCTCTCTCCCTCCAGACCTCACATCTCTCTCCTCTCTCCCTCCAAGCCTCACATCTCTCTCCTCTCTCCCTCCAGGCCTCACATCTCTCTCCTCTCTCCCTCCAGGCCTCACATCTATCTCCTCTCTCCCTCCAGGCCTCACATCTCTCTCCTCTCTCTCTTCAAGCCTCACATCTCTCTCCTCTCTCCCTCCGGGCCTCACATCTCTCTCCTCTCCCCTGGCCTCACATCTCTCTCCTCTCTCCCTCCAGGCCTCACATCTCTCTCCTCTCTCCCTCCTGGCCTCACATCTCTCTCCTCTCTCCCTCCAGGCCTCACATCTCTCTTTTGTCTCCCTCCAGGCCTCACATCTCTCTCCTCACTCACTCCAGGTGTCACATCTCTCTCCTCTCTCCCTCCTGGCCTCACTCCTCTCTCCCTCCAGGCCTCACATGTCTCTCCTCTCTCCCTCCAGGCCTCACATCTCTCTCCTCTCTCCCTCCAGGCCTCACATGTCTCTCCTCTCTCCCACCTGGACTCACTCCTCTCTCCCTCCAGACCTCACATCTCTCTCCTCTCTCCCTCCAAGCCTCACATCTCTCTCCTCTCTCCCTCCAGGCCTCACATCTCTCTCCTCTCTCCCTCCAGGCCTCACATCTCTCTCCTCTCTCTCTTCAAGCCTCACATCTCTC
This sequence comes from Leptodactylus fuscus, assembly GCF_031893055.1. Taxonomy (NCBI): domain Eukaryota; kingdom Metazoa; phylum Chordata; class Amphibia; order Anura; family Leptodactylidae; genus Leptodactylus; species Leptodactylus fuscus. The sequence continues at coordinate 53,823,484 of NC_134274.1, forward strand.
TCCTCTCTCCCTCCAGGCCTCACATCTCTCTCCTCTCCCCTGGCCTCACATCTCTCTCCTCTCTCCCTCCAGGCCTCACATCTCTCTCCTCTCTCCCTCCAGGCCTCACATCTCTCTCCTCACTCCCTCCAGGCCTCACATCTCTGTCCTCACTCCCTCCAGGCCTCACATCTCTCTCCTCTCTCCCTCCAGGCCTCACATGTCTCTCCTCTCTCCCACCTGGACTCACTCCTCTCTCCCTCCAGACCTCACATCTCTCTCCTCTCTCCCTCCAAGCCTCACATCTCTCTCTTCTCTCCCTCCAGGCCTCACATCTCTCTCCTCTCTCCCTCCAGACCTCACATCTCTCTCCTCTCTCCCTCCAAGCCTCACATCTCTCTCCTCTCTCCCTCCAGGCCTCACATCTCTCTCCTCTCTCCCTCCAGGCCTCACATCTCTCTCCTCTCTCTCTTCAAGCCTCACATCTCTCTCCTCTCTCCCTCCAGGCCTCACATCTCTCTCCTCTCCCCTGGCCTCACATCTCTCTCCTCTCTCCCTCCAGGCCTCACATCTCTCTCCTCTCTCCCTCCTGGCCTCACATCTCTCTCCTCTCTCCCTCCAGGCCTCACATCTCTCTCCTCACTCCCTCCAGGCCTCACATCTCTGTCCTCACTCCCTCCAGGCCTCACATCTCTCTCCTCTCTCCCTCCAGGCCTCACATCTCTCTCCTCTCTCCCTCCAGGCCTCACATCTCTCTCCTCTCTTCCTCCAGGCCTCACATCTCCCTCCTCCCTCCCTTTTAGATGCAAATAAATATGTATTTCTTCATGATTCCCTGTGAGTGCCAGCAATTCCTTTTGTACATGGTTATGGCGGTGAGATGCCTTTTCTGAGCACCCAAACTAACAACTACCGAGTGACAGCACACTACAATCAATGGTAGAAGTAATAGTGGGCATACCTATGTTCTGTATCCATGGAGGGCCAGCATTGACTATAATGTCCTCTGGTGGGCCCGGGGACCCCCGTCTGTCACTTTATCACATATTACAGATATATAAAGTAAGATAATAGGGGATAATAAGCATTTCTATCAGGGCCAGGTGTATGGAGGGGCCAGGTAGGATCAGTTATCTGGACCTAATAGAATAGTGTCTGTACAATAGAAGTCACTGGCACAATAACAATATACATTGCTCTTTTTTTATTAGGAGACAATTAACCAATTAACCAGAAGATCTTCTAGTCCAGTGAAGTCCGTCATGGTAAGTCATGCAGCATTGAGATATATATAATATGACAGAATTGATATATTTAGGGGTCCCCCCCCCCTAAACCTAAATATGAGTCATGTATGGAGCCTATGTAATCACATTGTTATACATCTGATGTAATGTGATGATCTCCCACCAGCTTATACTGAAGCTCATACATTTGTCCTGGCCATACTGTCGCCTCTTTCCTACCTTTAAGGGAACCCCACAGGGAGCTGGGGGATGGGAGAGAAGCTACAAGTGTCCCATTGCACATGAAATCTTATTAAAAATGACTGGAGACATTAATGTAAATGTTTCCTATAAACAGGGAGAAGCTGATGTGAAGAGAGACTAATACTGGTCAGTTACTCACAGTCGCCCCCTAGTGTTCCCTGTAATACAGTCTGTGTAATGATCAGTCATGTCATAAGATCTTCAGTATTAGATCCCGGTCACTTACCAAAGTCCTCCCGTCTGCAGAGCGCTCACGTGGACGTCTTCTCTCATCTAATAACTGACGGCAGATAACTGATTTTTCTAATTCCTGTCCTGCAATCCTATTGGTTATGGCTGCGGTTACCATGGTGACATATGATGCAGCCGGAGGATTTAACCCTTTAAATGCCAACACTGTTTTATCAACAAGGCCTTTTTATCTGTCTATTCACATTACTGTATAAGGTCTTGTTTATTGCAGGATAAGACACATATTACTAACTCATTCACTTGTATTAACTCTTGAAGGAGCAGAATGTGAAGCACCAATTCCACTACTGATTTTGTATTTCACATTTTTTGCTCCATTCGCTATGTTTATTCATTTTATTCAATGGCTCAGTACAATTAAATTGATAATCAATATGTATAGATTATTTTTGTTTTTGCAACATAATAACCCATCTCAGAGAAAAAATAAAGTTTTATGTCACCAAAAGAGTCAGACATTTTTGTAGGGCAATTTATGTTATTTATTCTAACCATTCTGCAGTAGATATTATTATTATTATTGATTGGCTTTTAGTTTTGGGGTTGAAGAAAGAAGGGGGAAAAGAAATTCCCGTTTTTTTGGGGGGTTTTTTTCCCCAAAGGTGTATATAACATGTTAACTTTCTTATATGGGTCTTGATGAAGGTAGCTTTTTCAGTTTCACAAATAAATTCCTCTTATGTATAAGAATAAATAAATTATTGCAAATTTTTTAATAAAGTTTTTTACCATTTATACATTTTTCCCAGCATGACACTTTACAGTTCACAGTAGCACCCGGAGTCCGTTCTCAGCTTTCAGTCTTCTGCATGCAGAAGTCGGAAAGCTGTCAGACCGGGTCCGGCTGTGGGCGCCGGTGAGTGTTTTATGTTCTCCGCCGCAAAACCGTTTTTTTTTTTAAAACGGACACAGAGTACTGCATGTCCGACTCTGTGTCTGATTTAAAAAAAAATGGTTTCGGTTTCGTGGCGGAGAGCATAAAACGCTCACCGGCGTTCATGGCCGGACATCTTTCAAACCCATTCAAATGAATGGGTATGAAAGAGTCCTGCAGGTTTCCGTCTCCTGCTCAGTTTTGTGCAGGAAATGGAAACCTGCATGAACGGAGACCGGGCGCAGATGTGAACGAGCCCTTACAATGTGGTCTTCTGATCAGTAATCTATTGCCTTTTACTATAGTCATTATTAATGCCAACTCCCGTGACCCCTTGACTGTCTATACGCACACTAAATTAATTCAGGCAATAGTCAACTTGGAGTACAGTCATGGCCTAAAGTTTGTTTGTCCGGGGTGTAAGCTATTAGCAGGAAGTTGTTGGGTGGGCCCCCAGAACATCTACCACTGGTGGGCCCTAGGCCTTTCAGTCTGAGAGTGTCAGATAGTGTACCCGCTTTGCTGCCTAACCGATTTGGTGTTGGGCCAATCCCAAGTGCATTATCTAAGTAGCCTTCCCAGTCTTCATCCTTTAACCCCCTATGGAGATATGATCTTCGGCATACAGGAAGGCTCTCTGGTTGCTACCTCTCGAAGTCGTGCTGGTGTAAATGGCAGCTGACCAGGGACTAGACAGACTCCAGACCAAAGCACCAGGGACACTGTGCTCACAAGTGCTACTGCTCTTCCCTGCGTCAATGATGTCACGTTTGTTGGTCACATGGCACAACAGCAACTAAGTCTCATGCAAGTGAATGGGTGAGAGCCACAATACCAAACACAGCCCTTAAAATATGTATCAAACTATTCTTAGTAGTTACTGACAAGTCAAATGCTGTGGCCTCTTCAACCAGCTGATCTTTGGAGGTCCCAAATGTTGGATCCCCACCAATCACATAGGTCCTCAATATATAAGTCCCAGAAACCTCATTTTGGATAAGCTTTGGAAATGCTGATTTTTTTGTTGCGGATTTTGCTTCAGTTTATCAAGCCATACCCAGTAGTGTCTGCAAAAGGAATGGGAAGTATAAAGAAGCTCTTATACTTCTCTATTCTGCTTTACCCATTCCTGGCTGGAATAAAGAAATCAGCTTTTCCACAACGTGGGGCTTTAGCCTTATACTGTAACCACTAATCCAGACCAGGCAAAAAAAAATCCCCAAGATCAATTTTTATAAGATTCCATGATTTATTTATTGATGACCTAACAATAAGACCCTCCTCATTTGTTCCTGCAGCCTCCCGTAAAAAAGTCATCAGTATAAAAATTCGATTTGGGGCCACAATTGACGTTAATATACACAATTTTTTTCCCCCCTATATCAATAGTTTTCATTACTAGATTTAGACAATTAGTTAAATGACAATTAGTTAAAACAGGTATGGATTCAGACATCCAAGTTCTAGAGATAAAAGAGCAGGGGTGAACCTACCTCTTTCGCCGCCCGAGTCGAACGAGAGAAAGCCGCCCCCCGGAGGAGGGGGCGGGGCGGAGGGCGTGGCAGCGTGGAGGGTGTGGGGCTAAGCGGAGGGGTGGGGCTTAGCGGTGTTCGAAGGTAGAGAGCAGGCACGGAGAGAACCTGCTCTCTGCCTGAGCGTGAGGGGAGGCTGCTGGAGCAGCGCTGCTCCAGTGGCCTCCCCAAACCTCCGCTCGGTGCTAAGCCAGTCCACTGGTCTGGCTTAGGTAACTAAAAATGCTGCCCTCCCTGGGGCCCTGGCATAGCGCCGCCTGAAGCGCTCGCTTCAGGTCGCCTCATGGGAGGTGCGGCGCTGGGTCTGCCCCACCCAGCTCGGTTATATACATACTTTGTCATAGCAAGTTTAAGACCTAAATAAAATGTTGATGTCATTTTTACTTACATGGTTCTAATAAAATCTTGCAATATGTTGGAACCTGAGGCAAGACAAACAGACACACATCTATGATTGTCCAATGTGTATGCAAAAGCCAATAAATGATGTACATTTCTAGTAACATTCGCACCACCATAAAGCCTGACATTGCTCATGCAGGTAGACTCTTTAAATTGTACCTGTCTTTTGATTTGACATTTCAGGATAAGCTACTATGTCTTTGTACATGATAAGCTAAACTATGTCTAGTCATTCCATGACTTACACTCTGCAGTTTTTATCAGTTTACCCCTCCGCATGCTGTACCTATAGTTTGCATTTCTTTGTGAGACGGTGACTAGGTGCCACATACTGCTCACAGTGAGTAAAGGAGAATCTGCTTCATAACTGTCTCTTTCTCAATCAGAAACAGCCCCAGAAACATGCAAGACATATAGCGAGAAATACTGACTTGTACTGATGTGAGTAAAGCACTTTGGTTGTGGTGGAAAGTTCCTGTCAGCTCCAGCATCAGCATATGTTTCTTCTCTTTATCTCCTGCACTCCCTGCTCGCTCCTACTCTCTCAACCCCTCCATAGACTTCTATAGACGTCATCTGAATCATATGATCTGCAGTTTGTCTTGTGACAAATATAGTTCAGCAGAGAAAAAGGGAACATGGACACAGCCTGATAAAAGCACACGGAGGCATTTGTCACTGATAAGATATATTACAAAATTTATTATAGTCGTCTGTACGATTCATTTAGCAGTTTGTTGAAATGAGATTGATTATTTAACAAAATTTGCTGGTTCTAGGGCAATGAATGGTTCAGACCTAAAATGTTTATCTCTTGGTCCCACAGTCTGTGAAATTGGTCTGAATACTGAATATATAGGAATCATCAGCTTCTCTTCCATGACATTCTGGGTCATTCAGGTGCAGATCAGAAATCTGAAAGAAACATTATATATATATATGTAGTTTATTAAATAAAAGTGCCCTTTTCTTCATTTGATCAAACTTTACCATAGAAGTCTATGGAGAGGGGAGGTGGAGGAAAGAAAGAGCTTCTCAAAGCAGAGAGACATCTACTCCATAGAGAGACAGTTTGGTTTATCCAGAATTACTATCCTGCCTTCTCCTGACAGAAATGCTGTAGACAACCTCATATCGCTGTCTCTCTACTTCTCCTCCCCCCTCCATAGACTTCTTTGTGTATGGTATTTGGAGTTGGTACTGAAATCACTGAGATACAAGGTAAAGACAGAAGAAACTCTTAAATTCTTTCTGTCTTTTCATGCACATGTACATCAGGGAATGCGGGTAGTTAAAGGGGTATTCCCATGTCGCATACTCGCTAGTCTTCGCTTCTGTAAATTCTTCTGTCTTCCGGCTTTGTTGCGTCATTGGTGGGCGGGGTTACATATGCAAAGCCAGCGGCGAGAAGTCGTCGCTTCTATGCCGCTGGCCCTGCGTGCGCTGCCGATGCAGCTAGGCATCGGACGTACAGCGTTCACAATGTAATACAGACCCGGCATCCGCTGTAATAGAGAGGCGGATGCCGGGGAGTGTAGACACCGACACAGAAGCCTGCAACATCGCTACGCCATGAAGCCAGCAGCGGCAGGAGCGATGCTGCTATTCCGCTCCTCTGACCCCCCCCTCGGAATACCAGCCTTGCTCCTGTCGCTGCTGGCTTCATGGCGTAGCGATGTTGCAGGCTTCTGTGCCGGTGTCTACACTCCCCGGCATCCGCCTCTCTATTACAGCGGATGCCGGGTCTGTATTGGCGGCCCCTTCCCCCCAAAGTATAAACTACCCCCCTCCCCCCAGGCTTGCTCCCGTACACTTAGCCCCTCCTCCCTTCCCCCTCAGAGCAGCAGATACATCACTTGACTTTACCTCCCTCCAACCGGGACCGCGGGACATGTCACCCAAATCGTGAATGTCCCGCGGAAATCGGGACGGTTGGGAGGTATGTATTCACACTAATGAGTGAAGCCCATGGTCACTCATGCTATGATGAAAAAAGGAAAGATGGCACACTGATGATATAGCTGAGAATTAATGTATCTAATGTCTGTGATATTAAGGATTACAGTCAGTAATCTCATTGGAGTTATTGTTAGTAAGACCTCATTGTGCTGTTCCTTTATTTCACACTGTCTAGAAAATGCTTCTGCTTGAGAAAATGTAGACCACGAGAAAATGGCTGCCGCTCTCTAGCATTGAGGACACATAGTAAATTATTGAGACATCCCCATGTCATTGTAGATGGGCGAGTAAAGTGACGTCACCCTGTCCCTATAGGGGCAAGATAGGAGAAAAATGAAAGCGCTGTCTCCTGAGAGGGAGGGGGCGTGGCCAGGCAGATAACGTTACCACCTGCATTCAGGGAAGCAACGAAGAGGCAGGAAGTGGAGGGTAACAAAAGGAGGCGGCAGGTAACGGGGCTTGTGCTGCAGGAGGAGCAGAATGTAGTGTCCTGTCTGTGTAACGTACTGCAGGAGGAGCAGAATGTAGCGTCATGTTTGTGGGACGTACCACAGGCAGAGGAGATTATTGTGTATCCCTAAAGGAGCAGAATGTAGTGTCCTGTATCATGTAATACTGATGGAGCAGAATGTAGTGTCCTGTATCATGTAATACTGATGGAGCAGAATGTAGTGTCCTGTATCATGTAATACTGATGGAGCAGAATGTAGTGTCCTGTATCATGTAATACTGATGGAGCAGAATGTAGTGTCCTGTATCATGTACCACTGATGGAGCAGAATGTAGTGTCCTGTATCATGTAATACTGATGGAGCAGAATGTAGTGTCCTGTATCATGTAATACTGATGGAGCAGAATGTAGTGTCCTGTATCATGTAATACTGATGGAGCAGAATGTAGTGTCCTGCATCATGTACCACTGATGGAGCAGAATGTAGTGTCCTGCATCATGTAATACTGATGGAGCAGAATGTAGTGTCCTGTATCATGTACCACTGAAGGAGCAGAATGTAGTGTCCTGTCTCATGTAATACTGATGGAGCAGAATGTAGTGTCCTGTATCATGTACCACTGATGGAGCAGAATGTAGTGTCCTGTATCATGTACCACTGATGGAGCAGAATGTAGTGTCCTGCATCATGTACCACTGATGGAGCAGAATGTAGTGTCCTGCATCATGTAATACTGATGGAGCAGAATGTAGTGTCCTGTATCATGTACCACTGATGGAGCAGAATGTAGTGTCCTGTACCATGTAATACTGATGGAGCAGAATGTAGTGTCCTGTATCATGTAATACTGATGGAGCAGAATGTAGTGTCCTGTATCATGTAATACTGATGGAGCAGAATGTAGTGTCCTGTATCATGTAATACTGATGGAGCAGAATGTAGTGTCCTGTATCATGTAATACTGATGGAGCAGAATGTAGTGTCCTGTATCATGTAATACTGATGGAGCAGAATGTAGTGTCCTGTATCATGTAATACTGATGGAGCAGAATGTAGTGTCCTGCATCATGTAATACTGATGGAGCAGAATGTAGTGTCCTGTACCATGTAATACTGAAGGAGCAGAATGTAGTGTCCTGTATCATGTACCACTGATGGAGCAGAATGTAGTGTCCTGTATCATGTAATACTGAAGGAGCAGAATGTAGTGTCCTGTATCATGTAATACTGATGGAGCAGAATGTAGTGTCCTGTATCATGTACCACTGATGGAGCAGAATGTAGTGTCCTGTATCATGTAATACTGATGGAGCAGAATGTAGTGTCCTGTATCATGTAATACTGATGGAGCAGAATGTAGTGTCCTGTACCATGTAATACTGATGGAGCAGAATGTAGTGTCCTGTATCATGTACCACTGAAGGAGCAGAATGTAGTGTCTTGTATCATGTAATACTGATGGAGCAGAATGTAGTGTCCTGTCTCATGTAATACTGATGGAGCAGAATGTAGTGTCCTGTATCATGTAATACTGATGGAGCAGAATGTAGTGTCCTGTATCATGTAATACTGATGGAGCAGAATGTAGTGTCCTGTATCATGTAATACTGATGGAGCAGAATGTAGTGTCCTGCATCATGTAATACTGATGGAGCAGAATGTAGTGTCCTGTATCATGTAATACTGAAGGAGCAGAATGTAGTGTCCTGTACCATGTAATACTGAAGGAGCAGAATGTAGTGTCCTGTATCATGTACCACTGATGGAGCAGAATGTAGTGTCCTGTATCATGTAATACTGAAGGAGCAGAATGTAGTGTCCTGTATCATGTAATACTGATGGAGCAGAATGTAGTGTCCTGTATCATGTACCACTGATGGAGCAGAATGTAGTGTCCTGTATCATGTAATACTGATGGAGCAGAATGTAGTGTCCTGTATCATGTAATACTGATGGAGCAGAATGTAGTGTCCTGTATCATGTAATACTGATGGAGCAGAATGTAGTGTCCTGTCTCATGTAATACTGATGGAGCAGAATGTAGTGTCCTGTATCATGTAATACTGATGGAGCAGAATGTAGTGTCCTGTATCATGTAATACTGATGGAGCAGAATGTAGTGTCCTGTATCATGTAATACTGATGGAGCAGAATGTAGTGTCCTGTATCATGTAATACTGATGGAGCAGAATGTAGTGTCCTGTATCATGTAATACTGATGGAGCAGAATGTAGTGTCCTGTCTCATGTAATACTGATGGAGCAGAATGTAGTGTCCTGTCTCATGTAATACTGATGGAGCAGAATGTAGTGTCCTGTATCATGTAATACTGATGGAGCAGAATGTAGTGTCCTGTATCATGTAATACTGATGGAGCAGAATGTAGTGTCCTGTATCATGTAATACTGATGGAGCAGAATGTAGTGTCCTGTATCATGTACCACTGATGGAGCAGAATGTAGTGTCCTGTATCATGTAATACTGATGGAGCAGAATGTAGTGTCCTGTATCATGTAATACTGATGGAGCAGAATGTAGTGTCCTGTATCATGTAATACTGATGGAGCAGAATGTAGTGTCCTGTATCATGTACCACTGATGGAGCAGAATGTAGTGTCCTGTATCATGTAATACTGATGGAGCAGAATGTAGTGTCCTGTATCATGTACCACTGATGGAGCAGAATGTAGTGTCCTGTATCATGTAATACTGAAGGAGCAGAATGTAGTGTCCTGTATCATGTAATACTGAAGGAGCAGAATGTAGTGTCCTGTATCATGTAATACTGATGGAGCAGAATGTAGTGTCCTGTATCATGTACCACTGATGGAGCAGAATGTAGTGTCCTGTATCATGTACCACTGATGGAGCAGAATGTAGTGTCCTGTACCATGTAATACTGATGGAGCAGAATGTAGTGTCCTGTATCATGTACCACTGATGGAGCAGAATGTAGTGTCCTGTATCATGTAATACTGAAGGAGCAGAATGTAGTGTCCTGTATCATGTAATACTGATGGAGCAGAGTGTAGTGTCCTGTACCATGTACCACTGATGGAGCAGAATGTAGTGTCCTGTATCATGTACCACTGATGGAGCAGAATGTAGTGTCCTGCATCATGTACCACTGATGGAGCAGAATGTAGTGTCCTGTATCATGTACCACTGATGGAGCAGAATGTAGTGTCCTGTACCATGTAATACTGATGGAGCAGAATGTAGTGTCCTGTCTCATGTAATACTGATGGAGCAGAATGTAGTGTCCTGTCTCATGTAATACTGATGGAGCAGAATGTAGTGTCCTGTATCATGTAATACTGATGGAGCAGAATGTAGTGTCCTGTATCATGTAATACTGATGGAGCAGAATGTAGTGTCCTGTATCATGTACCACTGATGGAGCAGAATGTAGTGTCCTGTATCATGTAATACTGATGGAGCAGAATGTAGTGTCCTGTATCATGTAATACTGATGGAGCAGAATGTAGTGTCCTGTATCATGTACCACTGATGGAGCAGAATGTAGTGTCCTGTATCATGTAATACTGATGGAGCAGAATGTAGTGTCCTGTATCATGTAATACTGATGGAGCAGAATGTAGTGTCCTGTATCATGTAATACTGATGGAGCAGAATGTAGTGTCCTGTATCATGTAATACTGATGGAGCAGAATGTAGTGTCCTGTATCATGTACCACTGATGGAGCAGAATGTAGTGTCCTGTATCATGTACCACTGATGGAGCAGAATGTAGTGTCCTGTATCATGTAATACTGATGGAGCAGAATGTAGTGTCCTGTATCATGTAATACTGAAGGAGCAGAATGTAGTGTCCTGTACCATGTAATACTGAAGGAGCAGAATGAAGTGTCCTGTATCATGTAATACTGATGGAGCAGAATGTAGTGTCCTGTACCATGTAATACTGAAGGAGCAGAATGTAGTGTCCTGTATCATGTAATACTGATGGAGCAGAATGTAGTGTCCTGTATCATGTACCACTGATGGAGCAGAATGTAGTGTCCTGTATCATGTAATACTGATGGAGCAGAATGTAGTGTCCTGTATCATGTACCACTGATGGAATAAAACTATTATTGTTTCTATACTTTTTGGCTCTATATCTTCTAGGCTGTAGGGTCATAATGGATGAAGAGAAGCCGGATAACACCGAGATGATCTTAAACCTCACTCTGAAGATTATCTACCTGCTCACAGGAGAGGTGAGTTGTAATACTGACCGCAGCGTATGGGGCATTATGGAGAAAACCGTTGCATGATATTTTATCTTGTCTTTGGGAACCTAGAATTATGGACCTTTGAAAAAGTCAAGTAAACCTATATGGGAACCACACATGTCAGGTGTTTGTAGTAGGCCCCAGACCCCAGTCATGGAGTCTTCACCTCAATCACATGAGAGAAACAATGATGAGAAGATCCTAGACCTGACCAACGACATCATTCACCTGCTGACCGGAGAGGTGAGCACTGCCGGGATATTATACAGTGACATAAGGGATGGTGTGCACTTAATAACTGTATCATTGTGTTGTCAGGTTCCTATAAGGTGTCAGGATGTCACCCTCTATTTCTCCATGGAGGAGTGGGAGTATTTAGAAAGACACAAGGATCTGTACAAGGACTTCAGGATGGAAGATTACCAACCATTAAAATGGCCAGATAAAGGTTACAGCAGTTTTAAGAGTCAACTGAATACCCCCGTCATCAACTCTTCACACAAACATTAAAGAGCTCAGTCACCGTGTCTGTATTTTCCTACAGATCAACCCAGTAGAAGGAATCCACCAGAGACTCCAAAGCTGAAGGAAAATCAGAAGGTCTCAAAAATGTCTCAGGATTGTCAGATTGCTGGAGCTAAGGGGTCACGGAAAAGTGAAAGTAAAGCTGTGCAGTACCGAGAACCAGGTATTGCGGTATAATTTCTATTGATTATTTAGGGCGGTCAGATGAATATTAATGTGGAGGAAACTAATTAAGAATAGACTAGAGAAGAAATGGGAGATGACCTGTTTAGGCCCGTGCTCCTCAGCAGTGCTAACTACAGAAATCTCTCATATTCTCTTTCATCTGTTTTCTTACAATCTTTATATGAAATCTGCTCTAAATATGAGAGTTTTGTTTTAGTAATTGTATATAGTCAAACTTCTTTGAGGCGACCACCCAAAATTTCATGAAAAGGTGGTCTAGAACAGTGATCTTCTCAAAGTAGATGGTTACTATAGAAAATTGAAAATTTAGTATGTGTAGAGAGGTCATTTGGGGAGATTTCACTGTTGGTTCTCGTCATCGGAACCATTTTTTTGGAGAGAAAGTTTGCAAAAACTTAATTGCTTTTTTCTTTTTTCTTCAGAAAAGCACCAATCGTGGCCATGGGCTGTGTACTTATTCACTGTATTTGTGTGATTCCTACAGTTGGATCCCATAAGAGAAATCCTTCAGAAGGATCTTCTAATGCTAAGGATTCTCCAAAAGAACCTTTGTGTACCTCACAGGCTCATCAGGTAAGTCGTCAGCTAATATACTTATCATGCCTGGGGTTGAGGCCACAGAGAAGGGATTATGCTTCTGCTAGAAAAAGGAACCCATTGAAGTCAATGGGAAGCTTTTTCCACACCAAATTCCTCCATGTGAATGCACCCTACAGCTCTTTACAATACCTAGCACTGGCAGGTCTCATCATCTACCAGTCATTAAGTCGCACCTCACTGGTATACAGAACGGTTGCTATGTCTCATTTCTGTGTTTGATTATTTAGGTAGAAGACCTGAAGGTTATCAAAGTTGAAGTACTAGATGATGACGAGGAGATGTACGGTCAGAGTAATCTGCATTATGAGCAGGAGGAAATCAGCCTAGGTGAGTCGTCCGAGTTTCTTCTCCTCTGTACAGGAGGCTTCATTTTCTACTGACAGTCTCTGTATTATCTCATATATCTAAGTATTCCTCCCAGCAGTTGGACAACATGGTAAAATATCCCAGAAGTTTTTTTTGTATTCAGTCACTGGTGTGTGCGTCTCCTACAGACGGCTCCATTAAAAGAAATCTACAAAAGAGATGTCCCAGTCCTCTGTATTCCCAGGATTCTCCGAAGGGCGATGATGATGATGATGATCATCAGGTAGATAGAGCAGAGGTCTGTGTAAGTGTCAAAATTGCAGGCTAGTATGTGGAACCTACATACAATATTTTTTATTTAGGGCGAAGACCAGATTGACATTAAAATGTGTATTGTGGGGGAAGAAGAGACCTATGTGAGGGGAGATCAATATCATGTGGAGGAAAACAATCGCTCAAGTGAGTAACAGTCTCCAAATACAGGAAGGTTTCCTTCTTGGCTTCACTCCCTGCATTGCTGCTTCTCTAATCTCAGCTCACAGTGCACTGCAGTTTCAAATACCTCGCTCCATAGGAATGAATGGGAGGGGGCGGCCGGCGCTTAACCCCTTGCAGTTCGCCCGCTCCCATTCATTCCTATAGGAGCGAGGTATTCGAAACTAGAGTTTCGAATAGTATTCGCTCATCTCTAATCTTTTCTAATTTTCCGTTCAATTAATTTATTAAAAAAATTAATTCTGACATCCAGCAGTTTTCACATTGACCATTGATCCCCACAGTGACCTGACACTTCCTGTCCTGTAGAGAACACTTCTCCACTGGCAGGATTACAATATCGGGTAACACATATGTAGTGATAACACAGGATCCACCATTTACAGCAGGTGTTGGCAACAACTCCTCTCCCTGCACAGTTATTTCTACAATTGTCATATAGCAGGTCTACAACATTTTCAGATAGACAATAATGAACAATGTATAGGTTACCATTGTGATGGACTGCAGGACTGGTGGCAGTAGGCCAGTGCTGTACTTTGGCTATCTCCAGTGCTCCCAATGACGTGAATCGGAGCGCTGCCCACATTCAGCCTGGACGTTGTCAGGTTGAATATGGAGCAGGAGAACGATCCTGCAGCCTTCACTTCGTGGGACAACCCTTTAACAGCAGTCAGAAATGAGCTTTACAGCAGACTCACGGACAGATCACAGAAGTAATCTAGATATTATTCATTGCTTGTTAGCTCTTAAGGATAGGCCCATTGATGGAGGGACTTATGATGCAACCCCATCCATCAGCATCTCCTGTAAAAGCCTGGTGCGTTTGTGAATTAGGAAGTGCAGACGCATTGGGTTACATTGGGAGATGCTGTTAAATATGGCTTTGCCACGTGCCGCAGTCTGGGTGACAAGTAAGAGACCCTTCACCATGCTCTGAAATTCTACACTGTGACCCATATTTACTTCTAGCATCTGCCCACGACTTTGTCTGCGTGTTGCTGTTAGCGATGAGCCGCTTATATTTAGCTAATTGCTTTTGTTGATGATCCGCTTGCTCCCATGTCTTGGCTCTGCTACATCACTGCATAATATGCTCAGCATACCTAACTGTATGTGCAGCTTTGCATATGGAGAGCCTACTCAGCTGTGCTACAGTACTGCCTAAGCTCTACTACATCTGGCAATGTGTATTACAGCAGTTTGGTTATGTGCGTGTCGAGCTGCTTCTGTGGTAGAAACTGCTGAAGGGATGTTGCTGACATTTGCCACAGTTCTCCCCCATCAGAGGCTGAACACCACATTCTCCCGTCGTACTCACACAAAGGCTACACCCGATATAGTCCTTTTGCCCACACACAGCCTGCAGTTTCTGTACTCTCCTGACTTTCCATTACACTCCATTTTCTGCACCTTGTACACAGTGTCCGGTTTCATCCTATATAGCGCCGCTCACATAACAACGTGATCCTATCTGAAGATGGCTCAAGGACCTGTGATGACATCATCAAAGGTCCTTTAGTGTAGAATGAACATAAATTTGTTCGTAGTGGTCGTGAAGTGACGTCATTTACCGGCATATAAAGTAGCCTATGTTTTATTCGGGGTTCCAATCTATGTTTGTGCCAAATTTCAGGCAAATCCGTGCAGTGGTTTTTGCGTGATTGAGGAACAAACATCTTATAATATTAGTAGGATTAGTAGGATTATGGTGGCAACTGGGCCTGTGTAAATGTGATAACATTTTTCTGACCCTGAAACTAGACCATGTAAAGATACACAAGATTTATCTTTCAGCATCAACCACTCGCATGTTTTCAGACTGTCTAATAAGTAAATCTGTCCCATTAGATTAGTAAGTTTTATAAGATAGATAGACACCCCCCTTACAGTGGCCATTTGCTAAACATGCAACACATCTATTCCCATCTTTGTCAGTTTTCTGGCGTACAGGGAATAGCTAACCTCCTCTCGCTTTCTGTATCCAGTAGCCAATTCCCCTTATTATAAAAGTGATACATTCAGACATTCCCTTTAAGCTGCATAGACTAGATATTTGGTTTTTTTTCCCACTTACATTTATGCATCTTTTTCTTTCCTGTTATTCTCAGCAGATAGACGCAGGAGCAGCAATACACTGAAGAGATGTCGAGGTGCGTATTCACACCGTGGATCAGAAGAGGTCGACAATACAGGAACTTTTCCTGGAGGCAAACATATTAACCCCTATATGCACACATTCCGTCATGGGTTAGATCTGTCCTATGACCCCACCATACACGGGAGCTTTTCCTCTGATCCTTCACACATTACTCACAGTTCAGCCCACCTAAATAATACAATGTATTCCGATCCCTATCCTCATTTTGATTTTACATTGACATCTAACCCTGTTGTGAAATCATTTCCATGTCCCGAGTGTGGAAAAAATTTCCGGTATAAATGGCATCTCAACAAACATCTGAGAATTCACAGAGGGGACAAACCTTATGCATGCTATGAATGTGGCCTGTGTTTTAAAGAGAAATTTAATCTTGCGAATCACTTAAAGATTCATACGGGGGAGAAGCCATTCTTATGTTCTCAGTGTGGGAAGAGGTTTTCCACTAAGTCCAACCTCCTTGAACATCTTCGAGTTCACACAGGGGAGAAGCCGTTTCCATGTTCTGAGTGTGGGAAATGCTTCAAGAATAAATCTCATCTTGTGGAGCATCAGAGGATTCACACGGGGGAGAAGCCATATCCGTGCTCGGAGTGCGGGAAAGGTTTCACAAGCAAGTCCAGGCTTCTCAAGCACCTGCGAGTTCACACAGGGGAGAAGCCATTTTCTTGTTCTGAATGTAGTAAAAGTTTTACCCAGAAGGCCCATCTCATAAGACATCAGAAAAGCCACAATCATTTATGAGGGTAGAAGCCTTCTTCCTATGTGTAAGTGATTGTATTTGGACTGATGAATAGAATTCTAGGTTTCAGTGCTTGTACTGTAGGTCATTGTTAACGTATTCATCTTGTTTTGCTTCTCCTGCTAATAAATATTTTTATACAAACTGTTGTGAAAGGAGTATTTGGTGCACCCCCCTGGTCCTAAATGACTACATAGGCAAGAACAATATTAGAATGCTACTTACCTTTGGTTGTGTCACATTACAGGAGTTTGCCCATACATGTGGATTCCACCTCGGGCACCTGCAACTCTCTCAAAAATAGGAACCCCTCATACAGTTTCTGACACTCTCTCCATGCACTTCTATGGGAGTTCCAAATATAGCACATAAAAGTAAAGGGAGCGAACCAAACATGGGCTGTCCAAGAAAAGCAAGCAGACACTTTAATGACAAAGGCTGTGAGGAAAGGGGTTGGAGGACTCCTGTTCTAAAGTTAGGTGTGACTTGCAGAGGTCTGACCCTGATCTGTCATATTATGGGGATAATGTCACTCCCTAAGGAGAGGCTACCTTCTCATGCGGGTGGAGTCTTACAAAAAGCCGTTTTAACTCTACTGTGGGGATTATGGAAAACAATATGCAAATCTGTTTCCCAAGATGTAAATAGGGAAACAGTGCCTCTGTTTGCTGCCCTCTAGGGGTAGCTCCCTATGCTTTCAGTGTATTACAGGCGTATCACATTGAAAGCAATAGGGGAAAAAAGCCTCCCACTGATTTCAATATGGATCGCATGTATGCCAGCTCCCATTCAAGTCAATGGGAACTGCTTTTTACGTGCTCATTCTGAACGTCTTTTTACGATCAGAATGAGCGCAGCGTTACATCGTGTGTAACGGCTCCCTTAGGGTAAGTTCATACAGAGATTTTTGGTTAAGATTTCGAGGCTGTATCTGCTTCAAAATCCTGACCAAAAAGACGGCTCCCATTGAAATCAATGGAAGCCACTCAGGTCTTTTTTCCAGGAGCCGTTTCTTCCAGCTCCAGGAAAAAAAGTGAGGTGCTCATTCTTCAGGCCGAGTCGCCTCGCGATTCGGCCTGAAGACACACCCTCCTCAGGACTAGGCCCATTCATTGGGCCTAATCCGGATGGAGTGCATGACTGGATGCTGGTGCAGTGCGACCTCCACCTCAGGTTCCTAACCAGAAATCTCCATATGAACTTACCCTAAAATATACCTGTCTATGTTCCCCAGTGTTTTGCAAATAGAGGTCTTATTGTGGGAAGCCTGGGAGTGTCCAACACCACTTAATTATCTGTCTTGGAGTTTTCTTGTAATTGACCATGAAAGTATTCTGGCATTTTAGACACTGAAAAACAGAGAATTCTGTAAAATTGTAAACATGTATGAAATATTTTCTATTTTATTATGTGGAATTCATAAGATATTAAAAGAACAGTCGGACTATTCAATACCTGTACACTAAAAAACAACACAAAATATTGAGGTAGATAAAGACTCCCACTGTACCCCTGCAGTTTTATCTTATGATTTCTTGCATAACCTAATATTGATGGGCTCCACTTTACAGCACATGGATAGTCAGTTTATTGCCAGTACATCAATGTCTTATATTGCATTACAAGGAGATAAGGACATTTTTGCATGTGTAGTTTACACTATTGTATCATTGTCCGGAGTGTATGTTGGCTTTGAAATGTGTCTAGTCTTTGTGCTAGTTTATTATTCTAAAGAACGGCAATGCAGGTTTTTGTATCTGTCTCTAAAATGACCGTACGTTAGTCGCCTCACGATTCAGCCTGAAGACACTCCCTCCTCCGGACTAGGTCCATTCATTGGGTCTAATCCGGAGCGGAGTGCAGGCTGGTGCGGTGCACCAGCTTTCAGTCGCGGCTACCTGGTTTTTGGATCGGCCTCAGGTTCCGATCCAAAAATCCGCGTGTGAACTTACCCTAAAAATTAGGTAATTCTTAAATACAAAACAAAAACGCACAGTATAAACACTGACTTAGAAAAAAAAAAACAACTGCATATCTCTACAGAGTAAGTAGTAAAATCTTTGAAAACAAATATATACAGTACATAAAGTATACACACTTGGGGATAACTTACTAAACTGGTCGTGCCAATATTTGGATACAAGTGCGGCACATTTTTGGTTCACAGCTGTTTGGTGCTAAAAATGTGGTCAGAATTACTGTATTTTTCAGAATATAAGACGCATTCTCCCCCAAATTTGGGAGGAAAATGGGAAGTGGTGTGTCTTATACTCCAAATGCATTGCCGCATTCCTGCATGCTGTGGGCTTGGAGTAGAGGTTGCGATCACCATAGCTATCGGGTCTCTGCTGTAATGTACAGCGGAGACCCGAAGCAAATGCCTGCATACCTTGTTCGTTGCAGGCCAGCTCTAGCACAAGGTTCTAAATCACCCCCTTTCCCTAAAATAGATATAATAGATAAAATAGATAATAGTATGGAGTAATATCACAGCGTTTGGGGTAGGCCCCTTATTTTGAGTAAAGGGGAATGTTAATGCTACAACTTACAAAGACATTTTAGAAGTGATCACTCCCACCTTTGTAGTAGACCCTTTGCTTTTCCACTCACCTGTAAGGCGGTATGTAAAGAATAAAGTGACAAAAGCTTGGTGGAGAAAAATCGAGTAGCCAGCTAAGTCTTGATCTAAAAAACATCAAACGCTTTGGGGATGGAGCGCTACTTACAAGTCAGATCCTCTCATCCAACATCACTGCCTTAGGCCCCGGTCACACGGGGCACTGAATGGCGTATTTTGGTCCTGATTCTGACGCGGGAAGCCGTGTCAGAATAGGGCCAAAATGCGCCTGCCACAACTGTCGCGGCTTCCCGCTCCGGAGTAGGCCCAAATGAATGGCCCTAGCCCGGAGGGGGCTGCCACGAGGTGGACACCGGGGCTGAATCAGCCGCGGAATCCGCCTGAAGAAAGGGCAGCTCGCTTCTTTTTTTCTGTGAGTGGGAACATGCTACTCACAGAAAAAAGTAAGCTAACGGTCTATATAGACCTCTATTGTGAGGAGGCGGATTCTGAAGTGGATTCAGCATCAAAATCCGCCCCGTGCGAACGAGCCCTCAGGTACACCCAGAGGAGTGGAGACTATGACTAGGTGTATGCTGCCATGTATGTAGTAGGGTAAACACGTAACATTTTCACATTACTACTAGCCTTGCATCTTTTTCACACGCAACACAACCCAAGGTAAGATTAAAAGAAATGTATATTTATATAAAAATATAACCTAAAAACATATGGATCTCTAATGGGTTTTTTTTCCTCTTAAAAACTAAAAACTACATTTCATAAGATCATAGAATAGGCATGTGAAGCTTAATGGATAAGGGACTACTGTGACTGAGGCCGTGACATGGTATAAGAGGAGTGAGTGGGTGGAGAAATGGACATGGTATCGTAAGAAGTAAGGCAAGATGGAGGCGTGGACATGGGGACATGGTCAGATCTAGAAGAGGAGGGAGGAATGTTAGAAGACGATAATGTGGTGTTATAGGTGAGACTAGAGGGACAAGGTGCATGACATCTGGCTTCTCGATGGGGATGGAAGGCATAACTGGGTTGAGAGGGAGAGTCCTGGGTATAACTTGAAGATGTATGTGAATGGTATGAGGCAAGTCGAGGAAAAGAATGTGAAGCGCATGGAGGGGACTGAGGGGGGTATGAAGTGGGAGAGGAGTGAGAAGAAGTTGAGAGGCCATACTGGAGCTGATTTGGTGATTGATAAGAAGTCAATGGGGTCACAAATTCTATATCCATAGGTGCTGTACTAGGAGGACGGGCCAGCTTCACTTGGTCTAGTAAACCAAGGACCTTCTCAGGATCATTGGGAGGAATACAGGCCTCAATGAGGGTCTGAATACCAGATCGCAGCCACAGCCTCCATTGCTCTGGGACTTTTCGGATATAAGTTCCCAGGCTACGTACAAATGCGTCCTCTGAGTCTTCCTCCATATTATTTTGTAAGTAGGCCAGAACCTGGCTCTCAATCGTGTCTGCGCTAACTGAGGTACAGATCGTCTTTTTGTCCTTCCTAACTTTGACCTGAGGTGGCAAAACTCGTTGGGAGACAGATGTGGCAGTGCTGGTAGTGGGTGGCTCTTCAGAACACAATGACCTGCCTCCATCACTAGGGTCTGATGCCCCTCCTGCCGGTGTTGCTGTTGGCACTTCCAGCTCAGACTCCCCCAGGTGATGTTCTTGGACATCTGTATCTGTTCCATTAGGAATCGCTCTACAATATTGAGAAACAAAATTACCTCCATCAGAGTTTACAGCCAAAAGCAAAAAAAAAAAGTTTGATGAGAATGAAACCTACGGTCGAAGATCCAAGACAGGCATCAGAAACATTAGTTCTTCCAGATAGATGTATGGTTTCTTGCTGGGGGGAGCGAACCCACTCTGAAACTCTCGCTGCACAATTTCTCTACGGAACTGATCACGAGCGCTGCGCCACCTCCTCCGAACATCATTATCTACAAAGAATATTAGCTCACCATTAGGAATACTTACTAACTGTCAAACACTTTATTCCGATGACCATGTTCAACAGCTGTGCGGCATAACCGTTTTTTTAAAGACTGTTTCCGCTGACCTGATTTGTGGAAAAAAACGGGTGCATTGGGGCCCCAATCTCAACTCAGTGTCATGAATATAATCTAAAGTTGTAGGACTCATTAGATTCTAGAATGAGTCACATAATGGTTGGCTGAAGCCACTGATTTGAGGGGCCAACTGTCTCTATAATGTGTGTTGGATATATGGATTAATGTACTATACACCTTAAAGTCAGAAGTTAAATATTAAATGCTCTAACCTTATGATAGGTCACCAATATCTGATTGGTGAGGGTTTGATACAAGGGACCCCTAAAGATCAGCAGCTCGAAGCAGCAGCAGAAATCGGGTGAGTACCGGTTTACAGACTTTGACGTCAAGTGGTTTCTTTGCAGCTCAGTTCTCATTTAAGCCAATGAGGCTGAGCTGCAATACTAAGCACAACCCTACACTTTTCTTGGTACTACCTTTCAAACAGCTGATCATGGTTGTCTCTTGCATCGGACCACCACCAATCTGATATTGATGATGTACCCAAAGAAGAGGTCATCAATATTACAATTCTGGAAAGCCCCTTTAAGTAGATGCAACTTTGCATGTTACAAAACTGCAGGGCTACAGGGTTAATAGACACTTACCAAGGATCCCTTTGTCTCTGTTATCAAGGTCATCCCACTCTGGGTACAGATGGCGGCACACAGATGACCATGCCGACGTCTTCTTCTGCCGATCACTGTACCCACGATTGGAGGGGTCCCAGAGCTCAGGATGATTTTTAACTGCACAAATGAGCTCCTTAACTTTTAGCTCCATCCTCCTGAGACGTGGCATCTTTGCCGACTGACTGTCTATGAAACAAATAGGAAGGCTGACTGCTTGTTTCCTGTTCCTGTGGCGCCGCCGAGGCACTAAAAAAAAAAACAAAAAAAAACCATAAAAATATATATATTATATATTTATCACATGTATGTATATTCTCTCCAACGTCTACAGGCTCAATGTGGCGATGTGAAATGATACAATGCCTACCACTAATTTCATATTGAGAACCTTCCAAATACAGCACAGCACCTCTGGTAGTCAGGACAGTTTTCACACTTTTGGGATGTAGAAATAAAACTTAAACTTTATCTGCAAATGAATTTATATTAATTGCTAAAAGTGTAAAAAAAAAAGTTATTTGCACCAAACCTCATAAAAATAAGAGTTCAGCGTGTGCAGAGATCATTCATATCACCTGTATACACATAAAATCAGAAGGAACAGAAATTTGCTCTTAAAAGAGGCCATTTCATTTCTTCAGAGATGTGCGGTATTACATAATGCTACAAAGCTAATATTGTGCTGAATTGGGCGCACTGTCAGCTCTCATTGTATGCACCCCAGTGCTGGAGATATCACAAAGGATGGCCTTCTAACCGCATCATGTTTTTTCCAGCTCCCATTGATTTCAATGGGTTTTTCAAGGCAGAATCTGCCTGATGTTAGAGGAAAATAGAAAGCAGAAAAAGCACTGGAGCCTGCAATGAATCCAAAACAGCAGTCACTCTATCAACATCAGATTTGTCAAATAACATTCAAGCACTGATGCACAAATTATAAAACTTAACATTTATTTTGAACCCCTAAAAAATGCAAGGAGGCATCTTCACCATACTGCATTATAAAATTGGCCAGCTAATGCACAGCCACCATGGACTATAACACATATTGAACACACACACATTGAACACATATAATCAATTAGTTATGATTCATACATATGCAATCCCATAGGTTCACGCCGCGAATAACAATACTGCAAATTCACATAACCTTATTGAAGATGAAAAAAATGGTTCAATCTTACCGCTTTGATGGTCATGCAGCAAGAGACAGGATGACACACACGGACTAACAGACCCTAGCTATCCCTAGGTGTCCCTCAATCCCCGTGAAATGACTCCCGCCCTAACAAGAGCAGTCCCAAGCTGAACCTAATTCACATTAACGAACAGTCCCTATGCTGCGTTTCAGGGTGTGTCAACACCCATCATCAGGGGACCTGACTACACTGACATACATAACAATAATCAGTTAAAATAACCTCACAGGCACGTTCATGCCAGAGAAGGGATGACCTATGAAACCAGCACAGTGGTGCCTGGAACTAGGGATCACAAACTAAAGTCTTGTTCATAACTAGACTCACGGCAGTGGCACAGTGGGTCTGTTAGTCCGTGTGTGTCATCCTGTCTCTTGCTGCATGACCATCAAAGCGGTAAGATTGAACCATTTTTTTCATCTTCAATAAGGTTATGTGAATTTGCAGTATTGTTATTCCCGGCGAGAACCTATGGGATTGCATATGTGAAAATAGAAAGCAACGTGACTTAACTGGGGAAAAAAAAACTGCTACAGAATCTGCTTAAATTGCAAAAACCTCTGCGTGAACATACCCTAAGATACACAAGGCATTAGGCCATTACCTTTCTGTGTGAAAATCATAGAGGAAAACTATAGTTC
Source organism: Leptodactylus fuscus (assembly GCF_031893055.1). NCBI lineage: Eukaryota > Metazoa > Chordata > Amphibia > Anura > Leptodactylidae > Leptodactylus > Leptodactylus fuscus. The sequence continues at coordinate 53,846,787 of NC_134274.1, forward strand.
TGATACACTGACAATGATGTTTTTTCATGTTCTATGCATTTGCAGCTCATCCCCTTCACACTGCCCTGAGATTCTGACTGAGTCTGGAGGTAAAATCCTCATCATTTTGATAGCCCTTACAGATCTGGAGTGGCGTAACTACTGGGGTAGCTGCGGTAGTGGCTGCCACAGGGCGCGGGACATTAGGGGACCTGGTGGGCCCCTGATGGGTTTTTTTGTTAATATGCCGTTACCTGCCCTATTTACTTACCAATCCCCGCTCCTGCTCGCGGCCCAGGCTATGATTATGGAGGTATTCCGAAACGCGTCAGCTGGGCTTACTGCCGTCTGTCATGTAGGCTTGGATGTTTTATGATTAATGAAGATTAAACGCTAAGTTTTACCAGGACGCTCTGCTGGATTTCTTTTATTTCTTGGATGATCTATACACACCCGAAGCTGAAAGGGTTTAATATCCGTGCAGAGCCAAGAACGATCTGGAGTGGTGCATTACATCTCAGAGTTTTCTGCGAGTGGGCTGAGTACAAACCATTTTCTTTCCCTATATACTGTATGTCATGGCCCAGCCATTCCTAGTTATGTCACTGCTGGAGCGATTACTTGTTAAAAATGCTGTCAGGGATTTAGATCTGCAGGTTTGACTATCTTGAATTCTCATCTTTAATTTGAATGTAAGATCTTCTTGATAGCACTTATGAATCCTGAGAAATTGGAATTAGTAGCAAGGACATACTACATATGTCCTTGGCTACTAAAGTTCCTCCCTGGCAGGATGTCCATGGCATGGAAAGGGTCAAGGCTAAGGCCTCATGCTGCAGGAAAAGGTGTTTTGTTTGTTTGTTTTTTTAGCTACACTCAGGAGTGGATTGAGCAGATGGGTGACAAACAAGAGCTTCCTATATATTTCTCATTTCATTTGCAACTACTCCTGGGCTTTGCTCAAGAAAATGCATCAAAATCTGCTACATGGAGCCTAAGGGCCCATTCACATGGGCACAGAGGGGGTGGATTATGGCGCGTAATCCACATCATAATTCGCCCCCTCACAATGGTGGTCTATGGAGACCGCTAGCATTCTGTTTTCCGCTGGCATGTTGCCGCTCACAGAAAAAAGAAGCGAGCTGCCCTTTCTTCAGGCGGATTCTGTGGCTCATTGAGCTGCGGTGTCCGCCTGGCAGCAGCAACCTCCGGAGTCAGCCCATTCATCTGAGCCTACTCCAGAGGGGAAAGCCGCGACAGGCGGGTTTTGACCCAAGAGTGACGCGGCTCCCCATGTCACTCTCGGTGCCAAAATCTGCCCCCCCCCCCCTGCCTCCCTCCCTTTCCCGTGTGAATTAGTGCAAAACTGTTTAGTCTAACTTTGAACTGTCTAAAAGAAAATATTGATTTACATGCCCCAGTGTATTGACAGCGTAAAGTAACAAAACGGACTAAGAGCTAGTTCACATGGGGCACGTTATGGCGTATTATGGTCCTAATTGTGACGCAGGAAGCCGCGTCAGAATAGGGACAAAATGCACCTGCAACGACTGTCGCGGCTTCCCGCTCTGGATTAGGCCAAAATGAATGGGTCTAGTCCGGAGGGTGGTGTCACGAGGCGGACGCCGGGGCTGAATCAGCCGCGGAAACCGCCTGAAGGAAGGGCAGCTCGCTTCTTTTTTTTCTGTGAGAGGCAACATGCTAGCGGTCTACATAGACCTCTATTATTAGGGGGCAGATTCTGACGTGGATTCAGCACCAAAATCTGCCCTTTCTTGCCCCGTGTGAACGAGCCCTAAATCTACAGGACATGTAATGTGTTCTCGGTGGCTTTTACCTGGGCTGATATTTTTGGGAACCTCTTCCTCTTCAATGGTCACAACTATCACCTCCTTCTCTTCTTTCACCTCTTCCTTAACAATAATCTCAAAATCACCAAAATGTTCACTCTAAAAATAATGAAAAAAAATAAAGTCACCGCCCAGTTATACATAGCAATCAATATCTATATTCTTGGCCCCCAGGAAACACACATGGTATGAAACTCCCAACTTTGTGACTCCTGGCTACAATATCACATTCAGATTAACAATATTGAAGACAAGTCCTAAATACTTTTATATAGAACAGCAGTATATACAAATATACATTATAATACATTTATGAGGCTATATCTTATATTTCCACGTTCAATCTGTCTACACTCAATTACTACTGATCACTAATACAAAATATTGGGTACCTTGGCTATATATCTCATACTATCCTGGAATTCTTGTAGCTAAAAGGTACATCTGCTTGGACTGCTTTCTTTTCGCAGCCCGTCAGAACTGGAGAGGCTTTACATATACTCAACATCCACTTCATTCATGAGGAATCCTCATCTCAAAATATATGAGGGCACCAACAATTGGACTCCCAGAGAACAGACACATCCAATTTTCTGTGGATAAGTGTTTGTTGGACGACCGTTTTAAAGGGGCTTTCCAGGCAAAAAATGTTTGGTTTTTTTAAAAAAAAGTGTTAGTGCTATTAAGAGGTTAATAAATGCATCCAAATACCTTTAGTAGTGTTTCTGGGCGTCTCTGGGAGCTCCTGGTATCTTCAGCATTTGTTTTTTAGGTTCAGCTTCCTGCTATGCAACTTCCATGCTAGCTCCCTCTCTCTTCACTCCCCCCCATTCCTCTTTCCCTCCCATACACTCACTCTCTGTCTCTCTAGCTATCCCGCTCACAACTACTAGCCCTTCCTTACCTACTCAGCTCAACCGCCGCCCCCATTATATACTTACCTATTTTCCTTCCAGTCTTCCTCCTGCGGGATGTCCGTCCTTCTTTTCAGACTGCTATAGACCTAGCACTGCTCTGTAGCTGTCTCTGATGCTGCTCCCACGCCTTTGCAGGAGAGGAGGATTATCGGCTGTGCAGATCAGCACTAGGTCTATAGCACGGGCAGACATCACAGAAGGAGGAGGAGCCGTACACCAGGAAGAATCCTGGAAGGAAGAAGATAGGTAAGTATAATGGGGTGGATTATGTCCCATGACCACCCCAGGGATATGAGTAAATATACATTTTTGATTAGGAGGGGGGAAGGAGTTTAGATTAATGTAGGGATTTCCATTTATCCTGGACAGCCCCTTTAAGTGAATTTTTAATTTGTAACAAGGCTCCCGATTCTATCAACCTGGTTGATCTCTTGGATGCTGTGATCTTCTTGGAAATAAGGAGGACTTGAGCATCTCTCACTGGACTGATCTGGAAAACAACATATTTTTAGCTTCAGAAAGTTAATAAACACAAATAAAATCACAATACATAAGAATGAAATGGAACGCTGGCCAAAGGTTGTTCTTTTAGTCCCCTCATACTTGCATTGTAAATGTGGGCATGTGTTGTTAAAATGAGAAAGACATAAGCTGCAGCTTACTTCTCATGACAACAAAGGATCACACATGTTGAAATGCGACATGCCCGATCCTTCATTCCCAGATACCTTCTGCTGAGGAGAGTAGTGACGCCCCATACACCAGATGGTCAGCATTTCAGGTGATGTTGAGATTAATAATAGACCCTTTATCATGTAATCTAATTCACTGTGATCACAGACTGTCTAACTTACTTTACATTGGATCTGACCTTTATACTAAATAATAAAATAACCAATATACTGCATTACCTGGTTCTATATACAGCATGTCTTTACTGTTTGGTGAAACATTGCCTCTCCTTATCGGGCGATTCCGAGATGATCGCGAGGCATGGTGGTTTCCCTCTGGTTTTCGACTCTTTGATTGATTCCTCTTACTGGGTCTATCTGTAGAAAACCACACATTGGTTCTGAAAACTTATGTAATAGGAAGATGATATCTAGGGGCTCCCCAAACCAATCTCTCCCCATTTACAGTCAATAAAAGAACTCTCTTACTTGGTGATGTGAGGGGCTTGTGGTCCTCCATCATGACATCCTTGTACAGATCCCTGTGTCCTTCTAAATACTCCCACTCCTCCATGGAGAAGTATACAGTGACATCCTGACACCTTATAGGAACCTGACACACACAATGATACAGTCACTATCCAGACACATTGGGGGAATTTATTAAGACTGACGTTTCCTATTCCAGTCTTAATCAATTCCACTGCTGGCGTGAGATGTGCCTCCCTTCACACAGTAAATGGACAAGGGGGAGGGGGGTGTCCGATTCTGCTCATAGCCTGCACAGACATGTCCGCAAATTGTTGATGTGTGCAAAAGACTAAGGATTCTGCAAATTTCACAGCTAAGGCTAGGATGACATCTGCATGAGAGTCTCTGCTGATAAGTCCTGCACTGAAGACTTCTCTCCACCAGTTTCAGTATAAAAATGGCAGACCCCATTATAGTCTCCGAACAACGGAGCCCAGCACAAGTGTGAACCAAGCCTTAGAATGTAAGAAAAGTCTACTTGTGTGATTACAGCTTGGATATTATTCACAGACAGCAGCAGCTTTACTGCCTCTGCTCATACACAGGTTTATTCTTGTATTGTATCTGTTTTCTTGTATGTATTTGCAGTTCAGTGTTTCCGGATCTCCTAGATTGTTTTATCACTTGGGCTTTTCGCTATTTGTTTGCAGTTCTATAGTTGCTCCTGGTAGAATGGCAGAACATTATCAGCCATGGATGCGGGAGGGGGCAGCCTGCTTCATATTGTACAAACCCACTGCCTCAGAAATGTAAAATGTGTTTCATTCATAGTTTAATTATTAACAGCAGAAATACTGACAGGACATCATGTATGAAGGCTTATATGTCATAGAACAGACTGCCCAGCAAGACCCTGCACATATTTATAGTTTTCATGAAAACTCAGGTACCCTTTAATGCATGTTTTATACTTATGACCCATAGGATTAGTCATCAGTATTTCATTTGAGAGGGGGATATGATACCAGGACTGCATATAGCTGTTTTGGCAGCCTCCAGAAGCAGCTCTGCCCTTATTCAAGCTTCCTGGCACCACCATTAGGGTAAGTTCACACTGAGTTTTTTGGATCGGGACCTGAGGCGGTGATCCAAAAACCGGGTGGCCGCGAAGAAAGAAAGAAATGGCTCCTGGAACATGGGAGCCATCTTTTTGGTTAGGATTTTGAGGTGGATACGGCCTCAAACCCTGACCAAAAAACTCTGTGTGAACGTACCCTTATAGAGTGGACGTGGCTGCAGATTAGATAGGAATGGAGATGTTCCTACTCACCATCCACTACAGTATTTTCCAGTGTCCTGAGGCTGCAGATCTGTGTGGGATTCCAAAACCCAATTCTAGTACTGATCTATCCTAAGTATGAAGCATGCATATGCATTAGGGGCCAGTAACTCCTTAATAATTCCGGTGCATCTCAGAAGATTCTGTGACCATGGTGGGAATGACAAATTCTACAAATCCCATCATGCCTACTTGTTCTGCTCTTCTTGGGATTCCTTAGAAGTGACTAGATCATGCTGGGAGTTGTAGTTTTACAGCATCTGGACTGCTGAACCCTGTGCTAGGCCATCCTATGGTGGACTCTATTCAGTAGGGAAGTGGTTGGTGGCCAACCTGTGGCACTTGCATGCTGGGAGTTGTAGTTTAACAGCAGCCAGAGAGCCACAGGGTGGAGACCACCGCATCCGTCCTCAATAAACAACAGTGGGGAAATGCACTCCAACTAAATACCGTTATATACAGCGCTCCCCACTGCAAACACACATCAGCTCTCCCCATTTACATTCTTTATCACTACTACACTGCCTGCTCCACCTGTGTGCGCGGACAACATGGTACGGACCAGGCCGATCAGCATATGTGCTTGTCAGAAATAGAATACCTACTGCCCGTCTCCTCAATGTCTTCCCTTTACTTCCGCCTCTTCACCTTTCACCTCACTCATGGCACGCGTCACTTCCGGGTTGAGCAGTTCGGCGTATGTGATTGGACGATTGTTTGTTATGCTTCGGTGCCTTATGGGAGTTGTAGTTCAGGGGGTGGTTCTTCATGGTGGGGTGGACTACAGCTCCCGTCATGTCAGTGGCACGGAGGGGTGAAGGATTTGGATGGCCTGCTGAGAACAGTGTGTGGCATAGTTTGTTACCTCCTCTGCTCTCCTTATTCCAGGACAGGGGCTTCCAAAATTAAAAATTCTACCAAAAGGGATTAGATGCCTATTTGGGCAAAATGACATTTATGGTTAAGGAACTGTATAGAATATCATGTCTTTTCCCATCCTCCGATTGAACTTGATAGCATAGTTGGAAAAAAAAAGACGCGTTTAGTTCTGTAACACATAGCCCTTGTGCATATCATGTAAACTGAAAAGATTAGAAGAAGAAAGTACAAGAGGCCTGATCAATGCCCCTCCAGTGTAACTTATACCACTACCATGGTCTCCAAAGTGACGTTGTGGAAATTCCCTTTTTCTTTTGCTCATACGCTCAAGGGGCAAAGACACGTCACAAGACATATCAACCTTGTGATACAATTAATGAATTCCCAATGCAAAAAGCCCAATGTACTTGAAAAGAATTTGGACACGTATAGGTTTGGACACGAATAGGTGGACATACGGGCAGAGCCACACTTGAAAGTGCCACACATCCCTCTGGTTAGCCATGCATGGAGTCCCTCAGTTGGTGTCAAGTGGCTTCTAATCAGTCTGTCCTGCAGGCAGGTATTCTTCCTAAATGTTATCTGGGGTCTTGTTCCGACTGTTTAAGGTAATGATCAGAGAAGAGCGAACAGAGAAATATTCGATATTCGTTTTGTTAGCCCCTCAATATTCGACTATTCGAACGAATATCGAATTCCATTATAGTCTATCGGTAAAAAAAAACTTTGTTTCAGGGGAACCCACTATTCGATTCAGGAGAGTCACCAAGTCCACTATGACACCCCAGGAAATGATGCTAACACCTCTGGAATGCAACTGGAACAGCAGGGGAAGCATGTCTGGGGGCATCTAACACGGCCAAGCCCCTGTATTACGCCACTAATAATGCGGGAGCTGACTTTTTCCCATAGGAATGCATTGACCAGCGTTGATTGGCCAAATGCCATACAGTGTACAGCATTCGGCCAATCAACACTGGTTCTGCCGGAGGCTCGTCTGTAAGGAGGCAGAGTCTAAGATCGGTCCACAGCAGTCTCCATTGTGGTCCGATCTCAGGTATAGCAGAGTTGACACAGCTCTGCTACATCTCAGGTGTAGCCGAGCTGTGCGCTCAACACTGCTACATCTGAGATTGGACCACAATGGAGACTGCTGTTGACTGATCTTAGACTCCGCCTCCTCCGGCAAAACCAACGTTTATTGGCCGAATGCTGTACACTGTACAGCATTCAGCCAATCAACACTGGTCAATGCATTCCTATGAGAAAGTAAGCTCCCACATAACACAAGCTGACAGGGATCCCGACTAGCATATAATGGGCTGCCACGAGATAGAGCCCCAAAGAGCTGTGTAACATTCCCACCTAAATAAAGCTAATCCCTAGCTAACCCTGCCTGTACATCTATCCCTGTCTCACAGTCACATAGTTCACAGTCTCATATCATACGAATCTGAAATCTACCATTCGTATAAAATAGAGGTCACCTGATTTAGCCAGCCAATTACTTTTTCAGAGTTTTTTTCGATGCCTCCGTTGTCGTAGTTCCTGTCCCACCTCCCCTGCACAGTTATTGGTGCAAAAAAAGCACCAGGGAAGGTGGGAGAGGATACGAATTTTTAGAGCGTTTGCCACATGGTGTTCAATTGGAATCGAATATCTCAAACAGCTTGATATCCTGATACCAATTCAATAGGACGCCGTTCGCTCATCTCTAGTAATGATCTTTTTGTAGCATCCCACAATACCACTTTAGGATTTCACTTTTTCATGGTCCCCAGTTACACATATAATTACATTTTTATCAGTTTACTATTTCTCAGTCCCATTGTGTGAAGTGACTATTTCTTTGTAATGTATCTTTTTTGTCTGTAGTTGAACTCTACATTTTGTACAGTGCTGTGGAATATGTTGGCGCTTTATAAATAAAATATATTATTATTATTCTAGATCAACAAGTCTCTCAACCTGTTGTCTAGAGTCATGTTGAGAACTTTCCCCAGATATCCTTTATCCCTGAACACTTCTCCAATTATAAAACAACATTTACAAAATAAAAAGTGCAGGTGAATATAAAACAACAACTTTGTAATAAACCTTATTAATATAAATATATTTTTTTTCTCGACCTTTGGCTGAGTTACTTTCTACATGGGTAGTGAGATGAGGAAACTACTGGAAAGTACATATACCTTACTGCTAATACTACTGTGTGAGGGCAAGGAGGCCGCCTCAGGTTCTGGTCCAAAATACGGGTAGCCGCGACGGAATGCCCATGCACTGCACCGGCATCCAGTCCCGCACTCCGCTCTGGATTAGGCCCAATGAATGGACCTAGTCGGGAGTGTCTTCAGGCTGAATCGCGAGGCGAAACGACCTGAAGAATGAGCATCTCGCTTCTTTTTCCAGGAGCTGGAACAAACCGGCTCCCATTGATTTCAATGGGAGCCGTCTTTTAGGTCAGGATTTTGAGGCGGATACGGCCTCAAAATCCTGACCAAAAAACTCCATGGGAACTTACCTTTACACTGTGAATCAGGGAGCTTCTGTGTGTGAGGGAACTATAGACAAGAAACTACATGTAGATATACAGACAAGGAGGAGAGCAGCTTAACCCCTCCAGGACGCAGGGTAGTTTGTACGATAATGCTCTGCAACTTTTTCCAAATCATATCCTTTCTCTAGATCACAAATATAAATAAAAAAACAGACATCTCTGTGTCCAAAAAATACCCAAAGTCTAAAAATATTTCTGATATGGCGAGCACCGTAGTGGTAAAAAAATAAAAATTATATCACTTAAGTACTCTCATGGTGTCTATCATACACATATCATTGTGATAGCACTGTGAGCCAGAGAGAGCACCAAACACCTTCACCAGCACTAGCAGCAAGGCCAGATGGACTTTGCTTAATTTGAGGGTCTGAGTTGTCATCACTGTATGGGTAATAAACTGAAACCAAACCAAGACCCACAATTGACTTACATGGCAGATCAGAAAACAAGAGAATAATCGTCCAGGCAAACGGGTCAAAACCAGGAGAAGTCGTCAGAAGCAGAATCAGGAGACAAAAGTGATATCCAAATGAAAGCCAAAGATCAAATCCAAATGGGTAAATCAATAGAAGAATCAGCAGGCAAAGGAATAACCAAAAAAACAAGCATTGTCAGAAAAGCAAGCCAGTATATAGTACACTATCAGGTTTAGAGCAAAGCTAGGAAACTAAATCAGCAAGCAGGTGGGCGGGGTCTTATACATGCCTCATCAGCTGCTAACTGAACAAGCCCAAAAGTAAACTGCTGAAACTGCAGGAGCCTCTCAGATCGACAAGATGTATAGCAAATGAATATAGAATCCGGACAATAAATATAGAGTGATCAAAAAGTTGGGCATTCATCAAAATACAAACAAATATAAATTATGCCAACCCAAAGAATATAAGGAACAGTTTAGGGCGGGTTCACACCTGCGCCCGGTCTCCGCTTTAGCCAATCCTGCGGGTTTCCGTATTCTGCCCCAAGAAACTGGCCATGGGACGGAAACCCAGCGGTCAGTTTTCAAACCCATTCTCTTGAATGGGTTTGCAAAGTGACCACTCGTGTGCGTCTTCTCCCTCTCCACAGCAAAAAACAATTTTCTTAGCCGGACACAAAGTCAGACATGCAGGACTTTGTGTCCGGTTATAAATGGGAAATCCCTTTATTGATGTGCAAATACAGCCACAACAGTGCTAAATACTGATCCCTTGTGTGGCCTTTTATTTTACTTGCTGCTCCTTGTATCACTGTTATTTACATGCAGCAAATTTGTGGACAAACTACATTTCCCATGATGTATCTGCCTGCTCTGCCTCTCTGTGTACCCCTCTCTTTAACACTCTTCCCTGCAGTGAAATAACAGGTAATTACTCACTCCCATATTCAAGGTCACATGCTGCTGTAATGTTTATTTTGGAAGCTCACTCCCCCCATCCCAAACACAGAGAGTGAGAGCAGGCAGAAACATAATGGGAAATGTAGTTTGTCTACAGATTCACTGCACGTAAATAACAATGATACAAGGAGCAGCAAGTAATATAAAGCCAAGAAAAGGGTGCACAAGGGAACAGTGAGGATTTAGTAATGTTGTGGATGTATTTGCACATATTTTTTGGAAGTTGGATGACCCCCTTGAACGTATGTAAATCTAGATTGTTGATGTTTTTTCTATTCCCTACATAGATGTTGAAATCTTTCTATCACACCCTATAGAATGTTTTTTTTTTCTTCTCACTTTGGGGAAGCTTCTCAGTTTTACACTTGTCCCACTTGTACACCGGTTTGGCGCTTTTAACCCTTTGGGCTGGAGTACAATACCCGTTTCCTCATTTTTATATTTTCTAGTGACTGAATTTCACACAAAGAAACAACATCATTTTGTGCCTTTTTAAATTATTTTAATACAAATTTGATGTGACCAGCACTGTAGGCAGGCTTTGACAATGCAAGTCACTAGGTACAGAGACAGTAGATGGTTTATCGCAGACCATGCCCCTTTTCCTTTTAGTATAGGCTGCCGATTCATCAGGTAACTCCTTGAGACATGTGCTCAGATGTCCTTTAAAGAGGACCTTTCACCATATCTGGGCACAGGCAGTGTTATATACTGCCAGAAAGCTGACAGTGCGCTGAATTCAGCGCACTGTCGGCTTTCCCGATCCGTGCCCGGTGTAAAGCGCTATCGGTCCCGGTACCGTAGCGCTTTACAGTCAGAAGGGCGTTTCTGACCATTAGCCAGAGACGTCCTTCTGCCTCGCGGCGCCAATCGCGCTGTGCTGTGGAGCGGGGAGGAACGCCTCCTCCCTCTGCTCACACAGCTTGTCCGTAGACGAGCATTATCAGCAGAGGGAGGGGGCGTTCCTCCCGGCTCCACAGCACAGCGCGATTGGCGCCGCGAGGCAGAAGGACGTCTCTGGCCAATGGTCAGAAACGCCCTTCTGACCATAGAGCACTACGGTACCGGGCCGTAAGCTCTTCACACCGGGCACAGATCGGGAAAGCCGACAGTGCGCTGAATTCAGCGCACTGTCAGCTTTCTGGCAGTATATAGAACTGCATGTGCCCGGACATGGTGAAAGGTCCTCTTTAAATGACACCACCACTGCTCTCCTGACACTAGGGTACTCCAATGTAGCTTAGAACTACATGGTGAGATGCAGCGATAAATGTATGTAGAGACATATAGGAGTGTGTAGGATTAGATTATAAGGTATTGGGGTTGTCCTTTTCAGGTGATGTGCTTTGACAAAGGTACCACTTAAGGGTACTAGAGACTATAGGGTTAAGCAGGTATAAAAGGCTAGTGCCTCCCTAACAATTAAAGGGATTCTACCATTAAAATCGATTTTTTTTCTCGTTGACACCTAGGAATAGCCTAAAGAAAGGCTAACTCTTCTCCTATCTTTAGATGTCTTCTCTGCGGCGGCGTTCGGTACAAATCCCCAATGCTGTCAGAGAACTCTCCAGCGCCGCCTCCATCTACTACAGGAACGGCCTCTTTAAGAGTATTCTTCCGGCGCTGGGGGTCAAACTTCTAGGCCTCGGGCAAAGCCGACTGCGCATGCCTGCGGCCACAAGAAAAATGGCCGCTTACACAGTAAGTAAGCTCTGCTCTAGGCCCAAAGCCTAGAAGTTTGACCGCCTGTGCCAGAAGAAGACGCGTGAAGAGGCCGTTCCTGAAGAAGATGGAGGCGGCACTAGATAGTTCCCTTGCAGCATTGGGGACGCCCCCAGTGCTGTTTTAGCGCTGGGGGACGCCCCCAGTGCTGCGAGTGAAATCATTTGCATACCGGCGAAAACCGGGATTTTAACCAAACGGTGGCGCGGAGAAGACATCTAAAAGTAGGAGAAGAATAGCCTTTCTTAAGGCTATTCCTACGTGTCAACCAGAAAAAATTCGATTTTAATGGCAGAATCCCTTTAATGAAAAATATATGTGAACCCCATACCTCAAACCTACCCATAAAAAGACATAATCAATACCCTTCCTTCTCGGCCATCCTATACTCACAGGACCACCTGGATAACCATGTTGTTGCATTCGTTCCTCCCTTCTGTTTTTTGATAATTAATTAAATAAACTTAGTGTTTGTATTATTTCTGGCTGATCCGCAGACTGGATTACTTGACTTTTATAAGTACGGTCACATTAAAAATGAGATACATACTGGTAAAAAAAAAACCCTATGGTAACAATGTCCCATTAAAAAGTAAATCCATACAATCTACGGTACTTCCAGCTTTCCTACAACAACACAGCTACACAATATCAACTCATGTGGAGAACCTGGTGTCTAAGCAGATTTGACTTCTGGGTGAAACACTTTCCACAATCGGGACACGAATAGGGTTTCTCGCCCGAGTGGACTCTCTGGTGTGCTAGGAAACTAGCTTTCAGTCGGAAACTTTTGCTGCATTCTGAACACTTAAAGGGCCTTTCGCCAGTGTGTATGGTGAGATGGTGAAGGAGATTGGTTTTCTGGTTAAACCGTTTGCCGCAATCAAAACAAGAGAATGGCTTTTCGCCTGTATGAATAATCTCGTGCTTCATGAGCTCTGATCTGTACATGAAAGACTTCCCACACCGAGAACAATGAAACGACTCTTCGCGGGCGGGCGCTTTGTGTTTCGCAGACCGATGTGAGTTGTCGTAACCCTCTGAACCTACGTGAGAATTTAGGGATTCACTGGGAGAATGTCCATCAATTGCCGGATTTTGGCACTTTAGACAAGATGTTGGCTCATCTTCTTCTTGACAGTTTGATACATACGTAAATTCTTTGCCACAATCTGAACACGACAACGTCTTCTCTCCCAAGCGTACTTTCTGATGCATAACAAGTCCAGACCTCTGGGTAAAAGACTTCCAGCACTTCGGGCATGTAAATGGTTTCTCTCCAGTGTGGATCCTCTGGTGTTCAATAAGAACGGACTTGCGGGAAAAACATTTTTTGCACTCGGAACATGAATACGGTTTTTCACCTATATGAATTTTTTCATGTATGTTAAGTTTTGATTTGTTAGTAAAACATCTGCCACACTCAGAACATGTGAATGGCTTCTTGTCTTCCTCTTCTTTCACAGCCTTTGGTATTACTTTCTGCCTGCAGGTTAAGCAGGATATCTCTTCCCGCCGTGTGTGACTATTCAACTTCTCTGTAAACCCTTTCCCGCAATGAGAACATATAAATGATTCCTCTTTCGCATGAATGCGCTGGTGCACAGCAAAGCTGGACTTCTGGGTAAAACGTCTACCACATTCGCCACAAGAAAATGGCTTCTCCCCTGTATGAATCCTCTGATGCTCCACAAGGATTGATTTGCGTGTAAAGGATTTGCCACACTCAGAACATGGAAAGGGTTTCTCCCCCGTGTGACTTCTCTGATGCCTAGTAAGTGCTGCATGCTGTGTAAAACACTTATCACACTCCGTGCAGGGAAACATTTTACTCCCATGATACACTGAAGTAACAACGTCTGACATATCATCATTATCACTGTCATTGTGATCAGAGAGATCGGTGTCCGGAAGCACTGAATGTGAATACTGCATGAAGCCATCATCTTCTATCTTACAGTTTAAAGTCAAAGAAATCTGGCTGTCCGAAGAGCTCCTGCTGTCCTCCTGATCTCCATCTGTTGGAAATACAATGTACATTAATGTGCAAATATAAGAAGAGTGAGGCCACATGAATCATCAAGGTGGAGAAAAAGTCTCAAAATTAAGCCAGAAATAGGAAAATAAAACTCTCTTTTTAGAGAGGGCTTGCAATAGAGAACATCCTTTTGCACATTTTGTGCGGCATCTTGTCATGTTTTTCTGCACGAGTGAGAGAAAGCATGAATTCTAACAAAATTTTTAGCCCAAAAATACAAATCACTAAAATAAATTCAATACAAGGGTGTGTATGGCCTTTAACCATGAAAGTAAGAAATGGCATATAGATAAACTGGCATCCCTATGATCCTTAGTACAAAATATCCACACACATTGGTTCTACTGGTCAACTGCTTTGCTAGAAACTACAAAAGAGTCATATTAACTTAAAGGGGTTGTCCAAGCAAAAACGGGCAACTCCTTTAATTTTTAATTGGGCTCTAACAGCAAAATTATGCTGTATGAGCCCCACATTTGTCTGAATAGCCTGTAAAAAGGCTATTCAGGCACCGCTAATGGTATTTTAAAAGCCCCCCCCCCCCCCCGTTTTAAACTATGACCGTAAAATCATATATGCGAATTATAATTACCGTGCACGGTGGGTGGTTCGTGCACTGGTGGACGTCATCTTCGGTCCCGCCTTCCTCTGGTGTCTTCTTCCAGCGACGTCCTCCTTCCACACCTTGTTCTTCGGGTTGTGTTTAAATCCCGCACGTGCGGCGCATGCGAAGCACAATTGCAAACTATGATTGACAAAAATGGTGCTGGAGCATGTGCAGTAGCGCTCCGGAAGGAGCGATACTGCACACGCGCGGGATTTAAACACAACCCAAAGATGAAGGAGTGGAAGGAGGATGTCGCTGGAAGAAGACACCAGAGGAAGTCGGGACCGAAGATGACGTCCATCAGTGAATGAACCGCCCATTGTGCATGGTAAATATAATTTGCATATATGTTTTTACGGTCTTAGTTTAAAACAGGTTTTTGTTTTTTTTTTTAAATACCTTTATCGGTGCCTAAATAGCCTTTTTAAAGGCTATTAAGGCATATGTGGGGCTCATACAGCATGCATAATTTTGCTAAAAGAGACCCTTTAAATCAGCTGGGGGAATTGAAAAAAACAACAAAAAAAATTCACACTCACCTGTCCTCAATACTCGGGTGTCCTCCTGGCCTGTTCTGGTTCTTCTGCTGAACGGGTCTCTTCTGGAGATCTGCTGACTGGCCTCAGCAGTCATGTGACCGCTGAGGCCAATCAGAGAGTGGCATGCAATGTCACTACCTGTGACATAACAGGATTTTTCCTCAGGTCTGCTAAGTCACGTGACTGCTGAGGCGAATAAGCAGCTTTAGCGGAACTCAGGAAGAGACCTGTACAGCAGAAGGACCTGACTGTGCCGAGAGAAAACCAGAACATTGGGAACAGGTAAGTATCAAGTTTTTTTTTAAAAAAAAAAATTTCGGCTGATTTTGCCTGGACAACCCCTTTAAAGAGCTTCTCTGGACTGATAGGAGAGTTGGATGTCGAACTCCCCCAATCATAATGCTCCTGCACTGGAGTAGCAGGACATTTAACTGATGAGTAATGGTTATTTCATTATTTTATACAGTTTCCTGCCTTTTTTTTTTGTATATCCAAGGCAACTGATTTAATGGCCATTGCTCACTTTCATTGATATCTGCAGTTTCTTCTTCCTCTTGTATGGTCACAGGAATCTCCTCCTCTTCCTCTTTAATTTCATCTTTAACAATTATCTGCAAACTCTGAAGATCCTGGTTTTAAATAAAAGAAAAAAAACAAAACACAATGATAATAGTCTACAGGATGTGTCACCAAATCCATGAAATATTCACTTCCATCTACCTGATCATCATCAGAATCTTGGGAAGAAAGAGGACAGGAACATCTCTCAGGTGACCTACCTGCAAGAGAGACAACCATCATTTCATTTACTTCAGGTGAATCTACCCCCCCCCCCCCCCCCTGCTTTTCACCACAGGCAGCCACTGCTAGATGCAATCTTAACTTTATTAGGACAACATCAAAATAGAACACAATACAAGGATATTATTCTACCAAGGGCCCAAGAGGACTAAAAATGTTAAGGAAAATTAGAAAGTTCAGGAGAAATGGACACATTTTAATCATTTCAGTCATACCCAGTGATGTGAGGGGCTGGTGATCTTCCATCATGAAGTCCTTGTGTCCTTCTATGTACTCCCACTCCTGCACAGAGAAATAGACAATGATAACATTAATGCAGTGCGCATTCCAAAAATAGACACAAAAATAACATTTGTGAAAAATAATGGTAGAAGAGTGAATGGGCTGAAGAGAAATAATCTGTAAACTGAAGGCTGTCTGTGTCCTGGTCCTCGATCTACCAGCTGATGTAATGTAAGACTCACTGGCTGGTGTATTACTGGAGAAATTGTAATAGTACAGCATCTGGACTGGCAATGGAGGAAAATATATCTAAGCAGGAATGCAGAGCTTAATCTTTACGGAGGAGTCTGCTCTTACTACATAATATTAACTAGTCATAGCCGTCATCACCTGCTTTACCTCGAAACACAGACCAGCAAATCAGTGTATAATAATCCAAAGCAGAAAGTCTGCGCCTCCATTAGTATATCATACAAACACAGACAGACCAACAAAACCTGCAACTCCACAGTCTGCTCCTCCTGTATAATAATAATACACAGACAGGACACCACAGTCTGCTCCTCCTGTATAATAATACACAGACAGGACACCACAGTCTGCTCCTCCTGTATAATAATAATAATACACAGACAGGACACCACAGTCTGCTCCTCCTGTATAATAATAATACACAGACAGGACACCACAGTCTGCTCCTCCTGTATAATAATACACAGACAGGACACCACAGTCTGCTCCTCCTGTATAATAATAATACACAGACAGGACACCACAGTCTGCTCCTCCTGTATAATAATAATACACAGACAGGATACCACAGTCTGCTCCTCCTGTATAATAATAATACACAGACAGGACACCACAGTCTGCTCCTCCTGTATAATAATAATACACAGACAGGACACCACAGTCTGCTCCTCCTGTATAATAATACACAGACAGGACACCACAGTCTGCTCCTCCTGTATAATAATAATAATACACAGACAGGACACCACAGTCTGCTCCTCCTGTATAATAATAATACACAGACAGGATACCACAGTCTGCTCCTCCTGTATAATAATAATACACAGACAGGACACCACAGTCTGCTCCTCCTGTATAATAATAATACACAGACAGGACACCACAGTCTGCTCCCCCTGTATAATAATAATACACAGACAGGACACCACAGTCTGCTCCTCCTGTATAATAATAATAATACACAGACAGGACACCACAGTCTGCTCCTCCTGTATAATAATAATAATACACAGACAGGACACCACAGTCTGCTCCTCCTGTATAATAATAATACACAGACAGGACACCACAGTCTGCTCCTCCTGTATAATAATAATAATACACAGACAGGACACCACAGTCTGCTCCTCCTGTATAATAATACACAGACAGGACACCACAGTCTGCTCCTCCTGTATAATAATAATACACAGACAGGACACCACAGTCTGCTCCTCCTGTATAATAATAATACACAGACAGGACACCACAGTCTGCTCCTCCTGTATAATAATAATACACAGACAGGATACCACAGTCTGCTCCTCCTGTATAATAATAATACACAGACAGGATACCACAGTCTGCTCCTCCTGTATAATAATAATACACAGACAGGACACCACAGTCTGCTCCTCCTGTATAATAATAATACACAGACAGGACACCACAGTCTGCTCCTCCTGTATAATAATACACAGACAGGACACCACAGTCTGCTCCTCCTGTATAATAATAATACACAGACAGGACACCACAGTCTGCTCCTCCTGTATAATAATAATACACAGACAGGATACCACAGTCTGCTCCTCCTGTATAATAATAATACACAGACAGGACACCACAGTCTGCTCCTCCTGTATAATAATAATACACAGACAGGACACCACAGTCTGCTCCTCCTGTATAATAATACACAGACAGGACACCACAGTCTGCTCCTCCTGTATAATAATAATAATACACAGACAGGACACCACAGTCTGCTCCTCCTGTATAATAATAATACACAGACAGGATACCACAGTCTGCTCCTCCTGTATAATAATAATACACAGACAGGACACCACAGTCTGCTCCTCCTGTATAATAATAATACACAGACAGGACACCACAGTCTGCTCCCCCTGTATAATAATAATACACAGACAGGACACCACAGTCTGCTCCTCCTGTATAATAATAATACACAGACAGGACACCACAGTCTGCTCCTCCTGTATAATAATAATACACAGACAGGATACCACAGTCTGCTCCTCCTGTATAATAATAATACACAGACAGGACACCACAGTCTGCTCCTCCTGTATAATAATAATAATACACAGACAGGACACCACAGTCTGCTCCTCCTGTATAATAATAATAATACACAGACAGGACACCACAGTCTGCTCCTCCTGTATAATAATAATACACAGACAGGACACCACAGTCTGCTCCTCCTGTATAATAATAATACACAGACAGGACACCACAGTCTGCTCCTCCTGTATAATAATAATAATAATACACAGACAGGACACCACAGTCTGCTCCTCCTGTATAATAATAATACACAGACAGGACACCACAGTCTGCTCCTCCTGTATAATAATACACAGACAGGACACCACAGTCTGCTCCTCCTGTATAATAATACACAGACAGGACACCACAGTCTGCTCCTCCTGTATAATAATACACAGACAGGACACCACAGTCTACTCCTCCTGTATAATAATAATAATAATACACAGACAGGACACCACAGTCTGCTCCCCCTGTATAATAATAATACACAGACAGGACACCACAGTCTGCTCCTCCTGTATAATAATAATAATACACAGACAGGACACCACAGTCTGCTCCTCCTGTATAATAATAATAATACACAGACAGGACACCACAGTCTGCTCCTCCTGTATAATAATAATACACAGACAGGACACCACAGTCTGCTCCTCCTGTATAATAATAATAATAATACACAGACAGGACACCACAGTCTGCTCCTCCTGTATAATAATAATACACAGACAGGACACCACAGTCTGCTCCTCCTGTATAATAATAATACACAGACAGGACACCACAGTCTGCTCCTCCTGTATAATAATACACAGACAGGACACCACAGTCTGCTTCCCCTGTATAATAATAATAATACACAGACAGGACACCACAGTCTGCTCCTCCTGTATAATAATACACAGACAGGACACCACAGTCTGCTCCTCCTGTATAATAATAATATACAGACAGGACACCACAGTCTGCTCCTCCTGTATAATAATAATATACAGACAGGACACCACAGTCTGCTCCTCCTGTATAATAATACACAGACAGGACACCACAGTCTGCTCCTCCTGTATAATAATACACAGACAGGACACCACAGTCTGCTCCTCCTGTATAATAATACACAGACAGGACACCACAGTCTACTCCTCCTGTATAATAATAATACACAGACAGGACACCACAGTCTGCTCCCCCTGTATAATAATAATACACAGACAGGACACCACAGTCTGCTCCCCCTGTATAATAATAATAATAATAATAATAATAATAATAATACACAGACAGGACACCACAGTCTGCTCCTCCTGTATAATAATAATACACAGACAGGACACCACAGTCTGCTCCTCCTGTATAATAATAATAATACACAGACAGGACACCACAGTCTGCTCCTCCTGTATAATAATAATAATACACAGACAGGACACCACAGTCTGCTCCCCCTGTATAATAATAATAATAATACACAGACAGGACACCACAGTCTGCTCCTCCTGTATAATAATAATACACAGACAGGACACCACAGTCTGCTCCTCCTGTATAATAATAATAATACACAGACAGGACACCACAGTCTGCTCCTCCTGTATAATAATAATACACAGACAGGATACCACAGTCTGCTCCTCCTGTATAATAATAATACACAGACAGGACACCACAGTCTGCTCCTCCTGTATAATAATACACAGACAGGACACCACAGTCTGCTCCTCCTGTATAATAATAATAATACAGACAGGACACCACAGTCTGCTCCTCCTGTATAATAATAATACACAGACAGGACACCACAGTCTGCTCCTCCTGTATAATAATAATACACAGACAGGACACCACAGTCTGCTCCTCCTGTATAATAATACTACACAGACAGGACACCACAGTCTGCTCCTCCTGTATAATAATAATACACAGACAGGACACCACAGTCTGCTCCTCCTGTATAATAATAATACACAGACAGGACACCACAGTCTGCTCCCCCTGTATAATAATAATAATACACAGACAGGACACCACAGTCTGCTCCTCCTGTATAATAATAATACACAGACAGGACACCACAGTCTGCTCCTCCTGTATAATAATAATAATAATAATAATACACAGACAGGACACCACAGTCTGCTCCTCCTGTATAATAATAATACACAGACAGGACACCACAGTCTGCTCCTCCTGTATAATAATAATACACAGACAGGACACCACAGTCTGCTCCCCCTGTATAATAATAATAATACACAGACAGGACACCACAGTCTGCTCCTCCTGTATAATAATAATACACAGACAGGACACCACAGTCTGCTCCTCCTGTATAATAATAATACACAGACAGGATACCACAGTCTGCTCCTCCTGTATAATAATAATACACAGACAGGACACCACAGTCTGCTCCTCCTGTATAATAATAATACTACAGTCTGCTCCTGCTGAATTATACAACATAGACTGCATGCAGAATACAGGCTGGACACTAAAGTCTGCTCCTCCAGTATGATAGAATAAAAGAACGCTACAAGGTGAATCACCTTCCGCCCGTCTCATTAATGTCTCTTATTACCCGGAAGCTTGGAGCAGCACTTCCTGCCTGCACTCTCCTCCTGGCCGGTCCACATCAGTAAATCTGCAGATAACGGCAGTGAAGATAAACGATGAATAAATCCACAATAACATAGCGGTTTCGGTTCATAGTGTATGAACAGGCCGAGAACTACATTGCCCATGATCCTCTGGGCGCTCGGGCCACTGGCAGTGACGTCAGTACGCGCACGTCGTCAGTCTGCAGAGCGTTGTGACTGGAGTGGGCGTGGCTGAGAGTGAACAGGGAGAACTTACTATTATGAGAGGGAAACACATTTATTATACACGTATTATATATATATATATATATATATATATATATATATATATATATATATATATATATATATATATATGGACATTAACCACTTCAGTACCAGGCCAATTTGTGGCTCAAGACCAGCCACTTTTTGGGGTATTATGCAGTTTTGAACCCCCAAAATTTTGTGTGTTGACAAACCCGAAACTTTTGGAAATTTGGGGTCAAACCTTCTAAACTAATTGGTTGGTCCATCACTAGTAACCAATTTACAGTCTCAGGAGTTTCTTCCATGGATCCGCTCCATGTGAATATAATGTGGTGTAGGGTGAGGATCTGTTCTAGACAGTAATAAATTGAGGGGAATTTAATGAATAAGAATAACTAAGTATAACGTACGCAATATAAATAAAGGTGTTGGTGGGAGATATAGGATATTTGATGACCAATATAGAGTCTATAAAGTTTGAATTTGGATATTACCTGTGCTTCTATGAAATATCCTTAGGTGTTGGACACATGTTGCGTTTTTCAATTTCAGCTAGCGCTTATTGCACAGGGGTTATACATAAAACTAGGTTAAATATATGAAAAAAGGGTTATTAATATAAGAATTCATCCTATAAGAGGAATTCAAGGTATTGTTTTATTTGTATGATATAAAGAATATTTAGTACCAAGTTAGTATTAACCCCATGATGGGAATTATAAGGGTGTGTCCATGTGAGAAGTGAATTCATCCATGATGCAGGTGGTTTGCATTACTATTAAGGTTGGGAAGTTCATTCTGTGAGAAACCTTTATATAGACAGGTTATTTCATTGTATGTACGCTCTGAGGAAGGAACGCATGTTCCGAAACGCGTCTGCGGGTTTTTTAGGGGGATTTATGGACTGTCTTTTTTCTATACATCATTTTTTTGTCGTTTTATGATGTGATATAATAAAAGTTAAATTTTATCGGAGAGTGGCCGGATTTACCTGTGTTCGTTAAGAATCCCTTCACACTCAAGGAGTAGAGTGTGCCGTGCACCCCAAAGCAATTCTTTCTATAAGCTGCCGACTAAAAGGACCACAACTGGGTGAGCTTAAACTTTTTGTCTTTAGTAATAAATTGAGTCTGAACTGTGCATTGCAGATGAATTGTATACAGGAACTGTGAGAGTCATCAAGGTACTTAGTCCCTTAAAGGGGTTGTCCCATCACAAGGATCCTATCTATACTGCTTGTTAATGTGGATGTAAGACTTCTCCTAAATACATTGCTTCAGCAAAACTGCTTTGTTTGTCCACTATCTTACTTTATTCATTTTTTTGGGACACATCCCTTGACTTATCTGGTCATAAGTCAAGTGATGTATCTGCTGCTCTCAGGGGGGAGGGAGGAGGGGCTAAGTGCACGGGAGTGAGCCTGGAGAGGGGGGGGGGGGGGGGTAGTTTACCCTTTGGGGTGAAGGGGCCGCCAATACAGGGTTAGACGCCGGCACAGGTGAAGCCAGCAACATCGCTATGCTTCTGCCCTGCTTGAAGCCAGCAGCTGGAGGGCGGAGGAGCAGAATAACAGGAGCTCCTGCCACTGCTGGCTTCATGCAGGGCAGGAGCATAGCGATGTTGCAGGCATCTGTGCCGGCGTCTACACTCCCCGACATCCGCCTCTCTATTACAGCGGATGCCAGGTCTGTATTTACATATGCACAGCCAAGCGGCGAGATGCCGCTGGCCCTGCGTGCACGTTCATAGACCAGTCTAGCCTTCACAATGCGAATACAGACCCGGCATCCGCTGTAATAGAGAGAGGCGGATGTCGGGTCTGTCTTCGCATTGTGAAGGCTAGACTAGTCTATGAGCGCGCACGCAGGGCCAGCGGCATCTCGCCGCTTGGCTTTGCATATGTGACCCCGCCTACCAATGACGCAACAAAGCTGGAAGACAGAAGATTTCACAGAAACAAAGACTGGTGAGTATGCGACGTGGGAATACCCCTTTAAACTAGAAATAGAACACCATGCACACAACAGTAGTTATATGGAAAGTGGGAGAAATTTCATTAGATGAAACCGACCTGCAAAAATGGAGAGGAATAAGACGTCTTCCATTACAGCGCAGTCATACAGTCTCCATTTGGATCAGTAAAAATATGGTCATGTGCTTGCGGATTAGAAATTAATGGATTTGTAACAGATATCTCATGTACACAAAATGCAGTTGTGTGCATGAGGCCTTTCATATGACCATGGAGCTGTGATGAGGAGAGTGGTCAAGATATTGGAGGACAGTACTTGGCTATTTCCTTCAGTCCAAAGAGATAGCACGTATGTGAAACCATCAAGGGAACACAGGATCTCCATTCTTATGATCTGCAGACAACCAGAGATCAGGCTCATCACCTCTCTAATGGGTAGTGGGACAATCTCTTTAGAGCTGGTGGACACATTCCTTCATTGTCAAGCAGTGTTTAAGGAGTTGCCCAGGATAAACTGATAATTAACCCCAAATCTTAACTCCCTCCCGCCACCTAACTTCTAATTTATATCAATTAAAAAATATTATAATTACCCATATCCCTGGATCGGTCATGTCACTGCTCCAGGGACACTTTCTGAATAGCACGTTCCGTTCCGTTTCACCACTTCCAAAACAGAACGTCACCATTACTCTTCCCCCTCCCCTATCCCCATCAATGCTTACCAAGACTTCCTGTGTCTGGAGAACGGCTCCTGTCGCTCTTCCTGTCTTCTAGTAGTGGGTGGAATAGCTTAGCTAGGGAGACGGGGAGAGTGGAAGGGGTTAGTAATGGGCAGGATCATAGTGAGAGTGGGAGGGGCTAGGCTTAGCGAGGCAGGATGGGATGGGCGTGGCTAGTGAGACGGAGGGTCTGACACAGGATGCAGCAGCAACCAGAGACAGCCAGAAATCACTCAAATAACTGGTAAAGGTATATGGGTGTACTTATTAACCTATCACTAGCACTAACACACCTTTCTAAGAAAAATATTTTCTGCTGGAAAACTCCTTTAAATACACTGACCAGCCTAGAAAAAGTGGGATCAACAACCTGTCTTGGATTTAGATACGGTAAGTATTACACGCTCAAATAAAAACACAAAAAATTGCAACGTTACTCTGCTGGCACCAAGAGCATTACTGCAAATACCTACTGAATATAAGAATTCATAGAGCTCGTTCACACGGGCACAGAGGGGACGGATTATGGCGCGGAATCCATGTCATAATCCGCCCCCTCACAATGGTGGTCTATGGAGACCGCTAGCGATCTTTTTTGCATGCTGCTCACGGAAAAAAGAAGCGAGCTGCCCTTTCTTCAGGCGGATTCCGCGGCTCATTCCGCGGCAGCACCTCCCTTCATTTTGGGCCTACTCTGGAGTGGGAAGCCTGACGCTATTCCGTCCCCGTGTGAACTAGGCCATAAAGACGAGATTCTTGGTTTTTACACTTTGATCAGACTATAACTGTAGGCCCACCTGCACGGTTACTGCCACCAGTATTAGTTGGGTCCCTACACTAAAATGACTCACCTCTCTTAGGGCCTTGGTCTCCTATGAATTTAGGACACATTATGAATGAATTAAGGACGAAGACAGACTGGATGATGTTGAGATCAGGTCTCTGGGGGCCATATCATCACATCCAGGACTCTTCCTCCAAAGGGAGCTCACACTAAATACTGATATGATTTTGATTTTTCTTTGATTCATTCACTTCATTGTGTTAATTGTTAAAATAATATTAAACACCTCAATTTTTTAAAACACTTTTTTTTTCTACAGTATTATGACTACAATTACAATTCATACTGAACCATCTCCCACCAAACAATATAGGTCCATATACTCCGCTTTATAACATGTCTGCAGAGTAGGCTGCGTTTTCATGGTGACGGGTTCACTTTAAATAGACACTGTCATTTCAACACAAATTTGTAGAAATCATCAGTACAATCAGCTGTAAGAAATTTTGCAATACGTCTTATCCTACAGAAATGCCTCCTTCTACTCCTATCCTTGCTCCTCCTCCTTCTGCTACAATCACTTTCACTTTGAAAATCTGAAAGCAGACTGCAAGTCACATGTCTTAGATTACTCATGTCTGGAGGGGAGGGAGCAGGAGATAAGGTAAGGAACAGTGGATAAGCCTGATGCTACTGCAAAATTGGTCTTAACACAGCAAAAGTATTTTACTCACGTCAATACAGGTCAATACTTATCTGAATAATATGTCATTCATGATCCCAGAGCAGTGATGGCTAACCTTTTAAGCCCGGTGTGTCAAAATTTGTAAAAAAAAAAAAAAAAAACCCTAGCTTAACTCTGGTGGTGTGTCACATCTATAAAGATCCATAATGTTGTGATATTTGTGGCTCTAGTAAAAAAAAAAAAAAAAAAAAGGGGGGGGTTATATAGAGTGTGATTGGCCAAAACAAGGGGGTTTTACACCATGTGATAGGCCAGAAAAAGCGAATCATATACTATGTGATGAGCCCGATGGGGGGGGTCATATGTGTAATGGGCCAGAAAAAGGGGGAC
The DNA here is from genome assembly GCF_031893055.1 of Leptodactylus fuscus. Classification (NCBI taxonomy): domain Eukaryota; kingdom Metazoa; phylum Chordata; class Amphibia; order Anura; family Leptodactylidae; genus Leptodactylus; species Leptodactylus fuscus. Next base: position 53,872,466 of record NC_134274.1, read on the forward strand.
CTATACCGAATGATGGTCCAGGAAAAGGGGATCATATACTTTTTTTTTTTTTTTTTTTTTAACTCTCACACCTTGACCCCATTTTCTGCTCCCCATAGTTTATCAACCCCCCCTTTTTTTTTTTTTTTACCCTCCCCAGCATATTATACCCCTATTTATGGCCCTCACACAGTTTATGATACCTTTTATACCCACCACACAGTATATGACCCCCTGTTATCTCCCCACCCTCACACAGAGTAGTGTCTGATACTTTTTACTCACCTGTCCACCCTCCAGACCTGGATGCACTCCACTGCTGCCTCCAGGGTGCGCTCTTGCCGATGCTGAAGATGGATGAAATGCTGTACATAGCGTTCCAGCGTTGTGACGTCAGTGTAGCGCCGCGTAGAGAAGGTAGCAGAGGACGGCAAGGACAGGAACATAGACAGGTGAGTAAAAAGTATTGGCGGCTACTTATTGCAATAACACAAAAGGTAGCTGCCGATGCGTGTCACCCAAAATGTCTTGGCGTGTCACCTGTGACACGTGTGTCATAGGTTCACCATCACTGTCCTAGGGAGATACTCAGAAACAGTAGGTTCTCCTGTACTCGCTGTGTGTACATACACAATAGCTGATCCCAAAAGCCAAGTCAAATAACAGGGAGAGATGAGCGAACACTATTTGAAACAGCCGTTTCGAATAGCACGCTCCCATAGAAATGAAAGGAAGCGGCCGGCGCGCAGACTTTGCCGGCGGCCGGCCGCTTAACCTCCCGAATGCCGGCTACATCCATTCATTTCTATGGGAGCGTGCTATTCGAAACAGCTGTTTCGAATAGTGTTCGCTCATCTCTAATAACGGGTACACTTTAGGTTGCACCTGCTCAGCAGAAATGTATTACAGATACATCAGTTAACGAGGACCTTTCACCGCCTCCACCAATACAAGTTGTTAGCCTCTGTTAATATTCACCGCTCCGAGATATAACTCCTCGCCATTTACTCTATATTTTAGGGGGCATTCACACGGAGTAACGCCGGGCGTGTATCACAGCCGTACACACCAGCGTTACGGCAGACTGCTGAACACTTCCCATTCACTTCAATGGGAGCGCTCGTAAACGCCGCTGTTACGAGCGCTCCCATTGAAGCGAATGGGAAGTGTTCGGCAGTCTGCCGTAACGCCGGCGTGTACGGCTGTGATACACGCCCGGCGTTACTCCGTGTGAATGCCCCCTTACACAGCCTTGTACTCCCATACACAGTAAGGGTGCATTCACACAATGTAACGTGCTGCGTGATGTGGCACGTATACGGCTTCTCAGAGTTTGCGCGTCGTAAACACTCCCATTGATTTCAATGGGAGTTAGGATCGTATATGCCGCGTTATTTTGTTTACGACGCGCACACTCTCACACGCCGTATACGTGCCACATCACGCGGCACGTTACATCGTGTGAATGCACCCTAACACTCAGTTATAACAAAATTTACTGACACAAATACTGCTAAAAATAAAAAGTTGTCCAAGTTTAGTTAGGCCTAGTTCACACAGGGTTCCGCGTGTGCACAAGTCGGTGCAAGGTATCGGCATCCGCCGCAGCTTTCCGCTCCGGATTAGGCCCAAATGAATGGGCCTAGTCTGGAGGGTGGTGTTGAAAGGCGGACGTCCGCGGCTGAATCAAGGGCAGCTCGCTTTTTTTTTCCGCGAATGGGAACAAACCGCTCACGGAAAAAGGAAATGACCGGCTCCCATTGTTTTCAATGGGAGACGTTTTTTTTTAGCAGGATTTTGATGCGGATTCTGCATCAAAATCCTGCCTATTTTGCCACGTGTGAACTAGCACTAACACTTTAAGTTCTGAAATGTCCAAAGGGCGGTGTCAGGCAGGAGTGTCCAGAGCTCCAAACACAGGCAGCCAATGCCAGAGCTCAGAATCACACCCCTTGTCTGCTCCTGTCTGACACCAAACTCTTGATAGAACAGAGACTAAATAGAATATCAGGGGCCAAAACTCGCAGTATTGATTGCTCAGGAATGGCGGGGGCTAGAGAAATAATTCCATCTATGCCAGAATCAGAGGAGCAGCACCTATTAATTGATGTAAAGAAGTGGACATGTTGGAGGTGGTGAAAAGTTCTCTTTAAAGAAGCCTGGACCAAAGCGTCCGTCTAAGACATGTAAGCCCCTAATATGCATTTCACTAAGGTCACAATTTCCGTCACTGTGTAATTTATTCCAACAAATATTTATTGTCTTTTTTGAGAAAAAATACAAATACGTTATAAGTTAACAAGTCAAAGGCCGGGGTCACATCTGCATTATAGAATATTTTTTTTCTGGTCTGTAAAAAGAACATAAAAATTGACCCATCTAAAAACTCACTGCTTTCAATGACCAAACAAAAATGATATAAGGAAGCACTCCAGAACAAAAATGACCCTTTATTCCACCAATGAGCTCCCCGATATCTTCTATGCTTTTGGTCATTGAGGACCTTCCATCAGGTCTTTTTGCTCCTAGTTTATTATACCAATCTTGTGCTGCTGGGATAAATTATGCATAAAATTTCCCATGCGCATAACCATTTTTAAATTTGTAGATAATTAAAAGTTAAACTTTTTTGCAAATATAAGTAATTAAACAATTCGCAAAGTTTTAAAGATTTTCTCTAAATATCTTGTTGTTGTCTTGATCAGTTGCCAGTGGATATGACCACGAATGCAGGAACTTTCTAAGGGCAGAAAATCAGCCATGATTTTCTTATGGTGGCTGGGATATCTTCTCATACATATAGTGTCCCTGTCTGATAACCCAGCTACAATAAGGACATCATGGTTCCCAGACCATATAAATAGAGATGAGTGAGTAGTATTCGCTCGAGTAGGTATTCAATAGAATACTACGATATTCCAAATACTCGTACTCGTTCGAATACTATCGCTATTCGCAGTAAAGATTTGATTCAGAGCCAGCGTTGATTTGCCGAATGCTGTACACTGGCCAGTCAACGCTGGTCAATGCATTCCTATGAGAAAAAGTAAGCTCCCGCATAAACGCAAGCTGCCAGCTCTCCTGACTAGCAAGGGTGAGCCTGCTGCAGAACCAGCGTTGATTTTCCGAAATCTTTACAGTGTATAGCATTCGGCCAATCAATGCTGGTTCTGCAGGACGAGTAAGGGCCGGTTCACATTAGCGCTTGTCTCCTGTCTGCAAGCGCTGTGCAGTTAAAGCACACGGACCCCATAGACTATAATGGGGTCCGTGCGCTTTAACTGCACAGCGCTCCTCCTAAACACTCTCCTCCTGCTACTCGTGGACTTGGTGACTCTCCTTTAGTCGAATAGTGGTTTCCCCTGAAATGAGCATTTTTTCCCATAGACTATAATGGGATTCGATAATCGATTGAGTAGTCGAATATTGAGGCTCTACTCAAAATGAATCTCGAATATTTCACTACTCGCTCATCTCTACATATAAAGTATCTGGATTCGTGGTCATATCCATGGCAACCGATCAAGACAACAGACTGTTACCACTAAGATGGTTCGAGAAAATCTTTAAAACTCTGCAGAATTTTTAACTACTCATATTTGCAAAAATGTTGAACTTTTAATCATATACAAAAATAAATATGATTATGTTCATGGGAATACCCCTTTAATAATAATGGGTCATTTGTCCATTTGCATCAATTTCTGCAAAACTTTGTCATCGATTTAAAAACACAAAACAAAAAACTAATCTGTATCCATCTGTGTTTTATAGTATCTATTTTATTTTTTTGACAGATCCGTCAAGAATATACACTATGTGATCAAAAGTACCTGGACACCTGGCTGAAAATGACTTACAAGTTGGTGGCGCCCTCCATCGATAATGCTGGAATTCAATATGGTGTTAGCACACCCTTAGCCTTGATGACGTTCAATCAGGTGCTGGAAGGTTTCTTGGAGTATGGCAGCCCATTCTTCACAGAGTGCTGCACTGAGGAGAGGTATCGATGTAGGTCAGTAAGGCCTGGCACGAAGTCGGCGTTCCAAAACATCCCAAAGGTGTCAGGACTCTGTGCAGGCCAGTCCATTACAGAGATGTTATTGTCGTGTAACCACTCCGCCACAGGCCGTGCAGTATGAACATGTGCTCGATCGTGTTGAAAGATGCGATCGCCATCCCCGAATTGCTCTTCAATAGTGGGAAACAAGGAGGTGTTTAAAACATGAATGTAGGCCTGTGCTGTGATAGTGCCACACAAAACAACAAGGGGTGCAAGTCCCCTCCATGAAAAACACGACCACACCATAACACCACCGCCTCCGAATATTACTGTTGGCACTACACACGCTGGCAGATGACGTTCACTGGGCCTTCGCCATACCCACACCCTGCCATTGGATCGCCACATTGTGTACCGTGATTCATCACTCCACACAATTTTTCCACTGTTCAATCGTCCAATGTTTACGCTCCTTACACCAAGCGAGGCACCGTATGGCATTGACCTGTGTGATGTGTGGTACCCAATCACCTGACCACATTCGAAATCCGTGAGTTCCGTGGAGCGCCCCATTCTGCTCTCTCACGATGTCTAATGTCTACTGAGGTCGCTGATCTGGAGTACCTGGCAGCACAATGCACCGAATATGAAAAACGTATGTTTTTGGGGGTGTCTGGATACTTTTGATCACATAGTGTATACAGCAATGCAGATGTGAACTTATCCTAACAATGAAATGACGCAAGTTGCACGGTTCTGGTCCAATTAGACCTGAGACACAACATTGGAGGACTGGGGCCCACTTTGTTGTGACCTCCCACATATAGGTTTTAGCAGGTGTCAGGAAGCTTCTGTACTACCGATGCAGATGTGTATGTATCTTCTGATGACGCACAATGTCTGACTTTAGCTTGAAGCATTTCCCACAATAACAACATGTGAATGGTTTCTCCCCTGTATGGATAGTCTGGTGTTTGAAGAGGATCGACCTCTGAGTAAAACTCTTCCCACACTCTACGCACAAGAAAGGCTTCTCCCCTGTGTGTATCCTCTGATGGTCAAGAAGGCTGGCCTTCTGGGTAAAGCATTTTCCACAGTCAGAACACGAAAATGGTTTCTCGCCCTTGTGAATTCTCTGATGGGCGACAAGATTTGGTTTATGAGTAAAGCACGAGCCGCACTCTGAGCAGATGAACGGTTTCTCTCCCGTGTGGATCCTCTGATGCTTCACCAGATCTGGTTTCCGTATAAAGCATTTCCCACAGTCTGAGCATGTGAACGGTTTCTCTCCGGTGTGAATCCTCTGGTGTTTGCTCATATCAGACTTCCGGGTGAAGCATTTCCCACAATCGGGGCAAGGAAACGGTTTTTCTCTTGTATGAAATTTCTGGTGAG